>NC_138769.1:555209291-555906791 GCF_965119305.1 Pelophylax lessonae | reverse complement strand
TCCATTGACTGTTACCTGTCACAGCTACCCAATCCCAGAGGCACCTGGCCAGCACCTACCTCATCTGCCTGTTGGATACTGATGTGTATATGTGACACTCCCACGGCAATCTAAAATAGATAGCACCTCATAAACATGGACACAGCGCATATGATGGGATTTGTGTAATGATAGAAATACATGCTACCCATCCCAGAGGATCTAATTTAATATCTGACCCTCTCTGAAGCTTTGTAACCTGCCTCATGGCTCAAAAAATTTGGCCCTGAGCAGGTCTGAGTGCACTAATGATCATGTTTTCTGCTAACTGCCCGCTTGTGGTCTGTCCTTGGCAACCCATTCTCTCCCTTTTTCTGTGCCTGAAACCTCACCCTTCTCTATACTTGGAACATGAAGTGTAATAAGAAGACCTGCTTTGTAAGGGGGTAGAGTAAACCTTTTTTAACAGCAGGTGGTGTATGTATGTGTGTGACTGTAGATATCCCTTGGTTTAGTTTATTTTAAGATCTGTGCTATTAATTATTCTCCCTGCTACAGTATTTCTGTAAGGCTACCCATAAAATGTAAGACCTTCATTTAGCCAATATCTTGATGAAATGGGCTTTCTTTTAAACCTGGTTTTAGAGATGTACTCCTTTATCCCAAAAAATACTTTATACATTGTCTATACTTGCAATACTCTGAAGCTGCTGTTCTGCTCTTATTATGTGATTCAAAATCCCGATTATTTTTTTATTTTTTTTTCTAGCACAGTGCTTGGGTTGGGAATAGGTGAAGGGAGTTATTTATTTGTACTTGTAATTATATTTATGTATTACCACCTTGTGTGAGGGAAATACAGGGTGTCTTCTATCTTGGCAAAAACTACATGCTTTTTTTTTTTTTTATCATTTCATAATCCTAGAGAGTACAGATTGAGCACTAGTAAGCTATATCCCTGATCTTTTGGCTTCCAATTTTCTAAATGTACATTGTTTCAAAATGCAGAACTGCGTTTTATGTATCAGAACAGAGAATATTTGTTTTACCCATTTTTACAAGTTACTGTGGCTGTACCTTCCCCGAAACAGACATAGTGATTCTGTTTAAAGAGTGCACGGATTAAAATAAATCAGTGGCGTTAAGCAGCCAAGGGCATTTAAAATCAAAGCTAGTGTGAATATATGAGATTAAGTGCTGTTGCTTTTTAACACAAGCTGCTTCCACAACTGTTTTAAAAGCTGCAAACATGTACAAAATAAAGGTAAGTTGTAAATAAACCATAGAAAAGAAAAAGTCTAAAAAACAAAAAAAAAAAAAACAAATTGTGCATAGTCTGGCACCATATTATTGAAAAACCACTGGACACTATGAAAGCCTGAAAATTTAAAATGTAATGTTCCCTTTCCTTTATTTTTTTTTCCCTTTCTTTTTACTGAATTATTTTGAGTTTCAAGCTCTACAGTGGGAGCTCTACAGTACATCCCTGTCACACTTGTGATATTAGATTAATATAGATATGACATACGGTAATGTAGATTTTAGGTAAACCCTATACCATTTTTATTTTTTTTTATACAAAATATAATCCAGACCCAAGCTTGAAATACTTGATTTTATTCTGCTTGTATAAACACTTTAATTTGCTGTGTTTTAAATTTAATTTGGTCTCTGCTTGCAAATATTTGTTATGTTTTTTTCCATAATCTTTTTGTTTCGCCATTTTTCACTTTTTTTTTTTTTATTTGTATTGACGAGATTCCATAGGGAGCTGTAATTTGTGCGGTGAGGATTCTGTACAGAAGATTTGTCCTTCGTAGAAAACATAAAATTATTCCTTTTTTAAAAAAATGAAAATAAAAACTTGTACGTGGCATGTTTTGTATTGAATATAATTTTGAAATGTATATAATTTATGTGAAAGAGGCAAGTTAAGAAGAGCTTAATTGCTTCTTTTGGTTTGTTTTTAAAGGACAAATAAAATGCATTTTAAATACTTTGAGCTGTTTTTAACTGCCATTTTTTATGATAGAAATGCAATATACTGAACATTTATTTATTTTATTTTTTTTGTCGTCCTGGTAAATTTCTCTGTTGCCCAATGATCTGATGACAGGTGTTCATGTGGCAACATGAACTGATTGAGCTAGTCTTGAGAAACTTGATGATGAGATTTATTGCTATTGCAAATTAAAATCCACAGCAAAATTTCACACAACAATGGCTCACTAAACATCTCTTTTTCTATCTTCCTGGTGCCACACTTAAAATCAAAGGAACCAATTGTGCACATGGCCAGAGAACCGAATACTAATCGGGCACTGGGTAATTGATGGAAATTCACAAGAATGTCCAGCCAGTAATGTTTTTTAAATTCAAGTCCAATTTAACGCTCTTTATCTGTTACTGTAATGCATATATATATATATATATATATATATATATATATATATATATATATATATATATATATATATATAATATACACATACACACACACACACATACACACACACACACACACACACACACACATACACATATATTTATATATATATATGTATATGTGTTTTTCTTTTGTTTGACGGACACAGCTCCTGGTATTTATAACCATTGGGTTATACTGCCCCTACAGGAGTAGGATACAAGGTAGAAAACAATTCTGGCTACACCAATGTGCAGTCCCAGGGGGTATACTTCATCTCTCTGCTATAGCCACTCAGGTTTTTTCAGCCTAGACAGGAGCAAGGACCAAGTTCCTTGCTGGGATCTTTGGTCCTGGTAAAAAAAATTTTTAGATAGGAAACTTTTTCCTTGGATTTTTCCTGTGAGATCTCCATTCTACTGTGGGACTGGGTGACGAGCTGGATAACTAGATCCAGTGGTCACCCTAGTCTGGCCAGCGAGCGTGCACAGACCTCAGCTCCGTGCTGGGTCGGCCGCCACATAGCTGTTCTGGAGGGGGGCTTGCCTGTGAGTTAAACGCCTCGCAAGGTCGCATACGACCGGGTCTCTGCCCCCGTCGCAGCGTTCCTCCTGGCCGATAGCCCCCCATTTTGAAGGAGAGGGGTTCTGTCTGGGGCGGTGCCCGCATGGTTTGCGGTATGGTGAGTAGCTTTCCCCCCTCTCCCTCTGGAGGGTTTTGTACCTGGCGGGGGCTCCTGCCAGGGCCCCCCGACCTGCCTGGATCTGTCCTTGAGGCCTTGTCTCCCAAACCTAGGGTCCTGTATCCATCGTGGTGCTGCCATTTTGTTGTACCCTGTGTGTTCTATACACAGCTGCCATGTTTGTGTAGTCCGGTGGCCATTTTGCTGTGGTTTGCCATTGAAAATAGCGGTGGCCATGACAATGGAGCCCTATGGACGGTGATTTCAGCGAAGGATGCCCCTTCTCATCCCCTGGTGCTAACACCTGGATCATTTTACTTCCTGATCAATGCACGTGTAGTGCAGATTATCCTGGTGGCTGCTGGTGCTTGTCTGTGCGGTTGGTGAGTCTGGTGGGGTCCTCTCCTTCTCTAAGGATCGCTTGGTGCTTTGTGCCTGGCCACCGAGTAGTACTGCCAGTGAAGTGGAGTTTGTCCCTTACAGTGATTTACACTTTTTTGTGGGGTCCCCCTGGTGATTCATTGAGTCGTTGGAGCGCGTTTCTCCACCTGATCCCCCTCTCTGAGGCTTCGGGGCCCTCGTGGTTCCAACCATCCTTCCATGCACTGACGGCGGTCCTGGACTCCCTCGTGTCCCGGGTGGAAGTGGCTTGCGGGCGACGGGCTAGCAAAAAGCCCACCTTTCACCTGCCTCATATTTGTCATCAGATCCTGAATCTTGATTCGGCCCCCGTGGATGTGGGTCACCCTGCTGGGTCTGCAACCACCCGCCTAGAATCCTCTGATAGTGAGGATGATTCCACCACGTCTGCGACTGCGCATGAGAAGGCGCTGGTGGATGCACTGATTATATCTGTGCATGAGACCCTGAAGATGGAGGACGCAGCTGAAACTGTGGCGGAGGCGTACGTACCCCTTGGCACTCTTAAGCCACCCAGAGCGGCAAAAGTGTTTCCTTTCACTGCCTATTTTGACAGAATTGTCGCTAAAGAGTGGGGATGACCAAAGCCTCCCCATGGGGTCCCTAAGCGCCTTACTAGGCCTTACCCCTGTGAGGCATCCCTCCTTATGAAGTGGACTGTGCTGCCGGTGGTGGGCCCTCCTTTTTCCAAATTAAACAAGCAACCGTTATTCCGGTTGAAGAGTCCCCAGCCTTTAGGAATCCGGCTGACCGGAAGGCGGAGGCTGTGGGCCGCCATATGTGCACTCTGGCTGGTTAGGCAATGAGGATAGTATTCACCATTGCCCTAGTGTCGCAAACTCTGTATGGCCTAAGCTCTTCATGACCTGGAGGGGGAACAGCTTCCCCCTGCCTTCGCCGAGCTGGCAGACCAGCTGGTCCAGGGGCAGCAGTTAATCTGTAATGCCTCTTTGGATGCGGCTCCTCTGAATGTGGAAACAGAGTGCTGTGCCCAAAGGAACAGGCGTCGCCAGCTGCAACAGGCTCAAGTGATGGGTGACCGCAGTTTAGTGAGTGGACAAGCATGGGCGTAGGAACCGGGG
Source organism: Pelophylax lessonae (assembly GCF_965119305.1). Lineage (NCBI taxonomy): Eukaryota > Metazoa > Chordata > Amphibia > Anura > Ranidae > Pelophylax > Pelophylax lessonae. The sequence continues at coordinate 555,902,203 of NC_138769.1, read as the reverse complement.
GGGGGGGACACCCCCCCAGGAAATAATGCGGGGGGGACAGGTATGGAGAAATCCCCCCCAGTTTAGTACTTGGAGCAGGGGCCCCCTGTATGTATATAGAGAGGAGCGCAGCTGAGACCGGAGCTCCCCCGATCCTCAGCGAGTTACACAAACACACAGGCAGCTGATCTCTCTCCCCAGCTGCCTGTGTGTGAGTGCAGAGAGCAGAGATGAGCACTGAACCCGCCCCTCCCCCTTCCTGTGGGTTTCCTGTACAGTACACGGAGGAGAGGAGGCGGGAACAGCTCTCTCCACTCTGCAACATCTGAATCTGAAGGTCTGTGATGATGATTATAACTAATATAATACTGTACTAACTTGCAAGGGGCGGTGTATGGTGCTATGGGGGTGGAGATGGAGGGGTGTGTAAAGCCACCCACTGTCATCTTCATCCCCACTGTCATCTTCCTACTATCCCACCCACTGTCATCTTCATCCTACTATCCCACCCACTGTCATCTTCATCCCCACTGTCATCTTCTCCCCCCACTGTCATCTTCTCCCCCCACTGTCATCTTCTCCCCCCACTGTCATCTTCATCCCCCACTGTCATCTTCCTACTATCCCACCCACTGTCATCTTCATCCCCACTGTCATCTTCATCCCCACTGTCATCTTCATCCCCACTGTCATCTTCATCCCCACTGTCATCTTCATCCCCACTGTCATCTTCATCCCCACTGTCATCTTCATCCCCACTGTCATCTTCATCCCCACTGTCATCTTCATCCCCACTGTCATCTTCATCCCCACTGTCATCTTCATCCCCACTGTCATCTTCATCCCCACTGTCCTCTTCATCCCCACTGTCCTCTTCATCCCCACTGTCCTCTTCATCCCCACTGTCCTCTTCATCCCCACTGTCCTCTTCATCCCCACTGGTCCTCTTCATCCCCACTGTCCTCTTCATCCCCACTGTCCTCTTCATCCCCACTGTCATCTTCATCCCCACTGTCATCTTCCTACTATCCCACCCACTGTCATCTTCCTACTATCCCACCCACTGTCATCTTCCTACTATCCCACCCACTGTCATCTTCCTACTATCCCACCCACTGTCATCTTCCTACTATCCCACCCACTGTCATCTTCCTACTATCCCACCCACTGTCATCTTCCTACTATCCCACCCACTGTCATCTTCCTACTATCCCACCCACTGTCATCTTCCTACTATCCCACCCACTGTCATCTTCCTACTATCCCACCCACTGTCATCTTCCTACCATCCCACCCACTGTCATCTTCCTACCATCCCACCCACTGTCATCTTCCTACCATCCCACCCACTGTCATCTTCCTACCATCCCACCCACTGTCATCTTCCTACTATCCCACCCACTGTCATCTTCATCCCCACTGTCATCTTCATCCCCACTGTCATCTTCATCCCCACTGTCATCTTCCTACTATCCCACCCACTGTCATCTTCCTACTATCCCACCCACTGTCATCTTCCTACTATCCCACCCACTGTCATCTTCCTACTATCCCACCCACTGTCATCTTCCTACCATCCCACCCACTGTCATCTTCCTACCATCCCACCCACTGTCATCTTCCTACCATCCCACCCACTGTCATCTTCCTACCATCCCACCCACTGTCATCTTCCTACCATCCCACCCACTGTCATCTTCCTACCATCCCACCCACTGTCATCTTCCTACCATCCCACCCACTGTCATCTTCATCCCCACTGTCATCTTCCTACCATCCCACCCACTGTCATCTTCCTACCATCCCACCCACTGTCATCTTCCTACCATCCCACCCACTGTCATCTTCCTACCATCCATATTGTAAAAAAAAAAAAAAAAAGGGCCCTTTCACACGGGCGATCCGATCAGATCCGCCTGTCAGTTTTATAGGCGGATCTGATCGGATCCTCCATGCAGCTCTATGGGGCAGCGGGTGTCAGCGGAGACACCTCCGCTGACATCCGCTGCCATCCGTATCCGATCCTGTCCGTGAAATCTGGACGGATGGAAACCCTATTTTTCCATCCGTTCAGGGATCGGATCGGATGAGAGCGGACAGGCGGTCCGCTCTCATCCGATCCCCCATAGAGAGCAGCGGGGGCTGTGACACCTCCCTCTCCGCACTGCAAGCGGAGACGGAGCTGTCATCGGCCGGCTCATCGGGGATCGGCGGATCGATCCCCGCTGAGCAGCACGGATCCGCCTACGGAGGCGGACCGTGTGAAAGAGCCCTTAAGCAAATTCTAGAAAAATGTAATTAAAATAAAAAACTACTGACACCAATGGCAGAACTACCACACAAACATTGCACTTGCAACCGGCCCTGGCGTTCCGCCACCAGGCTGGGAGGGAAGGGCCCTGTCCGGGGGGCCCTTTATGGTTTCTTGCATCGGGGCCCTGAAGGTTCTAGTTACGCCACTGACTTGGAGAGTGCTGATTACGCTGTAAAAATGTCCAGTGCATTCAGCTTCCGAACACCTACTGTTAGGGTGGGGTTTACGACCCAGAAAGGCGCTGATTGGCTGCCTTCTGGGGGCTTAACCTGGGCGCAGGAAAGAGCGCTTGGCCACCCCCACCTTCCTGATGTCCTGGCTGTGATTGGTCCAGTCTCCAGCCTGGACCAATCATCATCCAGGACATCCGATCGCTGACGTCGCAATGGGGGCGGTGCCGGTGCGTGCATCAGTCACTCACCGTCACCGCCGCTCACCTTCCCGCCGAAGAGGAGAGGCCGCCTGCCGGTTCCCGCCGCAGAAGAGGACGAGGGAGAAGCCGCTCACCTTCCCGCCGATAGCTGAGCCGCCGCCGCCAGGTAAGTGCATTGGGTTGAAGGGAGCATGCACGCTGGTCTCTGCATTGATTGGGGTACAATGCTGTGGCACTCTGCAATCATTGGGGTACAATGCTGTGGGCACTCTGCAATCATTGGGGGACAATGCTGTGGGCACTCTGCAATCATTGGGGTACAATGCTGTGGCACTCTGCAATCATTGAGATTTTTCATGCACACGCACACTCTCTCTCTTGCAGTTTACTGAAAAAGCATATACCTGGCGAGTAAAAATGCTGTCCCCCCCAGATTTGTGTGGGTTCCTACACCCTTGTGGACAAGCAGGCTGTACTGCAAGGCAGGATTCCTGAGAGTATCTAGAGGGAGGTTGCCGAAGGGAGAGACAGAAGCATGGTCAGGTCAGGTAGTCAAACAGAGGTCATCAAGAAGTAGAGGAGTCCAAGGGAGCAAGCCAGGGGTCATACATGGGAACAGCACACTGGAGCAGAGTAGGTGTAGCAAGCCAGAGGTCAGAGCCAGGAGTAGAGAAAAGACAGGTCAAGGTAAGCCAGGTCGGTAACAGGTAATCCAATAGCAAAGCAACAGGAACACGCAGGGGAGCTGAAGATCATCCAGGAACTAATGGCTGGAGCTGGCTGCTTTAAATAGGCCGCTGGGCGCCAACAATCCATTGCGCATGTATTTTACCTGCCGTAAATGTCCGTCTATGCATGGGCAGTAGCGTTGGTGAATTTCTATGCGCCAATGCGCTATTCTGTAGGGCGTTGGTAACAGAACCAGTTCATCTGTGGACCATTTTCTGACAGCGTGTCTTTTGGTTTAAGTGCTGATCTGCAGTTGAGACTTCAAAAAAGGCCCTGACTGATCTTCCTTTCCAAGGAGATCACCGGTTTGGAGCTAACCTGGATGAGATCATTAAAGGTCTCACAGGGGGGGAAGAGTACTTTTTCTTCCGCAGCCTACGAAGGAGAACTAATCTCGTAGTAGACATGGGCCCTCGGCTCATGTTTTTTTCGTCCCTCAGGGTCGATGGATAAGGGCTCAAAGCCTTTCAGTGCTTCTTCAGGACTCAACGAACCTAGTTATAGTAGTTGAGGTTGAATAAATACAACAGTCCATCCAGTTCAACCTGTGTAGGTGTGTGTGGCCGTAATCATCTCTCATACTCCCTTAATGTTCTGAGCCTTGAGATGTACGTCCAAGAGTCTTTTGAAAGTAGCCATACTTCCTGCAGTAACTACCTCTTGTGGTAGAGAATTCCACAGTCTTGTAGCCCTAACAGTGAAGAACCCCCTACATTGCCTGAGGTTAAAACGCTTCTCCTCTAATCGCATTGTGTGTCCTCGTGTCCTCATGCAATCCTTTCGACTGAATAGCTTTTTTTCTATGCTGAGATTACCATTGAGGTATTTGTAAATTGCTATCATGTCCCATCTCAGACGTCTCTTCTCCAGGGAGAATAAATCAAGCGATTGTAAACGATCCTCATAATTAAGGTTCTCCAATCCCCTAATCATTTTTGTTGCCCTTCTCTGGATTCTCTCCAGCTCCAACACATCCCTTCTGAAGAATGGCAACCAGAACTGGACAGAATACTCCAGATGTGTTCGGACCAGAGTTTTATAAAGTGGAAGGATTATAGTTTTATCTCGGGAATACATCCCCTTCCTTATGCATGCTAATATTCTGCCAGCCTTGGCAGCTGCAGCTTGATATTGCATGCTATTGCCAAGTCTATCCTCTACTAAGACTCCCAGATCTTTCTCCGTTTTTGATTCCCCCAAAGGTTCCCCCCCCCTAAAGTGTATTGTGCTTTTTTGTTTTTTGCCCCCAAGTGCAAAACCTTATACTTCTCCACATTAAACCTCATTTGCCATGTCATTGCCCACTCTGTTATTTGGTTCAGGTAATTTTGTAAGATATCTGCCTCATGTTGTGAAGTTATTGCCCTGTCCAATTTTGTGTCATCCGCAAAAACTGATATTGAGCTACTGATCCCGTCCTCAATGCTATTAATGAATAAATTGAGCAAGATTGGTCCCTGGACTGATCCCTGGGGGACCCCACTTACCACCCCAGACAAGTCTGAGTATGCGTTATTGATTACCACCCTTTGGACACGTCCTTTTAACCAGTTCCGTATCCAAGAGCACACGTGGTCGATGCCTGCAGACCTTTCTTTATATATTAAGCATTTGTGGGGAACTGTATCAAACGCCTTAGCAAAATTCAGGTACACCACATCCACTGGTCTCCCCCTATCTAGCTCACAGCTCACCTCGTAGAATGTTAACAGATTGGTTTGACAAGAACGCCCATTTGTAAACCCGTGCTGATTACTGCTGATGATATCTTTAGCAAACTCTACGATATAGTCCCTTATCATCCCCTCCAGAAGTTTACATACTATCGATGTCAGGCTCACCGGCCTATAATTTCCCGGGACATGCCTCTGCCCTTTTTGAATATCGGTATCACGTTAGCTTTCCTCCAATCCCCTGGTACATTTCCTGTCATAATACTGTCAGCAAAGATTAGGAACAGTGGTCTAGATATAGTTTTACTAAGTTCTTTGAGTACTGGTCTGGCAAGCCAAGATCGGTCTTCTCCAGACCCGTGGACAAGGCTCCATAAGCATGAAGGAAGGTACACCCTCACCCGTATCGGGGGTGGGGGGGGGGACATCTTCGCTGGTTTCTGGACCTGTGGACTTCCCTAGTGCAAGACAAGTCCCCAAAGTAATTTGATCCGCCTACAAGATCGAGTTTCGCTCTTGTCCCCCCCCCCCCCCCCCGCAAGGTTTTCTTCCTTCCAACTTGCGCCTGTTCCTTCAAGGAGTGATTGTCCCGGTTCCGACTTCGGAACATTTTCAGAGTTTTTACTCAAACCTGTTCACAGTCCCGAGGAAGGAAGGCAAAGTGCGTCCAATCCTTGACCTCAAGGCGCTAAACTGCTTTGTGCGGGTACAGGAGTTTAGAATGGAGTACAATCGAATGGTGGTGGCATCCCCATCAGGGGGGATTTCCTTGCCTCTATCGATATCAAGGATGCCTACCTTCACATTCCAATATGTGCCAGTCACCAGCATTTTCTCCGCTTTGCTGTGGGAGAGGAGCATTATCAATTTGTGGCGTTACCCTTTGGTCTCGCTTCTGCTCCTCGGGTCTTCACAAAAGTGTTAGCCCCGTTGCTAGCCTTGCAGGACTGGGCTACTTGGAAGATCTCCCCTTGCGAGCGGAGTCTCCCTCTGCTCTAGTAGACAACTTGGAGATCACAATACGAACTCTGCGGGAGTTCGGCTGGATTCTGAACCTTCAGAAGTCTGCTCTGGTTCCGTCAACGAAGCTAGACTATCTGGACCTGACTCTGGACTCGGCCTTAGCCAGAGCGCTCCTTCCTCTGGACAAACTCCAAAAATTGCAGGCTGCAATTCGCCTCCTGCTGTCTAACATATGGTCTTCCCTCTGGACTTGCATGCGGGTGCTGGGCTTGATGGTGTCTACCTTTTGAGGCGGTTCTGTTTGCACAGTTCCATACGAGGTCCCAGCAAAGGAAGGTTCTGAGCAAATGTGACTCCCCAGTCTCTGGAAAATCAGGTCTGGCTGAGTCGGGGGAACGAGGGAGTCCTGGATATGGTGGCTTCGTGCTTCGACTTGGAAAATCCGTCCTCCCCTTGTATGGGACAGTGGTCACCAAGGATGTCAGTCTGGACGCTGGAAGAATCCAGACTTAACGATCAATGTCTGGGAACTCCAAACGATCAGACTGTGTCTGAATGATTGGCATGGATCATCTTCAGGGATGTCCAGTGCATTTTCAATCAGACAATGCCATGGCTGTGGCTTATGTCAGTCACCAGGGGGGCACAAAAAGTGTCCTGATGGCTCTGGAGGTAGCCGGCATTCTAAGGTGTGCAGACCGTTTCGTTTCAGCCCTCTCTGCCGTACACATTCCCGAGGTGGTAAATTGGCAGATGGATTTTCTCAGTCGGCAGGCGTTGGACCAGGGGGAGTGGTCCCTTCATCCAGAGGGGTTTCATCAGCTGGGTCTCCGGTGGGGCACCCCGAGGTGGATCTGTTGGTGTCTTGGCTCAATAGAAAGGTGCAGAGGTTTGTGGCTCGGTCAAGGAATTCTCTGGCGGACACCAAATATGCGTTGGTGGCTCTGTGGGTTCAGTATCGGCTGATTTTCGCCTTCCCTTCTCTCAAGCTTCTGCCCAGGATTCTACGCAGGATCAAGGCAGAAGGGATTCCGGTCATCTTAGTGTCTCCGGATTGGCCTCTCCGGGTATGGTACGCCGATCTAGTGCAGCTGGTCACTGATGTTCCTTGGAAGCTTCCTCTCAGGGAGGATCTTCTGTCTAAAGGACTGATCTTCCATCCTGATTTACAGTCGCTGGCTTTGACGGCTTGACTGTTGGACAGGTGCTGAAGGATAGAGGTTTATCTGAGTCAGTGATTCCTACCCTGTTGAAAGCTAGGAAATTTCCTAGGAAGATCTGCTATCGTACGTGGAAGATGTACATTGCGTGGTGTGAGTCTCTTGGGGTTCATCCTCGCTCCTTCTCTGTGGCTCGGATCTTAACCTTCCTTCAATGGGGAGTTGAAAAGAAATTGGCCTTGTGTACCATCAAGGGCCAGGTGTCTGCTTTGGCGGTCGTCTTCCAACGACCTTTGGCCACACACTCCCTGGTGGGTACCATTCTTCAGGGTGTGCGACATTTGGTTCCTACTGTGCGGGCTTCGTTGCTGCCTTGGGATCTTAATTTGGTGCTTTCAGCTCTGCAGAAGCCTCCTTTTGAAAATATTCGGGCCATTCCCCAGCTTACATTGTCCCAGAAGGTGGCCATATTAGTGGTTATCACTTCTACATGCATTGTGTCTGAACTGGCGGCGTTATCCTGTCGTTCACTTTACCTGGTGATTCATAGGGATAAGGTAGTTCTTCGTCCCTGCCCTTGCATGCCTTGGATGTGGTGGGGGCTAATAGGGTGTACCGAACAGCTACGGAGTCTTTCAGGAAGTCAGACTCTAATTATGCTCACAGATGGACCTCAAAAAGGGTTGTCCGCTTCCTCTGCGACCATTTCCAGATGGATCTGACAGCTGGTGGTTCAGACCTATTCCATCAGGGGTCAGTTTCCTCCTTTCCCTGTCAAGGCGCACTCTACTAGGGCGCTTAGTGTCTCCTGGGCCTTCCGTCATCAAGCGTCAGTGATGCAGATTTGCAAGATGGCCACCTGGTCATCGGTGCACACTTTTTTACAAAGTTTTATAAAGTGTATGTGTTGGCATCTACAAAAGCTTCCTTTGGCTGCAAGGTTTTGTAGGCTGCTGTTTAAGAGGACCTGATCCTCTTTGAGGGTGTATTGTTTGTTTTTTTTTTTTTTTTCAGGTGGGCTCAAGTTGTTTGGTTGAGCCCCGGTTGGCTGTTTAGCCTTGAGAAATGTTTTAGTTCCCACCCCTCATGTTGAACACTGCTTTAGGACGACACAATTGTTATGAATACCAGGAGCTGTGTCCGTCAATGAACTAAAGAGAAAATGGTATTTTTGACTTAGCGTAAAATCCATTTCTCTGATGTTCATTGATGGACACAGCACCCACCCTTCTGTGGGGTTATTACTCTCCTGACACTGCTTGTTACAAAACTTGAGTGGCTATAGCAGAGAGAGGGAATATACCCCCTGGGACTACCCATGATTGTAGCAAGAATTTTCTGCCTACTGTCCTACTCTCGTAGGGGGCAGTATAACGGTTATGAATATCAGGAGCTGTGTCTGTCAATGAACATCAGAGAAATGGATTTTATGATCAGTCAAAAATCCCATTTTTTTTTTTTTTATTTTTTTAATCGGCAACAAGGGTTTAAAAAAAAAAAAAAAAATCCTGTGCAGCAAGCACATAGTAAGCCAGGTTGAAGCGCTCTCACACCTGTAGTCCAACACGCCTGACTCAGCATGGCTTTTAACCAACATTGCTCTTGTTACCTAAGCAGCACAAGTTGATAAGGCAGTGTTAAAGATGTACTAAACCCAAAAGCAAACAGCTTACCAATTCTTAGCCATGATGGCTGCATTAGTTGCCTTTTTTAAGCTTGCTTCTATTTTCATCTGGTGAGGCAGCCATTAAATCTGTTTTTCATAAGCTCTCCAGCAGATTGTAGAGGTTTACACGGGTTAGACAAACCACTTAACCCTAGCAGGAGTGATTAAAATGAACAGCTTTTTTTAAATTCATTTTTTTATTCAAATTAATGCAAAACCTTTGTTTCAAAAAGGAAAAAACTGCTGTAACGGTTTCTAAGATAAAATGTGACCTGGCGTTTAAGTTCAACTTGTTAGTGTTTTTAAATCTGCCAATAAGTTAACACTACTGCCCCCCACACCACCAGACAGTGTTGCTGTCTGCTGTGCCTCCTGGGCTCATTCCCCCAGAGTTAGGTCTAATTAATACAGGAGGTGTTTTACTAGCCAGATCACAGAGTGAAAACGGGGAGTGGGTTGGAACTAAAAGGACAACTGATGCAGCCACCATATCTGATTGGTGAGTCAACATATCTGATTGGTAAGCTGTAATATATTACACTTTTGGTTTTGGGTTAAATACTGCTTTAATGCCCCCCTGACACAGGGTGGACTCCGGCTGCAATCTGCTTATTCAGCTGAGGATCTGTTCGCTGATTCCTGCTGAGCAGATGGATGGCAGATCCATGTCCGCTCCGCTTATGCAGAGCGGACACAGCCTGCTCTCCTCTTAAGGGCGGTTAGATTTACACCCCCCTGCCATCCAATCCTATCCGCTTGACAGAAGGGGAATGGATCCCCACCCGTCTTTTTTAATGGGATCGGATGTAGGGGGGTGAAAACAGACACATGTAGGTTTACACCTGATGCTACATAGAGGAGAAAGGATGTTCCAATCCGGTCCACCTGAAAAATGGACCGGTGGACCCAAATATAACATTTGTGAAGCATGTTGGAGAACTGGGCTGCTTCTTAAGGCTGTCTTTTGTTTTTTTAACCCTTGCTGCAACACAAACAAAGATATGTTTGTTACATATACAACACATTTGCTATTGTATATCGCTCATTGAAGCTTTCAGCTGGACTTTCCTGAAACATTCTCAGTTTATAGAAGTATTTCAACTTTTTTATATAAGTATTTTTAGACTTTTTTTGGGGGGGGGGGGGGGGGGTGATAAGTTGCAGGACTAAGCAGAGCATGTACTGATGCCAATCTGTAAATATAACTGTATTTTTGTGTTTTCAGATATGTGCTTTGAGCTTTTAATTCTGGTCCAGTACAGTGCTATATCTTCTGGCACCTTATATCTATTCGGTAGGAGTGGATATTTACGCTGAAGAACATGGATGGGGGTTCACAATATTCACTGAAGCCACCCTCAACTTTGCCTCCACTTTTTTCTCTTTCTCTATGTGGTAGCACCCAGTAATACTTGGATCACCAAGTTGGAGGTGCTATTTTAGGCCCCTTTTTACACTTGTGTGACTTGTCCTGCGATTTGGGACTGCAAAGTCACATGGCAAGTCGTACTCCATGATTTTCAATGAGTACCGTTCATATCTCTACGAATTCAAGTTGCAACGGCTTCAAAGTAGTCTGTGCGCTACTTTGGGATGATTTTAATGCGTTTTGAGGTCCAAAGACATAGGCATTGCTTCAAGTCCAGTCAAAATTGTGCGAATTAAGTCGCAGTAGTGTGAAAGGGGCCTAAGGCTACCTATTTAAATTGCTAGTTGCCTATCTGTCATGCTGACCCACTTCCTTTTAATATTCTCTGAAACACTGGCCCTGGCTGAAATTGCAGATCAGAAAAGTCCTTCTCTGCATATCATTGACTAAAGCTGGATACACACTATACAATTTTCTGAAGATTTTTTTTCTTTAGATTTACTGAAACCATATAATATGAGGTCACGCCTAAACACATTGTATGCAATCAGGCAGGCCCTTGCACTGCGTAGTTAAAGGTAAATCTAAAGGAAATCAAACAAAAGTTGTTTAGTGTGTATCCAGCTTAAGAAAGGTTTAGAATGACAGTAACTAGCATTTTCAAGAGAAGTTCTCAGCAATAACAGCCTCCATGTTTCTGTGTGCTGTGTAGTATAAAAGGTGTAAAGTGGAACCTTACTCATAACTTGATTAAAAATGTTCTTTAGCAAAGAACATACATTCCACATTAATAATTATGCTACCAATATTATTGTGTGCTGTAAATTGCCTCCAGCATTGCTCCTGTTTCTTCTTGCTGGAGGCTGCCATTTTGTTCAAGCACAGAGCACCTGAAAAGCAGTAAATTATAAAGCAGAACTAAACCCATTTCTTTAACCACTTGCCAACCGCTCACGTTGCTGCTATTGCAGCAGAGTGGCTTGGCTGGGTCTGGTGACGTAGACCTACGTCGCCAGATACCTCCCTCTCTCGGTGGCACGTGCGTTTAGACACAGCGGGAGTCGGGGGGGGGGGGAGGCGGTAATGACCGTCTTGCTTCCCCGATCGTCGGGGAAAGACTGAGGAAATCTGCCCGCTTGTGTAAACAAGGCGGGCGGATCTCCTCTGTGACAGGCAGGGACAGATCACAGGATTCAGCGTAGCTGAACCTGTGTCTGTCACACAACCCCCTCCCCCCACACACATCAGTAAGCATGAGGCATCCATTTAACCCCTTGATCACCCACAGTGTTAACCCCTTCCCTGCCAGTGTCATTACAGTAACAGTGCATATTTTTAGCACTGATTACTGTAGTAATGTCACTGGTCCCCCCCAAAAGTGTCAAAAATGTCAGGGGTCCGATCTGTCCGCCGCAATGTCGCAGTCCCGCAAAGAAAATTGCAGATCGCCGCCATTACTAGTAAAAAAAAATAAACAATAAAAATGACAAATCTTTCCCGTAGTTAGTAAACGCGATAACCTTTGCACAGACCATTTAAAATATGCTTATTGTGATTTATTTTTTTTACCAAAAATATGTAGCAGAAAACAAATTGGCCTAAAATGTTCAAATTTTGATTTGTAAATTTTTTTTGGGGGAATGTTATATCAGAATGTGAAGAATATTGTTTTTTTTTTTTTTTTTTTTAAATTGTCGCTCTTTTTTTTTAAAAAATTGAAAATCGCACAGGTGATCAAATACCACCAAAAGAAAGCTCTATTTGTGGGGGGGAAAAGGACATCAGTTTAATTTGGGTACAGCATTGCATGACCGCGCAATTGTCAAAGTAATGCAGTGCTGAATCGCAAAATATGGCCTGGTCAAGAATGGGGTAAAATCTTCCGGTCTTAAAGTGGTTAAAAATACGCTCATTGAGAATTTTTTTGTCAGACATGTAGCTAAATACATTTTGGCCTTAATATATGACAAAAATTGGAATATATTGTATATTTTTTAACTGTCAAAGTAGGAAATGTCAATTTTTCGCAAAATTTTCGCTCTTTTTTTTATTATCACAAAACATGAAAAGCGCAGAGGTGATCAAATGCCACCAAAAGAAAGCTCTGTTTGTGGGGGGAAAAAAGGACATAAATTTCGTCTTGGTACAGCGTTGCGTGACCGAACAATTGTCAGTTAAATACGCGCAGTGCCAAGTTGAAAAAAGTGGCCTGGACGTTAAAGCGGAGTAACGGCCTCAAAATCGATTTTGGGCCATCCGCTTGCTAAGGGGAACCTGAAAAAGAAATGGATAATGGCGATTTTTTTTTTTGGTCACGTACCTTATAAAAGAAAATATACTCCCCTTCCTTCCACTTCCTCCCTCTGCGGCCACGGCCCGCGCTGTCACTTCCGGTTTGCGATGACCTCTGGGAGCTGAACGTCATTGCTCCCAGGAGTCGATGCACCGGCCCCGCTCGTCACTTCCGGTGCAGGCGCGGCATTCACTGCTAAACAGCTTCTGGGCATGCCATTCTGGGACGTCACGGAAGAGGACACGAAGAGGGATGCTGCCGCTTCAGCTGACAACACCTGAGATAGCAGCGCTGGAAAAGAAATTTTCAAGGTATTTCTTTAAGGTAAGTGCGACCTGGGACAGTTCAGAGGCTATCCATTATGGAATATACAAGCCCTGACTGTCCCGGGGGTATTTTTAGCTAAAATTGACCCCCGAGGCCGGAATTCCGCTTTAAGCAGGAAAATCCTCCGGTCTTAAAGTGGTTAAGACTGGAAGGATTTGCCCCCTTAATGACCAGGCCACTTTTTTTCAACTTGGCACTGTGTGAGTTTACCTGACAATTGCGCGGTCATGCAATGCTGTACCCAAACGAAATTTACGTATTTTTTTCCCCCACAAATAGAGCTTTCTTTTGGTGGTATTTGATCACCTCTGCAATTTTTATTTTTTGCGCTATAAACAAAAAAGAGCGACCATTTTGAAAAAGAAATATTTTTCAAATTCTGGATAAAAGATAGGGTGTTGGCGTTGCCTATTTAAAAAACAATAAAAACGTACAAACTGTAAATGCAATAAAGTGACAGTGACAAATAATTTAGCGTAAATATTGCATGCTAAAACATAACTCAATACAAATGAGTGCTAATCTAAATAAAGGTGCTTAGCAGATAAAGTGCTTATCAAATAAAGTGTTGTAGTGCACGTGCAAAGAAATCCCAACTATATCATATAGTATATGGAAAGTGCTGTAAAGAGCTGGGGAAAGAACTAATATACAAAGGATAAATATACAAATACCAGAAAAATGTAATAAAATGAAAACACAATCAGAATGGTGTTGGTGTACAAATAGGATATACTAAAAGGAAACACAATCCAAATGGTGCTGGTGTGCAACCAATCTGTGAATAGTCCCAACACAATCCAAATAGTGCTGGTGTGCAACCAATCTGTGAATAGTCCCAATGATGGAATTTTTGTAGTCCAGTGACTGAGTATATTGTGCAGGAAAAAAAAATATATATATGAGTGGTAGGTGACAATCACTGTATTCAAAAGGGTGACCCCGTGCCGTGTGGTAGGGTGCTGCGTGGTCCTTTCTGGTGAAAAAGGCTCGCTTACCAGAAGCACCTACCCCACACAGGGGTATAAGGCGGGTGTATAAGAATCAAGGGTCTCGGTGTCTCCCCTCCTCCTGGGTCGATGGGTCCCTGAAGTGGTCCCTGAGGTCCTAGCTGGAGGTATCCCTAGGGTATTAGTGGATCCTACTATTCTCCTATAGGCTGGGGATGATCCGAGAGGTCCGCCAGATATAGCTCATAGCCGTATACCAAGGGATGATAGATAGACAAGGCACATAGCGTAATACTGTCTGTCTCGGATATTCAATATTGAATATCCGAGACAGACAGTATTACGCTATGTGCCTTGTCTATCTATCATCCCTTGGTATACGGCTATGAGCTATATCTGGCGGACCTCTCGGATCATCCCCAGCCTATAGAAGAATAGTAGGATCCACTAATACCCTAGGGATACCTCCAGCTAGGACCTCAGGGACCACTTCAGGGACCCATCAACCCAGGAGGAGGGGAGACACCGAGACCCTTGATTCTTATACACCCGCCTTATACCCCTGTGTGGGGTGGGTGCTTCTGGTAAGCGAGCCTTTTTCACCAGAAAGGACCACGCAGCACCCTACCACACGGCACGGGGTCACCCTTTTGAATACAGTGATTGTCACCTACCACTCATATATATATTTTTTTTTCCTGCACAATATACTCAGTCACTGGACTACAAAAATTCCATCATTGGGACTATTCACAGATTGGTTGCACACCAGCACTATTTGGATTGTGTTGGGACTATTCACAGATTGGTTGCACACCAGCACCATTTGGATTGTGTTTCCTTTTAGTATATCCTATTTGTACACCAACACCATTCTGATTGTGTTTTCATTTTATTACATTTTTCTGGTATTTGTATATTTATCCTTTGTATATTAGTTCTTTCCCCAGCTCTTTACAGCACTTTCCATATACTATATGATATAGTTGGGATTTCTTTGCACGTGCACTACAACACTTTATTTGATAAGCACTTTATCTGCTAAGCACCTTTATTTAGATTAGCACTCATTTGTATTGAGTTATGTTTTAGCATGCAATATTTACGCTAAATTATTTGTCACTGTCACTTTATTGCATTTACAGTTTGTACGTTTTTATTGTTTTTTAAATAGGCAGCGCCAACACCCTATCTTTTATCCATTTTATATTTAGTCCCCGGACTAATATTCAGGGAGGCTGCAGCCTACACTCACACACATTATCTATATATTATATTTACTCCACACACTTGTCACTAGGACATATTTTCTTTGCAGAATTTTTGGGCATATCCTATTAGAGTCCTTTTGCGCGGAGTTTATACATCTCATTTTTCAAATTCTGCTATGACATTCCCAAAAAAAATTTAGGCCAATTTGTTTTCTGCTACGTATATTTGGTAAAAAAATTGCAAAAAGTGTATTTTGATTCGTTGCACAAAAGTTATTGCGTCTACAAGCTATGGGAAAGATGTAATTTTTACTTTTTTTGTTTTGTTTTTTTTTTTACTAGTAATGGCGGCGATCTGCGATTTTTTTTTTTCTTTTTTTTTTTTTTTTGCGGGAATGCGACATTGTGGCGGACAGATCGAATCCCTAACTGACACATTTAGGGGACCAGTGACATTACTACAGTAATCAGTGCTAAAAATATGCAGGGAAGGGGTTAACATTGTGGTTGATCAAGGGGTTAAATGTGAGCCTAGGGGAGTGATTCTAACTGTGGGGGGCGTGGCTTGTGAAATAACTATAGAGACCTGTGTTCCTATATAGAAGGATCACAGGGGCTCTATGATCATTCCAGGGAGAAGAACTGTCGGCTGTGTTTACAACAGCTGACCGTTCTTCTCTCTCAGTGGGGAACGATCGCAGATGTCAGGCGGCAATCCGAGCCTTCTGCCCGCTACATGGGCTTCCCCACTGACGGCGGCATGCGCTCGCCTTCTGTGCGTGACCAACTTAAAGTTATGCAGGAGCAGCTGCCTGCCGCAGTATAACTGCGGCGGGCGGTCGTAAAGCGGTTAACAGTTTCAAAAACCCGTTACATTTCTGGAATGCCGGGATTGCTAACTGTCACGTTTGCTTGTGTCCTTAACCAAACTGTCAAACCATCAAATGACTGGTGTCATAACTGATCACCTGTGCAGCACGATGACAGTTACAGGTCAAACAGAAGCAGCTTCATTGTCTGTATAGGATAGGAGGATTTAATGGTGCTTTAAGGCTGTCAGCAGATCGGCCTCTACAGATTCGGCAGTGCTGAAAAAACAGCGCTACTGAGGGTGTGAGTTTATTACTGGATTTTAACCACTTGACCTCTGGAAGTTTTACCGCCTTTATGACCAGGACTTTTTTTTTTGTAATAAGGCACTGCGTTACAATTGCGTGGTCATGCAATGCTGTACCCTAATAAAATTTGTCATTTTTTTCCCACAAATAGAGCTTTCTTTTGGTGGTATTTGATGGTTGCCTTTTTAAAAAAAAAATTTCTTTCTGCTATAAGGCATATGAAATAAAAAAAAAATTTAAAAATCAACTTTCTGCATTAATTCAGGCCAATATGTGTTCTGCTACATGTTTTTGGTAAAAAGAAATCTCAATAAGCATTTTTTGAACGTTATAGCATCTACAAACAATGGTATATATTTATGGATTTTTTTATACTAGTACTGGTGGTCGTCGGTGACTTATTGCGGGACTGCGATATTGCCGCAACCAGTGACTATTACAGTGATCAGTGCTAAAAATATTCACTGTCACTGTATTAATGACACTGGCTGGGAAGCGGTTAAACATCTAGGGTTAGATGTGTGCCTAACCAGTGTTGGTGTACTATATGTGCTGCTTTTACTAGGGGAAGAGATGGATTCTAGTCTCTGCTTTCCATCCCTTCCCACAGTGTCAGATTGGCAATCTTCCTTGTTTACATAGGCAGATCCCCGTTCTGTGTTTACGGACGATCCGTTGGTGCCCGGCACCCATAGATCAGCTTCTGCTGTGGAGAATTACAGCAAAAGCGGCCCTGCATTTCCTGCAGGCTGAAGTGCAGGATCACGCACTGCAGCAGTAAAACTGCTATAGGGCGGTCAGCATGTGGTTAATGATACACTCGCTAGCTATACCTGAAAAAGAGGCCAGCCAGATTTTGGGTCCATTATGGTGAATTGACAGTTCATTCAAATGAATAGGCTGCCGTAGTGTAACACACCAAACCACACTGGACTGGATAGGTGTGAATAGGCCCTAAGACACCCTGTTCACGCACAGTGCAGTGGCCTGTGCTTTACTGCACTGGATGAACACAGATCACCGACCACTGATAGTGTCCTATTTACACAGCAATGCAGTCATGCTGCATTTTATTGTAGCGTACAGGACAGGATCACAAGTCACTGCGCACCAGAGCAACGTACTACACTGCTGTACAAGACATAAATGAAGCATCACTATGTACACTTCAGATAAAGTGGACACAAAAAAGGGAACTGTGTGATGCACTGAAACACAAATCACATTGCCCCCTACTGCCAGCTCACTGCAGCCAGAACAGAATGGGCCCTAAAGGTCGAGTGCATGTTTGCACACACGCTCCCTACCAGCTCTCTATCTTTTGTGGAGTAAAAGATATTCACCTTCAGATGCAGAAGCCACTGTGCACTACACAGCAAGTCAGTAGTTTGAGTTCCCACAGAACTGGGATGTCCTCTTTGATCTTGGTGCATACAACTTACAGCCCCATTGATTCCTAACTTTCTGCTCAAATTACAGACTAATGGTCTATAGGGCCGCATGTGCCATATGAAAGAGGACGTATCAATACACACTTTATACAAAAAAAAAAAAAAAAACCTGCCCGCAGAGGTGGGCAGTATACAGAGGCTTCTGCAAAGAATTTTGCATCAAAGGTGATTTTTTTTTTTTCTAAGACCTCTAAATGCTGGATCCTTCTACCAGGAGCTAGCAGATAAATCCAGCTTTAAAAGTATTTTGTTTTGGCGTGTATTTACTTTTGTTTTTTTGCACAGCGTTTAGGCTGCATTCACACTTGAGCGTAGCGTTTTAGCGCGTTTTTAACCGCGATTTCAGACGTTTTTTTCAGGTGTTTTTGGAGGCAGGCATTGACATCTATCAAAAATGCTGGTAATCAGCCCAAAAAGAAGCTCATGTAGTTTTTCAGCTACAGGCATTTTGCTTCAGGTGTTAAAATGCTCAGATGTGAACAGGGGCCATTTAAATGAATGGGGTTTTACTTGTTGGGCGTTTTGGAACGTTTTTTTTTTAGCGTTTTTGGAGCTGAAAAATGCTCAAAAAAGCCCAGGTGTGAATGGAGCTTTAGAGACATTTGTGTGTAAACTCCTGTTTGCTAGAATATTCAGTTATTCTAGCCACTAAAATGAGTTGATGCTTGTTTTATGTGTGTTTTCCACGTTTACATGTACTTTAAGTGGAACTAAAGGCAGCTGTACTCTCCTTTCCTCCAAACGTTCCTTTATTGGCCCTCTCAGGATGATGTCAATCATGCGCAAGTAGCTAGTTTTCCTGGCACACAGGGATCAGGCCAGCTGCTGCAAGCTGAGCTGTGCATGTGCAGCTCAGTTTACAAGTCGGAAATCACTGTGAACAGGCGTGTAGGTGTGTTTATATGACAGAAGAGACATTGAGTGTCTCTTCCACAAAAAAGAGTTGCCTGCTTACAGTGAACAGTGTTACTTTAGTTACACTTGAAAGTGGTTGTACACCCTCACATATACCCAGTAAAGTGACTATCCTCAGGTGATACACAGAGATTAAAGAAATCCTCCTGCATAAGTTGTACCTGTTTATCTGCTGTATCTCTTATTTATAGTTGTTCAAAATCCAGAATTTATAAAGTTTGTCTGAGCTGTCAGAAAAAAAAGGGGGCCTGAGAGCTGAAATTACACACTGCAGAACTCAGGGAGAGGAGTTGATTGGAGGGAAGGAATACACACCATCCTCACACAAGAACAGAGCTGTGGCTGTCAATCACAGGCTTGTGTGCTGGAGGGTCCCTCCCCTCTCACCATTTTTCTCTTGGTGTCAGGAAAACTTGTCAGAAGTTACTCATGCTGATAGTAGAGGAACAAAGACGCAGACAGAAATGACACTTAGTGTTCTTAACTGATTCAGGTCCGCCCTGTAGCAGTTTTACTGCACGCTAGGCCTCGCCACGACAGAGCCCCAATGGATGAGGGCTGGCTCGCGAGTGAAACGCCTCGCCGGGATGCACACGACTTGGTTCGGCCTGAGCAGCACCCCCACCCCGAGTGGAGAGGTAGTCTGTCCAAAGTGGCGCCCACCCGATTGTCATTTGTATGGTGAGTAGTTTTCCCACATAGCTCTTGCAGGCTCAGGGTGGACGTGGGCCCCTCCTTGGGATGGTCGGACCCATGGGTTCCCTTCCATTTCCCCCAGCCCCTCTAACAGTCACGTTGGTCTTTTGGCCCCAACCTACCTCCCGGTATGAGGTAGGAGCTGACTTTGCCACTTGCTCCAGTAAGGGGGGGGGGTGGATGCTGTTGTTGCTGACCAGGCTGTCCGGATCACACACGGGGGTCTTTGAGCAAGTTCCCAGCCCCCTAGGGGTTAGTGACTGGGGTAGGGATGTCCTTTGGGCTCCCTGCGGTGGTTATAGGCTGGGGGGGGGAGCGGATGTTTCTTCATCCACAGGTCTGTGCCTCACGTGTCTGAAAATAAAGTCTGCGGCTTTGCGGCCTACTCACGGCTGTCCGGGTACCTTACCAAGCTGACCGAGATGAGGTGCCAGACCAAGCTGACTGGCGGGTGGCTCACACGGCTGGATTGGGCCAAAAATTGAGGCTGCGGCTGACGGACCAGGCTGTCTGAGCTTCTGACCAGGCTGTCTGAGTTGCTAACCAAGCTGTCCGAACTGCTGATCAAGCGGACGGCGGACTCGCGACCGGATCGGGCCCCAAATTTAGGCCGCGGCCTACTCGCAGCTGACTGTCCGAGCTATTGCCAGGCTGTTTGAGCTGCTGACCGGGACGATGGAGCAGCGTCCACCCCTCCCCCCCAGCCTGCCTGGCGCCCCCCCTTGAACCTGGAGGCTCTGTGGGGGCATTGTTGTGTGGGGATACTTTGCCTGTGCGTCTGCATCACAGCGGCCCCCTCTTCCGCTTTATAGGGGGCTATGTCCTTTTATGTTCTTTATGATGGGCGACCCTTAGGCCTAATAGGGGTCCTTTTGTGGAATTTTAGCGTCTCCTTGCGGGACTGTGGTCGGCGACCTCCCCTGCTTGTTATGTTCTCAGGGTGAACACATGCAAGGGCGCTGGTGGATGCACTGTATCGATGCAAAACATTTTAACATGGGGGGCGCTGGTCCCCTCAGGGCCTGCAGATCCCCCTAAAAGCAGCAAAGGTACTCCCTTTTCCCACCTACTGTGACAAAATTGTCGCAAGTTAGTGGAGTTGTTCTAAACACAATAATGGTAACCACACATGGTGTGGCTGAAAAGCTAGTTTGTGAACCAGGCTTCTAAAAAGGCTCTATCAGATCTCCCCTTTACGGGATCTGCCTACAGTGCATTGCGAAAGTATTTGGCCCCCTTGAACTTTTCGACCTTTTGCTACATTTCAGGCTTCAAACATGAAGATATAAAAATGTAATTTTTTGTGAAGAATCAACAAGTGGGACACAATCATGAAGTGGAACGAAATTTATTGGATATTTCAAACTTTTTTAACAAATAAAAAAAACTGAAAAATTGGGCGTGCAAAATTATTCAGCCCCCTTAAGTTAATACTTTGTAGCGCCACCTTTTGCTGCGATTACAGCTGTAAGTCGCTTAGGGTATGTCTCTATCTTTTGCACATCGAGAGACTGAAATTTTTGCCCATTCCTCCTTGCAAAACAGCTCGAGCTCAGTGAGGTTGGATGGAGAGCGTTTGTGAACAGCAGTTTTCAGTTCTTTCCACAGATTCTCGATTGGATTCAGGTCTGGACTTTGACTTGGCCATTCCAACACCTGGATATGTTTATTTGTGAACCATTCCATTGTAGATTTTGCTTTATGTTTTGGATCATTGTGTTGTTGGAAGACAAATTTCCGTCCCAGTCTCAGGTCTTTTGCAGACTCCATCAGGTTTTCTTCCAGAATGGTCCTGTATTTGGCTCCATCCATCTTCCCATCAATTTTAACCATCTTCCCTGTCCCTGCTGAAGAAAAGCAGGCCCAAACCATGATGCTGCCACCACCATGTTTGACAGTGGGGAGGGTGTGTTCAGGGTGATGAGCTGTGTTGCTTTTACGCCAAACATAACATTTTGCATTGTTGCCAAAAAGTTCAATTTTGGTTTCATCTGACCAGAGCACCTTCTTCCACATGTTTGGTGTCTCCCCGGTGGCTCGTGGCAAACTTTAAACAACACTTTTTATGGATATCTTTAAGAAATGGCTTTCTTCTTCCCACTCTTCCATAAAGGCCAGATTTGTGCAGTATACGACTGATTGTTGTCCTATGGACAGAGTCTCCCACCTCAGCTGTAGATCTCTGCAGTTCATCCAGAGTGATCATGGGCCTCTTGGCTGCATCTCTGATCAGTCTTCTCCTAGTATGAGCTGATAGTTTCGAGGGACAGCCAGGTCTTCGTAGATTTGCAGTGGTTTGATACTCCTTCCATTTCAATATTATCGCTTGCACAGTGCTCCTTGGGATGTTTAAAGCTTGTGGAGAAGTTTAAACCCGGATTTGGATACAAAAAGATTTCCCAACAGTATCTCGGACCTGCCTGGTGTGTTCCTTGTTCTTCATGATGCTCTCTGCTCTTTAAACGGACCTCTGAGACTATCGCAGTGCAGGTGCATTTATACGGAGACTTGATTACACACAGGTGGATTCTATTTATCATTAGTCATTTAGGTCAACATTGGATCATTCAGAGATCCTCACTGAACTTCTGGAGAGAGTTTGCTGCACTGAAAGTAAAGGGGCTGAATAATTTTGCACGCCCAATTTTTCAGTTTTATATTTAACAAAGTTTGAAATATCCACTAAATTTAGTTCCACTTCATGATTGTGTCCCACTTGTTGTTGATTCTTCCCCAAAAATTACATTTTTATATCTTTGTTTGAAGCCTGAAATGTGGCAAAAGGTTGAAAAGTCCAAGGGGGCCGAATACTTTCGCAATGCACTGTATTTGGGTCTTTGTTGGATGAACTGATCAATGAACTCACAGGTGGGAAGAGTACTCTTCTTCCTCTATCCGCTAAGGGTAAGTCACCACGTAATAGACGGGGCCCTTACTTTTCACCCCACAGGCATCCCCTTCGTGCCTTCAGCACGCAGGAGAAAGGACCTAAGCCATTTAGGTCATCTGGGGGTTCCAAGAAGACTGTCGGGTAAGCTGAGAATAGGCCCCTCCAGATCTGCGGACAAATCTCCATCTGCATGAAGGGACACCCTCGCCTGTATCTGGGGTGGGGGGGGATGTCTTTGTTTTCTGTCCGTAACCAGGAACCTCCTTGATTCAGGACAAATGGGCCCACGAGCTGCTCAGATTAGGTTACAAGATCGAATTCAGGTCCCGACCGTCAGACAGATTACCGTCCAATCTACGCCTATCTTCAGATCAGTTAAGGGATTTAAGAGACACTGTACAAGATCTACTGTCGCAAAGGGTGATTGTGCCAGTTCCCTCTCGGGAACGCTTTTAAGGGTTTTATTCAAACTTGTTTACTGTTCCAAGGAAAGAAAGGAAAGTGCGTCCAATTCTGGACCTCAAGGCTCTGAATTGCTTAATGCAGGTACAGAGGTTTCAAATGGAGTCCATTTGTGCGGTAGTGGCGTTCCTACACCAAGGGGGGACTTTTTGGCCTCCATCGATATCGAGGACGCATATGTGCACATCCCTATTTACGCTGGACACCAGAATATTCTTTGCTTCGCTGTAGGAGAGGAAGATTATACATTTGTGGCGTTACCCTTTGGTCTCGCCTCCACCCCCAGGGTCTTGACCAATGTGTTGACTCCGGTATTGGCATTACTGCGACAGCGGGGGATTGCGATTCTAGGGTCCCTGGATGATCTCCTCTTAAGGGCAGACTCCCACTCTGGTGGACGATCTGTCAATCACTGTTTGGTTAGACCATCAATTTCAGAAAATTTGCTCTGGTCCCAGCCTCCAAATTGGTTTAGCTGGGACTGACTCTGGACTTTCTTCCCCCAGGAAAAGCTGCAAAAGTTGCAGACGGCTATTCGGTTGCTGTTATCCAGCACTCTGTCCTCTTTGCTGACTTGCATGCGAGCTCTAGGCCTGATGGTGTCTACCTTCAAAGCGGTTCCTTTGCTCAGTTCCAGCAGACCTTCTCAAAGAAAAATTCTTGTCAAGTGGAACAAGGATCCAAAATCTTTGGACAATCTTATTCGGTTGAGTCAAAACACAAGTGCTCTTCTATGGTTCCTCTGTTCCTTTGCCCTGTGTAAGGGCAAGTCCTTCCTTCCATTGTATTGGACCGTGGTAATCACGGATGCCAGCCTGTCCGGCTGGAGAGGAATACTTGTAAAGCTTTGTGTCCAGGGGACCTGGACTCCGGAAGTCCAGACTTCTGATCAATATTCTGGAACTCGGAGCGATAAAGCTTTGCTTGAGTCACTGGACAAATCGTCTACAGGGTTGTCTAGTTCGGATTCACTCAGACAATGCCATGGCCGTGGCTTACGTCAATCATCAAGGGGGCACCAAGACCGTCCTGGCGGTCCGGGAGGTGGACGAGATCCTAAAATGGGCAGAACATTTTTTTCCAGCCCTATCTGCCGTGCATATCCCCGGAGTGGAGAACTGGCAGGCGGATTACCTGATTCGTCAGGTGTTGGATCAGTGGGAATGGTCCCTACCCTCTGGGGTTTTTCCATCGCTGTGTGTCCGGTGGGAGACACCCGATGTAGACCTGTTGGCATCTTGACTCAACATGAAGGTACAGAGGTTTGTAGCCAGGTCTCTGGATCCTCTGGCCGATGCAACAGACGCACTGGTGGCTTCTTGGGGTCATTATCGGCTGATCTATGCCTTTCCTTCGCTGAAACTTCTGCCAAGGCTCCTGCGCAGAATAGAGGTGGAAGGGATTCCGGTCTTTCTGGTGGCCCCAGACTGGCCTCGCCGGTCTTGGTATGCAGATCTGGTAAGGTTGGTCAGTGATGCTCCTTTGGAGACTTCCTTTCAGGGAAGTTCTAGTACAAGGGCTGATCTTCATCCTGCTTTACAGTCGCTGGCTTTATTGCCGTGGCTGTTGAAAGCCAGGTATTGCAGGATAGGAGGCTTTCTGACTCAGTGATTCCTACACTGTCGAAGGCTAAAAAAAATCTATCATTGTATGTGGAAACTGTATATCTTATGGTGTAAATTGATTAAGGTGCATCCACGCTCCTTTTCAGTGGCTAGGATATTGGCAGCGGTTGGCCTTGGGTACTATTGAAGGCCAGGTGTTGGCTTTGGCTGTGTTTTTTCAAAGCTCTTTAGCCACGCATTCTTTGAGTCGCACCTTTATCAAGGTAGTTCATCAGAGTGGCTCCTCTGATACGGTCCCCGTTAACCTCCATGGGATCTTAACTTGGTACTGTCTGTTCTTCAAAAACTTCCCTTTGAAAACATTAGGGAGGTTCCTCTGCTTGCACTGTCACAGAAGATAGCCTTTTTGGTGGCTATTACCTCTGCCGCAGAGTGTCTGAATGTAACGCTCCGGCGTTTATTTGTGTGGTGTGGATTTGCAGCTGCGGAAGTTACACTCAGTAGTCATGTAGAGATGTGTTGAACTACCATATCCAACTCTCAAGACTCATCATTGTGCATCAGCCTGTCTCAGCAAGCACATACACAAACACAGACACTCATTAAAGATGTTCCTGGAGTGATATGTTTATATGTGAAAGTATAGAGGTGATACTGAGGGGACAGGCGTGGATAGTGATAGCAATGGTAAGAGGTAACAGATGGTGATAGTAAGCACTTAGGATAGCAATCATGTACAGGTAACAGGTGGTAGTGAAGAGCAGATGAAGTGTACAGGAGATGCTAGGCTAGTGCAGTGACAAGATGGTAATAGGCTCAAGAGCTTGCAATCTAAGTAGCGGTGCAGATGTTAGATGTAACAGTATAGTTCTTAGAGTAGCATTAGTCTTTAGTAAGCAGAGTAGTAGTGAAAGTAGATTAGGAAGGTATTCCCCTGTGGGGTACTTATCACCGGTAGGTTTGTAAGGAGAGTTTCCGGCGGTGAGGTAATGATCTTGTAGCGAGATACAAGATGTTGTAGCAAGTCTTCGGTCAATCCAGGTATTAGGGAATAGCTGGAGGATTCGGCAGCGTTAGGTAATGCTGTAGCAAGCGGTTTGCACGAACACATGTGAGTGAATGCCGGCGGTTGAAATAGCCGCTCAGAGCGGCACTCACTGATGAGGTCATGGAATTTAAAGAGACCGGTACTAGATGCGTTCCACCTATCTATATGGTGGAACGTAATGTACAAATAATAGGCTGGAAGGGTACCGCGGGTACCAGGATCTTACAGTACCCCCCCCCCCCTAAGGCCGGCTCCGGAAGGCCTATAACACTGGTCTCTCCGGGTATTTGGAGTGGAACCTTCGTATAAGCCTGGGTGCGTGGACGTCAGAAGCATCCAACTAGGTGTCATCTTGGGGACCATAATTTTTCCATCTTATGAAATATTGGAGCTTTCCTCTGTGGATACGAGAATCCAAAATTTCTTTAATCTCAAATTCTTCTCCACCTTCAACTTGTATTGGAGGTGGAGGCGCGATGGTAGGTCTAATCCCTTGGTTGGGTGTATGTGGCTTCAATAGAGATACATAGAACGTGGGGTGTATTTTAAGATCTGCCGGTAAAGTGAGTCGAACTGCAGATTCCCCAATGAGCTTCTCAATTGGGAAAGGTCCCAGGAATAGAGGTCCAATCTTTTTACTAGGAATTTTCAACCTCAAGTTCCTCGTAGATAGCCAAACAAGATCCCCAATAGCATATTGAGGTGAAGGTCTTCTGCGGAGGTCATAGTACCTCTTTTGTTGGCTATGAGCATGAGATGGTGGTGTGAAGTAAGCCCAAAGAGTCTTTTATTTGGGTGAGATAGTCAGAGGCTACTGGGTTACTTGATGGTAGGATGCGTGGTGGAAGAATTGTGGGATGGAACCCATAGTTCAGGTAGAACGGACTTTGCTTAGTAGTACTGTGGGTTGCATTGTTATAAGCAAATTCTGCCAGAGGGAGGAGGTCCACCCAATCATCCTGTAGGTATGAGGTGTAGCAACGCAAATATTGTTCAATACACTGGTTGACTCTTTCAGTTTGTCCGTTGGTCTGCGGGTGATAGGGGGAAGTAAGTTTTCGCTCAATGCGCAGTATGTAACATAGAGCTTGCCAAAACTTAGAGATGAACTGCGAGCCCCGGTCAGATAAGAGTCTTTGGAATTCCATGTAGTTTGAACACATATTTTACTAGCAATTCCGCTGTTTCCTTAGATGAAGGTAGTCTGCGAATGGGAATGAAATGTGCCATTTTTGTCAGATGGTCCACTGACACTAGGATGGTAGTGAATCCCTTGGACGGTGGTAATTCCACTATGAAGTCTAAAGAAACAACTTCCCATGGAACTTTGGGTATTGGTAGACTGCAAAGTAAACCAGAAGGTTTTGTAGTGTCAATTTTGGACCTTGCACAGATGTCACATGAAGAAATGAATTTTTGTACAGACGTCTTCATCCCAGGCCACCAAAATTGCCTAGTGAGCAAATTAAAGGTCTTAGTCATACCCATATGTCCTGCCATAGGTACGTCATGGGATAACTCCAAGATTTTGGTACGCATACCGGGAGGTATGTAGAGTTTGTCGTTAAAGTAGCGGAAGCCTTCTGCATCAGTACTTAGTTGAGGTGGTGGTGAATCCAGTCTTAGACTGTGCAGAATCTCTTCCTTTAAGGGACGAACAACACCAATAATACGGTCATGGGGTATTATAGGTAATGAAGGAATTTCGGCACAGTTATCTTCGGTTAACCGTGATAACGCATCTGCCTTCTTGTTTTTGTCTGCAGGTGTATAGGTCACTAAGAAATTGAATCTTGGGAAGAATAGCGACCAACGTACCTGTCGGTGGGAAAGGGTCTTGTTGGTCTGGAGATATTGGAGGTTTTTATGGTCTGTATATATGAGTATTGGCAACCGGGTGCCCTCAAGTAGATGTTGCCAATTCTCCAGTGCCAACTTCATGGCAAGTAACTCTTTTTCACCCACTGGGTAGTTCACCTCTGGGTTACTTAGTGATTTAGAGAAGAAGGCAACTGGATGAAGTGGTGAAGTATTCGTAGGTCGTTGGGAAAGAACTGCTCCTACAGCCATATTTGACGCATCTACCTCCAGGATGTATTGGAGGGATGGGTCTGGATGGCGTAGTATGGGAGCGATAATGAAGCTTGATTTCAACAAGCTGAACGCTTTATTTGCTTCTTCAGACCATTTAAATGTTTGCTTAACACTTGTAAGTTGTGTGAGTGGTCTCACAATAGACGAGAAGTTCTTGATGAACTTCCTATAGAAGTTTGAGAATCCAAGAAATCGTTGTAAGGCCTTACGAGTTGTTGGTACAGGCCAATCCAGAATACAGGATATCTTGCTCATATCCATCTTGATGCTGTTCTTGGATATGATGTATCCTAAGAATAACATCTCTTCCTTATGGAATAGGCATTTCTTCAGTTTTTTACGTACAAGTTGTGTGCGAGCAATCTGGACAACACAAGTCTTACATGTCTTTTATGTTCAGACAAGGATTGAGAGTAAATGAGTATATCGTCCAGATATACTACGACACAGACATCGAGTAGATCTCGGAACATGTCGTTTATGAACCGCTGAAATGCTGCGGGAGCATTACACAACCCAAACGGCATCACTAGATATTCGAATAGTCCGTATCTAGTTCTGAATGCCGTCTTCCACTCATCCCCACTACGGATGCGGATGAGATTGTAAGCCCCTTTAAGGTCTAACTTTGAGAAGTAAGTGGCTCCACGCACTTGTTCAATCAGTTCTGGGATGAGAGGTAAGGGATAGCTATCCTTTATCGTAATAATATTTAATTGCCTATAGTCAATAATAGGCCGAAGGCTTAAATCCTTATTGCGGACAAAGAAAAGTCCTGCAGCTGTAGAGGAAGTAGAGGGTCTAATGAACCCTTTCGCTAAGTTCTCATCCAAGTATTCCTTGAGATGAGAAAGTTCATCCTGAGAAAGAGGATAAACACGACCGAAAGGTAGCTTACTATTAGGGAGTAGGTCAATAGAACAATCGTAGTCCCTATGGGGAGGCAACACTTGAGCATTTTTCTCAAGGAAGACTTCTGATAAATCCTGATAGCATGGTGGTGGTGTAATTTCCTCTGACACCATGGACAGGATTTTCTTTTGAGATTGGAGGTTACACGTGGTCTCGCAATAGTGAGAAGGGAAGGTTAGGGACCGTGTCTTCCAATCAATAGTTGGTTGATGTATATGTAACCAGGGAAGTCCCAAAATAATGGGAAAATGTGGTGAGGGTAACACATCGAACGTGGTGGTCTCAACATGAGACTCGTTAGCAGTAGCAAGGAGTGCTTGTGTCTGAGTGGTAATTGGACCAGAAGATAACGGAATACCGTTAATCAAACTAACAGAGACAGGTTTGGGTTTTGAAATAATAGGTATTTTATTTAAAGCAACAAAACTAGTGTCAATGTAGTTCCCACAAGATCCTGTGTCGATCATGGCCTTGGTGGTGATCCTAATTTGGTCCCACTGTAGGATCAAACGAATAAAGAGATGGGGATTAGTAAAAGAAGTCGTTAATCCCCCCAGCAAGACCTGTGAACACTCACCCTTTTTCTTGTGGACAAGGGGACAAACGCTTATCAAATGTTCGGCGGAGGCGCAGTACATACAGAGATTTTCTGTTCTTCTCCTGGCCTTTTCAGTAGACTATATTGGTGGGCGGATGGTTCCTACCTCCATAGGAGTAGGATCGAAGGACGACTCCCGAGAAGGGTTGGGTAATGGGATTCCCATTTTCTCAGCCTTCCTCTCTCGCAATCGTCTGTCTATTTTGATACTAAGTTGTATCAAGGCATCCAAGGTGCCAGGTAAATCCGCTCGGGCGAGCTCGTCTTTTATGGCTTCAGATAACCCAAGCCTGAACTGGGTTCGCAGAGATGATTCATTCCACCCTGAATCAAGGGTCCATCTCTTGAACTCTGCTATGAAATCTTCAACAGGTCTCCTTCCTTGTTTTAAAGCCCTCAATTAGCTGTCAGCTGTACTCTGCCTATTAGAGTCTTCATATAGGCTAGAGAGCTCTGCTAAAAACGTAGGATAGGAGTTGAGAAGAGGGTCATTTTTCTCAATAAGAGAGTCTGCCCAAGCCCGTGGATCACCTGACATATATGATATAGTGGTGCAGACTTTTAATTGGTCTGTAGTGTAAGTACGAGGTTTTAGATTAAAAAGCAATTGACATGCGTTTTTAAATTCACAGAATTTTTTCCGATCATCCGTAAACACTTGTGGAGGGTTTATTTTGGGCTCACGGGGTTGGGCAGCAGTGAGCTGTGAAACACAGGCTATCTGCTGTCTCAAGGTCTGGTTTTCATTTTTCACTTCAGTAAGTGAAAGAATTAATGAATCTACCTTTTGTGATAGTTGTATCACATGTGTAGCTATTTCCGCTGAATCCATTTTTCTGGTTCGTGCAATCTGTAACGCTCCGGCGTTTATTTGTGTGGTGTGGATTTGCAGCTGCGGAAGTTACACTCAGTAGTCATGTAGAGATGTGTTGAACTACCATATCCAACTCTCAAGACTCATCATTGTGCATCAGCCTGTCTCAGCAAGCGCATACACAAACACAGACACTCATTAAAGATGTTCCTGGAGTGATATGTTTATATGTGAAAGTATAGAGGTGATACTGAGGGGACAGGCGTGGATAGTGATAGCAATGGTAAGAGGTAACAGATGGTGATAGTAAGCACTTAGGATAGCAATCATGTACAGGTAACAGGTGGTAGTGAAGAGCAGATGAAGTGTACAGGAGATGCTAGGCTAGTGCAGTGACAAGATGGTAATAGGCTCAAGAGCTTGCAATCTAAGTAGCGGTGCAGATGTTAGATGTAACAGTATAGTTCTTAGAGTAGCAATAGTCTTTAGTAAGCAGAGTAGTAGTGAAAGTAGATTAGGAAGGTATTCCCCTGTGGGGTACTTATCACTGGTATAGTAAAGGGAGGATGACCAGCGCTATGGATTAAAGATATATGAGGGGACAAATAGATAAATAAATAGAAGGTGTGAGCTGCCACCAATCAACCCTTAAGTGCAAGGGTGAAAGTGAAATATATTATGTGGCGATTGGTATCGGCGCTACCTTACAGTATAAAACGTGACTTCCCCAAAGTGTAGGTGAAAAAATATATAAGGGTGTCAACAGAAAATGTTTTTTTGTGAGTAAATTAAATGAGATAAACAATCCGTGTGTTTATTAAATTTCAAATAAAAAACAAATAAAGTGATACATGTGCAATATGCATATCGAAAATGGTGGAAAAAAAGAAAATTATGGGGGGGGGGGGGCCGCTCCAGTTGACGTCCCTCTGACGAAACGCGTAGGGCGGAGTCTAGAACGTGCAACGTCACTTCCGGTTGTCGGCCGTGGAACGCGGAAGCATCCCGGCGCGGACTGTTTTTGTCTACTCTGATCCAGATCATCTTAACAGTGAGTGTACTGCGCTTTTTTGCCGCTATTGTATGGATTATCTATTCACTTTGGGGCCTTCTTTCGTTATGAGCATTTAGGGCACCAGACCACCGGCTCGGAAGTGCTCCCCCAAATACGAAGAAGAGACCCCCCATACAGCTGCACAGGTCGTATTGCAGACGCCACCTAGTGGACACTTTGGACTCTGCACAGCAGCTTTTGCTTATTTTTAGCACATGTGTGGCACATATATCAGGGAAGTCCTGATATAACACTTGTGGTTGTGGTCATTTCGAACTCTGCACAGTAGCACCTGTTTATTTTCAATACTTGTGTGGCACAAATATATCAGAAAAAGTATATACCTGATATAACACTTGTGGTTGTGGGAACACCCCCCTCCCCCCTCCCCCCCCCCCCCCCCCCATAATTCGCCACATAATATATTTCACTTATCACTGGTAGGTTTGTAAGGAGAGGGTTCCGGCGGTGAGGTAATGATCTTGTAGCGAGATACAAGATGTTGTAGCGAGTCTTCGGTCAATCCAGGTATTAGGGAATAGCTGGAGGATTCGGCAGCGTTAGGTAATGCTGTAGCAAGCGGTTTGCACGAACACATGTGAGTGAATGCCGGCGGTTGAAATAGCCGCTCAGAGCGGCACTCACTGATGAGGTCATGGAATTTAAAGGGACAGGTACTAGATGCGTTCCACCTATCTATATGGTGGAACGTAATGTACAAATAATAGGCTGGAAGGGTACCGCAGGTACCAGGATCTTACACTGAATTGGCGGTGCTGTCCTGCCGTTCTCCTCCTCTGGTGGTCCACAGAGATAAAGTAGTATTTCAAACTAATCAGTTGTTTCTTCCTATGGTGGTTTCTGATTTCCATTTCAATGAAAACATTGTGCTGCCTTCACTCTGTCCTAAGCCTAAGCATCCCAAGGAAATTACCTTGCATTAGTTGGATGTGGTTCGGGCAATTAGGGTTTACCTGGCGGTTACTAAATCTTTCAGGAAATCAGACTCTTTTTGTCCTCACGGAAGGAATTGGCTGCGTCTCCCATGACCATATCCAGATGGATCAGGCAGACTGTGGTACAAGTGTATTTACTTAAGGGTCAGGTTCCACCTTGCCCTGTGAAGGTGCATTCTACTAGGGCACTGAGTGCCTCTTGGGCTTTTTGCCATCAGGCGTCAGTAATACAAGTTTGCAAGGTGGCAACTTGGTCGTCTGTGCGCACGTTCACTAAATTCTACAAAGTAGATGTGTTGGCATCTTCAGATGCATCTTTTGGCCGCAAGGTTATGCAGGCTGCTGTTTAAAAGAGAAATTGTTCTCTTTGATGATGTATGTGTTTCTAGGTGAGCTCCAGTTGTTCCTGGTTGAGCTCTGTTAACTGGTTGGCTAAGTTTAGCCTTTGGGGTATTAGGTTCTTTCCCTGTGTTGTTTTCCCACCCCTCATGCAAACACTGCTTTCGGACGTAGAAAAACTGGATTTTTGACTTACCGTAAAATCCTTTTCTCTGAAGTTAATTGACAGAGGCAGCACCCGCCCCTCTATTTCTGAGTGGGTTGGGGTTTTTTTTACTTCTGACACTGCTTGCAACAAAACGGAATCCTATAGCAGAGTGAGTGGGTGTATGCCTTCAGGGACTGCCCCATAAGCGAGGTAAAGTTTTTTTTTTTTTTTTATTCCTGCCTAGTCTCCTAGGATCCCAATAAGCATATTTTGGTTGGTTTATGCAAAATGTATCTTGTCTACAAACGAGGGGAAAGATTTGTCATTTTTATTTTTTTTTAATAGTAACGGTGGAGATCTGCGATTTTTAGCGGGATTGCGGCGCACAGATCGAACCTCTACCTGACATTTTTGACACATTTTGGAGGGTGGGGACCAGTAACATTACTACAGTAATAAGTGCTAAAAATATGCATTGTTACTGTAATAATGACACTGGCAGGGAAGGGGTTAACCCAGGGATGATCAAAGGGTTAAGTGTGAGCCTAGGGGGTGTTTACTAACTGTATGGGAGAGGGACTTGTGAAATGTACACAGAGACCTGTGATCCTAAATAGGAGGCTCACAGGCGCTCTGTGTTCATTTCAGAGAGAACAACGGCCTGCTGTGTTTACAACAGCAGACTGTTGTTCTCTCTCAGCGGGGAGTATTCATGGATGCCCGGTGGCAATCCCAACCGCCGGCGCCATGGATTGGCATCCCGGCTGCCTAGTGTCACTCCCTGCTGAGCGAGAACAACAGTCTGCTGTTGTAAACACAGCAGACCGTTGTTCTCTCTGAAATGATCACAGAGCACCTCCTATTTAGGATCACAGGTCTCTGTGTTCATTTCATATGTCCCTTCCCCATATAGTTAGAAAACACTCCCCTAGGCTCAAGCTTAACCCCTGGGTTAACCCCTTCCCTGCCAGTGTCGTTACAGTAACAGTGCATATTTTTATCACGGATTACTGTAGTAATGTCACTGGTCCCCCCCGAAAAGTGTCAAAAATATCAGGGGTCCAATCTGTCCGCCACAATGTCGCAGTCATGCTAAAAATCGTAGATCGCCGCCACTACTAGTAAAATAAAAATGACAAATCTTTCCCCTAGTTTGTAGAGGCGATTACTTTTGCGCAAACCAATCAAAATACGCTTATTGGGATTTTTTTTTTACCAAAAATATGTAGTAGAATACAAATTGGCCTACAAGGATGAAAAAATGAGATTTGTTTCTTTTCATTGGGAATGTTTTATATAGCAGAAAGTAAAAATGTATGTTTTTTTTTTTTTTTTCCAAATTGTGGCTCTTTTTTTGTTTATAGCGCAATAAATAAAAATCTCACAGGTGATCAAATACCACCAAAAGAAAGAAACATCAATTTTATTTAGGTACGGCAACCCACGACCGCGCAATTGTCCGTTAAAGTAACGCAGTGACAAATCGCAAAAAATTACCTGGTCATTAAGGGAGCAAATCCTTCAGGTCCAGAACTGGTTAAAGTATACCTAAAGGCAAAACTTTTTTTTTGTTTTTAAGTTTTAGATGGAGAGATTAGCACACGTCAGTTTTTATTGCTGTCTGTGCCCTCGTTGGGGAGTGCCCTCGTTTCCAGTGCGAACCAAAAAAAGGGTCCTGCACACTTTTAGTGCGAATGCAATGCGATTTTAGCGATACAGTTTTTAAGCCTGAAATTGCATCGTACAGACATTGCATGTGATCTGCACAGCAATGCGGTGCAAAATCACTTGCGATGTCTGGCATCGCACTAGTGTGAACCAGCACTGAAAGTGAAAGTAGAAGGAAATCCCAAATGATTTATTGTCCCCAGAAAAGTAATAGAGGGGAAATCTTCATATGGGTACACTAGTTCTGGTGACCTGGGGGGTCCCCAAGGAGTTGCCTTGATTTGCAGGGATTTCCTCTCACTTCCTGTTTTGGCTGTGGGACAGGATGTGAAGGTATTTTCTCTTTTTTTCAGAAAGGGGTTGAACAGCAGTTGGCTTTGGGTACTGTCAAAGGCCACGCTTTGGCTATATATTTTCTACATCTGTTAGCCACGCATGTCCTAATCCGGACTTTTATCCAGGAAGTGCGCCATATGGCTCCTCCGAGGCGATCCCCGTTACCTCCGTGGGATCTAAATCTGGTGTTATCTGTTCTTCAAAAGCTTCCTTTTGAAAAAATTCGGGAGATTTCGCTGCTTTTTGTCTAAGAAGGTTGCCTTCTTGGTGGAGATCACTTCTGCCCGTTGTCTTGCTGCCCACCTTATCTGGTGGTACACAAGGATAAGGTGGTACTTCGA
Source organism: Pelophylax lessonae (assembly GCF_965119305.1). Classification (NCBI taxonomy): domain Eukaryota; kingdom Metazoa; phylum Chordata; class Amphibia; order Anura; family Ranidae; genus Pelophylax; species Pelophylax lessonae. The sequence continues at coordinate 555,867,791 of NC_138769.1, read as the reverse complement.
CCTACTCAGTCGTTCCTTCCTAAGCTGGTTTCTGATTTTCATCTGAATGAAGACATTGTGTTGCCTTCACTTTGCCCTAAACCTGAGCATCCTAAGGAGTATGCCTTGCATTCTTTGGATGTGGTTTGGGCGATCAGGGTTTATTTATAGAGCACTAAGTCCTTTAGAAAATCAGACGCTCTTTTTGTCCTTACTGATGGACCTCGTAAGTGACTGGCTGCGTCTGCTGCAACCATTTCCAGAAGGATCAGGCAGACGGTGGTACAGGCCTATTCACTGAGGGGTCAGGGTTCTCCTTTCCCAGTGAAGGCTAATTCTATGAGAGCGCTGAGTGCCTCTTTGCGTTTGTCTTATCATACACATTTACATTAGGATGAGACCGATCTCTGGAAGGTTTGAATTCGGATAGCAAAAATTGAATTCTTTTTGCTTATTTTCCCTACTGTAGTAAATGTTATGAGCACAACTTGCCCCAACCAAAATGGCAGATCCGGTGTTCTATCAGAATACCGCTATCCATCAGAAAATGCAATGGAAGTGATGTTGCCAACAAAATTGCTTATTGCACATATGCTATGTGTTCCAACATGGCTGCAATGCATTTCAGTAGGTTTCCTAATCTGACAGAACACGAAGGCAGCAGCGGATAACTAATTACACCCAAGCAAGTCTTCAATTTCACACTTATTTTAAAAGGTTAACTCACCTTGTATGCTGAAATAGACTATTTCACCATGACCAAGTGAAAACGTTTATTTCACTATATAATCAGTTTGGCGCTGAGCAGTGCTGGGTGTAACAAGATGGCCGTTGCCACCTTGTGCCTGCAGGCTTGTCACTGTATTTACTCTAATACTAAAAATGTAATACTGTATTTCAGTATATAGGGTGAGTTAACTGCTAAAATAAGTGTGAAATTGAAGAGTTGCCTTGGGTGTAAGAAGATGTCCGCTGCTGCATTTGTGTTCTGTCAGATTAGGAAACCTGTTGGAATGCATGGCGCATGCGCACTAAGCATTTTTTTCTCAGAACGTTACTTCCGTTACATTTTCTGATGGGTAGCGGTATTTTGACAGGACACTGTTATTCTATCAGAATACCGCGACCCATCAAAAAATGTAATGGAAGTAATGTTTCGAGCAAAAAATGCTTACTGCGCATGTGCCATGCGTTCCAACATGGCCGCTATGCGTTCCAATACGTTTCCTAATCTGACAGTTTGTGTGGCCCCTATGTGTTCCAATAGGTTTGCTAATTTGACAGAACACGAAGTCAGCAGCTGACATCTTACACACAGGCAAGTATTCAATCTCACACTTCTTTTAGCATTAAATTCTCCTTATATAATGAAATATGTTGATACATTTTTATTATTATAGTAAATACAGTGACAAGCCTGCAGGCCGAATGTGGCGACGACCACCTTGGTATACCCCGCACTGCTCAGCGCCAAACTAATTATACAGTGAAATTGATTATTTTACTGGGTCGTGGTGAAACATTCTATGTCAGTATAAAAGGTGAGTTAACTGCTAAAAAAAAAAAAGTGTAAGATTGAAGACTTGCTTGGATGTACGAAAATGTCCACTGCCCCTGTCCTGTCAGAATAGCGCTACCCATCAGAAAATGTAACGGAAGTGATGTTTTGAGCTGAAATTCCTTAGTGCGCATGCGCCATGCGTTCCAAAAGTTTTTTTAATCTGACAGCACACGAAGCAGAGGCGGACATCTTCTTACACCCAGGCAAGTCTTCAATTTCACACTTATTTTAGCAGTAAACTTCCCTTATATACTAAATCATAGTATGACATTTGCATTATTATTGTATTATAGTAAAAATAGCCAGAAACCTGCAGGCAGAAGGTGCCCACGGTCCACCCCGCTCTGCTCAGCGATAAAGTGCTTATATTGTGAAATAGGCTTTTTCACTCGGTCGCGGTGAAATAGTCTATTTCAGTACATATGGTGAGTTACCTGCTCAAATAAGTGTGAAATTGAACACTTGGCTGGGTGTTTAGGAAGATGTCCGCCGCTGCCTTCCTGTTCGGTCAGATTAGGAAACCTATTGAAACGCATAGTGGCCATGTTGGAATGCATAGAGCATGCGCAATAAGCAATAGTGTTCGCAACATCACTTCCGTTGCAGTTTCTAAGGGGTACTGGTGTTCTATCCGGATAATGCTACCTATCAGATTCTGCAACCGTAAGGATGAGAACAACTTACTACGCATGCGGCATGCGTTCCAACAGGTTTACTAATGTGATAGAACACGACCCAGAGGCGGACATCTTCTTACACCCACACAAGTTTATTTAACACTTATTTTTTAGCAATAAACTCATCTTATATACTGGAATAGACTATTTCACCGCGACGGAGTGAAATAGTCTATTCACTATATAATCAGTTTGTCACTGAGCAGTGCGGGGTGTAGCAAGATGGCCGTCGCCATGCAGTTTTATCGCTAAACTTACTAGAATACAATAATAATATAAATGTAATACTGTGATTTAGTATATCAGGCTAGTTTATTGCTAAACTAAATGTAAAATTCAAGACTTGTGGGTGTAAGAAGATGTCCGCCTCTTCTATGTTTTCTGTCACATTAGGGAACGCATAGCGCATGCGCATGCGCAGTACGATGTTCTAGGCCATACGTCACTTTGGCTTGCAGAATCTGATAGGTAGCAGTATTCTGATAGAACACCGAACGTTCGGATGTAGGTGTTCTGTCAGAATACCCCTACCTATCAGATTCTGCTACCTGAAGTGATGTATGGACTTGAACAACTTCCTGTGCATGCGCCATGCTTTCCAATAGGTTTCCTAAGGTGACAGAACATGAAGCAGAGGCGGACATCTTCTTACACCCACCCAAGTTTAGAATTTTACATTTATCTTAGCAGTAAACTCATCTTATATACTAAAATAGACTATTCCACCGTGACTGAGTGAAATAATTTTTTCATGATATAATCAGTTTGTAGCTGAGCTGTGCGAGATGTAGCAAGATGTTGCCACCTTCTACCTGACGGTTTCTCGTTATACTTGCCAAAATACAATATTAATGCAAATTTAATGATGTTATTCAGTATATAAGATGAGTTTACTGCTAAAATAAATGTAAAATTGAGGACTTGTGTGGGTGTAAAAAGATGTCCGCCTCTACTGCGGTTTTGTCAGATTAAAGCGGTAGTATACTGCTTTTTAACTACAGGTAAGCCTATAATAAGGCTTACCTGTAGGTACAATTAATATCTCCTAAACCTGCACGGTTTAGGAAATATTTGCTCTGCATGCAGCCGCTGACGCGAGCGGCGCATGCGTTCTGAAGGTCCAGCGGACCTTCAGAGTTCCTTGCCGGGAAGTTGCTGGAAAATCACTGCCATGCGCATGCGTGCGAGTGAAGTCATCGCGGCTCCGGCCAATCACAGCGCCGGAGCTGCCGAACCCGGAAGAGACGCCGAGGGATCATGTCCGCTCCCACAGCGGTGTCCAGGGGTCCATGTCGGGGCTTCGTTCTAAGGTAAGTGTTTCATAATGAGCTAGTATGCAATGCATAATAGCTCATTATGCCTTTGTCTTGCAGTGTTTTTTTTTTTCTCCTTTGAGTATACTATCGCTTTAAGAAACCGATTGGAACGCATGGTGCATGCTCATTAAGTTCTAGTGTGTACGTCACTTCCGGTAGCAGAATCTGTTGAGGACACTCCCCTACAGCTGTTAAAAATTTGGGGTCTCGGGGATGAAAGGGTGCGGAGCAGTGGTCCCCGGTTCTCAGGGTCACTGCTCCGCACCCTTTCATCCCCGAGACCCACGGGGTCCCTGTTCCGCGCCCTTTCATCCCAGAGACCCCAAATTTCTATCAGCTATAGGGGAGCGTCTTGGCTACCTGCAATAGAATTTTGGGGTCTCTAGCAGCTTTGGTTCGCCCGTGACAGCAATTTTCCCGCGGCGGTGTGTGCGTCCCACCTCAGCCCCTCCTCCTCTCAATCAGCTGTTCGCCAAGTCTTAGAATTTCCTCGGACCATGTGCGCATGCGCACCAGGGCTCGCACCAGCCGGAAGTGACGAGGTCCGATTTTTTCACGGGTCCGATGTCCGACAAAATTTTATGACAGAACATAAGCTCTGCCGCAGGAAGTGAGGTAAGCGATGGGCGGAAATTCGTGCGACAGGCAAGGGCGGAAGTCGCGCAGAGTAGTTTGGCTGATGAAGAGGCCGAGATGGACATGGTGAGAGAGCGGTGTGAGCTGTGCCGGGGGTTTAGGTTTAGTGGGGGATGCAGTGTACATTGGGCTTTCAGAAAACCGGGCTGAGAGCACAGTGCTCCCAATACGGGTGCTCGTACAGCGGCGGCACCCATTGATCATAACCAACTACAGAGAGGTAGGTAGAGATGGAGTATCCGCTCTGCTCATATCCCGTAGGGGAGGCGGTGTGCTTTGCTGAGGATCTCCGGGCTGTCCAGCCTCTGTTCGCTCCCTTCACACATGACCTCATCAGACAGTCCTCACTCGCAGTAGAGCAGGGATCTTCCCTGCTCTGATCAGCTTGTTTTCTGCTGCCAGGTTATTTTCAATAATCGGTCAATGAGATCCTGAATATAAAGATCAGTAAATGATTACATCTGTGCACAAATGATCTAGAAAGTTGCACTTTTGTTACCCAAGTGCGTGAGCCCCAACATGTGCTATCAATGCGAAAATAAATTGATGTCACATGTTGGGGCTCACGCACTTTGGTAACAAAAGTGCAACTTTCTAGATCATTTGTGCACAGATGTAATCATTTACTGATCTTTATATTCAGGATCTCATTGACCGATCCCTAATAAAATGTTCCATTAACACTTTGCATACAGGTGCTGGAAAATCGAATCAGCGGTGTTACCATATACGTGTGTACATTATGCCACTTACTGTTTTTGTTTTGTTTTGCACCTGTGTACTCAACACTGGATTCCTGATCTACACACACCTGTAGGATCGCTTTAATAGGCAACCGTGCAGATCAGTAAAAAAAGTGTCATCTTGTTCACTCATATTTACTTGCGTGTATGCACACATGCATTCAAACTTAAAATAGAACTATAGGTCATTTTTTTTTCTTTCTCCATTTTGGATAGAGCAAGGAAGGGTTAAAACTAAAGATGGACTCGGGCGTGTTCCAGTCCCAACGTGCCCGATTCCACCAGGAAGCCGACGCTGCACTCAGGCTAATCACAGGCAGTGAGAGATCTCCCAATCCACAGCTGCACAGATCAGGAAATATCTCACTGCCTGTGATTATCAGAGTGCAATGTCTGCTTCCTGGTGGAATCGGGCACGTGGGAACTCAAACACGCCCAAGCTCATCTCTAGTTATAAGCCCAGGTGTTTTTCTTTTTCTCTATCTGTGTCCCATTGCGGAGATTTTCCTTCACTTCCTGTCCCATAGCCAAACAGGAAGTGAGAGGAAATCCCTGCAAGTTAAGGGAATTCTATGGGGACCTCCAGTCCACCAGAACTCTTGTCTCCATTGGAAGATTTTCACCCTATTACTTTTCTGGGGACAACCCAAAATTTAGGATTTTACGTTTACTTTTATTGATAATGGTAAACTGAACAAATGGAGGGGGAGAATCTCCCTAACCGGAGCACATACAACAATAAAAACTGACGGGTTCTAATCCCTCGCCACTCTATCCAAAGCCCCCAAAACTTTGTCTTTAGTTATACTTTAATTTTAATTTTTTTAACCGGTTGCCGACTGCCGCACGACTATATACTGCGGCGGTCAGCCCCGGCCAGGCAGAGTGACGTATGGGTACGTCACTCGCCTGTTACTGACTTGCGAGCCAATTGCGGGCGGGCGGGCGGGTGCCCACCCCGGCTCGTTCACTGAAAAGTCAGTGCGTGTGACCGGCAGACCCGATGTCCGCCGGTCAAGCTACGATCACTCCGGTGAAGGGAGAAAGGCGGATCGGCTTATGTAAACAAGCCGCCCGTCATTCTCCTTGGTGTAAAAATGATCAGACGGTTCTACTATGTAGGACCGTTGATCTTTGTTTTTACACCAATAGCCATGTCCCACTACAGTTAGAATCACACACCTAGGACACACTTAACCCCTCCCTCTCCAATACATTTAACCCCTTCCCTGCCAGTGTAATTTTTACAGTAACAGTGCATATGTATAGCACTGATTACTGCAGTAATGTCACTGGTAACCCAAAAGTGTCAAAAATGTCAGTCAAGGGTCCGATCTGTCCGCCGCAATGTCGCAGTACCGAAAAATAATCGCAGATCGCCGCCATTACGCGTTAAAAAAAACATCAAAAATGACAAAAATCTTTCCCTTTGTTAGTAAACGCAATAACTTTTGCGCAAACCAATCAAAATACGCTTTTTGCGATTTTTTTTTTTTTTTTTACCAAACATATGTAGCATAAAACAAATTGGCTGAAAATGTTAAAAAATTTTGATTTTTCCTTTTTATTGGGGGGAATTTCATATAAAAAAATGTGAAAAATATTGTTTTTTTTGCAAAATTGTCGCTCTTTTTTTGTTTATAGCGCATGATCAAAAAATCGCACATGTGATCAAATACCACCAAAAGAAAGCTCTGTTTGTGGGAAAAAAAGGACGTCAAATTTGTTTACGTACAGCGTCGCACGACCGCGCAATTGTCTGTTAAAATCACGCAGTAAAAAAATCACAAAAAACCCCCTGGTCTTTTAGCAGCCAAATCCTCCAGGGCTTAAGTGGTTAATGGTGCTGCATTGCAGATTTTTACGTGTGTGTATTGTCCCATAGACCAGGGATTCCCATACTATGGCCCTCCAGTTGTTCAGGAACTACAATTCCCATCCTGCCTAGTCATGTCTGTGAATGTCAGATTTTTACAATGCCTCATGGGATGTGTAGTTCTGCAACAGCTGCAGGGCAGTAGTTTGGGAATCCCTGCAATAGACAACAATAGGCCTGTGTTCAGATCCATTTTTTAAAAAAAAAATACAAACATGGCACTTTTTCTGTCTGGGTGCAAGTCTCCCCAATACCCCACCACCCCTATTCTCCTCTTTCTCCCATTCCTGGAGCATTCGCAAAGCGAAGTACGGCAGAGAGCAGCGGGCTGCCCACAGTTAAGATGCCGGTGGCAGAAACCTGAGGGCTAGTGAAGAACTAGCTTGGTACTGGATCCCTGGACAAGTGAGTGTTAGTGATGCACCAAAATTCTGGTGGCTGAAAATAGAGTTTTCAGCGTTGTGCCAAAAAAATAATTACAATAATGGCTGCCAGAAACGCCTGTGACTTTGCAGTGAAAAGAGAGGTATATCACTGTACATAAAATACACAGGCATGGAAGCACCTGAATGCAGTAGTGTTCAGACTGGTATGATAAGCAGCTGACAGCAGTAGGGAATGACAGTGTGAGGAGTTCACCATCTTATCAGTCTTATATTTGGTTGCGTAATCTGGTGATAGGTGTGTTTGGTTACTCATTACTGAAATTTACATCTGTGTTTATTAAATATTGCAATATGTTCCACTGGTGAATGTTTCTCTCTGTCAGTCTGCAGTTACAGCAGTAGTAAATAACCGACTTTTTACAAAAAAAAAAAAAAAAAAAAAAGCCTGCAAAACGGTGGCATAATGTGCTAGTATGCATTGCATACTTTGACTCTCTAAGATGCTCTTTCAAACCCAATCATGTTGCCTACTAACTAATTCCAAGTTGTTAGCTCTTCCTTGTTAGTAGCACTTACTTTGCCAGCTTTTTGTTGCCCTGTCCCTACTTTTTTGAGATGTGTTGCTGTCATTTCAAAATGACCAGAGCGTCCCAACTGTCTTGGAATTGGTGTTGTAATATTTCAGCTTGAATCTTGCGGAATACATGCTCATTGTCCCTTATTTCCATTTCATAAAGCCAGTGGGCTAAAATGCTCCTTCTATCCTGTAGCCACCAGTTGTGTAAATGCCCCGCTTTACCTTTCTTCTATGATTGGTGAAGTAGTTATTTCCTGCAATGCTAGGAGCAGGCCTACATAGATTACTGTTCTCTCCTGGCCATCAGCGATGGTAGAAGCTCATTGGAAGCCTGGTCTATCCCATCTGCTGGAATAAATTAGCAGGTTATGCAAATCCAATTTAAATGGATGACGTCACTGACTTTACAGTAAACTATTTTTTTAGACTATAGGTAAGTGAAAAAAACTGTTCCAAGCAGACCTTTCCCAAACTTTACTAAATTTCATTTCACCATGTACCTCTGCATGCTTATGTGAAATCATCCAGCACTGGGGTGTATGTGTTTTTATTAAGTTTCTTTGATTTACTCGATTTTCTTGCATCCACTTCCTGGTTTCCCTGAGACTGGTGATGTAGCCCCCCTCTAAGGAAGGTTGTCGCCTTAGGCCATCACTAGGTGTAAGGAAAAAAAAAAGCAAACGTAATCTATTGGAGCTCCTTTGTTCAAGCTAACATTTACAAAAGTGATAACATCTCTCTCTCTCTCTCCTGCCTGATCAGATCTTCAACTGGAGAGGGTGAGAGTCTGATTTTCTTCTGCTGTGCTCATTTTAGAAAATACATTATGCTCTATGAAAATTGTATTTGTAAAAACAGTTTTTATCTCTTGTTTATTGACGGACACAGCTCTTGATCTGCTTAACCATTGGGTTATACTGCCCCCCTACAGAGTGGGACACTAGGCCGGAAAAAAGTGTGGCTACGCCAGTGGGCAGTCTCGGGGGGTATACTCCCTCTCTGCTACTGCTATAGGTACTCTGTTTTTTTCTGCCTAGTCAGGAGTAAAGACCCATTTCCTTGCTGGGATCTCTGGTCTTGGCAATTTTTTTCTTTTTGGATAGAAATTTTTCTCCTGTGAGATCTACAATCAACTGCCGGACTGGACGATGGGCTGGATAATCTTGATCCAGTGGTCACCCCAGTCTGGCCAGCGAGCGCACGCAGACCTCAGCTATGTGCTAGGGCTGGCCTGCGAGTTAAACACCTTGCAAAGTTCATACGACCGGGTCTCGGCCCGAGTCACAGCAATCCTCCTGGCCGACAGCCCCCCCCCCATTTTTATAGCGAGGTGTTCTGTCTGGAGCGGTGTCCGTCTGGTTCCTGGTATGGTGAGTAGCTTTTCCCCCTCTCCCCCTGAAGGGTTTTGGGGTGGTCATGGGCCCCTCCTTGGGACATTGGGACCCCCCGGGTTCCCCTCCATCCTGTCAGGCACCCCCCTTCATCTGTCCCCCTCATCTAACCCCCCCTCCACTTACCCCCCCCCTCCACTTATGCTGGGGCTGTGTGGGTGTTCTGGTCCAATTCCTGGGGTGGGGTAGGGCGCTATTATGCTGATGGGGGTAGGGGGTGCGCCTCCGGGGCTGGACAAACGGCTGTGCAGGGGGGGTTGTACCTGGTGGGGGCTCCTTCCTAGGCCTAGGGATACCTCCGGGGTTCCTGGGAGCCTTGTGGGGCCGCCATTTTGTTGTAGCCTGTGTGCTCAATGCACCGCGTCAATGTTTGTGTAGTCCGGTGGCCATTTCTCTGTCGCTCATTGACAGACGCAGTCCTCTTTGATTAATATCAAATTGGGTTATACTGCCCTCTACAGGAGTAGGACACTAGGCAGAAGAAAATGTTCTGGCCACACCCTAGGGGCAGTCCCAGAGGGTATATCCTCTCACTTCCTGCTACAGGATGTCATTGACAGACGCAGTCCTCTTTGATTAATATCAAATTGGGAAAGATCTGCTGTCTCCGGGACCGATCTTCCATGCTGTTTTACGTTCGCTGGCTTAACAGCCTGGCTGTTGAGACCCAGGTGCTGAAGGACAAGGGGTTGTCAGCTTCAGTTATTCCTACTCTGATTAAAGCGAGGAAAGCGATTTTCAGAAAGGTCTATCAACGCACATGGAAGTCTTACATTGCGTGGTGTGAATCCCTTGGGCTTCCTCCACGTTCCTACTCGGTGGCCATAAGATTGGCTTTTCTGCAAAAGGGAGTTGAGCAGAAACTGTCCTTGAGAACGATCAAGGGTCAGGTTTTAGCATTGGCAATCTTCTTCAGAAGCCTTTGGCTACACATTCCTTGTTGCGGAATTTTATCCAGGGGGTGCGGCACCTGGCTCCGCCGGTGCGCGCGCTCTTACCGCCCTGGGATCTTAATTTAGGTGTTGTCGGTTCTTCAGAAACCTCCCTTTGAAAATATTAGGGAGATTCCCTTGCTATCCCAGAAGGTGGCCTTCTTGTTGGCTATCACTTCTGCACGCAGGGTGTCAGAACTGGCCACATTATCCTGTCGTTCCCCATATCTGGTGGTACATAAGGATAAGGTGGTTCTTCGTCCGAATCCATCCTTCCTTCCTAAAGTGGTTTCAGAGTTTCATCTGAATGAATATTGTGTTACCTTCCCTGTGTCCTAAGCCTAGCCATCCTTGGGAGTTTGCATTACACTCCTTGGATGTGGTTCGGGCAATCAGGGTACACTTGACTACTACGAACTCGCTTCGTAAGACGGATTCACTTTTTGTGATCATGGATGGCCCTAGAAAAGGTTTGCCTGTTTCTGCCGCGACCATCTCTAGATGGATCAGACAGACGGTGGTATAGGCTTATTATATTTAAGGGTCGGGATCCCCCGTTCCCTGTTAAGGCGCACTCTACTCGGGCGCTTAGTGCTTCCTGGGCCTTCCGCCATCAGGCGTCGGTGGTTCAGGTTTTTCAAGGCGACTACTTGGTCGTCGGTTCATACTTTTACAAAATTGTATAAGGTTGATGTGCTGGCATCGGCGGATGCCTCTTTTTGGCCGCAAGGTTCCTGCAGGCCGCTGTTTGAGGAGACTGTTGGTCTACCTCGAGGGTTTGTTGGGTTTTTCACTTAGGTCTCATCTTTTTGCTCGATGAGTCCTTGATGCTTCTGGTTGGCTCCGGTTGGGCCTTCTGGATTTTGATTTTTGTTCCCACCCCTCATTTGTGGCACTGCTTTGGGACGTCCCAATTTGATATTAATCAAAGAGGACTGCGTCTGTCAATGAGCGACAGAGAAAAATGGATTTTTGTAAAATCCTTTTCTCTTAAGCTCATTGACAGACGCAGTACCCGCCCCTCTATTTTTGAGTTGGGTTGGGTTAAATTCTCTGACACTGCTTTGTGACATAACTGACATCCTGTAGCAGGAAGTGAGAGGATATACCCTCTGGGACTGCCCCTAGGGTGTGGCCAGAACGTTTTCTTCTGCCTAGTGTCCTACTCCTGTAGAGGGCAGTATAACCCAATTTGATATTAATTAAAGAGGACTGCGTCTGTCAATGAGCTTAAGAGAAAAGGATTTTACGGTAAGATTTTACAAAAATCCATTTTTTGCGGTGGTTTGCCTTTGAAAATGGCAACAGCCATGACTGTGGATCCCTGTGGGTGGCGATTTTAGCGGTGGGAACCCCTCCTCATTCCCTGGTGCGAACTCCTGGATCTTTTCACTTCCTGATCATCGCACGTGATGTGCAGATTATTCTGGTGACTGCAAGTGCCTGTTTCTGCTGGGTGGTGAGTCTGGTGGGGTCCTCTCTGTTGAGGATTGCTTGGTGCTTTGTGCCTGGCGACTAGGTGGTGCTGCCAGCGCGGTGGGGGTTGTCCCTTTGCAGTGTGTTACACTTTTTTTGAGGTCCCCTGGTAACTCATGGAGTCATAAGAGCACATCTCCCCACCTGATCCCCTCTCTGAGGCTGCGGGGCCTTCCGGGTCTTTACTATCCATTGATGCACTGACGGCGGTCCTGGAGTCCTTTGTGTTCCGGGTGGAGGTGGTTTTCAGGCGACGGCTTGCAAAAAGTGCACCCCTGCCTCATCTGTCTCATCAGATCCTGTATCTAAATCGACTGCTGCGGTCGTAGGTCTCCCTGCTGGGTCTGCGACTACGCACCTGGATTTCTCAGATAGTGAGGATGATTCCTCTACATCTGCAACCACGCATGAAAAGGCGCTGGTGAAAGCACTAATTGTCACTTGTGATAGCAGGCTCAATACTTAAACCGATCTTCGTGAACACTCTGCTGTCCCAGACCATAACGGAATGGGCAAAGTTACTAAAAAGTGACTGAAACGGAACAGCTCCCTCCAGGCCTGGCAGAGCTAACGGCCAAATGGTCCAAGCCCTACTATTTATATGTGATGCATCGATAGATGCGGCCCTCTTATAGCCAGAGTATCCGTGGTAGGGGTAGCTATTAGACACATGTTGTGGCTAAAAAGCTGGTCTGTGGGTCAGGGTTCAAAAAAAGGCCCTATCAGCGCTCCCCATTACGGGGAACTGTTTGTTTGGATCTTCATTGGATGAACTGATCGAGGATCTTACAGGTGGGAAGAGTACTCTTCTTCCTCAATCCTCTAAGGGCAAGTCGCCACATAATAGACGGGGAACCTTAGTTTACAGCCCACAGGTGACCTTATCGTGCCTCCGGCACTCAAGAGACAGGATCTAAGCCATTTAGGCCTTCTGGGGGTTCCAAGAAGACACATAGTTGGGTAAGCCGAGAGCAGGCCAATCCAGATCCACAGACAAATCCCCATCTGCATGAAGGGACACCCTCACTCGTAACTGGGGTGGGGGGGATGTCTTCGCTCCCTTCCGGAACCTTGGACCTCCTTGATTCAGGACAAATGGGTATACAAACTGATCCGATCGGGTTACAAGATCGAATTCAGGTCTCAACCGTCGAACAGATTCTTCCCGTCCAATCTACGTCTATCTCCAGATCAGTTTAGGGATCTACGAGAGGCGGTACAAGATCTGCTGTTGCAAGGTGTGATTGTGTCGGTTCCCTCTCGGGAACGATTTCAGTGGTTCTATTCAAACCTGTTCACTGTTCCCAGGAAAGAAGGCAAAGTGCGTCCAAACTGGACCTCAAGGCTTTGAACCGCTTTGTGCGGATACAGAACTTTTGAATGCAGTCCATTCGCACAGTAGGGGCGTCCCTACACCAAGGAGACTTTTTTTGGCCTTCATCGATATCAAGGACGCATATCTACACACTTTGGCTGTGGTTAGGGCAATTGGGGTTTACCTGGCGGCTATTGAATCTTTCAGGAAATCAGACACTTTGTCCTCACGGAAGGAACTCAAAAGGGATTGGCTGCTTCTGCCGGGACCGTATCCAGATGGATCAGGCAGACGGTGGTACAGGCCTATTCACTGAAGGGTCAGATTCCACCTTTTCCTATGAAGGCACATTCTACTAGGGCGTGGAGTGCCATTTAGGCTTCTCACCATCAGGCGTCAGAAATGCAAATTTGCAAGGCGGCAACTTAGTCGTCTGTGCACTCGTTCACAATAGTCTACAAAGTAGATGTGTTGGCATCCTCAGATGCTTCTTTTGGCCGCAAGGTTTTGCAGGCTGCTGTTTTAAAGAGAAAATATTTTCTTTGAGGGTGCATGTTTTCTGGGTGAGCTCCAGTTGTTCCTGGTTGAGCGCCATATTCACTGGTTGGCTATGTTTAGCCTTTGGGGAATTGCGTTCTTTTCTGCGTTGTTTTCCCACCCTTTGTGCAAATAATGCTTTGGGACTTCCCAATGGTCAAGAAGAATATGGAGCTGCGTCTGTCAATGGACGATGGAGAACACTGGATTTTTGACTTTACTGTAAAATCCTTTTCTCTGAAGTTCATTGACAGACGCAGCACCTGCCTCTCTATTTCTTCAGTGGGATAGGGTTTTTTCTGTTCTAACCACTACTTGCAACAAAACTGAATCCTATAGCAAAGTGAGTGGGTGTATGCCTGCAGGGACTGCCCCATAGGCGGGTAAAGATTTTTCCTGCCTAGTGTCCTACTCCTGTAGGGGGTAGCATAACTCAATGGTCACGAAGAATATGAAGCTGCGTCTGTCAATGAACTTCAGAGAAAAGGATTTTACGGTAAGTCAAAAATCCAGTTTTTTTTTTAAGAAATATTAAAACTGAATACTCAGTTTAAGCAACTATTGTCTAAATCAGGGCTCGACAACCCCAGGCGCCAGGTCACCATCACAAGAAGTTTCATCCTGGCGCCTGGGCAATATAGGGTACTGACGTGTTTTAAGGTTTGACATGTTGGGTTTTTATTTACTCAGTGCAACCTTGGCTTTTGTATTTTACCCAAAAATTTGGTAAATTGTGTTTTTGTGCCCCTTAAAATAAAAAAAACACATTATAAGTTTTAAATGAAATTTTGTTTCTTAGACCTATGCATTAAGATCGTGTGACATAAAAATTGGAACTACCACTATTTTATTCTCGTGGGTGTCTGCTTTCAGAAAATATATAATGTTTTGGGGGTTTTATGTAATATTCAGTCCTAAAATCTTTTAAACGTGTGCAAAAAATGCCTCTGGCTATGAAAGGGTTAAAGGATAAGTTCACCTTCGAGAACATATTACATGTTCCCGTAAGATTTATTAGTTAAAAAAAACAAAAAACTGGCACCTAACTTTTTTTTTTAGCTGGCTCCTATATTCAAAGCTAATTTGTGAAGCCCTATTGTATATACAAGATACGTGTATATTTATGTCAAATATTTAGCATGCTGCTCCAGGCGAGATCTAACTCCAGTAACATCTCAGGTGCTGGCTCAGCTCGCCTTCCCCAAAGCAATCAGTTGTATCAGGAACAGGAATGCCACACTCTGAGATGCAAAAAAAATCTTTGTTAAAAATAGCCTGCAGGAGCAAATTCTATTCTGACATTTTTTGTTCTAGATAGTTACGGTCTCTGCTGCTCTCTCTTCTTGTGCAGGGTTGACTGGTCCTATATTTGCATCCTCCTTCCCGTTTTTATTCTTTACATGCAGCCTGTAGTAGGTGGGACTCCTGGGTACCCCCAAATCTTTTGCTGTCTGCTCAGGCTATGTGTCTCCACTACTTTTACAAAGTATTATATAGGTTTGCAAAGGCATTTGGTATGTGGGTTTATGTCCTTTTTGTCTATTGGGGGAATATATTTAAATGGGAGTTTTCATGAACAGAGCTCAGCTTTAAAAAAATATAAGATGTGTAAAGTTTGCGTTTGAAAAGGGCAAAATTGACTCTAAATAATTATGATTTCTATTTAAAGGCTAGGCTAAAGAACTAGTTTCACATATTATTATTCTGTTATCCTGTCCTCCAGGGGACAAAGTGCACGGAGCGCCTTGTCTAATTGGAGTTGGTGCAGTAGATCTAGAGCTAGTGTAGTCCAGAGTTCATCCCCTTCCCTGCTGTCTGAACACACTGCTGTGTAGGAGACAAATACATAAGCAGACGCTTGCCGAAGATCAGTGGTGCCAGAGGTGCCAGAGGGGGGGGGGGGGGGCGATGTCAGCCAGAAGTGAGAAACAGTGGTGTGCAGCCAGAGTCTTCACTTTATGAAGAGAAAGAGCATCTGAAGCCGGTTGCTGCTTGGTAGTCAGGAGCCGTGTCATTTTATTTGATGCTGCTTGAGAGGACAGAGTGGATGGAAGCTGGAGAGGATACAGTGGAGGAGATGTAGATTAGGCAGACTACAATAAATATATATATGTGGCAATTATTTATCATGGTACACTATTCTAGAGTCATTAAAACAAATAGGATTTTCTGACAAGTAGGCTCACAGTGAAAGGGAACTCACACAAATTGGGCTTCATGTGGGGAGGAGGTGACAGGCAATAATAGCAGCCAGAAGGATCTGAATTGCTGGAAAATGTAGTGTTTGTTTTTACATAAAAGATAAGCAGTTCCAATTTAGGAATATTAAACACAGATCTTAATTGGAGTGCTGACCCGCTTTAAAATGGCTACTACCAGGCTTCAGCAGTCTTTCGACAAGCTTTAGGTAGTACTCAGGCTTACTGAAGCCTGCTGGCAGCATGTATAGGGAGATTATCAGCACTCCCATTAACCACTTGCCTACTGGGCACTTATACCCCCTTCCTATCCAGGCCAATTCTCAGCTTTCAGCGCTGTCACGCTTTGAATGACAATTGCGCGGTCATGCTACACTATACCCATATGACATTTTTATCATTTTTTTCACACAAATAGAGCTTTCTTTTGGTGGTATTTAATCACCTCTGGCTTTTTTATTTCTTACAACAAAAAAAATTTTGAAAAAAAAAAAAAAAGTTTCTTATTTTCTGTGAGTAAATTTTGAAAATAAATACATTTTTCTCCTTCACTGATGTGCGCTGATGAGGCGGCACTGATAGGCTGCACTGATGGGCACTGATGAGGTGGCACTTATGGGCACTGATGAGGAGGTACTAATATTCCGCACTGCTGGGCTCTGAGAGGTGGCACTGACGGGCGGGACTGATGGGTGGCACTGATGGATACTGACGGGTGGCACTGATCATCACTGATGGGCAGCACCATCAGTGCCCACACTCAGTGCCCATAGTGCTACTAGTCAGTGCCTAGATGAGCAGGCACTGACTGGCAGCACTATGGGCACTGACTGTGGGCACTGTTGGCGGGCACTGTGGGCAGTTGTGGCATTTTTTCTCCTCTTCTGTAATCAGGGCACTGGTGATCAGTGCCCTGATTACATTCCTTTATGTTCCCCTTACCGCTGATCGGCTCTCCTCTTCCTCACACGCAGTCTCTGTGTGAGGAAGGAGAGCTGGCGATGAGAGATGATCTCATATGTTTACATATGAGATCATCTCTCATTGCACGGCCCGATCACAAGGTAAATGGCCGCTGTGATTGGCCATTTACCACGATCTGTGATTGGCTGTGTCCAAGGGACATGGCCAACACAGATTTTCCCCGATGCGCGCTCGCGGGAGCGCGCGGGGAGCCTGTTACTGGGAGGCCGTTTAGACGGCCTCCCGGAAATTCGAGTCCGCGCTGTAGCCGTACTTCGGCTATAGTGCGGATAGGAAGTAGTTAAAGGATAAGTATGGCCAAAGCTGTTTTGGCTATACTTCGCTTATGGATCGCAGGAGTGCACTTCAATCTGCACTCCTGTGACCAGTTGTCACCTGACCACGGGCTAAAGCCTGCATTTGGCTGATGTCACTCAGCCACGCCATGCTCAGGAAAGATCCGGACTATGTTGGGATTCACCCAAATGCCTGGACCCGTAGCTTGCTCAGCCTCTCGGTGAGGAACTGGAAGACACTCCCAGCACACTGACCAAGCTATCACAGACAGCTCTTGGTCAAAGCTTCTGATTGGGAGCCAGCAGAATGGCCTCTCATTCATATGGCCTCTGTGAGACACGGTCTCCCAGACATTAAACTGGTTCTAAAATGTTTTTTTACCTTGGTGTGTTTTTTTTTTTTCTCTAACGCACACAGCCCAGCTTGGAAGCGGGACCACACATCTGTCCCCCATAGCAGACGGCTTGCTATGGTAACAGAAAAGGAGGGGCCAAGATTGCTTGCTGGGGCAAAGTGCTGTTGATGATGTTGTTAAAAAGAAATTTTGCCTTTACAAGCACTTTCAAATTCACTTAAAAGGCTACTGGGAGGCGGTGTTGGAAGTGATTCTAAAGTCAGAAGGTTTTTCATCTTAAAGTGGAATTCCAGCCAAAAGTGGAACTTCCGCTTTAGGTAGTCCTAACTCCCTGACATGCCACATTTGGCATGTCCTTTTTTTGCCGCGGAGCCCTGAGCGGAAGTTGTCCGCTCCCCCTCCCTGCAATCTTCTGGGACATGTCAGAGGTCCCTGAAGATTGCCGCCCAATCAAGACGCGCAGCGCAACGCGTACTCGGCTGTGAAGCCGCAAGCTGTCACAGCTGGGTGCCCACACCTGTGATGCCGGCGCCACCAAGACCAGAGGGAGAAGATCGCGGCTTCGGGCGGCCGCATCGCTGGATCGTGGGACAGGTGAGTGTGTGTTTATTAAAAGTCAGCAGCTACACTTTTTGTAGCTGC
This sequence comes from Pelophylax lessonae, assembly GCF_965119305.1. Classification (NCBI taxonomy): domain Eukaryota; kingdom Metazoa; phylum Chordata; class Amphibia; order Anura; family Ranidae; genus Pelophylax; species Pelophylax lessonae. The sequence goes on along the minus strand of NC_138769.1, from coordinate 555,849,934 downwards.
TGACTTTTAGTAAACACAGAAAAGGCTGGAACTCCGCTTTAATGCATTCTATGCATTGAGATAAACTTTCTGTAGCAGCAACCCCCCCCCCCAATACTTACCTAAGCCCCATCTCGATCCAGTGATGTTATACGAGAGTCTTGACTGTCCAGGATTCTCACTACTCATTGGCTAAGACCACAGTCAATGAGGAGAGAGAAGGGGTGAGACCGAGCCATGGCTCCATGTCTGAATGAACACGTAGAGCAGCGGCTTGGCTCTGCTGCCCCCCATAGCAAGCTGTGTGCCTTGGGGGCACTTAATGGGGGAGGGGCCAGGAGCGCCAGCAAGGGACCCCAGAAGAAGAGGATCTGGGCTGCTCTTCACATGTTTGTTGTTTTTAAACAGAAAAAAAGAGACTTTATTATCACTTTAAAGGATTAATGAGAGGCTGGGGGGGGGGGGGGGGTAGGTTTATCATCATTAAAGCAATTGTAAAGTATTGTTTTTTTTTTTCCCTATAAAAATACCAAACGTGTTACACTAACCTGCTCTGTTGTGGATTTATACAGAGCAGCCCGGATCCACCTCTTCTCGTGTCCTTCATCGTTGTTCCTGGCCCCTCCCTCCTGTTTGATGTCCTCACAGTAAGCAGCTTGCTATGGGGGCATCCAAGCCGAGTCATAGCTCCATGTGTGCATTCAGACACGGAGCCCTTACCCATCCCCGCCCTGCCCCTCTCTCCTGAGTGTCTAGCTGACTTTGACAGCAGCGGCAGCCAATGGCGCCACTGCTGTGTCTCAGCCAATCAGGAGGGAAAATCTTGGACGGACGACACTCTTGGACATCGCTGGACAGAGAGGGACCCTCAGGTAAGTGTGAGGAGGGCTGCTACACACAGAAGGCTTTTTATCTTTATGCATGAAGGTTAAAAAAACCTTCAGACTTTATAACTCCTTTTAACCCTGTCTGTACTGTGCTGGCAGATCGAGTTTTAAACTAGGTTGTGCACACTGGTGTCCTAACAAAGGGTTGAGAATCTCGAGGCTTGGGTGGTAGATTGTATTTTATTGCACTTGAACCTATTGGTTCCTAATTGCACTCTGTAGTCTGAACAATACAAGCTGACTTTAGGGTCCTGTGTACAAGTCTGCTCTGAGGAAACAACTAGAAAGGTAAAAAGTAGATGTATTTTTTAAATTGCTGTTAGGCTTGCTGTGTACAGTGCCTTGCAAAAGAATTCAATCCCCTTGACTTTTTACCTATTTTGTTACTTTACAGCCTTAAGTTCAATGTTTCAATGTTTTTTAATCTGAATTTTATGTGATGGATCAGAACACAATAGCCTAAGTTGGTGAAGTGAAACGAGAAACAATTTTTTAGAAATAGAAAACAGAAAGTTGGCATGTGCATATGTATTCACCCCCGTTGTTATGAAGCCCATAAAAAGCTCTGGTGCAACCAATTACCGTCAGAAGTCACATAGTTAGTGAGATGATGTCCACCTGTGTGCAATCCAAGTGTCACATGACCTTTCATTATATATATATATAATATACCTTTTTTGAAAGGCCCCATTGGCTGCAACACCTAAGCAAGAGGCACCACTAACCAAACACTGCCATGAAGACAAAGGAACTCTCCAAACAAGTAAGGGACAATGTTGTTGAGAAGTACAAATCAGGGTTAGGTTATAAAATAAATCCAAATCTTTGATAAACCCCAGGAGCACCATCAAATGTAAAGAACATGGCACAACAGCAAACCTGCCAAGAGACGGCCACCCACCAAAACTCACGGACCGGGCAAGGAGGGCATTAATCAGAGAGGCAGCACAGAAACCTAAAGTAACCCTGGAGGAGCTGCAGAGTTCCACATCAGAGACTGGAGTATCTGTACATAGGACGACAATTAGCCGTACACTCCATAGAGTTGGGCTTTATGGCAGAGTGGGCGAGAAAAAAGCCATTCCTTTCAGCAAAAAACAAAATGGCGCGTTTTGAGTTTGCGAAAAGGCATGTGGGAGACTCCCAAAATGTATGGAGAAGGTGCTCTACTCTGATGAGACTTAATTGAACTTTTCGACCATCAAAGAAAACACTGTTTGTTGCAAACCCAACAAATCATATCACCCAAAGAACATCATCCCCACAGTGAAACATGTTGGTGGCAGCATCATGCTGTGGGGATGTTTTTCAGCACCCAGGACTGGGAAACTGGTCAGAGTTGAGGGAAAGATGGATGGTGCTAAATACAGGGATATTCTAGAGCAAAACCTGTACCACTCTGTGCGTAATTTGAGGCTAGGATGGAGGTTCACCTTCCAGCAGGACAATGACCCCAAACACACTGCTAAAGCAACACTTGAGTGGTTTTTGGGAAACATGTAAATGTGTTGGAATGGCCTAGTTAAAGCCCAGACCTCAATCCAACAGAAAATCTGTGGTCAGACTTCAAGATTGCTGTTCACAAGCGCAAACCATCCAACTTGAAGGAGCTGGAGCAGTTTTGCAAGGAGGAATGGGCAAAAATCCCAGTGGTAAGACGTGACAAGCTCAGAGACTTATCCAAAGCAACTTGGAGCCGTGATTGCCACAAAAGGTGGCTCTACGAAGTATTGAATTTAGGGGGGTGAATAGTTATGCACATTGACTTTTTCTGTTATTTTGTTCTATTTGTTGTTTGCTTCACAATAAAAAAAAAAAAAACATCTTCAAAGTTGTGGGCTTGTTCTGTAAATTATATGATGCAAATCCTCAACCATCCATGTTAATTCCAGGTTGTGAGGCAACAAAACATGAAAAATGCCAAGGGGGTGAATACTTTTGCAAGGTACTGTAAATGGTAACGCATAATTACAATTTGATTGCAAAGGTGGAATACACTTTCTGCAGCTAAGTGAAAAGCAGGCTAGAAAAAAAAGATAAGAAGCCAAAGGATTAATTGGCAGATGGCTTCAATAATCCAGACAAAATAGAATGATTAGCAGGACAAGAGTTGATGTAGGCCTGAAGAAAGAAAAAGCAGAGCATTTGTTGGCGCAAAAGCGTAAGAGCTACTGACAAAATAAATTCTTCATTGTGTGCAATGTCTGAGGCTGAAATGCTGTAATCATACTAAATCAAAAGGAAGTAAATGACACCTCTTTGGTTTGAGAGTAATGACACGGGATGTTGTGTATAATTGTATTTCCTTCCACATTACTGCTGGAAATACATTGGTGTGAAGATGTGTTAATGGTCTCCTCTTGCTTCTTCTACCACCTCAACACGACCCACGAGGAGGACTAAAATCCTAACAGGAGTATGGGACGGTGATCTCCAAAATTGTCACTTAGCACTACAGGCTGAGGGCAGAAAGCTGTATTTTAACAAAGATAAAAAGGTCTATAACCACCTTTATTATCAGCATATTACACTTCCTTCCTTTTAAGTCCAATTTTTTATTTTCAGTGCTAAAACCTTTTGACAATGAATCATTCGCCACTGAACCCAAACAAGTTATATCATTTTTTAGGACCAAGCTTTCTTTTGGTGATATTCAATAACCACTGATTTTTTTTTTTTTTTAACTAAAAAAGGGAAAAGGACTAACCGTTTTGAAAATCGTCTTTTTTTTTTTTTTTTTCTGTTAAGCTAGCAGCAAACCCACAATTAATCCACCCCCCCCCCCCACCCCAAGTAAATAACTCAAGGTGAACTTTTTTCACTTTTTTTTTTTTTTTATGAAAATTTTTTGGAAATGAAAATTCCAGGCATGATATTTTTTACAGTAGGTCGGCACCTTAGTACAAGCATCACTCTGAGAATGCTTTGCATTTTTTGAATGAATGCATAGCTTTCTGTGGTTAGACAAGGTAGAGAGGCAGGGCAGTGATGTCAGGCCCTCCACCTCGTGCTCCACTTGCTGCTATTGAGATGACTAAAAGGCATTTTCTAATACAGATCATACATAGACCTTTACCCTTGCATGTTCTGATTCTGTACTCCTGTGGCCCAGTGTTTAGCAGGCTGAAGCCCGCTGTCTGCTGACCTCACAGAGCAGGTTCAGGCTCGGGAAAAATTATGACCGTATGGTCGTGATCCACCCACATGCCTGGACCGTAACACGGCTCAGCCTCTTAGAAAGCCCCCAAAACCCCAAGCTGGCCGGCAGTGAGCAGATGGGGGAGGGGGGGGTTGGGTATGGGGCAGAGCAGACAGTGGTGACTGGCCGTGAACAGCTCTCTGCTCGCAGTTGAGAACAGAGCGATCGGCGGTGTTTGATTGCTCGGTTCTCAGCCTTAGAGGCGGTGGGGGACAGATGCAGCATCGGTCCGATGGTAACTAGGTAAGCATAATTCTTAAAAAAATAAAAAATAAAAAAAATGATTTGCATAGCATACTTTTCTCAAGAGATAAAAAAAAAGTGGAAGACTTTAATTGGCCTTTAACCATACACATACCTGTGCTTGTTCCATGTCTGCCTGTCAGATGTACTGAATCGAGATAGTTAGGAATCTAGTTATTTTGTAAGAAGGTCACAAATCGCAGTTTTTTATTTTCTCTCAACAAGGTATACCTTAAAGTTATTGTAAAGGTTGTAATAATAATAAAAAAAAACTTGTTGTTCTTACCTGCTCTGTGCAATGGTTTTGCACAGAGCAGACCTGATCCTCTTCTTTTTAGGTCCCCTGCCAACTGTCCTCGCTTCTCCGCCTGCTAAACACCCCTAAGAGCAAGCCTCTTGCTATGGGGGCACTCGAGCAGGCTCACTCCCAAGCCATGCTCATGTGAAGGGATATTGTCCATTCAAACACAGTGTGACTTGGCCCCACCTCCTGATCTCTCCTCATTGACTCAGTGGCTGTGATCGATAGCAGCAGGAGCCAATGGCTCCCACTGCTGTGTGAGCCAATGAGAAGGAAAAGACCCGGGAGAGCTGCTGCTCTCATGTTCGTAGCTGGATCTGGTTGGGGCTCAGGTAAGTGTAAAGGGGGGGGGGCGGCACCCAGAAGTTTTTTTTTTTTTTTGTCTTAATCCAGAGCATGCAGTAAGGCCAAAAACCACCTGCCTTTAGAACCACTTTAAGTGGAAAATTGATGTTTCCAGTCATTTTTCTTTTGGGCACAGAGTGGAAGGGGGTAGAATCTGTCAGGCTTTTCTGTCTGTTGGCAAGTCTTCCCTGCAGGAATAGAGCAATAAAAGGTAGACTCTTCAACAGAATTCTGTCATGGTGGATTATTGCAGAAGACCGATAGTTGTCACAAACCAGCTTCTAGCAACTGGAATCAACACTTTATATCATTCTGTTTCAGGGAACTGTTGTGATTGAACCCAGTGTAGAAGGAAAATGCGGGTCCCCAGTAGAAGGTAAAGAATTATTTGACAACTCTTGGTCCATGCTTATTCATTATTCATGATTTTATTGTTTAGCATTCCTTTGTTCTATTTTCCTTCTCAGAATTGGACAGTGAAGTTTACACAAGGTTTATGAAGAATCACAAATGTTATGACCTTGTCCCCATCAGCTCGAAACTTGTAGTATTTGATACATCTCTTCAGGTAAGAAAATGAATGAACCATTTATCTGTGCTAGTAATATGTGTGCTTTTAGGCACCTTTTTAACTATACATTGACTTTCAGGTAAAGAAAGCCTTCTTTGCTTTAGTCAGTAATGGTGTAAGAGCAGCACCTTTGTGGGACAGCAAGACGCAGAGTTTTGTAGGTAGGTCACAAAGATGCTTGAAAAAATAATTATTTAAGGTATCCAAACTTTAATCTCAAACCTTGTTTTCCTTCCCCTTGAAGGCATGCTTACCATCACAGACTTCATTAATATTCTTCATCGATACTACAAATCTTCTATGGTAAGTTTTTTTGTTTCCCCGACATGTTTTCTTTGTAGATATTAATTGAAAGGAACTCTGTACTGAGCGAAATTTCAAGGGTAATGTTAAAATGCTAGTGGCTTTATTGTCATTCTAATGTAATAGCTATGATACTTGAGTTACTGACCTGAACCAGACACACACATCAGATATTCTGACTTCAGTGGCTATGTGCTTGTTCCAAGTCAGTGAATCAGAAAGTATTGAAGTCATTAGACCAACAAGAAAGCCACACGCCTAGCATTTCTGGAAGGTGGTCAGAAATATTTGCTTCCATATTTTCTCAGCATAGTTTTCCTTTAAGTATGGTCTCACAAATCCCAGTAAGCAATAAAGGGTGGAAGTTGCCAATGTTCGATCACCCCCTGCTTCTTAGACATATTAAATATCAATTCTAATTATTTCTCTCTGGGATTAATAAAATAATCTGAATTTCCTATCACCCAGTCCTGGTGAAAGGTTTTGAAGACTACAGTAAGGATTATTGGATAGTTTATTGTCTAACTTATCTATAAACCTCTCACAATATGCATATATTGCTTTATTAAACCCCTTTATGACCAGAGGTTATAGTCTAGATACGTAGGCAAAATTTAGCAGTCACCATGTCGGGTAACATGGCTGTAACTTTGAATAATTATTTAGGTAAGCAAATTTTTCATAATTTATTCAATCAAAATGTAATAAGCAAATAAAGGCTTTTTTGTCTACTGCTCTAATGAATACACTGTTCTAGTTTTTTTTTTTTTTTATTATTATTATTTTATTCGCACAAATGGACAAAAATGTAGGAAAATTGTTTTTCTCTTTCGTTTGACGGACGCAGTTCCTTTACTTCTTAATCATTGGTTATACTGCCCCCTACAGGAGTAGGACACTAGGCAGAAACTCTGGCTACGCCTACGGCAGTCCCAGGGGGTATACTCTGATTCCTTTTGTTCCAAATTGTATTGTAACTGTAATGTCTGCCTTCATTTTGTTGAGCGCTGCGCAAACTGCTGGCGCTATATAAATCCTGTATAATATTAATACTCTACTCTCTGCTATAGGTACTCATTTTTTCTTTCTGCCTAGTCAGGGGTAAGGACCTAGTTCTTTGCTGGGATCTCTGGTCCTGGTAATTTTTTTCTTTTTAGATAGATTTTTTATTTATTTTTTTTCTCCTGGATTTTTTTCCTGTGAGATCTAAAATCAACTGCCGTACTGGGCAACAGGGTGGATAATCTAGACCCAGTGGTCACCCCAGTCTGGCCCGCGAGTGTGCGCAGACCTCAGCTTCGCTCTGGGTCGGCCACAACATGACCACAACGGACGGGGGCTGGCCTGCGAGTTAAATGCCTCGTTTGGTCGCATCCGACCGGGTCTTGGCCCGAGTCGCAGCGTTTCTCCTGGCTGACAGCCCCTCAATTTCGGTAGTCCCTGTGGACCATCTCGCCCCCCCCAACTTCACTGACGCTGGGGCTGTGGGGTGGCCTGGTCTCACTGCCTAGAGTGGGGGCAATGTGCTGTGCTGGCAGGAGGGGCACCGTGGGCGATCGGCTGGGGGGGGATGTACCTGGTGGGGGCTCCTGCCAGGGCCCCCCTTCCTGCCTGTGCCATTTTCTGAGGCCTAGGCATCCCTCCTGGGAGCCTTGTTGTGCCGCCATTTTCTTGTAGCCTTTGTGCTTAATGCACAGTGTTCATGTTTGTGTAGTCCAGCGGCCATTTTTCGGTGGTTTGCCATTGACAATAGCAGCGGGCATGACAGTGGAGCCCTCTGGGCTGTGATTTCGGTGGTGGTAGCCCCTCCTCATCCCCTGGTTCTGACTTCTGGATCTTTTCATTTGCTGTTTGTGCAGTTTCTCCTGGTAGATGCGGTGCCTGGTTTCTGCAGGGTGGGGAGTCTGGTGGGGTCCTCTCCCTCTCTACTGAGGATTGATTAGTGCTGGCCACCGGGTGGGCTGTCAGAGCAATGGAGTTGTCCCTTAGCAGTGTTTTACACATTTTTCTGGAGTCCCCCTTGAGTCTTTGGAGCATATCTCCCCACCTGATCCCCTCTCTAAGGGCTGATGGGCCCTCCGGATCCCATCCATCCATCTATCGATGCAGTGACGGCGGTCCTGGAGTCCTTGGTGTCCCAGATGGAGGTGGCTTTTGGGCAACGGGCTTGCAAAAAGCACCTCCGGCTTCCCCTGCCTCATCTGTCTCATCAGATCCTAAATCTGATTCGGACGTGGGTCACCCTGCTGGGTCTGTGACCATGTTCCCTGAATCCTCAGATCGTGAGGAGGATTCCTCCACGTCTGCAACTTCGTACAAAAAGGGACTAGTGGACGCACTGATTGTAGCTGTGCGTGAGACCTTAAAGAAGGAGGAAGCTGCGGCGGAGGTGCAGGTTCCCTTTGGCGTTCAAGCCATCCAGAGTGAAAGAAGTGTTCCCTTTCCCCTTCTATATTGACAGAATTGTCACTGAATAGTGGGGACGACCAAAGCGTCCCCTTGGGGTCCCTCAGCGATTTTAATAGGCGATACCTCTGAGGAGTCCCTTCTTAAGAAGTGGACTGTTCCACCGGTGGTGGACCCTCCGGTTTCCAGATTAAACAAAGCAACCATGATTCCGGTTGAAGAGTCCCCGACCTTTAAGGACCTGGCTGACAGTAAGGCGGAGGTTGTGGTCCACGGTCCGCAATATGTACACCCTGGCTTGTTCGGCACGGAGGCCGATTTTCACCATTGCCCTGGTGTTGCAGACTCTGACCGAATGGGCTAGGCTTTTGCGCCATGACCTGGAGAGGGAGTAGCTCCCCCCTGGCTTTGCTGAGCTGGGGGGGCCAGCAGGCACAGGGGCTGCAATTTATTTGTGATGTCTCTTTGCTTGTCTCTTTGCTTGCGGCTTCCCTAGTGGCTCGGCTCTCTGTTTCGGCGGTGGTCCTTCGGTGTGTCTTTTGGCTCAAATGGTGGTCTGAGAACTAGACTTCTAAAAAGACCTTGACTGATCTTCCTTTTCAAGGAGATCATCTGGTGCTACGCTAGGTGACATCATTAAAGTTCTCACAGGGGGGGGAAGAGTACCTTTTTTTTTTTTTTTTCCACAGGCATCTAAGGGCAAGAACCCTTGTCATAGACGTGGGCCCTCCTTCAGGGTTTATAAGTGTTTTTTTTCTTCTCTCAGGTTCGACTGACAAGGGATCACAGCCCTTCGGGGCTTCGTCTTGAGGTTCCAAGCGAACTTGGGCTGGCAAGTCAAGAGCAGGCTTCTCCAGACCCACGGACAAGGCCCCTTCAGCATGTGTACCCTCACACATATCTGGGTTGGGGGGGGACGTCTTCGCTGGTTCCCGGACAGGTGGACTCCCCTGGTACAAGTCAGGTGGGTCCACGAGGTCATTGGGTCCAGCTACAAGATCGAGTTTCGTTCTTACCCCTCCGGAAAGGTTCTTCCATCCAACGTGCAACTGTCCCTGGTTTGCTTACAGGCTCTTTTTGGGGTGGTGCAAGACCTTTTTCTTTAAAGGATGATGGTTCCGATTATGGAATGTTTTCAGGGGTTTTACTCAAACCTGTTTACAGTCTCCAGGAAGAAAGGCAAGGCGAGTCCAATTCTTTACCCTCAAGGCCCTGAACTGCTTTTTGTGGATGCAGAAGTTCAGAATGGAGTCCGTTCGCACGGTGGTGGCCTCCCTGCATCAGGAGGATTTTTCTTGCCTCCATCGAAATCAAGGACGCTTACCTTCACGTTTCACTATGTGTCGGTCTCTAGCGCTTTCTCCACTTTGCCGTGAGAGAGGAGCATTATCAGTTTGTGGGGTTACCTATTGGTCTCGTTTCTGCTCCTTGGGTCTTCACGAAAGTGTTGGCCCCGGTGCTAGCATTGTTAGGGCAATGGGAAATCGCGGTACTGGGCTACTTGGACGACCTCCTTCTGCGAGCGAAATCTCCTAATGCTCATGTTGAAAACCTGGAAATCACCTTACGAACTTGAGGGTATTTGACTGGATTCTGAATTTTCAGAAGTCTGTTTTGGTTCCGTTCACGAAGCTGGACTATCTGGATCTGACTCAAGACTCTGCCTTAGCCAGAGTGCTCCTTCCTCTGAACAAACTCCAGAAATTGCAGGCTGCAATTTGTCTACTGCTGTCAGACAGCTGGTCACCCCTCCGGACTTGCATGCAGGTGCTGGGCCTGATGGTGTCTACCTTCGAGGGGGTTCCGTTTGCACAGTTCCATACGAGGTCCCTGCAAAGGGAGATTCTGGCCAAAGGGGACAAGACTTTGCAGTCTCTAGACAAGCCGGTCCGGCTGAGTTGGGAAACAAAGGAGTCTCTGATATGGTGGCTTCGTGCTTCGGCTGGGCAAATCCTTCCTCCCCTTGTAATGGACAGTGGTCACCACGGATGCCAGCCTGTCCAGTGGGGGAGGCGTCCTCAGCAAAATCTTTGCTCAGGGGGTCTGGACACTGGAAGAGTCCAGACTACCGATCAATGTCTTGGTACTCCGAGCGATCATACTGTGCCTGCAACATTGGACGGATCGTCTTTAGGGATGTCCAGTGTGCATTCACTCAGACAATGCCATGGCCGTGGCTTATGTCAATCACCGGGGGGGGGGGGGCACAAGAAGTGTCCTGGCGACTCTGGCGGTAGCTGGCATTCTAAGGGGGGCAGAAAGGTTTGTTCCAGCCCTCTCTGGCGTACACATTCCCGGGGGTCGGAAAACTGGAAGGCGGATTACCTCAGTCAGCAGGCGTTGGACCAAGGGGAGTGGTCCCTTCATCCGGAGGTTTTTCATCAGTTGTGTCTCCGGTGGGACATCCCCGAGGTGGATCTGTTGGCAACCCAGCTCAACAGAAAGGTGCAGAGGTTTGTGGCTTGGTCACGGGATGGACGCCGCAATGGAGGCCCCGGAGGGTCAGTATTGTCTGATTTACGCCTTCCCTCCTCTCGAGCTCCTGCCAAGACTTCTATGCAGGATCGAGGCAGAAAGGATTCTGGTCATCTTGGTGGCCCTGGACTGGCCTCGTCGGGCTTCGTACACCGATTTGGTGCTGCTGGTCGCTGACATTCCTTGGAAGCTTCCTCTCGGGATATCTTCCATCCTGCTTTTTAGAGTTTCTGGCTTTGACGGCTTGGCTGTTGAATTCGAGGTGCTGATGGATAGAGATTTATCTGCTTTGGTGATTCCAACGCTGTTAAAAGCTAGAAAATCTACTTCTAGGAAGATCTGCCATTCGCTCTTTTTTCGGTGGCTCGGATCTTGACCTTCCTTCCATAGGGGGTTGAGCAGAAACTGGCCTTAAGTACTATCAAGGGTCAGGTGTCGGCCTTGGTGGTCTTCTTTCAATGGCCCTTGGCCACCTACTCCTTGGTGTGTACTTTTCATCAGAGAGTTAGGCACTTGACCTCTCCAGTGCGGTCTCTGTTGCCTCCTTGGGACCTGAATTTGGTGCTCAGTCCTCCAGAAGCCTCCTTTTTGAGAATCTTCGGGAGATTCCCCTGCTTACGCTGTCCCAGAAGGTGGCCTTTTTGGGGGTTTCACCACTGCGTGCATGGTGTCAGAATTGGCGGCGTTACCCTGTCGTTCACCTTACTTGGTGGTTCACAGTGGTAAGGTGGTTCTTCGCCCCTGTCCGTCGTTCCTTCCTCAGGATCTCTCTTATTTTCATTTTAATGAAGGCATTGTGTTGCCTTCCCTATGTCCCAGGCCAAAACATCCAAAGGAAATTGCTTTGCATGCCTTGGATGGGGTCCGGGGGAATAGGGTGTACCTGGCAGCTACGGAGTCTGTTAGGAAATCAGACTCCCTATTTGTGCTTACGGGTGGGCCTCGGAAAGGGTTGTCAGCTTCCTCTGTGACCATTTCCAGATGGATCAGACAGACAGTGATTTAGGCCTATTCCATCAGGGGTAAGGTTCCTCCTTTCCCTGTCAAGGCGCACTCTATTCCGGCTCTCAGTGCCTCCAGGGCCTTCCGTCATCAGGCGTCAGTGATGCAGGTTTGCAAGGAGGCCACCTGGTCGTTGATGCACTTTCATAAAGTTCTTTAAAGTGGACGTGTTGGCATCTGCGGATGCTTCCTTTTGGGCGTAAGGTTTTGCAGGCTGCTGTTTAAAGGGCCTGGTCTTCTGAGGGTGTATTTTTTTTTTTTTTTTTTTTGCAGATGGGCTCCAGTTTTGGTTGAGCTCCTCTTTACCTGGTTTTTCTATATTTAGCCTTGGGAATATTTTTCGCTGTTCCCACCCCTCATGTTTAACCACTTAAGCCCCGGAAGATTTTACCCCCTTCCTGACCAGGGCCTATTTTGCGATTCGGCACCTCGTGACTTTAACGGACAATTGCGCGGTCCTGCGACGCTGTACCTAAACAAATTTGACGTCTTTTTTTCACAACGAATTTCACGTCTTTATTTCCCACAAACAGAGCTTTCTTTTGGTGGCATTTGATCACCTGTGCGATTTTTTTTTTTTTTTTTTTTTTTTTTTTTTTTTTTTTTTATCATCCGCTATAAACAAAAAAAGAGCGTAAATTTTGCAAAAAAAAAAACATATTTTTCACATTTTTTTTTATATGAAATTCCCCCCAAAAATGTAAAAATCTAAATTTTTTTTTAACATTTTAGGCCAATTTGTTTTATGCTACATATTTTTTGTAAAAAAAATTGTAAAAAGCGTATTTTGATTGGTTTGCGCAAAAGTTATTGCGTTTACTAACTAAGGGAAAGACTTTTGTCATTTTTGTTGTTTTTTTTTTTTTTTTTAACGCATAATGGCGGCGATCTGCGATTTATTTATTTATTTTGCGGGACTGCGACATTGCGGCGGACAGATCGGACCCTTGACTGACATTTTTGACACTTTTGGGGTTACCAGTGACATTACTACAGTAATCAGTGCTATACATATGCACTGTTACTGTAAAATGACACTGGCAGTGAAGGGGTTAACTTTTTTTGAGAGGGAGGGGTTGTGTGTGTCCCTAGGGGCGTGATTCTAACTGTGATTGGCTGTGGCTTGAGGTGTAGGAAAAGTAATCAATGGTCCTACATAGTAGAACCGTATAATCACTATTCTTACACAGGGGAGAATGACAGGCGGCTTTGTTTACATCAACTCTAACGGACGATCGCGAGTGCACACACACGGGGGGGGGGGGGGTCCGTGACCGAGCAGGAGCGCGCCTCCGGCGGCGCGCATTCGCTCCCCAGAGCCTCACAGGCTAGCGACGTACCCGTACGTCACTTTGCCTGTGAGGGGCTGACCGCCGCAGTATATGTACTTGCGGCAGTCGGCAAACGGTTAACACTGCTTTATGATGTCCCAATGGTTAAGAAGATCAGGAGCTGTGTCCGTCAATGAATGAAAGCGAAAATGGGATTTTTGACTTGCTGTAAAATCCATTTCTCTGATGTTCATTGACGGACACAGCACCCACCTCTCTGAGTTGTAATTCTTCTGACACTGCTTGTAACAAAACTGAGTATCTATAGCAGAGAGAGGGAGTATACCCCCTGGGATTGCCCATAGGCATAGCCAGACTTTTTTTCTGCCTAGTGTTCTACTTCTGTAGGGGGCAGTATACCCAATGGTTAAGAAGATCAGGAGCTGTGTCCATCAATGAACTTTAGAGAAATGGATTTTACTGATTTTATTTTTCACCCGTATGAGAGAGTGAGAGCGATAACACAAAATTTAACACACCTGCTCACCATGAGATCGGGGAGGGAAAATGGCTAAATGGGACCAATTTGGACATTTTAGCTTAGGGGTGTACTCACTTTTGTTGCCAGCGGTTTACACTTTAATGGCTTTGTGTTGAGTTATTTTGAAGGGACAGCAAATTTACACTGTTATACAAGCTGTACACTCACTACTTTACATTGTAGCAAAGTGTCATTTCTTCAGTGTTGTCACTTGAAATGATATAATATATTTACAAAAATGTGAGGGGTGTACTCATTTTTATGAGATAATGTATATTTGACGGCTATAATATTTATCGTCACTGATTATCTATTGGATCTCATGGAATATATTGAAAAACTTTGACGAAAAAAAAAAAATTGTCATCCATATATGCTTATATACCTATGGGACAGGATATGTCAATTTCAGATTTTTTGCATCCTAATATTTAAACCTACACAAAAAAGGGGTGGGGGCATTTCAGATGCCTAGGAGAATGTTGATTTTATTTTTTCTTTTAAATTCACTTGATCAAGTGTTTTAATGTGGAGATTATATGATATTTTTGTGAACAAAATATGTTTGTATTTTTGTACCAGTACCACAGACTTTGAGCATGTTTTTGTATTTGATTTTTTATTTTTTTATTTTCTTGTTGATGGTAAAGGAAATACAGGCATATAGTGAAGCTTTGGAATCCTAGTCAGGTTTTATTATTGCAGTTTGGTTGAGGGCATATTATACTGGAGACTCTCCACTCTTATTTTTTCAGAGGTTAATTCAGTTTTAGAGTGTTGGGCACCCTGAAGTTTTTACACAGTGTGTATAGTACAGCTTCCCAGAAAGCCTTTACAAAATTTTCATTCTCTCAGTGCTAGATTACTTAACTGTTAATTTAGTCTGTATTAAACCAAAATCTGCCACATTGGCTATTAAGTCAGGAAAGACAACTCAAATGTCCGGAATATATACCCTGGCCCTGGAATGTGGGCACATTAGGCAGAATCTGGACAAGATCGAGGGCCGCCTGGGTACTTCTGAGACCCGCATTTTGGATGTGGAGGATACCACATGGCTGAGCTGCAACGCACAGTGCAACTTCTAATGGTGTGCTCGGACAATGCTGAAAATGGACCTCGCCTTCCAGGGGATCCTTGAAGAGGATCAGCCTGCCATCTTTGCTGAAAGCTTCTTTAAGCAAGTTCTGCAGCAGGTCTCCCAGATTTACTAAGTTGAAAAGGCGCACAGGGTCCCCACCAGTTCCAGACCTCCAGGCACGCCTCCTTGGCCACTCCTGGTCTGATTCCTGAACTTTAGGGACAGGGACCTTTATTCTGGATGAGGCTTGGAAGCAACAAAATCTATGTTACGAGAATACTGTGCTGCACTTCTTTACTGTTTTATCTCCAGAATTACAGTATACCCTATACTATACACTATACCCTAGCAAGTTGAGACTTGGCTACGGAGTGGCTGGACTCCTTGACCTGAAATGAGTGTTCTGGTGTCTGACCTGGAATATATTTGTGATAATGCATCGAACTCCTCTGTTTTATTAATCCAGTTTTGCCTCTGTTGGGAAGACACAATGACAAGTCTTCTCTAGGTTCACCCCCTGACTGTCACTCTAGTGTGTTCTAGTTTTGGGGCTATGAACTCTCTCTGGCCTTTTTTATTAATTTAGTTGCCAGAGAAACGGGAATCTATTTTTGATTGTTTTTACCCCTTTTTCTTTTCCATGATTACTTTTTTTCATATTTCACACTACATTTTCCTTTTACGCAAGAGGAGTCTCTTTTTTTACGGCATTAATGTCTAAGATGTGTTTTGTGACAATTGTTCTCTGACCCTGAGGGAAGATACATGGCTGTTATCCTGGAAATGTATGTTAGTGGTGATTTGTGTTTATGTGCCCCCTCCTCCATTTTATAAAGCCATTCTCTATACAATTTTGGATAAACTAGCAGCTCTTATGCCATTGAAGGCCCTAAGAGCAGGGAATTTTAATAATCTAGATTTTTCTATAGATACCTCTTACCCCCTCTAGGACCCCAAATTTGGAAACCTCCTATAGTACGATCAAGGAGAGAAGGAGATTGCTTGCGCTCAAGCACATGCGGCTGTCCCCTCCCCATCCTCCTTGTCAGCCCTTCAGCAAGCTAGGAGGGATCTATTCTTGAAATACAGTTTATATTGCCCAAAAGCGTGTTGAAAATCTATTTGAAAAGGGTGACAAAAATGGGAAGTTACTGGCCTTGTTGACCACGGATATCCATTCTCCCACAGTAATCTCTTATACTCCCATGGCAATATTCTTTAGACCTCAGGCTAGGGAGTTCTTCAGACGTTCGTTGAATTTTACACATCTCTATCTACTCTCCCTTAAAAGCTGTTGTTGTTGCAGACTTATCAGCCTTTTTAAGTGGTATCCCACTACCGGTTCTTTCTAATGAGATAAGGGCTGTGCTTGATGCTCCATTTACCATAGAGAAGGTTACATCTGCAATTGGCTCCTATCCCAACTGCAAGTCCCGGGGCCTGATGGGCTTCCAGTTAAATGGTACAAGCATTATGCTAAGGATTTATCACCCCAATTATTCCATCTATATAAGGAGTGCTTGCGAACAAATCGCCTACCACAATACATTTGCGAAGCCAATGTGGTTCTTCTGGCTAAGCTGCTGCAAAACAAGTCCCATCATGCCTCTGCTTCTGGGTGTCATGCTTGAGGCTGTCAGTCTTGCTATGCCTCATGGGACTTTTAGTTCTGCAACATCTAGAGAGCCAGAGTTTGCATATCCCTGCCCTACAATGTGTGTCTTACAGGCCCTCCTTTTAATATGGACCTGAAAATCATGACTAAAATATTAGCCACTAGACTTACCAAAGTATTGTACCTCCTAGTGTCTTCTGATCAGATGGGCTTTATGTCTGCTAAAGCCACTCAAATAAATGTGGTAAGTGGTATACTGGTGGGTAGCTTAGAAGGAAAGACACATTGTATGGCAATGACCTGGTATTGTTTCTAGAGGACCCAGGTGTATCCTCAACCTCTGCGCTGAGTGTTTTAGAATGTGTGGCATCCTTTTCTGGTCTACATGTCAGTTGGCATAAGTCCAAGGTTCTTCCCCCCCCCCCCCCCCCTCAGTAGATCAGCTGGGCTGCCCTCATCCGCTATTGTACCTTTTTACAATGGGTGACACACCTGAAATATCTAGGACTATACATTACCAATGCTGTTTCTGACTTTACCTTACTGCTGTATATAAAGTAGTATGAAACTCCCCAGTGTAGGTTCCTAAAGCTATTTTTACCTCCCTGCATAGCCTGATCTCTGATTTTCTATGGCAGGGTAATGCCCCTAGGATCAGGTTAGCAGTATTGCAACAACCTTGTAAAAAGGTAGGCACCACCAGGCCCCACTCCTTCCAAGCACTTTCTGGCTTGGGAACTTGTATTTGCACATTGGTGGTTGACTAGCCTCCTTGATGATGCAGCAGAAGCCCTAGAAGCAGTGGTAGTAGACTCTTGCGTTGCACTGCCCCCCTTGGTTTACAGAGGAAATGGATTTCCCCTGCCCAAACCATTTCTATGTAATCTGTAATGCGAGCCTGGAAGGTACCTTATGGGGCTGAATTTGGAGGTCCCTTTCCTCATACTCTGCTGTGGAAAAACTCAACCCTTCCTCACTTTTATACGTATAAAGACCCCATAGTATGGACGAGATATGGTGTTATAAAAACTTGCTGCTTGCTGATATCATGCACAATGAGATGTTGAGAACCTTTCAATCAGTTAAAATCCTCGTTCCATCTCCCAAATGCCCAGTTTTTTTAGATTCATACAGTTGTGACATGCCTACAAGGCGCAATATGGGTGCACTCCTGTATCTGTTACTTCTTCAGGTCTAAAGATCATGCTGAGGGATGAGGATTTAGTCAAACCTATGTCTGCTGTATACAAATACACTGTTACCAAAAGTATTGGGACACCTGCCTTTACACGCACATGAATTTTAATGTCATCCCAGTCTTAGTCCGTAGAGTTCAATATTGAGGTGGCCCACCCTTTTCAGCTATAACAGCTTCATCTCTTCTGGGAAGGCTGTCCACAAGGTTTAGGATTGTGTCTCTGGGAATATTTGACAATTCTTCCAGAAGCGCTTTTGTGAGGTTAGGCACTGATGTGGATGAGAAGCCCAGGCTCGCTATCGGGTTGAGGTCAGGACTCTGTGCAGGCCAGTCAAGTTCCCCCACCCCAAACTTGCTCATCCATGTTTTTTATGGACCTTGCTTTGTGCAATGGGGTGCTGTCTTGTTGGAACAGGAAGGGCCATCCCCAAACTGTTCCCACAAATTTGGGAGCATAAAATGATCCAAAATGTCTTGGTATGCTGACGCTTTAAAAGTTTCCTTCACTGGAACAAAGGGGCCAAGCCCAACCCCTGCAAAACAACCCCATACTATAATCCTGCCTCCACCAAATGATTTGGACCAGTCGGGGCTGCTGTTAGAAATGATGGGGCCCTGTACAACCTACCTGACGGGGCCCCCTTCAACCCCACCCTCGACCCACCCCTGGCCCCACCTTAAAACAAAATGCAGGTTTGTCACCATTTACATATACGTGCGGGACTAACGTGTGCGTTTGCAATTGCGCATGAGCACGGGGGATCGGGAGCTTTAACAAAAAGTTTTACATTTTATTTTATTTAACTTTTTTTTTTTCTTTATTTTTTTTACACTGTATCTTTACATTTCTTTTGTATCTCTTTTATTGCTATCAGAAGGGATGAACAACATCCCTTGCGATAGCATGGGCCATGACAGATCCTCTTTATGGAGAGGTCTGGACTCTGTTAGACACCAAATCTCTCCTCTGGCCTCCAAAGCATCCAATCAAACCAGGATCGGTTTGATCAGATGCTTATTCAAGTCGGTAATGGCTTGGTTACATGAGACAAAACCCAGAAATAATAAAATCCTCATCGCTTCTGTTTTCTGACGTCACACAGTGGCAGCACCTGAGGCTGAGGACGGGAGGCGGGAGCTGAGCAGAGCAATGTAATATCCCTCCATCAGGGAACACAGTGGGCAGTGGCAGCCAGCTCGCCGGAACTATATGGCAGCAAATCATCACTGGACTACGGCGCTTTGTACACATGCGCCTGAAAATAAGAAAAAAGTCCCTCTACTGCAGTCACCTCTTGGGCCCCTCTGTTGGCTTAATGGGGCCCAGGAAAATTTATTTATACCCCCCAGTAAAAGTGTTTGTGAAATCCTACTTTTTTTTTTTCACCATGGAGAAAATAACTGGACTGCTGCCCCGGGCCCCCTTGTAGAGCTAATGGGGCCAGGCCCGGTACAACAGGGCCAGTTGTACTGCCCTATCAGCTGCCCTAGTACCAGTGCACAAAGCAAGGTCCATAAAGACATGGATGATCTAGTTTGGGGTGAAGGAACTTGACTGGCCTGCAGAGTGCTGACCTCAGCCCGATAAAACAGGGATCATCAAACTATGGCCCTCCAGTTGTTCTGGAACTACAATTCCCATCATGCCTAGACATGTCTGTGGATGTCAGAGGTTTACAATGCCTCATGGGATGTGTAGTTCCTCAACAACTGGAGGGCTGTAGTTTGAGGATCCCTGCGATAGAACATCCTTTGGATGAATTTGATCAGATACTGCAAGCCAGGCCTCCTCGTCCACATCAGTGCCTGACCTCACAAATGTGCTTCTGGAAGAATGGTCAAACAGACACACACCTAAACCTTGTAGACAGCCTTCGCAGAAGAGCTGAAGCTGTTATAGCTGCAAAAGGTGGGCCAACTCAATATTGAACCCTAAAGACTAAGACTGGGATGCCATTAAAGTTCATGTGCATGTAAAGGCAGGTGTCCCAATACTTTTGGTAATATAGTGCCATCTCTTCCCAGAAACGACTAAACTACTTGGCACGTGTAAAGCCAAGTGGTTAGCTGTTCTCGATCTAGATGAGGAAGACTGGGAGGATGTGTGGGAGGCTCCATTCACTAGGCTCTTCTCTGCCAGGAACCACCTTATCCATTATAAGTTTTTGCACTGCATTTATTTGACACCTGCTAAGCTAGGGAAGATGTTTGGTGCTGCTCTGTCCCAAGGGCAAATTCCATGCACATTTTTTGGGAATTGCTTCGCTATTTGGGATTATTGGGCTCCAGACCTTCAGTGTATTCAATCAATTACATCTATTACCTTTAGCCCATCTGTGAGGACCTGTCTATCGGGATTAGTGGATGGGTTAGCCCCCACTAGAGCCATACGTACTTTGCTCACTTTGTTATATTATGCAAGAAAGCTAATCTCTCGTGGAAGAAAACTGCAGCCCCCACTATTGAGTCTTGGAAGGTGCTGGTCAATAGGGCCCTTCCACTTTATAAAGCGACCTATACTAATAGGGGAGTGCCGCACAAGTTTGACGGAGGGTTGAATCATCCCACACGGTGTCAGATTATTCTCATCTGATGTGATGTACTACTTTACTGTCTTCTTGACCCAGATGTGAAGGGTTAAAGCCTATTAAATGTACTTGTGGATAGAAACTAAATGTAAGATATTGA
The DNA here is from genome assembly GCF_965119305.1 of Pelophylax lessonae. Classification (NCBI taxonomy): domain Eukaryota; kingdom Metazoa; phylum Chordata; class Amphibia; order Anura; family Ranidae; genus Pelophylax; species Pelophylax lessonae. The sequence continues at coordinate 555,829,829 of NC_138769.1, read as the reverse complement.
TTGCTTGTTTATGTTCCAGAGAAATGGGGAGGTCCACATATCCTGTATACTCCCTAGCAACTGAGTGTGCTGTACTAGCCACAGGCAAGGCTGTTTTTACCTTGGTTTTTGTACCAGTTTTATTTTGTTTGAATTTCTTTCTTTTTTTGGTTGCTTGTTCTATTCTGTGTCTACAGGCAGTCTCGGTTTTGTAACGCTCATGTAAACCTATAAATAAAATAATTTTCCAGAAAAAATACACAAAAGATACATGAAAGATAATTTTAATCCACACAAATGCATTATATTACCTTTTTTATTGAGGAAATATAAAAGATGTGGTTGTAACAAGCCAGAAAACATGTCAAGCTCTAGAATTGCTTTCACAAGGCAACGAATTTCAGTACACAAAATTCTCTATAGCTTTTACTTTAATAGCCTTTACAGGTCACCAGTTTAGAGTTAACTGTAAATGATCAACCCCCCCATATATGCAACATCTAGCAAAATCAACACTGTTGGCATGTTGGTTGTAGGCACCATTAGCATGTTTGTTTGTTTTGTATGTGTGTGGGGGGTGATTTGAGGGATTTAAGTGCTTGGGTGTAACTTAAATTTTTTTCCTTTTTTTTTTTTCACTGAACTTTATTGCCATAACAGAGTGGACTCTTCTGACGTCTGCAGAAGGAATCTGGTGGTTCTATGACCACTGGATCGCTTCCAATGTGAAAGCCAGCAGTTGGTTTTCTATTTTTCTAATCCGATTTTAAGCCACCAGAAGCAATGTAAATACCGGGATATAGAGAAACATTAGATTCACCCCCATGTGAAAGTGCTGAACAACCTTCTCTGCAGCACTCCACCAATCAGGCCTGTATTGTAGAGTGCCCAGACGGAAGCCACTCCTCAGTAAAAGGCACATGACAGCCCGCCTGGAGTTTTGCCAAAAGACACCTGAAGGACTCTGACTTTGAGAAACCAAAATTCTCTGGTCTGATGAAACAAATATTGAAGTATTTGGTCTGAATGGCAAGCATCATGTTTGGAGGAAAACCAGCATCGCTCATTACCTGCCCAATACCAACCCTACAGTGAAGCATGGTGGGGGCAGCATCATGCTGTGGGGATGTATTTAAGCAGAAGGAACTGGATCAAGGCAAAAAATGAATGCAGCAATATACAGACAAATCCTTGATGAAAACCTGCTCCAGAGCGCTCTGGACCTCATACTGAGACGAAGGTTTATCTTCCAACAGGACAACGATCCTAAGCACACAACCAGGATAACAAAGTAGTGGCTATGGGACAACTCTGTGAATGTCCTTGAGTGGCCCAGCCAGAGCCCAGACTTGAACCCGATTGAACATCTCTGGAGAGAACTTAAAATAGCTGTGCACTGGCTCTCCCCTCCAACCTGATGGCTCTTGAGAGGTTCTGCAAAGAAGAAAGTGAGGAACTGCTCAAAATAGGTGTGCCAAGCTTGTAGCATCATACTCCAAAATATTTAAGGCTGTAATTGGTGCCAAAGGCTTCAAAAAAGTATTGAGCAAAGGCTGTAAATACTTATGTACATGTGACTTTTTTTTTTCTTTCGTTTATTTATAATAAATTTGCAAAGATTTCCAACAAACTTCTTTCATGTTGTCATTATGGGGTATTGTTTGTAGAATTTTGAGGAAAATAATGAATAAATCCATTTTGGATTAAGGCTGTAACATAACAAAATGTTGAAAGATGAAGCGCTGTGGGTACTTTATGGATACAGTGTACATAGTTACATTAGTCCAAGCTGGACAAATGTAACTACTTATAACATGCCGATGCCTGGAATTATTCTTTACATTTCATATACCCTAGCATTAAATGTTTTTCTTTTAGTTCTGTAACATGAAATATAAAGAATGAAGCTTTTATGGCGTTTTTTTTATTAGTCTTTTTCTCATTGATGTTCAGTGAGTAGTAGGAGCAATTTATGATAAGCTTTACCTCTGATGGCTTACTGAAGTGTTACTTTGCTCCATGTGTTATCAGGTGCAAATTTATGAGCTGGAGGAACATAAGATAGAGACTTGGAGAGGTGAGTTGTCAACCTACAAGTTGAATATCTGCCATTACTTGTGTGAAAAATATGGGAAGAGCAAATAATCAGATGGCTGCTGAGCTCTAAAACTTGCTAAATTATTTACTTTCTTTAGAAGTGTATTTACAAGACTCTTTCAAGCCTTTGGTCAGCATTTCGCCCAGTGCCAGGTGTGTATTGGTCACACTTAATACTTGTCTATCTTAGGAATTGTTACAACATTCACCTAATTTGTTTTGCTCTTCAGTCTATTTGATGCAGTCTCTTCTCTGATTAAAAATCGCATTCATCGTCTGCCAGTCATTTCTCCAGACTCTGGAAATACACTGTACATATTAACGCACAAGAGGATTCTCAAGTTTCTCAAGCTTTTTGTGAGTCTCCTTCTATCTATGACTTCTACTTTCATCTTTCAGGCTTAGATTTTTCACTTTTCTCTGTTTGCGTTTTCAGATGTCTGAACTGGAAAAGCCAGCTTTTGTGACTCAAACGCTAGAGCAGCTGAAGATTGGAACATACGATAACATTGCTATGGTCCATCCCAACACTCCTGTCTATGTAGCTCTGGGTATTTTTGTTCAGCGCCGTGTATCTGCTTTACCGATTGTTGATGAGTCTGGTAAGTGTATATATTTTTATTTTATAGTACCTACTACACTAAATTTAGATTTATTTTGCCAACCAAGTCAAACTTTCCGCATATCTGCGCAATAAGCTATAAAGTGAACCTTATTTAGCCGTTCAGTGATCGTATAAAAAAATCTCAAAGCCTGGTTGTACTGAAGTTGATCGATCAACTTCAGTACAAGAAGCCTGCCCATAGATGTATCAGAATTTGTCCGGTCCTGCTGAACCGGCCACATTTCAGTTCATCTATGGACAGTTTAAAGAAGAGCTCCAGGCTCCCCCCAAAGAAATTAAAGTCAGCAGCTACAAATACTGTAGCTGCTTAGTTTTAATATAAGGACACTTGCTTGTCCAGTGATCCATCAATGTCATCACCAGAGCCAATATTTCAATTGGCTTTGGGTGCAGGCGCCAGCATAGCAAGTAAGGGAAACAGGAAGTGAAGCCTTGCTCGATGGTCCGTCCCAGTGAGACGATGGTCCCATCACGTCCCGTGCCAGAGACTCGATGGTCCCATCACGTCCCGTGCCAGAGACTCGATCGTCCCATCACGTCCCGTGCCAGAGACTCGATGGTCCCATCACGTCCCCTCCCAGAGACTCGATGGTCCCATCACGTCCCCTCCCAGAGACTCGATGGTCCCATCACGTCCCCTCCCAGAGACTCGATGGTCCCATCACGTCTCGTCCCAGAGACTCGATGGTCCCATCACGTCCCGTCCCAGAGACTCGATGGTCCCATCACGTCCCGTCCCAGAGACTCGATGGTCCCATCACGTCCCGTCCCAGAGACTCGATGGTCCCATCACGTCCTGTCCCAGAGACTCGATGGTCCCATCACGTCCCGTCCCAGAGACTCGATGGTCCCATCACGTCCCGTCCCAGAGACTCGATGGTCCCATCACGTCCCGTCCCAGAGACTCGATGGTCCCATCACGTCCCGTCCCAGAGACTCGATGGTCCCATCACGTCCCGTCCCAGAGACTCGATGGTCCCATCACGTCCCGTCCCAGAGACTCGATGGTCCCATCACGTCCCGTCCCAGAGACTCGATGGTCCCATCACGTCCCGTCCCAGAGACTCGATGGTCCCATCACGTCCCGTCCCAGAGACTCGATGGTCCCATCACGTCCCGTCCCAGAGACTCGATGGTCCCATCACGTCCCGTCCCAGAGACTCGATGGTCCCATCACGTCCCGTCCCAGAGACTCGATGGTCCCATCACGTCCCGTCCCAGAGACTCGATGGGACGGGACCATCGTGTCTCTGGGTCTGGACCATCATGTCTCTGGGTCGGGACGGGACACAATGGTCCCGTCCTGATCCAGAATTACTAAAAAGGAGGTAATAGTGGATTTGTGACCACATAAAGCATTAGAGATGATGTCCTGTTAAATGTGATCAGTACCAGGAAAAGGTCATCTAGAGCACAGGGCGAACATGCCTAATTGTGCCCCCCCCCAAAGATGTATGATCCTTATCTGTCAGCGAAAATGGAGCACTAATCTGCATGCTCACCCCCTAAGCATAAATTCCCCCTCCTTCCAGTACAAATCCCCCCCCCCCAAGTTCAGCACAAATCTTTGCCCCTTATCTCCCCCCCCCAGCTCAGATCCTCTCCCTTCCCCCCCCAAAAAAAAAATTCCCCCTCCCTAGCACTAATCCTCTACCCCTCAAACTTCCCCTCCAAGCACAACCCCGCCTCAAAAGTACTTTATGTGGAGTCCATCGCTTAACAGATTTAGCTATTTTATATATGTGTCAAAGAAGGATTGCTAAGTTATCTAGCTGTTAAGAATACTTTGCTTACAGTTTCCTTTACTCCAGACCGCTTTGGTTGGCCATTTATAGTTCTGACATTCTGCTCTGCACTGCACATTGACTAAGCTAGTCTTTGAGTAATATTTCCTGCATGACAGGAACACAGAAAAAATGTTTCCAGAGCTCAACAGTTATTTTTTTTTTTTTTTTTATCTATACAAAAGGCATGAGCAGTGTTTCATCCTGTTAATTTGAATCCTTGAGCCTTTTCCTTCCCACATCGCTTATACATTTTAGCATTTGTGTCTACCCAAACATAGTTTCCTTTTTTTATTTTTCAGGTGAGGTTTGTTAAAGCTGGATTGTTTAGTGACAAGTTCAAGTTTGATACATTGTATTCCACTGCACTTTGCGGATAAAATTCATTGTTGACTTCAGTTCTTGCCTTACAGTCTAAAGCTACATTCACTCCGGCCATTTATGCCAGTGTAGCGGCAGGAATCAGAGATTCCTGCTCCGACTCTGAGCGGCAAGGTGTGGCAGCTGGCCCTATCCACTATGACAGGTCGCAGGCAGCCGCAGCTATTTGTTGCTGTCCACATACCCAGCGATTACCTACGGTGATCGCCACTGGACGCAGGTGATCGCTGGCTTTGCAGAGACCATCGAATAGCTGTGGCCTAGCTCCACCTAGCCGATCACAGCCGCAGCAGGAATCTGATTCCTTGCGCTCTACTTCATCTATAGTTTATTCTTTGGATTGTGGGAAGAAACGAGTGCCTCCTGAGTCCCTGTTCAATTGCACAAGTTTCTGTGCAAATGATTTAAATGCATTGCTCTTTGTAACTCTCAAATGTTTTGTAGACTTTGCTATTAAACACAGTTAAAGGAGTATTCTTTAAAAATGTTGTGTTGGTTGTAAAAAAAAAAAAAAAAAAAAAAAATTCTGAACTGAAATTTACTAGAGCAGAAGTCTATTCATGAACTTATTCACGCAGTCAATCAAAGCTGTGCAATTCCAGGATTCAGCATTAATCTCTGGTGGGGGTCAAACCAAAACAGCACTGTGGCTGTTTGCATATAAACATATGAGGTAGGGATGCACCGAAATGAAATTCTTGGCCGAAGCCGAATAATAATGAAATGTTTGGCCGAAGGCCGAAGGCCGAATACCGAACGCGGTGTTTCGCATTTTTTCCATTTATTTTGCCAATTTTTTGTCCTCTCTCTTGTCCTCTCGTGTCTCTCTCTCTCTCTCTCTCTCTCTCTCTCTCTCTCTCTCTCTCTCGTCCTCTCACTCTCTCTCTTGTCCTCTCATGTCTCTCTCTCTCTCCCTAAATGTTACTGTAGGGAATGGGATTCAGTGCACACTGCAGCCTTGTACCATAGGGTTAATGTTAGTGACACTGTAGGGATTGGGAAGGATGCTGGGAATGGAAATCAGGAAGCATGCAGGCAGCCTTGTAAATTTTAATTGCAGATACAGGGCACTGGGCAGGTCAGGGTTAATGTGGTAACATCAATTACTCAGTGACAGTCAGTGTCAGTGTGGACTCGATCAGATTATACAGTGACAGAGTCAGTCATAGTGGTGGTAGTAGGAGGCTGGAGGTGGACTAGTAGGAGCCTGGAAAGGAGCACAGCCGCATACATACATTACTCACTTGTGCACTGCAGCCCGCCCCACACATTCAGTGAGTCTTACTCTCCTCCCTAGTTTTTTCAATGGCACATTCAGGAAGCCAATAACGCCGTGAGTAGCGGCACAGCGGAACCAATCAGGTGTGCAGGCACGCGTGATTGGTTCGCTGTGCAGCTAATCAAGGCGTGATTGGCTTCCTGAATGTGCCATTGAAAAAACTAGGGAGGAGAGTAAGACTCACTGAATGTGTGGGGCGGGCTGCAGTGCATGAGTGAGCAATGTATGTATGCTCACCGCTGAAGTGTCCCGGCTTCCCCTGCCTAACACGGAAGTCTGTGAGTCCTCCTCAGAGTCCCTTCCCCCTGTAAATATCGTGACCTCGGCGATATGAATATCGCCTAGGCCCACAGAACGATAGTCGATATCATATCGACTATCGTTCAGCCCTATTGTTCGGCACAAAATTATTCGGCCTTTTGACTTATTCGACCGAACACCGAAAGTGCCATTTTCTCTATTTTCAGCCGAATAATGTTCGGCCGCCGAATATTCGGTGCATCCCTAATATGAGGCATTACATGCACTTATGGACAGAGGAAAGGCCCTGGTCATTGATTTGTACAATTTTCCTGGCTGCAACTGATTGCAAACACAAGTGATCTCCGCTGGAGAATCCTGCTGACTCTAAAAGGTGTATGGCCTTAATCGGCCATGTGAATAAAGACTTTTGAAAGGCGACCACTTCCCTTTCTCCTCTTTTTCAGAATTCTTGGGTTAGGGAATATATATCGCTAGATGGTATTTACCGGAGTTTATGCCACCAACAGTGCAAGAGAGGAAAAATGCATCCTGAAAAGAGGCTCTTTTGGATGACAAAAGTGTGTTTTTATTCTAGAACATCAAAAATATTTATGGCTGCTTTTCATTGGTGGTTGTTCTTGTTCACAGGGCGTGTGGTGGATATTTATTCCAAGTTTGATGTCATTGTAAGTACTTCTTCTCTTTCACCATAGCATATTCTGGTGATCTCCGTATGTATCCGGTCTGATATTTCCTTTTGTCATATCTAGAATTTAGCTGCTGAAAAAACGTACAATAATTTGGATATCACTGTGACAAAGGCTCTTGGACATCGCTCTCATTACTTTGAAGGTGTCCTAAAATGTTACCCACATGAAACCCTTGAAACCATCATCAACCGTCTCGTTGAAGCAGAGGTAAAAAAGTTAATTTCACAGAAGGGGGCTCTTAACAGAACGTGCGCTGTAACCAACATCACTTAATAGAGTATCCGGAACAACTGAGACAAAGTGAGCACAAAATAAGCAAAGGTGTGAATATTAGATTACTGAAGTTTAATACCAAATAGGTGCAGTGTGCCTTGTTGAAATAGGAGTTCTTGCCTAAACAAACTTTATTTAACTTGTGTCTAACTATGAGAAGTGTGTACCTTTTGTTGGATGGTAAGACCAGGGTAGATGCAGGCATGGGTGGCTGTTAGTCTAGCAGAGCCAAAAAAGAGACCTGGTATTTTGAGGGATGGAGAGTTGGGCATGGAGAGGGGGTGGGCATTCAATTTGGTGCATTGTTGATCAGAAGTATAGCAGCCTGTAACACTGTAGCGCCTTTAGGCAGTAGTGGACCAAACCAAAAAAAGCATAAAAATATAATAGTACCTGGAGAGAGCTAGTCTTGCTAAAGGGAAATTTGTACAAACCTAGTAGTTTAAATTTCCCTTGTTCTTGGGACTTCACTGTGGCTAAAAGAAGAGCAGGAGAGAAACTAACTGCAGACCATTTACGAAACTCATATTTCTCTATCGCTCATTGACAGACGTAGTCTTCTTGATTCTCAAGAGCTGGGTTATGTTGTCTCCGCAGGAGTAGGACTAGGCAGAATGACAAAACGTTCTGGCTCCACCCTAGGGGGCAGTCCCTGAGGGTATATCCTCCCTCTCTCTGCTACAGGGAATCAGTTTTTTTCTGTCTAGTCAGGAGTAAGGACCTAAGTTCCTTGCTGGGATCTTTTGGTCCTGGCAAGACTTTTTTTCTTTAAGAAAAAGACATTTTTTAGGTAGTTTTCTCCAGTGTTTTTTTCCTGTGAGATCTTCAAGCAAAAATGCCGGACTGGGCGACACTTGTGGTCACCCCAGCCGGCCTACGAGCGCGTGCAGACCAGGCATTGCGCTTGGTCGGCCGCGACATATTCAAGTAAGTATGCGGGGCCGGGCGACGGGCTGGATATGAGATCCAGTGGTCACCCCGGTTTCTGCCTAAAAGCGCGTGCAGACCAGTGCGCTGAGTCGGCCGCGACGGAGTCCCAGTAAAGGGACTGACTTTGCGAGTTAAAAGCTCGCTTGGACGCCAGGACCAGAGAGTCGAGGCGTCCACAAACCCCCACCTCGGTGGAGAGGGTATTATGAAGAGAGGGTGCCTGTCGGTTCGGTATGGTGAGTAAAACGTTCCCTTTTTTCCTCATTTATGAGGCAGTATATATTATGGGCCCCTCCATATATGGTCAGTATATATCTGACACTTACAAGTCCCCCTTGTAATACAGCATGTGTTTGTGGGAAGTGGACTTGGTTCAAGAGCTAACACTCTACCCAGCAGACTGTAACATTACAGCAAACATAGGAGGTATAATCCTACCTTATGTGCAGTGTATCTCTGTAGATCCATATGTCACCTCTCAGCAGAGTGCAGGTGGATGTGCTGGGAAGACGATATCGGCGGTCCGCCGCCATTTTGCCGTAGACCGAATGCATGTATGTCCTCAGGTCACGCCGGCCGCCATGTTTTTGGAGTCTTATGTCTCTTCTATGGGGGCGGCCATGTTTTGTGAGCCCAGCTTCCTCGTGGAGGGCTGGGAACGCCGGAAGGCGTACACAGGGGGCGGAGCCACGCCTTCTGCCCGGGAAAAAGCAAACAGCTCCTTCCAGTCTGTGTAAGACAGACGCTGGCTGCAGTTTGTTGGAAACTGCACTGCATCGGTTGGTGAGCCTTGGGGGTCCCTCTCTCTCTCTCTGGGATCGAGAAGCAGGTACTCTGAGGGGCGCTATTGCGCTAGGGGGAGACACACAAAAAAAAAAAGAAAGAGTTACGCCTTCTGCCCGGGAAAAAGCAAACAGCTCCTTCCAGTCTGTGTAAGACAGACGCTGGCTGCAGTTTGTTGGAAACTGCACTGCATCGGTTGGTGAGCCTTGGGGGTCCCTCTCTCTCTCTCTGGGATCGAGAAGCAGGTACTCTGAGGGGCGCTATTGCGCTAGGGGGAGACACACAAAAAAAAAAAAAGAGAGTTTTTTTGTTTATTGCTGGCAAAAGTGTCCTGTATTAACATGGACCCTGCCACTCATGTATCTCCTCCGGATCCCCTCGAGGGGTCTGCGGGATCCTCCAGCACCCCATTGACAATTGAATCTTTGTCAGCCATTATGGAAACCTTTGTGTCCCGGGTGGAAGTGGCTTGTCAGGGACAGGGCGCAAGAAAGCGACCCCCGCCTAACCCCTTATTATCTGAAACCTCGGATTCAGACTCTGAGCCTATTTCTGAAGTTGCAGGTACTTCATCTGGTATTGGTGTCTCGGGTCCTGTCTCTTCAGACAGTGAGGAGGATGTTTCGGCATCTGCCATAGCCCGAGAGGAAGCGTTGGTAAACGCACTCATTGTATCTGTTCAAGAGACTTTAAGGTTACAGGGTATTCCATCAGAAATAGCTGAAACTGAGATCCCTTTTGGGACTAAAAAGCGCATCAAAGTGGCAAAGGTTTTTCCATTGCCCAAATGTTTTGGCAATCCTATCGATGAAGAATGGCGTCTGCCAAAACGCACTTTTAATATTTCCAAACGCATTGACAGGCGTTATCCGTTTGAGGAAACCCTTATTAAGAAATGGACAGAACCACCTGTGGTGGATTCACCAATTGCTAGATTGAATAAAGCCACGGTTATTCCTTTAGAAGACGCTCCGTCTTTTAAAGATCCAGTGGATCGCAAGATAGAAGCTATGTCTCGCACCATGTTTTCCTTGATTGGATCAGCTTTCAGGCCAATAATTGCTATTGGTCTGGTTTCGCAGGCTGTAACTGAATGGACCAAGTGGTTACGCCGGGACTTAGAAGAAGTCCCTCAGGCGGTATCAGATTTGTTGGAACAAATGATACAGGGGTTACAGTTTGTATGTGATGCGGCGTTAGACGCCACTCCATTAATGGCGCGAGCATCAGTCTCAGCAGTGGTTCTCAGGCGTACACTGTGGCTAAAAGGTTGGATAGCCGACCAAGGTTCCAAAAAAGCATTGGCTAATATCCCCTTTTCAGGAGAACGTCTATTTGGAGCCAACTTAGATGAGATCATTAAGGATCTCACCGGTGGAAAAAGCACCTTTTTACCGCAAAATTTTAAAGGTAGAGGAACTCGTCAAAGACGAGGGCCTTCTTTTTCTGCTCACAAGAGGTTTTTTCGTCCAGCGGGTGAAAAAACTAAGTCCTCCAAGGTTCCTACAGGAGGCGTCAGGGGTCGTTGGTCGGGCAAGCAAAAGCCCGCCCCCTCCAGACCTGAAGATAAACCATCCAAAGCCTGAAGGTGCGCCCCCACCCATAACTGGGGTGGGGGGACGTCTTCGCCGGTTCCCGGATCCATGGCTTTCCAGAATCCCGGACAAATGGGTTTGCGAAGTCATAAAGTCAGGGTACAAGATCGAGTTTCGATCTCTCCCACCGGCGCGATTCTTCCCTTCCAATATCCGACTATCTCCGGATCGTCTAGAAGATCTGCGGAGAGCAGTCACAGATCTACTACAACAAGGAGTGGTAGTCCACGTTCCTTGGACAGAACGGTTTCAAGGGTTTTATTCAAACCTGTTTACAATACCCAGGAAAGAGGGCAAAGTGCGTCCAATTCTGGACTTAAGAGCGCTCAATTCTTTTGTCAACATAAGAAGATTCAGAATGGAGTCCATTCGCACGGTAGCAGCCTTCCTGCATCCAGGGGATGTCCTAGCGTCCATAGACATCAAGGACGCCTATCTTCACATTCCCATTTTCGCAGGACATCAGCGTTTTCTACGCTTTTCCGTAGAGGAGAACCACTATCAGTTTGTGGCGTTACCTTTCGGTCTCGCCACGGCTCCGCGGGTCTTCACAAAAGTGTTGGCCCCAATGTTGGCACTTCTGCGCCAAAGAGGTATATCGATTCTAGGTTACCTAGACGATCTTCTGCTTCATGCAGAGTCTCCTCAGACCTTGCTACAAAACATAGAAATTACTATGATTTCTTTACAGGAATTCGGGTGGCTGGTGAACCAGCAAAAGTCTTTTCTGGTTCCCACCCAGAGACTCGAATATCTGGGTCTAATTCTAGACACAGTCAGGACAAGAGTGTTTCTTCCGGTAGGGAAACTTCGAAAGATTCAATCAGCAGTCCAGCTGTTACTGTCCAACAGCTGGTCTTCCCTTCGGACTTGCATGAGGGTTCTGGGGTTGATGGTGGCTTCATTCGAAGCAGTCCCATTTGCCCAGTCCCATACCCGAATTCTTCAGCAAGAGATTCTCCTCAGATGGAATCGGAATCCGGAATCCCTGGACAATCAGATACGATTGAGCAAACAGACCAGAGAGTCTCTGGTTTGGTGGCTTCGGTCTCCAATGCTCAGCCAGGGAAAGTCATTTCTGCCAATATATTGGACGATAGTGACCACGGATGCCAGTCTATCCGGATGGGGAGGAATTCTCGGTCAATTATCTGCCCAGGGACTTTGGTCCCCGGAAGAATCCAGATTACCGATAAATGTATTGGAACTGAGAGCGATCAGACTTTGTCTGATTCACTGGACCGAGCAGCTCCAGGGCAGCCCGGTTCGGATCCAGTCGGACAATGCCACGGCCGTGGCTTATGTCAATCATCAGGGGGGCACCAAGAGTGTCCGAGCGGCCAAAGAAGTGGCTTGCATTCTTCGCTGGGCGGAACGATTTGTTCCAGCAATCTCTGCGGTGTTCATTCCGGGGGTGGAGAATTGGCAGGCAGATTATCTCAGCCGTCAGACCCTGGATCAGGGGGAATGGTCCCTCCATCCAGACGTTTTCCACCAGTTGTGCCTACGGTGGGGCACCCCGGATGTGGATCTGTTGGCATCACGATTCAACAGGAAAGTTCAGAGATTCGTGGCTCGCTCCCGCGATCCTCTAGCAGAAACCGCAGACGCACTGATCGCCCCGTGGGGGCAATACCAGCTAATATATGCCTTCCCTCCTCTCGCGTTACTGCCAAGACTTCTTCGCAGGGTAGAGGAGGAAGGAATCCCAGTAATCCTGGTAGCTCCGGACTGGCCTCGTCGAGCTTGGTACGCCGACATGGTCAGACTGGTGGCGGACGTCCCGTGGAGACTTCCTCTCAGAGAGGATCTACTGTCTCAGGGACCGATCCTCCATCCTGCTTTACGATCGCTGGCTTTAACGGCCTGGCTATTGAGACCCAGGTGCTGAAGGACAAAGGTTTGTCAGCTTCAGTTATTCCTACTCTGGTTGAAGCAAGGAAAGCGACTTCCAGAAAGATTTATCATCGCACATGGAAGTCCTACATTGCATGGTGTGAACCTTTGGGGTTCCGTCCTCGGTCTTATTCGATTAGTCGAATATTGGCTTTTCTGCAACAAGGGGTTGAGCAGAAACTGGCCTTGAGTACTATCAAGGGTCAGGTCTCAGCATTAGCCATCTTCTTTCAGAAGCCTTTGGCTACTCATTCCTTGGTGCGGAATTTCATCCAGGGGGTGCGACATCTGGCTCCGCCAGTGCACGCGCCGTTACCCCCCTGGGATCTTAATTTAGTGTTGTCGGTTCTTCAGAAACCTCCCTTTGAAGATATTAGGGAGATTCCTCTACCCACGTTGTCCCAGAAGGTGGCCTTCCTGGTGGCTATTACTTCTGCACGCAGGGTGTCAGAACTGGCCGCATTATCTTGTCGTTCACCATATCTGGTGGTTCATAGAGATAAGGTGGTTCTTCGTCCGAATCCATCCTTCCTACCAAAAGTAGTTTCAGAATTTCATCTGAATGAAGAAATTGTATTACCTTCCCTGTGTCCTAAGCCCAGTCATCCTCGGGAGTTTGCGTTACACTCCTTGGATGTGGTCCGGGCGATCAGGGTATACTTGAAAACGACAGACTCATTTCGCAAGACGGATTCACTTTTTGTGATCCCAGATGGACCCAAAAAGGGGTTGCCTGCATCTGCCGCGACCATTTCCAGATGGATCAGACAGACGGTAGTGCAGGCTTATTCTATTAAGGGTCGGGAGCCCCCGTTCCCTGTTAAGGCGCACTCCACTCGGGCACTTAGTGCGTCATGGGCCTTTCGCCATCAGGCGTCAGTGGTCCAGGTGTGCAAGGCGGCTACCTGGTCGTCGGTGCATACCTTCTCTAAACATTATAAAGTTGATGTTATGGCATCGTCTGATGCCTCATTTGGCCGCAAGGTTTTGCAGGCCGCAATTTGAGGAGACCAGTGGTCTACCTCGAGGGTTTTTTTTTCCGTTGGAAAATTTTTCTTTAGTCTCCTTTGTTTATAATGAGCCTTTAAAACTTCTAGTTTGGCACCGGTTGGGCCTACTAGATTGGATTTGATTTTGTCAATCCCACCCCTCATTTGTGGCACTGCTTCTGGATGTCCCAGCTCTTGAGAATCAAGAAGACTACGTCTGTCAATGAGCGATAGAGAAAAATGGATTTTTGTAAGAACTTACCGTAAAATCCTTTTCTCTTAAGCTCATTGACAGACGTAGTACCCGCCCCTCTATCATTGAGTTGGGTTGGGTTAATTTCTCTGTACTGCTTTAAACAGAACTGATTCCCTGTAGCAGAGAGAGGGAGGATATACCCTCAGGGACTGCCCCCTAGGGTGGAGCCAGAACGTTTTGTCATTCTGCCTAGTCCTACTCCTGCGGAGACAACATAACCCAGCTCTTGAGAATCAAGAAGACTACGTCTGTCAATGAGCTTAAGAGAAAAGGATTTTACGGTAAGTTCTTACAAAAATCCATTTTTCTCTCTCCTTCATTGATGGACACAGCTCCTGGTATTCATAACCATTTGGGTTATACTGCCCCCTACAGGACGACACTAGGCAGAAAAGAGTTCTGGCTACACCCATGGGCAGTCCAAGGGGGTATACTCCTTCTCTCTGCTATCGCCACTCAGTTTTTTTTCCGCCTAGTCAGCAGTAAGGACCTAGTTCCTTGCTGGGATCTTTGGTCCTGGCAACATTTTTTCTTTTTGGATAGAAATTTTTTTTCTCCTGGATTTTACCTGTGAGATCTACAATCAACTGCCCGATTAGACGACAGGCTGGATAATCTAGATTCAGTGGTAACCGCATTCTGGCCAGCGTGCGCACAGACCTCAGCTCCGCGCTAGGTTGGCCGTGACATAGCTCCACTGGACAGGGGCTAGCCTGCGAGTTAAACGCCTCGCGAGGGAGCATATGACTGGGACTCGGCCCAGGTCGCAGCATTCCTCCTGGCCGAAAAATAGCCCCCCCCCCCCCATTTCGATGGAGGGGGGTTCTGTCTGGAGCGGTGCCTGGTTCCTAGTATGGCGAGTAGCTGTCCCCCCTGGAGGTTTTTGGGCTGAACGCGGGCCCCTCCTTGGGACGGTCGGATTCCTGGATTCCCCTCCTTCCCGCAGGCACGCCTCCTTGCCAAATCTCTCATCCTACCCCCTCCACACACGCTGGGGCCGTTTGGGCGGTCTTGCCACCGTACCTGGGGTGGGGGCAGGGCGCTTACTAGCAGTGGGGGGGGGGGGTTGCGCCCTGATAATCAGCTGTACTGGGGGGGGGGTGTTAAGGGTTGCCAGGGCCCCCCATCCTGCCTGGATCAGTCCTTGAGGCTTGGTCCCCCTCCTGGATCCCTGTATGCCTCGTGGTGCTGCCATTTTGTTGTAGCCTTTCTATACACGGAGGCCATGTTTGTGTAGTCCGGTGGCCATTTTGCTGTGGTTTGCCATTGAAAATAGTGGCAGCCATGACAGTGGACCTGTGTGAGCGGCGATTTTAGCGGTGGGAGCTCCTCCTCATTTCCTGGTGCTGCCTCCTGGTTTTTTTTTTTTTTTTTTACTTCCTGATCGCCACACATGTAGTGCATTATCCTGGTGGCTGCAGGCGCTTGTTTCTGCAGGTGGTGAGTCTGGTGGGATCTTTTCCCTCTCTGCTGAGGATCACTTGGTGCTTTGTGCCTGGCGACCGAGTGGTGCTGCGAGCACAGTGGGGGTTGTCCCTTAGCAGTGTGTTACACTTTTTGTGGGGTCCACCTGGTGACTGCACTGACGGTGGTACTGGAGTCCCTTGTGTCCCAGGTGGAGGTGGCTTTCAGGCGACGGGCTAGCAAAAAGCACCCCCCAACTTCCCCTGTCTCATCAGATCCTGAATCTGATTCGGCTGCCTCAGACGTGGGTCACCTTGTTAAGTCTGCAACCACACACCTGGAATCCTCGGATAGTGAGGATGATTCCTCCACATCTGCGACCTAGCACGGACAGGCACTGGTGGATGCACTGATTGTATCTGTGCGTGAGAGTCTAAAGATGGAGGACGCAGCGACAGGTGCAGGTACCCTTTGACACTCTCAAGCCATCCAGAGCGGCAAAGGTGTTTCCTTTCCCTGCTTATTTTGACAGAATTGTTGCTAAAGAGAGAGTGTTTTATTGTTAAGTAGGTCTTTCCCATTGTTCTATTGTTTCTGTCTGTTGGCTGACTCTTGGAGGTATCTATGGTAGGATTAGTCTTGTCAGCTCTACCTCATGATCTAAACCATTGTGTGATGTTTTGGTTTTATTGTTCATGTGGTGACTGGACCTACTTTCTCTTTCGTTCATTGATGGACGCAGCTCCTTTAGGATTCTTGACCATTGTTATACTGCCCCCTATAGGAGTAGGACACGAAGCAGAAAAAAATAACTTGACTACGCCTAGTTCTGGTGGCTTTTGGGCAAAGGGCTAGCAAAAAGCGCCTTCCCCTGCCTCATCTGTCTCCTCAGATCCTGAATATGATTCCGCCGTGTCAGACGTGGCCCACCCTGTTGGGTCTGCAGCCACGCGCCCTGACTCTTCAGATGATTCATCCACACCTGTAGCTGTGCACGAAAAGGCGCTAGTGGATGCACTGATTGTGTCTGTGGGTAAAACTTTAAAATGGAGGATGAAGCTGTGGCGGAGGTGCCGGTCCCCTTTGGCACTCACAAGCCGCCTCCTTTTCCCTACTATTTTGACTGATTTGTGGTGAAAATGTGGGAGCGTCTAAAATGTTCCTTTGTGGTTCCTAAACGCTTTGCGAGGAGGTACCCATTTGAGGAGTCCCTCCTTAAAAAGTGGACTGTTCCACTGGTGGTGGACCCCCCCGGTTTCCAGGTTGAATAAGGTGACCATGATTCCGGTTAAAGAATCCCCAGCCTTTAACGATCCAGCTGACAGGAAAGCGGAGGCTGTGGCCTGCAAAATGTTCACTGTTGCGGGTTCAGCGCTTAGGCCAGTCCTCACTATTGCCCTGGTGTCGCAAACTCTGTCCGAGTGGGCTAAACTTTTGCGCCATGACCTGGAGTGAGTAGCTTCCCCCTGCTTTTGCTGAAGTGGCGGACCAGTTGGTCCAAGGGCTGCGGTTTATCTGTGATGCCTCCTTTGGATGCGGCTCCCCTGGTCTCTCGGCGGTCTGTTTCGACAGTGGTACTTAGGCGCGTATTGTGGCCTAAGTGTTGGTCTGCGGACCAGACCTCTTTTAAAAAAAAAAAAAAAAAAGCTTTAATGGATTTACCTTTTAAGGGAGATCGCCTGTTTGGAGCTACTCTGAATAACATTATTCAGAGTCTCACCGGGGGAAAGAGTACTTTTTCTTTTGCAAGCTGGTAAGGGTAAGGAACTTCGTCACAGACGTGGCCTGTCCTTCTCAGCTCACAAGAAGTTTTTTCGTCCCTCAGGGTCCTCCAACAAGGGTTTAAAACCTCCTCGGGAGGTTCCTAGCTGCCCTCGTCTGGCAAGCCGAGAGCGGAATTCTCAAGACCTGCGGGCAAGGCTCCTTCGGCATTAAGGTGCGCCCCCAACCGCGCCTGCGGTGGGGGAATGTCTTCGCTGGTTTCCGGGCCTGTGGACCCCTTGGTGCAAGACAAATGGGTCCACAAAGTGATGGTCCTCTTACACGATCGATCGTTCTTACCCTCCAGAAAGGTTCTTTCCTTCCAGTGTGCGCCTGTCCACCGGAGTGATTGCAGGCTCATTGGGGTGGTACAAGACCCGCTGCTTCAGGGTGTGATTGTCCCAGTTCCGGCCTCTGAGCGGTTTCAGGGTTTTTATTCAAACCTGTTTACGGTCCCAAAGAAAAAGGGAAAGGTGGGTCCAATTATGGATCTCAAGGCCCTGAACTGCTTTGTGCGGCTACAGAAGTTCAGGATGGAGTACATTCGCATGGTAGTGGCATCCCTACATCAGGGAGATTTTCTTCCCTTTATCGACATCAAGGATGCTTACTTGCACATTCCAATCTGTGCCGGTCACCAGCACTTCCTCCGCTTTGCTGTAGAAGAGGAGCATTTTATCAGTTTGTGGTGTTCCCCTTCGGACTCTCCTCCAGTTTTCACAAAAGTGTTGGCTTTGGTTCTGGCATTGCTGCGTCAGCGGAGAATTGCAAACTCTGGACTCTGCTCTAGCCAGAGTGTCCCTGCCTCCTGACAAACTCCAGAAGTTGCACGCTGCGATTCATCTCCTACTGTCCATCAGATGTTCATCCCTCCGGACTTGCATGCGGTTGCTGGGCCTGATGGGATCTACCTTTTGAGGCAGTTCCGTTTGCACAGTTCCATACGAGGTCCCTGCAAAGGGAGCTCTTGATCAAATGGGACAAGTGTCGGAAGTCTCTGGACAATCAGATCCTGCTCAGCCGGGAAACCAAAGGCTCTCTGTTCTGGTGGCTTTTCTCTCTGGTGCTTCGACAGGAAAAATCCTTTCTCCCCTTGTATTGGACAGTGGTCACCACGGATGCCAGTCTGTGGGGAGTTGTCCTGGGTCGGAGCTCTGCTCTGGGTTTTTAGACACTGGAAGAGTCCAGACTAGCAATAAATGTCCTGGAACTCAGGGAGATCAGGCTGTGCCTGGATCACCGGACTGGTGTTCAGGGGGCTTCCAGTGCCCGATTCAGTCAGGCAACGCCATGGCAGTGGCTTATGTCAATCACCAGGGGGGAACAAGTGTGCTGGCAGCTCTGGAATAGCCAGCATTCTACGGTGGGCAGAAAGCTTAGTTCCAGCCCTTTCCATCCTGCACATTCCAGAAGTAAGAAACTGGCAGGCGGATTATCTCAGTTGGCAGGCGTTGGACCAAGGAGAATGGTCCCTTCACCCGGATGTGTTTCATCAGATATGTCTCCGGTGGGACACTGTCGTCCCAGCTTAACAGAAAAGTTCAGAGGTTGGTGGCACAGTCACGGTATCCTCTGTCGAACGCTACAGATGCTCTGGTGGCCCCGTTGGGCCAGTACAGTCTGATCTATGCTTTCCCTCCTGTCAAGCTTCTGCCGAGGCTTTGGCGCAGGATCTGGACTGGCCTCCCCGGTCTTGGTGTGCTGACCTGGTGCCCCAACCTAATGCGGCTGGTCGCCGACGTCCCTTGGAATTTGTCTCTTAGGGGAGGATCTGCTGTCACAAGGGCCAATCTTCCATCCTGCTTGACGTCTTGGCTGTTGAAAACCAGGTGCTGAAGGATAAAGGTTTGCCTGGGTTGGTGATTCCGACGCTACTGAAGGCTAGGAAGTCTACCTCTAGAAAGATCTACCATTGTATGTGGAAAGCATATATTTTGTGGTGTGAGTCGACGGGAGTTCACCCTCGCTCTTTTTTGGTGGCTCGGGTCTTGACCTTCCTTTAACAGAAAATTGGGCAGAAATTTACCTTGAGTACCATCAAGGGCTAGGTGTTGACCTTGGTGGCCTTCTTCCAATGACCTCTGGCCACGCACTCCCTGGTGCATACCTTTTTATTCAAGGGGTTCAACATATGACTCCACCGGGGTGGTTTCCTCTACCGCCCTAGGATCTGAACTTGGTGCTTTCAGCTCTCCAGAAGCCTCTCTTTGAAAATATTTGAGAGATTCCCCTGCTTACTCTCTTAGAAGGTGGCCTTTTTGGTGGCTATCACCTCTGCTCACAGGGTGCCGGAACTGGCGGCGTTATCTTGTAGTACCCCTTACTTGGTGGTCGACAAAGCTAAAGATGGTTCATAGCCCATGTCCGTTGTTCCTTTCCTTAGGTAGTCTCTGATTTTCATTTGAATGAAGACTGTGTTGCCTTCCCTGTGTCCCAGGCCCAAACATCCTAAGGAAATTGAGTTTCATGCTCTGAATGCAGTTCAGCGATTCAGGTGTACTTGGCAGTAACGGAGTCTTTTCGGAAGTCAGACTCACTATTTGTGCTTACGGGTGGGCCAAGAAAAGCGCTGCCTGCTTCGTCTGTGACCATTTCAAGATGGATCAGACAGACTGTGACTTTCCCTGTCAAGGCGCACTCTACTTAGGCACTTAGTACTTCTTGGGCCTTCTGTCATCAGGCGTCAGTGGCGTAGGTTTGCAAGGCAGCCACTAGGTCGTCGTTGCACACTTTCACAACATTGGCATCTGCGGATGCTTCCTTTGGCCACAAGGTTTTGCAGGTTGCTGTTCAGAGGGTCTGTTCCCTCTTTTTGGGTGTTTTGTTTAGGTGGGCTCCAGTTGTTTTTTGTTGAGCTCCTGTTACCTGGTTGGCTACTGTTTAGCCTTGGGATTTTTCTGTTGTCCCACCCCTCATCTTTTGGACGTCCTAATGGTCAAGAAGCTGTGTCCATCAATGAACGAAAGAGAAAATGGGATTTTTGACTTACCGTAAAATAAATTTCTCTGCGTTCATTGACAGAAACAGCACCCACCCCTCTATGGAGTTGTAAAACTTCTGACACTGCTTGTAACAAGGGGGGATGGGGGAGGGGAGTATACCCCCTGGGACTGCCCATAGGCGTAGTGAAGTTTTTTTCTGCCTAGTGTCCCACTCCTGTAGGAGGACAGTATAACCCAATGGTCAAGAATCCTAAGGAGAGCTGTGTCCATCAATTAACGCAGATAAATGGATTTTACAGTTAGTTAAAAATCCCATCTTTTTTCAAGTATAAAAAAGTGTTTCTGTTGAAGCATTCATTCCTTTGGCGTTTACTTCAACATCTTGTCTGTGTACGATGATTGGGGTAACAGGGCTGCTATTAGCTCTGTCTGCTGTAAAGTTTTGGAGGGCAGGAGGCACTGTTTAGTGAAAGGAACCACCTAATTGTGGTGCCAAGCGGTTCTGTCACAGTAAGTCTATGGGTGACATCACTTTCCGGGTATTTCCCAGCCGTTGTTGGCTCTCTTTTTCACATGGCATCGGCCGCTGGAGACTGGACCTGATCGGCTTCAGAAATGGTATGTATAGCGATTTTTGCTTTACAGGTTAAGATTCTTAGAATGTGGCTGCCAGTAGATTTAGAGTTAGTTTTAGGCTGAACTTCTACGAACTTATTCAGAGAGAGAGGCCTGTAATATAGCCATTTTTGAATTGTCTATAATTCACTTTTAATTGGGCTGTCTTTTTCATTTGCATTGCCCTCAGTCTAATGCTCCCTCCAGTTCTGCATCGGCTCCCTCAAACAGTGTGCTGGAAATCCCAACTCTTGTACAAGGAGAGTCAGTGGAGAAAAGAAGTGGTCTGGGTTTAGTTTGTTTTATTTTTCAGGGCTTTAACCGATAAGTTTGCCTTAAAAAAATAATAAATAAATAATAAAAGCACATTTTGGCAGGTAAAAAAAATTGCATTTATTTTTTTCTTTTTAGGAGCCTGTAAAGCATTGCACCCATGATCACCAGATCACAGGTGCAATCCCACTCTCCTGCAGACTGTCAGTGTAGCTGTCTGCTGTCTGTCTCGTACAGGCAGGCAGTTACTGATTGACTGGAAGAATCCATGAACTACAAGAGCTTTTACCAGCGCCCTGGTATTTAATTGAGAACTACAAGCCATCAGCTGTAAAGACTGTTGGTACTTGTGCATTCATTCACAGAACTCTGTGAATGAATGACGCGGCTGTGTAAGCAGGGCCCCCCATGGCCTCATTCTTTTCAAATTGTGACAGCGTGTACAGGGAGAAGATCCCTCCACTGCTCTCCCCATTAGAAGGGGATCAGGGAGAGGTTGCTGGACTGGGAACATGTTACATGTAACATTTTCACAAAGGTAAACTTATCCTTTTAAAAGTACATACCTGTGTACATGACATAAGTTTGACATACCCTGAGTAAACTTGGCAAATGGCTATTAAACTGACATATAGCTCTTTCCTCTTCTACAGATTATTGGAAGTTGTTCCAAAAAAAAAAATACTGCATAGGTGGTACGTCACTCCCTATAAACGCTCTAAAGTTTCCATAGCCTATTCAACTACACTATATTTCCAAAAGTATTGGGACGCTAGCCTTTACACGCATATGGTTTTTAAAGGCATCCCAGTCTTAGTCCGTAGGGTTTAATATTGAGTTGGCCCACCCTTTGAAGCTATAACCGCTTTAACTCTTCTGGGATGGCTGTCCACAAGGTTTAGTGTGTCTATGGGAATGTTTGACCATTCTTCCAGAAGCACATTTGTGAGGTCATGGGAATCAGACACACTCCTAAACCTTGTGGACAGCCTTCCCAGAAGAGTTGAAGCTGTTATAGCTGCAAAGGGTGGGCCAACTCAATATTGAACCCTACGGACTAAGACTGGGATGCCATTAAAAATCATGTGTGTAAAGGCAGGCGTCCCAATACTTTTGACAATAGTGTATTTGATAGTGAACAGATTTGATAACATTGGAATTGTATTATGGTGGGCGCAGCTCATTTTCATATATCACATAGAGTATCCATTTTTAGTGGAATCACATAGCTGCAGCCTGAGAATTGTATAACCAGGGACACACGTATTGTATTTTGCACCGGTGACCTCACATTTGTCATTTTCAATAAAACTTACTGAGACAAAAAAAAAAAAAAAGTACGGACCTTTGTGGATGCAATATAACAAAAAGGCAGCAGTAGGTCTCTTGTAGTGTGATTTATTATAGTAATCGAGTTTGAGGCTTACAATTTTTTTCTTTTAAAAACACATTTTTATGTCCCCCCCCCCCCCCTAGGTACACAGACTGGTTGTAGTGGATAAGAATAATGTGGCTAAAGGAATTGTTTCTCTTTCTGACATCCTGCAGTGTTTGGTTTTGACAGCTGGAGGTGAGTTTACTTAAGATTTGTTGGTAAATTGAACATTTGATGAAGCTTTCTATAAGTTATATTTGCATGAAAGACTCATTCAGTTTATCTCCGTCTCTTCATCATTATGGCAGGTTCAAAAAGTTCATGACTGGCATAAATGTAGTACACCACTGCAGTGATGCAGTCTAGAGACGAACCAAGACCTTTGCACTTCTCAGAATACAATAACCTCCACAAAGTTTCAGCACCGAGAATATCTCATTGTTAATCCGGAGGTGGAAAGAATGGATTCGCCACCAGCAAAAAATAACCAAGCATTCTGTGATGCAGCAGCGTTTATCTTCAGCAATACTATGGGGCATTTCTAGGGATTTACCAATAATTTTATATTAGTCAACTTTGTAGTTCAGTGAGAGGAGGATTACACAGTATTGAGGACTTGTCAGAGTTACTTCAGGCATTTTTTTATAGCACAATTATTTTCTTACCATACTGTCCAAAAAGTAGAGGGCGGATGGCCTAAAGATTAGATGCAGTTTTCACCTAGATTTTTTGTTTAGGAGGAATTTATTGTGGCCCCTGTCACAAGTTTACTGCATGTGAAAAGTCTGGTATTGGAAACGTAGCACAGTTTTTTACACAAAGCCGTTAATAGTTTGCACTTGGCGGATGGGTGTGACACATGCCACTTTAATGTTTATATATTATTTTTCTGTAACTGTCTCTGTTAAGCAGTTATGTTTCCATTGTTTGGAACAATATATATATATATATATATATATTTCCTTTTCCTGAGAACTCAGCAACGCTGGCATTTTTACTACATAAATGTTTTCCCAAGTGTCTGTGTTTTTAACAGGATTTATTGTCCATAAAATTGTATACCATTAATAAAATGTGCTTTTCCTAAATTGTGTGTTTTTTATAGATTCTTTGTATGCGTTACTGTTGTATTTTGACACTTAACTCTGCATTTTGTCTTGTAAGAAACAGCCCAATATACAAAGCTGTAAAGTGGTTCTAAAGCCTTAAAGAGTAAATCCACTTTTGTTGAGATAAACATTCCCCTCTGGGTGATCTATGTACATTACCAGGATTATAACAAACTTTGTTGCAGATTCCTACCTTTTGATATTCTGAAGAAATCATGGTTTGTTCCTCTGTGCTGAGTGGATCTAATGGAAGTAGTTTCATAATTATCAAACAGCTGTGCACCTGCAGGGCACTAATGAGGAAATCTGCTGGGCCTGCATCCCTTTAGATGTGTACCTATTTGGAGTATCCCACCAAAAATGACATTTTTGTTGCAGGGGATGCAAGAAATCTGACTTGTATCCTAGGCAGACTTCTGGGAAATCGGTGAGCCAATCACACAAGCAGGAAATTATGTTTTTGGGGTGTGTTCTGTACTCGATCTCGATCAGAACCACTCCAAATTGCCATATTGCATTGCATTTTCAGAAAATTACAGAGCTGCAGATTGAAAAGGAAAGGTAATTTTTAATATTACCATATGACTTTGTCGCAATTGTATACACTAAATTATATTTTTTTCGGTATTTGCTATTTTTTTCCCCCCACGAAAGTGGAGTTACCCTTTAAGGTTTTCTCCAGTCGCCTTTCAGGACAGCACATTGAGAGCGCAGCTCCACCCACTTCAACAGGAAACACTGCAAGATTAAAAGCTCCGCCTCTTCCACCATGCCTCAGTTTTTGTGTTTCCTCCTCCATGAGGAGACACTGCATGGAACCAGTGTGTGGGGCTGCGCTCTCTCCATGTGGAGTTGGGTGGACTTACCCCGTTTTTTAGCATCTTTTGCGGAGACCATCCCAGCACCCCTCCCTGAGGACAAAGGGGCTGTTCCGGAGCGGCCGCCTTTTCGAGCTCAGGGGAGCAGAGCTTCGTCGGAGGGTCTCGCCTGTGCGCCGGGGGTCCGCTGGTGGGGCTGGTAGGCAGCTCTGGCGGATGTTTTCCCTTCCGCATATCGGTCCCTGGTCCCGCTGTCGGGGGACGGCAGTACGGTAGGCGGGACTTCCGGCGGGGGCGTGGTGGCTTTGGTTCCAGCCACTAGCAGCGCAGAAGGCGGCAGCAGGTCAAGGGTCGGTGCTTCCGCTTCCGGTCTCCACAGGGGGACGCGGGAAGCGGACATTTAAATTCAATACATGCGGGGAGGATCTGCCCAGCTTGCTGCAGGCTCTGCGATGGAGGACAGAACCGCAGCGTCGGTGGAAGCAGGCGCCGTCAGCACCGGCCCAGCCCAGGTAAGAGAGGTACAGGGGTGCCTCTTCTCTTTACTATTGGGCTTATAGGTTGTTTGGTTGTTTAGTTGTTCCTCCTTGGGAGCCTGCCCTGCAGTCGGAGGTGTATGTCCTTAAGGCTTGCAGGATTGTATGTATTATCTGGGGGGCTGTTTGTTTTTTAATCAGTGCTAAGTTTTTTAATCAGTGCTAAGTTAGTTATCTGATAGGTGGTTTCTGGTGTGTTTTGTCTTAGGTTAAAGCCACAGTTAAAGCCAGGGCTTCAGCATCTTCAAGGAAGTGCCCCTCTTGCAAGAATCCTCTTAAGGATACCTGGCCTAAGCCACTCTGCAGATCATGTATAGCGGATCTATTAAAGGAGGAAACAGCCAAACAGAATAGTGATCTGTTTTCATCTGTACAAGAGCTTAAAGATACGTTAAATTTCCCTAATAGCTAGGGGATCAGCCTCCCAGATTCCCAGACAGAACAAAATGTATGGGCAATTTCTCAAGCATCCACCTCTAAGTCAGCTGAAGCGTATGACACAGAGGAAGAGAGGGCTAGTACTTTAGTTTTCCTCAGAGATTCTGAGGAAGAAGAGGAAGTGTCTAGATCGTCCAGATATAAATTGGCTCTAGAAGAAGTGGGTGAACTCCTTAAAGCGGTATATACTACCTTGGAAATTCCGGATGAAAAAGTACAGATGTCAGTACACGACAAAATGTACCAGGGTTTAGATCAAACCAAACATAGGGTGTTTCCGGTCCACAAGGTTCTTACGTATGCAATTAAAAGTGAATGGAAGGACCCTGAGAGGGCCCCCCTTTTTCTCCAAATCTCTAAAGAGAAGATTTCCTTTTGAGGATGATGTAGCACATCCCTGGAATAAAAAACCTAAGTTGGATGCGGCTTTTTCCCAGGTTTCACGCCGAACAGATCTGGCGTTTGAAGACATGGGAATTTTGAAGGATGCTATGGACAAAAGGGCAGACTCCCTCATGAAAAAGGCCTTGGATTCCTCTACATCCAGCCTTAGACCGGCCATGGCTTCCACAGTGGTAGCCAGAAACTTAGAATGCTGGTTAGATCAGCTCAGGGGGCATGTGGAGGCTGGAACGGCTAGGAAAGACCTTCTTGATTCCTTTCCACTGCTCATTAAGGCCGTCAAATACATGGCTGATGCCTCAGCTGAATCAATCAGAATGGCAGCAAGGTCGTCGGCTCTGGTGAATTCAGCAAGACGTGCGATTTGGCTGAAAACTTGGATGGGTGACTCGGCCTCTAAGGCCAGACTCTGTGGGTTACCGTTTTCAGGAGACCTGCTCTTTGGTCCGGATTTGGAAACTATCCTGGATAGGACGGCGGATAAGAAAAAGGCCTTTCCTTCCAAAAAGAAACCACCCCCAAAGAAAAATTTTCGTCCTTTTCAGCAAACCCAGAAAACGAGAGATCTGGACCAGAGATCAAAGTGGTCCTCACAGAGAGGAAGAGGAAGGGTGGTATACTGTTTAAACCACCTGAACAGTCTACAAAAACCAAGTGACATTTCTCTCCCGGTGGGGGGGAGATTGTTAAAATTTCTCCCACAGTGGGAAGAAGTATCCTCAAGCCTTTTCGTAAAGAACATTGTGGCGCAGGGGTACAGTCTCGAATTCTCAAGAACCCCTCCAAGCAGGTTTTGGATGACTCCACTTCCAAAAGATCGGGAACAGGCCTCTGCAATGATATCTCTGTTAGAAGAGTTGATTTCTCAAGAGGTGATCACCCAAGTTCCCAGGGGTCAGGAAGGTCAAGGGTTCTATTCACACATTTTTCTGGTGAAAAAACCTTCGGGCAAGTATCGGTTGATTTTAAATCTGAAAATCTTGAACAAATCAATCAGATACAAGCATTTCAGGATGGATACCATTTATTCTGTAACCAAACTTCTGTCCCCAGGTTGCTTCATGGCTCTGGTGGATTTGAGGGACGCGTATCTACATGTCCCGATAAATCTGTCCCATCAGAAATTTCTGAGATTGGCGATCAATCTAGGAGACTCAGTCTGGCATCTTCAGTTCAGGGCCCTTCCCTTCGGTCTTTCCTCCTCTCCAAGGATATTCACCAAGGTGTTGGCAGAAGCCTTACAGCCTCTGAGACTAAGGGGGATCTCCATCGTTCCATACCTGGACGATCTCCTGATTTTTGCAGATTCCAGCAGTCAGTGCTTGTCGCACATTCAAGAAACAAGATTCCATCTAGAGAGACTGGGGTGGCTGCTAAATCTGGAGAAGTCCAATCTAGTTCCTTCCCAAAGGATACTGTTTTTGGGGTACACTTTAGACTCGGTTCTTCAAAGGGTTTTTCTACCTCAAGAGAAGATCTTAAAGGTACAGGCTGCAGTCGCTCACATGCAGACCAATATCCGGGTGTCAGTCCAATCTGCTATGGCAGCTCTGGGTCTACTCACCGCTTCCATTCCAGCGGTTCAGTGGGCGAAGTTCCATTCCCGCCTCTTTCAGAGAAATATACAACAAAGTTGGTCACATCTGGAACCTCTGGAAAAATCCATCAAAATTTCCGAAAAAACAAAAAGAGCTCTTTGGTGGTGGAGAGATGCCAGCAATCTGGAGAAGGGTCTGATGTGGTCCTTCCCCCGGGACAAACGTCTGACCACAGACGCCAGCGCCTGGGGATGGGGAGCCCATCTAGATGGTCAGACAGTACAGGGGAACTGGTCCAAACTGGAATCCAAAAGGTCATCCAACTGGAGAGAGTTGAAGGCTATATTTCTGGGTCTTCAGGAGTTTCAGGAAATGATCAAGGGTCAGCATGTACAGATCCTCTCGGACAACATAACAGCAGTGACTTACGTTACAAAACAAGGTGGAACAAGAAGCAGAAGTCTCTCAGTTTTGGCGATGCAGCTGCTTTCCTGGGCGGAACAAAATGTGGCCTCCCTAACAGCGATCCACCTAAAGGGGTCACAGAATCTCCTAGCAGACATGCTAAGCAGAAGGAGAGTATTAGAGGCAGAGTGGAGTCTGAATCAGGAGGTTTTCACAATGATTACAGAAGCTTGGGGGTTTCCCCAGGTAGATCTGTTTGCCAACCAACAAAACACCAAGGTTGCGAGATTCTTTTCCCTCCACAGGGAGGATCAGGCTTGGGGGTTGGATGCTCTAGCTCAGCAGTGGGACTTCCCTCTGTGTTATGCATTCCCTCCTTTTCAGTTAATACCTCTGGTTCTCAGGAAATTCAAGGAAGAATCCACAGATCTAATTTTGATCACGCCCTTCTGGCCAAAAAGGCCTTGGTTTACCCTGTTGCTGAATCTGGCTTCAAAATCACCATGGAAGCTTCCGTCCAGAAGAGATCTTCTGTTTCAGGGGACCCTGTATCATCCGGAATCAGATCAACTTCAGTTGACGGCGTGGTTTCTGAGGAAGACCTCTTAAGATCCCGGGGTCTTTCTGAGAAACTCATCACCACCCTTCTCTCCAGCAGGAAGAAGGTTACCAGGGACATTTGCATGAAGATTTGGAAAAAGTATAATTCATGGTGTTCCACAAAAAAGTTTGAACATTTTGAATTTAATTTCAGTGCTGGAATTTCTCCATGAGGGAATGGAGGTGGGATTGGCAGTCAGCACTCTTAAAACCCAAGTAGCGGCACTTTCAGTTTTCTTTGAGAGAACCTTATCTCAAGAGACTTTAATTATAAGATTTTTTAGGGCATTAGCTCGCAATAGACCAGTAGCACTCAAGGTGTTCCCTGGATGGGACCTGTCCATTGTGTTACAGGGATTAACCAAGTTTCCGTTTGAACCTTTGGATGAAGTTCCTTTAACGAATTTAGTTCTGAAAACAATCTTTTTAGTTGCTATCACCTCAGCCAGGAGAGTTAGTGAAATCCAGGCACTTTCAGTTGCGGATCCTTTTTTATCAGTTTTTCCGGATCGAGTAGTACTTCGTACAGATCCAGCTTTTCTTCAAAAGGTTGTATCCAATTTTCACCGTACCCAGGAAATTGTGCTCCCAACTTTTTCCTCGATGCCTGCTAACTCGCAAGAGGAGACCTTTCATACATTGGATGTAAGAAGATGTCTTCTTCGTTTCCTGTCTGTAACCAAGGAGTTCAGGAAAACGAATGCTTTATTTGTGCTATTTTTGGGCCCGCGTAAGGGTGAAAGAGCATCCAAAAGTACTTTAGGAAGATGGCTTAGATGGGCCATTGAACAAGCCTACTTGGCCCAGGGGAAAGAACCTCCAGAAGGTGTGGTGGCACATTCAACAAGGTCAGTGGCAACCTCATGGGCTGAAAGGGCTGGTGCTTCGCCTGAGCAAATATGCAAAGCAGCTACCTGGTCGAGTTTTTCGACTTTCCTCAGACATTACAGATTGGATCTGTTGTCAGCCACGGATCAGGCTTTTGGCAGAAAAGTTCTGCAAGCTGTAGTCCCGCCCTAGGTGTAAGTTACTCGCTTATCCTCTCAATGTGCTGTCCTGAAAGGCGACTGGAGAAAACCTAAGTTACTTACCGGTGACGGTATTTCTAAGAGCCTTTCAGGACAGCAGCAACTACCCTCCCTGGTTTTTTCGTTCTTTGTGTTATTTTATTAACAATATTAACCTGTGGTGGTTGTTGTGTTTCATTATGTTTTCCAGCATGTCGGAGGATATCCTATAACTGAGGCATGGTGGAAGAGGCGGAGCTTTTAATCTTGCAGTGTTTCCTGTTGAAGTGGGTGGAGCTGCGCTCTCAATGTGCTGTCCTGAAAGGCTCTTAGGCTTCTTTCACACGGTCCGCCTCCGCAGGCGGATCCGTGTTGCTCAGCGGGGATCGATCCGCGATCCCCGCTGAGCCGGGCGGATGACAGCTCCGTCTCCGCTTGCAGAGCGGAGAGGGAGGTGTCTCAGCACCCGCTGCCCTCTATGGGGGATCGGAGGAGAGCAGACCGCTTGTCCGCTCTCATCAGATCCGCTCCGCTCCGATTACTGAACGGATGGAAAAATAGGGTTTCCATCCGTCCAGATTTCAGCACAGGATCGGATGCGGATGGCAGCGGGTGTCAGCGGAGGTGACCTCCGCTGACACCCGCTGCCCCATAGAGCTGCATGGAGGATCCGATCAGATCCGCCTAAAAAACTGACAGGCGGATCTGATCGGACCGCCTGTGTGAAAGAGCCCTTAGAAATACCGTCACCGGTAAGTAACTTAGGTTTTTCACCCTAATGCATTTCTATGCATTAATGTGAAAAACCTTCTGTGCTGCAGCTGCCCACTCCCCACTGCTGTCAATCAAATCCGGTGACAGCTTTCCCTCAGGGCACCCGATAAACAGGAATGACCTGGAGCGCTGGCAGGAGATCCCAGAAAAGAGCATTGGGGCTGCTTTGTGCCAAACCATTGCACAGAGCAGGTAAATATATGCATGTTCATTTTTTTTTTTTTTTTTAAATAAAAATAACAAAGCTTTAGAACCACAAGGATAAGAAAATGTATTTCAGCCATGTGTCTGTAATTTTTAATTAGGCTGTAATTAACTGATTTTTTTTTTTTTTAGAATAGGAATTTTTATCTTGACATCTTAGCTCTATGATGCATGCCTAATATATTTGTTATAAGGATACATTGTAGGTTAATTTCAGCAAAATGGGCATTCTCTACAGACATGAATAGCAAGACATCCCTTGGTAAGGGCAGTACCTAATTTTTCTTCTGTATGACACACTGCTCCTTAAATTCTGCCCCACTGCTACCTTTCCTGAGGTCCAGAGAATAAACAGAAAACAATGGCATTTGCTATAGATGACATTTTTACAAGTGTCCACCTTTTCATATACAGTAGTACAGTAATGTGTGTGTGTATACAGTGTGTGTATATATATATATATATATATATATATATATACAGGTGCATCTCATAAAATATAATTAAAAAGTTAATTTATTTCAGTAATTCAATTCACAAAGTGAAACTCCTATTTTATATAGATGCGTTACACACATTTCAAGCATTTTTCTTCTAATCTTGATGATTATTGCTTACAGCTAGTGAAAACCCAAACTTTAGGATCTCAGAAAATTAGTATATTGCATAAGACCAATTAAAAAAAAAAAAAGATTTTTAATACAGAAATGTTGGCTTACTGAAAAGTATGTCCATGTACAGTATAGTATGCACTCAATACTTGGTTGGGGCTCCTTTTGCATGAATTACTGCATCAATGCGGCGTGGCATGGAGGCAATCAGCCTATGGCACTGCTGAGGTGGTATGAAAGCCCAGGTTGCTTTGATAGTGGCCTTCAGCTCATCTGCATTGTTGGGTCTGGTGTGTCTCCTCTTCCTCTTGACAATAACCCACAGCTTCCCTATGGGGTTTAGGATAGACAAGTTTTCTGGCCAATCAAGCACAGTGTGATACCATGATAATTAAACCAGGTGGGCAGGTGCCAAGTCCTGCTGGAAAATGAAATCAGCATCTCCATAAGGCTGGTCAGCAGGAGGAAGCATGAAGTGTTCTAGATTTTCCTGGTAGAGGTCTGCGCTGACTTTGGACTTAATAAAACACAGTGGACCAACATCAGCAGATGACATGGCTCTCCAAATCATCACTGAAAAAAACACTAAAGTTAGCACAATTTTTTTTCTATACTGTGAAAGATGTTACGCCAAGTAAATAGATACCTAACCTGTCATGCTTTGCTCTCGCTCTAACATTCGCGGTGATACCTCAGGTGTGTGGTTTGGACGCCGTTTACATATGTGGGTGTGACATACATATGTATTCGCTTCTGCATGCAAGCATGCAGGGACAGGGATGCTTTAATTTTTTTTGTTTATTTTATTTTTACACTCTCTTTAAATGTTTTTATTTTTTTATCACTATTATTCTTATTACAAGGAATGTAAACGTCCATTGTAATAGGAATGCAAACAGGAAATGCATTTTCCCGGGGGACTTTAAATGAAGCTACGCACTCAAAAATAACA
Organism: Pelophylax lessonae; assembly: GCF_965119305.1. Classification (NCBI taxonomy): domain Eukaryota; kingdom Metazoa; phylum Chordata; class Amphibia; order Anura; family Ranidae; genus Pelophylax; species Pelophylax lessonae. Next base: position 555,798,245 of record NC_138769.1, on the reverse strand, counting down.
TGGTGCAGTGTTATACCAATAGTTCAAATGTTTTATTAACCACTTTAATACAGGGCACTTCCCTCCCTTCCTGCCCAGGCCAATTTTCCCCTTTTAGCGCTGTTGCATTTTGAATGACAATTGCGCGGTCATGCAACACTGTACCAAATTTATGTCATTTTCCCCCCACAAATAGAGCTTTCTTTTGGTGGTATTTGATCACCTGTGGGTTTTTTCCTTTTTGCTAAACAAAAAAAGACCGAAAAGTTTGAAAAAAAAAAAAAAGTTTTTTTGTTATACAATTTTGTAAATTAATAATTTTTTTCCTGCACTGATGAGACTGCACTGACAGGCACTGATGGGGTGGCACTGATAGGCGGCACTGATATGTGGCACTGATGGGCACTGATAGGTAGCACAGATATGCAGCATTGGTGGGCACTGATAGGTGGCACTGCTGGGCACTGATAGGCGGCATTGATGGACACTGATAGGTGGCACTGATGGGCACTGATAGGTGGCACTGACGGGCACTAATGGGCACTGATAGGCAGCACTGGTGGGCACTGATGGAGCGGCACTGATGGGCACTAATGGGCACTGATAGGCGGCACTGGTGGGCAATAATGGGCACTGGTGGGCGACACTAAAGGATGGCAATGATGGGCACTTGTGGGCAGCACTGATAGGGAGGACACTGGCGGGCAGCACTGATGGGGAGGGCAATGGGGGGCTCCCTGAGCCCTGATTGCCATCCCTGGTGGCCATAGTGGGCATCCCTGGGGTCATGGTGGGCATCCCTGGGGTCATAGTGGGCATCCCTGGTGGATCTAGTGGCATCCCTCCCCCCCCCGATGGTCTGCACTGGTAATCAATGATCTGCTTACCAGTGCCGACCCCCCCCCCCCCTGTCAGGGGAGCCGCCAATCGGCGCTCCTTTACTCGTGCCTGTCAGGCACGAACTAAGGAAAGCCGATCAACGGCTGTTCCTGTTTACGATGTGACCAGCCGTGATTGGACACAGCTGATCACATGGTAAAGAGCTACGTCAGTAGTCTCTTTACCGAGATCGGAGATGCAGGGTGTCAGACTGACACCTCGCATCACCGATCGCCGCTCTGCGCGCCCCCGGGGGGTGCCCAGAGCTGTGTTATCCTGCCGCCATCATATGACGTCCGGTCAGGATAACACAACCACATTCCCGCCGTCATTCTGTTATAGGGCGGGCGGGAAGTGGTTAAACAACCATATGGATAATAATCACATTCAGTAAAACCATGTTGAACTCATCAATAGTAAAATACATGTACAATGTGTACAATATAAAATGGAGTATACAAGTAACAGCATCAACATACATTGTGAGCACATACAGGCATGTTACAAAAGACATGATAAAATATAGCACCCTTTATACTCTGCGCGTTTCGCAAAATATAATTTGCTTCCTCAGGAGTAGGTGTACATCATGAATCTATAAGGTAAAATAGTGAGGACGAATCCTCCGCAGCGGCGCATGAAAAGGCACTGGTGGAGGCCTTAATTGTGTCAGTGCAGGAAACCTTAAAGTTGGAGGACTCAGCTAATGCTGAGTCATCGTCGCCGGTGCTGTTTGGCACCCGAAAATCTTCCAGGGTGACAAAGGTGTTCTCCTTTCCTGCCTATTTTGACGAGATTTTTACTAGTCAATGGGTTTCCCTGAAACACATGGTTGCACTACCTAAGCATTTTGCTAGGAGCTATCCCTATGAGGAGTCTCTCCTGAAGAAACTTACGGTTCCACCTTCGGTGGACTCTCAGGTTTCCAGGTTAAATAATGCCACACTTTTGCTGGTGGAGGTTTCTCCACCTTTTAAGGATCCTACGGACAAGAGAGCTGAGGCTTTGGTCCATTACCTTTTCACCGTGGCAGGTTCAATGTTGAGGCCAGTGTTTGCGATCACCTTGGTATCCCAGACTTTAACGGAATGGGCAAAAATTTTACAGCAGCATCTGGAAGGGGGTCAACACCCTCCTGAGCTGGCGGAATTGGCGGATCAGTTGATCCAGGGGTTACAGTACATTTGTGATGCATCTTTGGATACAGCCCACTTGGTCGGCAGGGTATCGGTGAAGACGGTGATTCTTCGCTGCGTGATTTGGTTGAAGTATTGGTCAGCCGACCAGGCATCTAAAAAGATGCTGACTGATCTACCTTTTGTAGGTGACCGTTTGTTCGGTGCCTCTGTGGAAGAGATCATTAAGGGCCTTTACGGGAGGTAAGAGGACATTACTTCTACAGGTTGTCAGGGGTAAGGAACCTTGTCGTAAACGTGGTCCTTTTTTCTCAGTTCACAAGCGGTTCGAGAGCCACCCTTTACCTTTGCGGGAGGCTCCAAGAGGCCCTGGAATGGTAAGTTGAAAGCGGGCACTACCGGTGCCGCAGATGAGCCTTTCCCCAGCCTGAAGGGGCGCCCTCACCCGCATCTGGGGTGGGGGGACGTCTTCGCCTTTTTCCTGGAACCATGGACCTTGTTCATTCAGAACAAATGGTTCCACAAGTTGGTTCGGTTACAAGATCGAGTTTCGGGCTTTGCCTCTGGCAAGGTTCTTTCCTTCCAATTTGCGCCTGTCTCCCAATCAGCTACAGGGTCTCTACGGGGCAGTGCAGGACCTGTTAGCACAAGGAGTCATTGTGCCAGTTCCAGAGTCGGAATGTCGTCAGGGATTTTATTCAAATCTATTTACAGTTCCCAGGAAGAAAGGGAAGGTTCGCCCGATCTTGGACCTCAAGGCTCTGAACCATTTTGTGCGGGTTCAGAAATTTTGGATGGAGTTCATGCGCACGGTAGTAGCATTCCTTCATCAAGGGGATCTTCTGGCTTCTATCGATCTCAAGGACGTTTACCTTCATTTTCAAATATATGTCGGGCATCAGCGTTTTCTTCATTTTGCAGCGGGCGAGGAGCACTTTCAATTTGTGGCGTTACCCTTTGGTCTCGCCTCCGCTCCTCAGGTGTTCAAAAAGGTTGTGGCCCCAGTGCTGACCTTGCTAAGGCAGAAGAGGATCGCGGTACTGGGTTACTTGGATGATCTGCTTCTGCATGCAGAGTCTTCTTTGGCTCTGGAAGCCAACTTGAACATTACTGTGCAAACTCTTCAGGAGTTCGGATGGACACTGAATTTTCAGAAATCGGCTTTGACTCCGTCCAAGCTGGACTACTTGAGTCTGTGCTGGACTCAGCATCGGCCTGGGTGTTCCTTCCTCTGGCAAAACTACTGAAGCTAACGGATGCGATTCGACTCCTGTTGTCCAACCGTCGGTCGTCGCTCAGGACTTGAATGCAAGTGCTGGGTTTGATGGTTTCCATCTTCGAGGCGGTTTCCGTACTCAGCTCCCCAACAGACCTCTGCAAAAAGAGATTCTGGCCAAATGGAACAAGGATCCGCTGTCATTGGACGATCTGATCCTGTCAAGTCAGGGTACGGAGGGGGTCTCCACTATGATGGCTCTGCTCCCCGACCATTCGCCTGGGAAAATCTTTTCTTCCCCTGTATTGGACTGTGATATCTACGGATGCCAGTCTGTCCGGTTGAGGAGGTGTCATGGGAGTGTACTCAGGCCCAAGGTGTTTGGACTCAAGAGGAGTCCAGTCTGCCAATCCACATTCTGAAGATTCGGGCTATCAGGCTTTGTCTCAATGGATGGATCGACTGCAGGTACATCCTGTGAGGATACAATTTTACAATGCTATGGCTGTAGCATATGTCGATCATCAAGGGAGCACAAGGAGTGCCCTGGCGGCCCGGGAAGTAGCCAGTATCTTGAGGTGGGCAGAACTATATGTTCTGGCCCTCTCTGCTGTGCACATTCCAGGGGTAGAGAATTGGCAAACGGACTATCTCAGTTGGCAGACGTGGGATCTGGGAGAATGGTCTCTTCACCCGGAAGTGTTTCATCAGCTGTGCCTTTGGTGGAGGTCCCCCGATGTGGTCCTGTTGGCCTCCCGTCTCAACAGAACGGTGCAGAGGTTCATGTCAAGGTCTCGGAATCCTCTGGCCAACACCGCAGACATGCTGGTGGCCCCTTGGGGTCAGTATTGTCTGATTTACGCCTTTCCTCCCAATACTTCTGTGGAGACTGCTACGCAGAATCGAGGTAGAAGGTATTCCAGTCATTCTGGTGGCACCAGACTGGCCTTGCCAGTCTTGGAACGCAGACCTGGTACAGCTGGTAGGAGACATCCCTTGGAAACTTCCTCTCAGGGAAGATCTTCTGTCTCAGGGACCAAGCTTGCAACCTGCTTTACAGTCGCTGGCTTTAATGGCCTGGTTATTGAAAGCCAGGTATTGAAGGACAGAGGGCTGTCGTAGTCGGTGATTCCTACTTTGTTAAATGCTAGGAAGTCTACTTCCAGGAAAGTTTATCGAAGAGTTTGGAAGGCAAACATTACTTGGTGTGAGTCTTGGGGGGGTTTCTCCCCGTTCCTTTTCTGTCTTGTCTGTTGGAGTTTCTACTACTAAGTGTAGACCAACGTTTGGTTCTGGGCATCATCAAGGGCCAGATCTCTGCCTTGGCCATATTTTTTCAAAGGTCGTTGTCTGCCAAGTCCTTGGTTCACACTTGGGCAGGGAGTTTGCCATCTGGCTCCTCCAGGGTGATCCCTGGTACTTTTGTGGGATCTCAATTTGGTACTGTCGGTACTTCAAAAGCCTCCTTTTGAAAACATTTGTGAACTCACTCTGTCGCAGGTGGCATTTAGTCGCTATTACTTCTGCATGTAGGGTGTCGGAGTTGGCTGCGTTGTCCTGTCGGTCACCCTACCTGGTGATTCACAGGGACAAAGTGATGTTGCGACCCTATCAGGCGTTCCTTCCTAAGGTTGTCTTGGGTTTTCATTTAAATGAAGATATTGTGTTATCGTCCTTATGTCCTAAGCCAACACATCCTAAAGAAATTGCTTTACATTCTTTTGGATGTGGTCAGGGCGATTCGGGTATACCTGGTGGTGACTGAGCCGATCCAGAAATCAGATTCATTGTTCTTACGGATGCATCTCGCAAGGGACAGGCCGCATCTGCTGCGACCATTTCCAGATGGATCAGGCAGATGGTGGCACAGGCCTATTCTATTAAGGGTCAGGTTCCTCCTTTCCCTGTCAAGGCGCATTCTACGAGGGCGCTTAGTGCCTCCTGGGCCTTCTGTCATCAGGCATCAGTGGTTCAGGTGTGCAAGGCGGCTACATGGTCGTCTGTACACACGTTTACAAAATTTAATAAGGTGGATGTACTTGCATCTTCAGATGTGGCGTTTGGCCGCAAAGTTTTACAGGCTGCAGGGCAGAGGCTCCCGCCTCTTAAGGGTGTCATTTTTTTCCTGGTGGTGACCTCCAGTTGTTCCTGGTTGAGCTCCTGTTTTTACCTGGTTGGCTATGTTTAGCCTTGTTGGGAATTATACGTATTGCTGCTTTGGGACATCCCAATGGTCTAGAAGACATGGAGCTGTGTCTGTCAGTGAACGAAAGAGAAAACTGGATTTTTGTCTTACCGTAAAATCCTTTTCTCTGTGGTTCACTGACAGATACAGCACCCGCCCCTCCGTTGGGTTGAGTTATGTATTCTTCTGACCATGCTTGTTACAAGTTGAAGTCCTATAGCAGGAAGTGATGGTATACCCCCTGGGATTGCCTCAGGGGCGTAGCCAAAATTGTTTTCGCCTAGTCCTACTCCTGAAGAGAGAGCAGCATAAGTCCAATGGTCTAGAACAATGTTTCTCAACCTTTTTTCAGTCGGGCACCCTTTAAAATTTGTGCCCGATCTCGAGGCGCCCTATTTAAAATGTAAAAGAAACAAATAGTTCTACACAATGCAGCGGCATATATATATATATATATATATATATATATGACACCCAACATTAGAGATGATTTATCTTAAATACCTTTGCACACTGGTACGGACTAGTATTTCTGTGTTTCTCCTCTCCCTCGTTTTCCCTCCCTCATTCAGATTATGTGACCCCAGCGCAGATGGAGAAGGGCATTCAAGAACATCCTCAGGTGCTCAGTGTCTTCCTTATCATTTGACATCACCTTTTTATTAGAATCCCAGGAGCTGGCTCGTATGGTGCCCAAGGTTGTAATGCTGCACAAATTTAAATCTGTGGCTTTGTGTAACCAAAAATTGCAGGTGAGATCCTCCTGCCAGCATGCTGACAATTTTGGGCAATTTGAGGCAACTTTTTGCATTTTTGCCAAGGCACCCCTGAGGAGCTCAGAAGGCACCCTGATTGGAAAAGGTTTGTCTAGAAGGCATGAAGTTGTGTCTGTCAGTGAACCTCAGAGAAAAGGATTTTACGGTAAGACAAAAATCTAGTTTTCTCTTTCATTCATTAATGGACACATCTTCTTGACCATTGGGTTATACTGCCCCCTACAGGAGTATGGCACTAGGCAGGAACAAGCTTGACTGGGGCAGTCCAAGGGGGTATACTCCCACTCTCAGCTGTAGGTCCTAGTTCCTTGCTGGGATCTCTGGTCCTGGCAATTTTTTCCTTTTAGATGGAACTTTTTTCCATCTGTTATTTTGTTCCTGTGAGAATCTCCAATCAACTGCCGGACTGAGCGATCTAGATTCAATCTAGATCCAGAGGGCCCACCCAGTCTTGTCACCGCATGCAGGCAGGCCTCAGCTCTGCACAAGGGCGCATATGACCTGGGTTGCAGAGTTCTCCCTGGCCGACAGCCCCCCCCCCATTCCGATGGAGCGGTGTCCTGTCAGGAGCGGTGCCCACCCTGTTCCTGGTATGGTAAGTAGCTGCCCCCCCTCTTCCCCTGGAGAATTTTCAGGTGAACGTGGGCCCCTCCCTAGGACAATGGGATCCTGGGGTTCCCCTCCCTCCTAGCTCCTCTAAAATTTAGGTGGAGTGGGTCTTCCGGCCCCCCTCCCTGGGTAAGGTTATGAGTTGGCTTTTGCCACAGGCTCTTAAGGGGGGCTTGTTGGAGTTTCTGCTGGCCGGGTTTTTTCTGGTGTGCAGGGTTCCTTGCCACCCTGGGGGGTTGGTGACTAGGGCAGCGATGTCCTCTGGGCTTCCTGCTGCAGTTGTTGAGCTTGGGGAGGCTTAGCATCCGTGGGTCAGCACCTCTCCCAACCAGATCAGGCCAAAAATGTAGGCAGCGGCTTTGCGGCCAACTGGTCAGGAGCTATGTGGGCCAGCCCTGAGATATTGGCACGTTGGAATGCCCCAGATCAATGGATGGGGATAGAAGCTATCTGTGTGCAACAAGCTGTTGGTCGCTGTCGACTTCCTATAAAGTGTGGTTTTTATAGTCTGTTGGCCAGTAATTTTTATTGTTAAATCCAGAAATGTCACGCCTTGGATAATAACACTTACCCTAAATTTATGGTCTTATGGCTTATTTGGACACATTTCTCCTCTGACTTCCTTAAAAATATGCTCTCCTCTCCCTAACTACTAAGAATTTTTTCTTTTTGCATTCATTCGCAATATAGGGAGCTTGTCCGTGGCCTTCCCTGGTTCCTTCTCTGGTCCCTCCCCTTGCTGATTTACGGCTTCACTGTTTATTGTTGTGCATTACTTATAGTTTATTATCTTTTCTGATATCTCCTCCATACTTTTCCTATCTCTTTTTCTCTTTCTTTTTCTTTCTCTTACTTTCCCTGCTTATACTCTCAAATTATTCTTTTTTTTTTTCCCTTATGGACTTTTTCATTCGATGCCTGACAGTTTTTTCATCTCCCTTTTTATATCTCCTTATGAGGGATAGCCAAACGCTTTCCCTGGTATAACGTGTTTCTTTAACTCTGCATTTGTATGGCTCCATGGTTTCCTATTATTTAATATGAAACTGTCTTTGTTGAACTCCAATAATGTTTAATTTTGTCGGATCTTATTTGTCTTTGAATTTTGGATTCTATACACCTAAATTGTCTGTAATATTTGATTTACTTATTGTTATAACTTTTTTTATATTAATAAAAATATTTTCACCTCTAAATCCAGAAATGTCACCCTCTCACGATGCCATTCACAGGTAAACTTTAAGTTAAAGGGATTCACTGCCAATTTGTTCATCAATACCCCAATTTCCTCCAGGATTCCTGTCCAAAAAATCAGGACTTCGTCCATGTACCTGTACCAGGATAAATTCCCAGACAGGCACAGTGACGATGTCCCTCTGGAGAAAAGCCAATTCTCCCATTCACCCAAATATATATTGGCAAAAACTGGGGCACACTTGGTGCCCATAGCAGTGCCCTGCGCTTGACGATAATACTTGCCGTTGAATTAAAATTTATTATGGGTAAGTAAAAATTCCAACAATTTAGCTAGAAAGGCATTATGTTTTCTTTATTCATTGAAGTTATTAGGATCCCAATAGACGCGGGAGTTCCTCTTCTTTGCATATGCATTTATACATGTGGGTAGGGGTTGAGCAACATCCATCTTTAGGTTAGTTTTTTTTTTTTAGTTTTAAACAGTGGAACTGCTCCCCCACCATTCAATATGTTTAGGTGGTTTTTAACCTTGTAGGGTTCTATTGTGTTGTGTTTAAATACATATTGGCCTAAATGTATGACAAAAATTGAGTTTGTCTACTTTTTTTAAAAAAAAAAAATATCCAATAATGTCGTCTTTTTTTTTTTTTCTTAAAATTTTCGGTCTTTTTTCTTCGCAAAAAATTAAAATCCCAGTGGTGATCAAATACCACCAAAAGAAAGCTCTTTTTGTAGGAATTGGGTACAGCATTGCATGACTGCCAAATTACCAGTTAGTCACGCAGCGCCAAATTGCAAAAAATGGCCTTAAGGGGGGTAAATCCTTCCGGTCCTTAAATGGGTAAACTTACAGTACCTAAATGCTAGTAAACACTCATTACCTGCATTTTATAAATGCCCTCTAACAGGTTTGATAGTGTCAGTATGAATGGAGCCTAAGCCAAAAGAAAATAATTTGAAATCAATTTTTTGTTAAAGCAGTAAATAAAATGGTTGTTAACCCACATTGCTAAATTTATATAATCCTCTTTCCCCCCCCCCCCCCCCAATGCTAGGTGCTCCTGTCACTGTGTTTTATAAAAAAAATGCTGGCGTTACCCAATTTCAGAGCACCAATCGGCCGTTACGTAACCCGCTGCCTTTCTCCTCTCCCTGCCTGACCGCTGCAGCGAGCGGGACCGAGATTTCCAGCTGACGTCAGCCCCCTCTTCTCTCCCTCTCTCAGCCCCCTCTTCTCTCCCTCTCTCAGCCCCCTCTTCTCTCCCTCTCTCAGCCCCCTCTTCTCTCCCTCTCTCAGCCCCCTCTTCTCTCCCTCTCTCAGCCCCCCTCTCTCTCAGCTCTCCCCTCCCCCCTCTCTAAGCTCTCCCCTCCCCCCCTCTCCCCCCCCTCTCTTTCTCAGCACCCCCTCTCTCAGCCCCCCTTCAACCTCCCTCTCTCTGGGGGGGGGCGCTAGTAGTTGGTCTTGCATCGGTCCTGAGTGTAGCTTTCACTGCAATAGTCATGTCCCGTTCAGAGCTGTCCCAAATAAACTCCCCTCTCCAGCCTCTGGAGTAGCATACAGCACACATCACATACCTGAATAAGGCACCAGGGAAATAAGGTATACATACTAAATAAAAAAAAAAAAAGTGTGGGGAAGTAGTAGGGCTGGATGAGATATGACCTTTTTAGAAAACTCTGAGTCAGGCATAATTAACCTCTTAACGACCGACCGCCGCAGTTTTACTGCTGCAGGTCCGCTCTGTCCCGTGGAACGACATAACTGTGGGTTGCTTCGTGGGGCCGCTAGCAGGGGAGCGTGCACGTGCCCATTCGCCACAGGGGAAGTCGATCAGCGGGTCCAGCGGCCGTGATTGCTCCTCGTGGAGACAGAACGGCGGTTGTAAACACAGCTGACCGCTGTTCTGTCAGTTATGAACACATGGTACAGCCTATTTAGGAACACAGGTCTCTTATGCAGAAAGCCCATCCCCCAAACAGTTAGAAAGCAGCCCCTAGAGACACATTTAACCCTTTGATTGCCCCTGGTGTTAACCCCTTCTCTGCCAGTGTCATTAGTACAGTAACAGTGCATATTTTTAGCACTGATTACTGTAGTAATGTCACTGGTCCCCCTAAAAGTGTCAAAAATGTCAGGGTTCCGATCTGTCTGCCGCAATGTTTCAGTCCCGCTAAAAAACGCAGATCGCCGCCATTACTAGTAAAAAAAAAAAAAAAATTAAAATGACAAATCTTTCCCCTAGTCTGTAGACACGATAACTTTTGCGCAAACCAATCAAAATACACCTATTGCGTTTTTTTACCAAAAATATGTAGTAGAATACAAATTGGCCTAAAGGGATGAAAATGTTTGATTTTTAAATTTTTTTTTGGGGAATGTTATATAGCAGAATGTGAAACAGTTTGGTGTTTTTTTTTTTTTCTTTCAGAAATGTCATTATTTTTTGTTTATAGCGCAAAAAATAAAAATCCCACAGGTTATCAAATACCACCAACAGACAGCTCTATTTGTGCAAAAAAAAGACATCAATTTTATTTCGGTACACCATTGCACGACCACGCAATTTTCTATTAAAGTAACGCAGTACCGTATTGCAAAAGATAGCCTGGTCATTAAGGGGGCAAATCCTTCCGGTCCAGAAATGGTTAAGGGGGGTAAATCCTTCCAGTCCAGAAGTGGTTAATTATTAATTTTGCCCACATAAAGGTTTATACATGAACAGATCAATAAATTATTATTGTACTTTTACAGTTGATGTATATTGAAAATCCATGATACTAAAGCATTGCAGTGCTTGGTATCGATTGATATACGATCACGATACAGGGTAAACAGTAGTCATGAATGGAATCCATTCATTACATCATTGTTTACTACTGTGTGTCTGTGTGATCTGTGATTGGTCACCAGTGATCACATGGTGCCTGGGCCAGTCATAGCACCCTGTACCATGTGATAGCTGTGGACCAATCACAGCATCAATATCGGGGCTGGACTGGCCTACCGGGATACCTGGAAACTTCCTGGTAGGCCGGCACGGTGGCCTGTCCTGGGGCTGCTTTGAGGCCAGCAGTGCCCACAAAAAATATCCGGGCCGACATGCGCCACCGCTCGGGAAAGCCTGTACACGCTGGGCCATTCTCGGGGAGATGGGTGCATGCGCAGTGATGTAATGGCGCTGGGCATGACCATTTTTAAATGTAAGGCAGTAGTGGTGTACCATCCGGCAGTGGCCCGCGCCTCATCACAGCCCAGTAAGACACCTCTGCAGCCCCTGCATCTCCTGTACCATGCCCGCAGCCCCTGCATCTCCTGTACCATGCCCGCAGCCCCTGCATCTCCTGTACCATGCCCGCAGCCCCTGCATCTCCTGTACCATGCCCGCAGCCTCTGAATCTCCTGTACAATGCCCACAGCCTCTGCATTTCCTGTACCATGCCCACTGCCTCCTGTACTGTGTTCACAGCCTCTGCATCTCCTGTACCATGGCTGCAGCCTCTGCATCTCCTGCATCATGCCCGCAGCCTCTGCATCTCCTGCACCATGCCCGCAGCCTCTGCATCTGCTGTACAATGCCCACAGCCCCTGCATCTCCTGTACCATGCCCGCTGCCGCCTCCTGTACCATGTCCGAAGCCCCTGCATCTCCTATACCATGCCTGTAGCCTCTTTATCCCCTGTACCATGCCCCCAGCCTCTGCATCTCCTGTACCATACCCGCAGCCTCTGCATCTCCTGTACTATGTCCGCAGCCCCTGCATCTCCTGTACTATGTCCGCAGCCCCTGTACCATGTCCTCAGCCCCTGCATCTCCTGTACCATGTCCGCAGCCCCTGCATCTCCTGTGCCATGTCCGCAGCCCCTGCATCTCCTGTGCCATGTCCGCAGCCCCTGCATCTCCTGTGCCATGTCCGCAGCCCCTGCATCTCCTGTGCCATGTCCGCAACCCCTGCATCTCCTGTGCCATGTCCACAGCCCCTGCATCTCCTGTACCATGCTGCAGCCCCTGCATCTCCTGTACCATGCCCGTTGCCTCTTCCTATACAATGCCTGCATCTCCTGTACCATGCCCACAGCTGCTGCATCTCCTGTACCATGTCCACAGCTGCTGCATCTCCTGTACCATGCCCACAGCTCCTGCATCTTCTGTACCATGCCCACAGCTCCTGCATCTTCTGTACCATGCCCACAGCTCCTGCATCTTCTGTACCATGCCCACAGCCCTGCATCTCCTGTACAATGTCCACAGCCCCTGCATCTCCTGTACCATGCCCACAGCCCCTGCATCTCCTGTACCATGCCCGCATGTCCTGTACCATGCCTGCAGCCTCTGCATTTCCTGTACCATGCCTGCAGCCTCCTCCTGTACCATGTCCGCAGCCTCTGCCTCCTCCTGTACCATGTCCGCAGCCTCTGCATCACCTGTACCATGCCCGCTGCCTCCTCCTGTACCATGCTGCGGCCTCTGAATCTCCTGTGCCATGCCTGCAGCCTCTAAATCTCCTATGCCATGTCCGCAGCCTCTCCATCTCCTATACCATGCCCGCAGCCTCTCAGCCCCCCTAATACTTACCTGAGTCCATCTTTATCCAGCGATGTCCACGAGTGCCTCAGATGTCTAGGATTCCTGATTGGCATTGGAGAGAGGGGGGCAGGGCTGGACGGCAGCTCCTTGTCTGAATGTATACACAGAGCTGCAGCTCGGCTCAGGTGCCCCCATAGCAAGCTGCTTGCTGTGGGGGCACTCAACAGGTGGGAGGGGCCAGGAGCACTGAAGAGGGACCCGAGAAGAGGAGGATCCGGGCTGCTCTGTGAAAAGCCACTGCACAGTGCAGGTAAGTATAACATGTTTGTTATTTTTAATAAAAAGAAAAAAGCAACGAGACTTTACAATAACTTTAAACAAACAGGTCTACAGTTACTTGGTAAAGACTGTGATCCCATTTTATTATAGCAAGGTCCATAAGGACATGGATGAGAAAGTTTGGGGTGGAGAAACTTGACTAGCCTGCAGTCCTGAGCTCAATCCAATAAAACACCTTTAGGTTGAATTACAGTGGAGATTGAAAGCCAGGCATCGTTCAACATCTTTCCTGACCTCACAAATGCGCTTCTGGGAGAATGGCCAAACTTTCCTATAGACACACTCCTAAACCTTGTGGACAGCCTTCCCAGAAGAGTTGATGCTGTTATAGCTACAAGAGGGTGGGCCAACTCAATATCGAACCCTATGGATGCCATTAAAGTTCATGTGCGTGTAAAGGCAGGCATTCAAATACTTTTCACAATATAGTGTATTTTACAACATTTCAACATTATGGTATTTTCAGCTGTCAAGGCAAGTCTTGGAGGAATGTGAGGAAAAGGGGAAATGGGTTTCAAGGCCCCCCTTTTCCTTATGGGATCACTGCAGCTGAGGGGTTTCAAGGCTCCTCCTCAGGTAAGGGTGTGGTTAGCGGGGTTATCTCTCACCTGATAGGTAGGGTCAGTAGAAAAGGCTAGAAGATTCTGGAAGCCCCCTAGAGTGTCTATATAAAGGGGTCCCTGACTGGATTTGGTGCTAGTCGCAGCGGGACAAGATACAGCGTGGAGCTCAGGTGAAAGAATACAGCAACATGAAGACCCTGCTGAGGCAACTTATAGAGCGGGCCGAGGCAGGAGGAGGAGAAGCATGGATTCGGCAGTGTTTAAGTTTACCTGCGAGTCAAGAGGACATGAGAGAAGCGGCTGGAGGACCGGTTGAAGAGCGTCTTGTGGCTAGAACCAGAAGTGGAGGCGCAAGCAGTGAGCCGGAGTCCGTGGCCGAAGAAGAAAAAAAGGAAAGAATGGAAAGGTAAGTAGGCGTGACAAGAGGAGGAGCCGCCGAAGTCGCGAGACCGGAGGCGGAGAGTGCCGAAGAAACCTTACAGCCCACCAGCTCCGCACAGAGGAGCCGAAGAGAGGAGAAGTGCAGCTGCGCGCAGTAGGAATAGAAGAGGCGGCGACAAGAGAGAAGGAGCAGAACAAGGAGCAAGCAGGTCCCGCCAGGAGGCGGGGACGCAGAGCGGGCCATTAAGGCAGCAAGAAATGCAGGCGGATCATGAAGCAGAATGGCAGGAAGCTGTGGGTCATACCCCAAGCCCTGGCAAGAAGAGCATAGCGGGTACAGAGACAGCGATAGAACCTGAGGCAGATGAGCACAAAGGGTTAAGTACTGGTGAGTGTGGGCAATTAAAGGTGCTATCATCCTTGTCTGCAACATTGTTGCAATTAGTCAATAGCCTGTAAGCATTCCCCCCCCCCCCCCAGATTATGGGCAGTCAAGATAGTGATGAGTTAGCGGCTGTTTGGATGGGTAATACTGGGGCAGAGCAGTCAAGAAAAGAAAAAAGGTTATCATTTGACTCACCAGTAGTAGTGAACAAAAAAGATAGCTTATATAAGGATTCAGAGTTGAGTAGAGAGGTTATTCCGTGTATACTTTCTCCGCTAGGATTCCAAGTTGGAATAAATATAAAGGAAAAGATATGGTGGGGAGAGTATATTGAAATACTCTTTGCTTCCTAATCAAAAAAGAATATTATTATAAAATGGAAAAAGATAAGAGCGAGGAAGACAAAAAGAAACCAGTGGCAAGGTCTTTCAATAATTGGCTCCAAGCTTTTGTTACTTTTTTCAGTATTTTGTGCGAGAAATTTCCAGAGCATAGTCCAGGCTTATTTCAGCATATTGATATAATACTGGAAGCGTATAAGAACTTCGGTGGCCTGGCCTGGTATTTTTATGATGAAGCGTTCAGACAAAAGATGGAGGTGCATTGGAATGTTACATGGGGTAATAAGGATGTAGGTCTTTGGCTGAACTTATTTATTCCCCAAAGACCCCCTCCTCAGCGGGTGAACAGTTCAGCCACTAACAGTCAAACCAGTACTTATAGAAAAGGCGTGTGTTTTGCCTTTAATGACACGCAATGCAAATGATTGAGTTTGTGTCGGTTCAGGCATGAATGCGCATTTTGTTCAGGGCCCCACCCGATAAGTAAATGTTTCAAGAAATCAGCGCAGCAAGGGAATAAAGAGATTTTTCTTAAAAGCCAGCTCACCGGTGAAGGTATCAAGCATGGAGCCATGGCTACAGCAGTATCCAGACCAAGTGACGGCCCAATTAATTAGGCAAGGTTTTCAAGAAGGTTTTAAGTTACCAGTCTTCGAAGGTTGGGTGGAGAATTTAAGTTCGGTAAAAGAACTCTCTGAGACCGTTGGGGCCAAATTAAATAAAGAATTACAGGAAGGGAGAATTGCTGGTCCGTTCAAACTTCCATTTGTGAACTTTCGGCTGTCGCCTCTTGGTATTATCCCCAAGAAGGAACCAGGTAGCTACAGGCTCATTCATCATTTGTCCTACCCATATAAAGGATCCTTAAATGATCAATTGGGTGAGGATTTATGTTCAGTTTGTTATGCTTTATTTGAAGAAGCAATTGACAAACTAAGAAAAATAGGAAGGGCAGCTCTAATGGCGAAAGCTGATATAAAATCGGCCTTTAGGCTTTTGCCTATTCCCCCAGAGAGTTTCAATTCACTTGGTTTTCAGTTTGAGGGGAAGTTTTTCTTTGATAAGTGTCTGCCCATGGGATGCTCTATTTCCTGCTTTTACTTTGAAAGTTTTTCGTCATTTATAGAATGGGTAGTGTCAAAAGAAGCAAAGTCTAATAACTCGCTTCACTACTTAGATGATTTCCTATTTTTGGGTGGGTCAGGTTCTAAGGAGTGTGAAAATCTTCTTTACACTTTTTTCGGTGTTTGCAGGAAATTTGGCATCCCATTGGCGCAAGATAAGACCGTTTTCCCAATTCACTGTATTGAGTTTTTAGGAATAACAATAGACTCCCTAGCCATGGAATTTAGGTTACCTCTTCGCAAAATAGAAAATATTTGCTGTCTCATTTTAAAAGTGACTCGTCTTAAGAAAGTTTCAGTTAAAATGATGCAGCAATTGTTAGGTCTACTGGCATTCGTAACAAGAGTACTTCCTATGGGGCGCATTTTTTCCCGTAGGATGTACTTTATCTGGCAATAGCGGGCTTTAAAAATCCTTCTGCACACGTTAGAGTCAATTAAGACATAAAAGAGGATCTGCTAGTGTGGTATAAATTTCTTAATGAATTTAATGGTAGATCTGCATGGCAAGAGGAGTTTATTATGGACCGTGATTTTCAGCTATTTTCAGATGCTGCAGGGTCTGTTGGTTTTGCGGAAATCTGGAGGTCTCATTGGTGTGAAGGGAAATGGCCAGAGAGATGGAAAGCTAGTGGATTAGTAAAGAATATAGTATTATTGGAATTATTTCCAATAATTGTAGCCATTGAATTATGGGGGGAGCAGTTCAGGAATAAGAGAATCTTATGTTCTACGGATAATAAAGGAGTGCTATATGCTCTGAACTGTTTGTCATCAAAATCAAAGCCAGTGATCAGTATGTTAAGGTATTTGGTATGTAAGTGTTTGTCTTTGAATTTATGGGTCAAAGCCCAGTATGTTGAAGGTACGAGTAACGTTGTAGCTGATGCATTATCCAGATTTCAAATGAATCGTTTCTTCCAGCTTTTTCCAGAGGCAGACGAGAAAGGATCTTCATGCCCCCCCCCCCCCCCCCGCAACTATAGGAAATGGTTTGATCGTGGATAATATTGTTAAATCGCTGGCGCCATCGACATTGTCTGGTTACAGGGCGGTGTGGTTAATATGGCTATCCTTTTTAAATTCACATAACCAGGGTTTTTTTGAATTTTCTGAGAGTCTAGCATGATTATTTTTGAACACTTTGATGGAAAATGGCTATTCTTGGTCTCACAATAATAAGACTTTGTTGGGAGTATCCTTTTTCCTAAAACTGCATTCATTCCCATTTTTATTTTCCTTTTTCTCATTAAGACAGGCAGTGAAGGGATATAAAAAAGAGCATTTCACAATAGATAAGAGACGTCCCATTACCATTAAAATTCTAGGAGAGCTATGTAGTAGCTTGAAGGATGTTTGCTATTCCTTATATGAGGCAGATATGTTTAGAGCAGCATTTTCTGTTTGTTTCTTTGCAGCTTTGAGAGTATCTGAGTTATTGCCTAGGAATGTTAATAGTAAAAGTGGTTTGATGTTCAGTGATGTTTTGGCTGCGTCAAGGAGTGTCAAGCTATTTTTGAGGCGGTCTAAGACTAATCAGTCAGGGAAAGGCTCTTGGATCACGTTGGCAGCGTGCCCCAATAGCCTGGTGTGTCCAGTAAATTTAATGAACGCAAGAGAAGGTTTCTTATTTATACACCAGGATGGTTTTCCGATTTACAATTTTTCAGTTCCAAGCGGTATTGAGAAAAGCATTGAGGTATATTAAGTTAAGTGACGTAGATATATCATCTTATTCCTTCCGGATAGGAGCTGCCACGGGGGCGGCCAGATTAGGGTTGAATACTAATGCGATTAAACAAATAGGTAAAATTTATGTCACACCTAACTATGTTTTTTGACTTATATATGTGTTCACCGGATAGTGTGGATAATCGGCCATTCCTATATATTCTGGGCGCAAAGAAAGCAGCGGTTAGAAGTTATACAGAATCCCTTGGTTTGGATAATAAGTTATTTTCAATCTACTGGCATGGTAAAAGAGGTATGGTTTGGGGAGATCTCTTGGCTGAGCTGGGTGTAATGACTTATAGGCATCCCCGCCCAGATGTGCTGATAGTTCATTTGGGTGGGAATGATATTGGGCATCAAAAAACTTTGGATTTGATGTTCCAAATGAAGCATTGCTTCAGGACGATAGTGGCATTGTACCCGGGCTCGGTCGTGGTCTTCTCCGAGATCATACCTAGGTTAAGATGGTTAGGTCCAGCAACGTTGCGTTCATTTGAGAAGATTAGAAAGAGAATTAATAGAGTGATAGAAAAATTTATGTCATTAGGTTATGGCTCTACGTTTAGGCAAATAGAGTTGGAGGGTGGAATTAATGGCCTGTATAGAAGGGATGGAATACATTTGTCGGACATGGGTCTGGACATATTTAATAACGACCTCCAGACGTGCATCGTGAGGGCCGCGGTGTGGGGGTAGACAGGTGGGGTGCTGGCGCACCTCCCCTGTCTGTTTGGGGACAGGGTAATTAATATTGTGATTTGATAATTCAGCTCGAGCTGTAATAGCTGAGTTGATAAATGGTATTGAAGTTAAATGTATAAGTGATATTGTGGTTCGTTAAAGTTGAAGTTTTAATAAAATGTACATTGAAACCAATTAATAAAGGCCGCAGCCAAAGTTTTGCCAGTAAAGGTTTGTGAGTATTATTGGTATGCCTGGAGGTCGTTAGAGGGCATATGCTGCATGTGATCCCATGTAAGGAAATGGGTTTCAAGGCCTCCCTTTTCCTTATGGGATCACTTCAGCTGAGGGGTTTCGAGGCTCCCCCTCAGGTAAGGGTGTGGGTAGCGGGGTTATCTTTCAACTGATAGGTAGGGTCAGAAGAAAAGGCTAGAAGATTCTAGAAGCCCCCTAGAGTGTCTATATAAAGGGGTCCCTGACTAGATTTGGTGGCAATCGCCGCAGGACAAGATACAGCGTGGAGCTCACCCAACCCCACCCCCCCCCTCCCCTTGTCGCGGTCTTGTTAATGTGGTAGGTCACCTTTTCATGAAAAGGGGGACAGTGTAATTAATATTGTGATGTGATAATTCAGCTCGAGCTGTAATAGCTGAGTTGATAAATGGTATTGAAGTTAAATGTATAAGTGATATTGTGGTTCGTTAAAGTTGAAGTTTTAATAAAATGTACATTGAAACCAATTAATAAAGGCCGCGGCCTAGGGTTGTCTCTGTTGAATATTTGATTAGAGGAGTGTCTGATCACTCACCACTCCTGGTAAATATAGCAATAGGAATTGAGGGAATGAAGCAAAACTGGAAATTTCAGCCATATTGGTTATCACAGATTGGAACGCACGATCGTATACCTGAACAATTGCAGATATTTTTAGAAATACATGGATCCCAAAGAGATTTGATCTTTTGGGATACCTTGAAAGCATATCTACGGGGGGCACTTAGATCAACAATATCATATATTAAAAGAGCCACCAGGCAGGAAACTGAAGATCAAGAAGAGCAATGTAGAGATACAGAAGCTGCGTTTTTGAAAACACCAACTGAAATAAATAGGGAAAAATGGGAAATGACAGTAAGAAAATATACTACACATATAGCAGCAATAGCTAAATACAAACAATTTGAATATCAACAGAAGTACTTTGAACAAGGGAATACTTCAAGTCGTCTTTTAGCACATATGGCTAAGCAACAAAGTAGAAGTTGAGTTATAACTAATATACAGCGCCCTGACGGGGAATGCGTTAGGGATGTGGCTGGTATTATGTCATGCTTTCACTCGTTTTATACTGATATGTATGCCACCTCTCTTACGTATAATGCAGATGAAATTTCAACTTATCTGAGTGAAATACACTTTCCAGCCTTAACGACTGAGCAGGTTAAATCATTACAGGAAAATCCAAGCGAGGAAGAAGTAAGAAGAGCAATAACAAGTCTAGCAATAGGAAAGGCTTCAGGACCAGCCGGACTTCCGTTAGAAGTATATAGTAAATACGTGGATATTCTTGCCCCAGTGCTAGTTCAAGTATTTGATGCAGCTTTCAGGGTAAAAAGACTTCCTGAATCCATGTATTTAGCTACAGTAGTACTAATTCCAAAACCAGATAAAAATTTAACAGATTGTGCTTCATACCGATCCATATCATTATTAAATACAGACTACAAAATTCTTGCAAAAATTTTGGCCCATAGATTAAACAATGTAATACTTAATATTATACATCCAGATCAAACTGGATTTATGCCAGGAAAATCCACATCTATAAATCTTCGAAGAACACAATTTATAGCTCAGCTTAGAGATCAACTACCAGACTCAAGTGTCCTGGACTCTCTTGATACAGCAAAGGCTTTTGATTCTATTGAATGGCCCTTTTTGCAGGCAGTGCTTAGGGCATTTGGATTTGGGGAGAAATTCTGTACTTGGGTGGAAATAATGTATCTAAATCCAACTTCTCAGCTGTTGGTAAATGGCTTTGTAACCAAGGCCATACAATTATATAGAGGCACCCGGCAGGGATGCCCTCTATCACCACTCTTATTTTCAGTAGCTCTTGAATCTTTGGCACTTCGACTTCGGCAAATCCCTTCTGTACGGGGCATTACATTGGCAGAAAGGATAGATATAGTGGGATTATATGCTGATGATCTTGTTTTATATTTAAATGATGCACATGGATCATTGGAAGCAGCTATGCATATAATAGAACTATTTGGTTCTTATTCAGGCCTTAAAATTAATTGGCAAAAATCTTCCCTTATGCCATTGCAACCACAACTACTCACACTAAGCAAGGATTCAAGTTTATTAAAGGTAGTGTCCTCTTTCAAATACCTGGGAATAAATATTACAAGATTACCACAAGCAGCTTTACAGGCTAACCTTAATCCACTCATGACAACAATTAAAACTAAATTAGCTACTTGGGCTAAATTACCACTTTCAGTTGCAGGGAGAATAAATTTAATCAAGATGGTCCTATTACCGAAATGTTTATACTTTTTTTCCCATATGTCGGTTATAGTCCCTAAAACTATTTTTTAAAAAATAGATGCCCTATTTACCACATTTATTTGGGGAAAGGGTAGAAATAGAATAAGGTTAACCACACTTCAGAGAGCTAAAACAGAAGCAGGTATGGCACTTCCTAATATATACAGATACTATCTCGCTGGACAACTTAAACATCTCACAGGATGGATAGTACCAGTAACACTACAGATGGTAGAATCACACCTGGCTCATGTTTTACAAATCGCCCTAGAAGCACCTTTGAATAAATTAAAATATAAGCAAATACCAATGTTAACATTAGCTCGTACAATATGGAGAGAGGCAAAACGTATAGAGGGAAACACACAAATAAACATGGATCTCCCACTATGGCGAAACCCAATGTTTAATCAACTGAAACAATTGGTAGAGTATCAGTTCTGGGAACAAAAAGGGATATCCGTCCTTGCAGATGTATATGACATAACACATATGTACTCTTTTTCAGATATGCAAATGAAATATGATATACCACATACCTCATTATATAGATACCTACAGTTGCGACATGCGTTACAAGCGCAATTTGGAGTTTTGGGACCTGGGATCTCTGGATATCCAATGATTGGTATCCTTAGGTCCCAGGGCCCTAAAGGATTAATCTCTAAAATATATGCACATTTAACCAGGGTTAATTCAGGAATGAATCCCTTGGCAATAAGAAAATAACAAAATGGCAGGAAATAATTCCCAATTTAACTGACGAAGATTGGAAAGAAGCCTGTTCATCCCATTTATATGTATCGCCAGCAGCAAACAATAGGTTAATACAATTATATATGCTACATCAATCATATCTCTCTCTCCAAGTAGACTTTATGCAATGCAAAGCATTGCATCTCCTAAATGTTTGAGATGCAGTGCTAAGCGGGCAGACTTTATACATATTATGTGGTTTTGTCCAGTGATATCAAGATTCTGGCAGGAAATAATTCAAATATTATCCTCTGTCCTGAATATGCCTGTACCTTAGACCTCAGAAACCTGTTTGCTGGGTATATTAGATGAAATAACATGGTCTAGATATCACAAGATAATGCTTAGAGAAACGCTGTTTATGGCAAGGAAAACAATCACAGTTAAGTGGATTCAAGTGAAGCCCCCTGCTGTTAAGAACTGGATAAGAGCGGTAAATCAGATTTTACCATTTGAAAAAGTATTGTATATGCATAGAGGATGCCCAACGAAATATAATAAAATTTGGGATAATTGGTGTCAATCAACATTAACCAATGGTTGAATATAAGGAGATAACCAAGAGGATATAGAGGGATGCACATAGTATGATGAGGAAATAAATCTATGATTGCGATGGAGCAAGGGGTTGGGGCACACCAGGACAACGGCGATCAATTAAGCTAAATGGATATACCTTCGCATAAAGAGATTATGAATACTAAGCAAACAGATAATTATTTGGATATTGTATCATTTTTTTATTTTATGTTGTTTTGTCCCTTTGTTGAAAGGACGTTTGGAATGTTCATTTTTATGCACATATTGAAATAAAAAGAATTTAAAAAAAAAAAAAAATAAAGGCCGCGGCCAAAGTTTTGCCAGTAAAGGTTTGTGAGTATTATTGGTATGTCTGGAGGTCGTTAGAGGGCATATGCTGCGTGTGATCCCATAATGTTCTTTATAATTTTAAGGGAGAAAGTAATGC
Source organism: Pelophylax lessonae (assembly GCF_965119305.1). Lineage (NCBI taxonomy): Eukaryota > Metazoa > Chordata > Amphibia > Anura > Ranidae > Pelophylax > Pelophylax lessonae. The sequence continues at coordinate 555,775,919 of NC_138769.1, read as the reverse complement.
CCTACTGTTGGTGTTTTACATCATGCCATTGATTATTGTAGTTAGTTTAATATCACCATTCAATCAAGTTTCTTAGGTGTAGCAGCAATAGTAGTCTGTCTTGGGATAATTAAAGAGAAACTGTCATCTTGCTTATTTAGGGGAAAATGACAGTGTATAGGTAAAGCATACTATACCCCTCCATTGCTTCCCCTACCATGCTTGTTCTGTGGCAGCTTCTGCAAAATATCCAGTATATTCAGATCCTTTGCTGAGGTCCAAAGAATAGGCAGTGAAAACAGTGATGAACAGAAACAGTGGTGATTGCTAGTCAATAACCACCTCTATGGCTCACTTTTACATCTTGACCTGATAATACAGTGACTGTGGTGTGGTTAACCTGTTGCCAACATGTTTACAGCTGTCAAATACTGTAGGCCCTATTTACCAAAGTGCCTGAATGAAAAGCTGCCTCTGTTGGCGACAGCAGCAAATTATATTATTATTAGATCATTATGAAATTAATATTCTACACTCTCTTAAAAGAATGAATAAATATGGCCCAAGTGGTTGCTGTGTGGCAATTTGGATAGTGTCTGTTTGTCATATTTTGATAAATAAGCCACTATGTTGATTGGAATTGGAAGCTGACACAACAGAAATAAATGGTGCTCAAACCTTAATAGGTTAGTTAGACCTTAGTATATTAACAAGGAATGCCTTTATATAGGAGAAGATGGTAAACAATAGTGTAAAAAAAATGTAAAGCACAATTTCAAATATATATTTCCCTCCCCTCTCCCCACCCCTCCAAATGCTGAAAAATTGTCTAACTGGGACCACCTGTTTCAAGAGGACTGGGTGAAAACTGACATTGAGGCAATCAGTACTTGGATTTTGTCGTCCAACAATTACATTTGAAACAACAATTTTTTTTGTCAACTTGATATTAATGTTGTTTGTATTAAAAAATTTAAAAAACTCAATTTATTTCTCATAAAATTCCAGTGTGTTTGTCAAAGCATTCTAGGGTCATGCCAAAAGCTAGTGGTGGTACAATTGTAGCTGATGGAGCTGAATGTGTTGCTTGGCACAGAAGTTACTGGGATGCTGAGGAAGTGCTAATGTCATTCTTCAAAGATATAACACAGGCATTTGCGTAACCGGATGTTTACCAACCAAACACTACCAATGCAAATGTTTTCTGGGTATTTGATTACTTGAAATGTTCACTAATAGTCAAATGATGTTTTATGTGTTATTATTTGGATCATATCGTAAGGAATAAGTCTCAAACAAGGACAGGCAATATAAAAAGATACATGGTATGTATTCAGAGACTTCAGTTATGGGTCCATTTGCAGCAGCAAGTATAGGAGAACAGAGTACTCTAGACAAACTTTGGGGACTGAATAGAAGCTACATAAAAGTATTCTTCAGTTCCTAGGAGTCAGAGGTAAGTCATTTGTAGTGAAGTGTATTTTATCCGAGGTATACTGAGCAGAACTGCTTTAAAGCATGTGTTACCGCCTATCGCTGTTACCGATAGATTAGCAGCAAGAAATTGCTGCTTATCTATCTATCTTTGGAAAAGTGTTCTGCATAGATCGCAATTTGCGATCTATGCAGAACACTTTTCCAATGTATGCTATTTTGGTTCAGACGGTGAATACAATACTTACTATATACACACAGATGTATACATAGACACAGGTATTCCAACATAGGTCCACAATACCTACCCCGAAAACCACATTTTTTGTTTATCTATCTATCTATCTATCATTTTGCCCCTGTACAAATCATTAGTAAGACCTCATCTGTTATATGCAGTTCAGTTTTGGGCACCAGTTCTTAAAAAGGATATCGGGGAACTGGAGAAAGTGCAGAGAAGGGCAACCAAACTGATAAGAGGCATGGAGGACCACAGCTATGAGAAAAGATTAGAGGAACTGAATTTATTCTCTCTTGAGAAGAGGAGATTAAGGGGGGATATGATCAACATGTATAAATACATAAGGGGTCCATATAGTGAACTTGGTGTTGAGTTGTTCACTTTAAGGTCAACACAGAGGACAAGGGGGCACTCTTTACATCTAGAGGAAAACAGATTTAGTCTCCAAATACGGAAAGGTTTCTTCACCGTAAGAGCTGTGAAAATGTGGAATAGACTCCCTCCAGAGGTGGTTCTGGCTAGCTCACTAGATTGCTATAAAAATGGTCTGGATTCTTTCCTAGGTGTACATAATATAAATGGGTATTACATTTTTTTTTTTTTAGGTAAAGGTGATCCAGGGAATATCTGATTGCCTCTCGGGGATCAGCAAGGAATTTGTTTCCCCTGCTGTAGCAAATTGGATCATGATTTGCTGGGGTTTATTTTCGCCTTCCTCTGGATCAACAATGGGTATAGGATTGTGTATATGGGATTGTATGGTTGGGTTTTCAATACTGTTTTTTTTTTGGTTGAACTTTTTGGTTGAACCAGATGGACTTGTGTCTTTTTTCAACCTGACTAACTATGTAACTATCACCATCTATCCATACATCCAGTATATACACTGGCAATAGTCACAACAAGAGACAAATACAGTGTGCTTAAGCTTATAGCACAAACAATTCTGATTTTCTCTATGAACACACCCATTATACATTCACAGTGTAGGAGGAAAAAGTAAATGAACCTTTGGAGTTAATAAGCTGGTTGAACCGCCTTTGGCAGCAATTACTTCAAGCAAACGCTTTCGTTAGCTCTGGATCAGACATGCATAATGGTCAGGAGGAATTTTTGACCATTCCTCTTTACAAAACTGCTTCAACTCAGATACAAGGGTAGGATGTCTGGTGTGGACGGCTCTCTTGAGATCAATCCAGGACATCTCTATGGGGCTAAAGTCTGAGCTCTGACGGCAACTCCAAAGGAGCATTTTAATTTTCTATAGACAGTCTGTGGTCAGTTTACTTCAATGCTTAGGGTCCTTGTCCTGCTGCATCACCCAAGTTCTACTAATGGGCCATACACACTATAAGATTTTCTGAAGACTTTTTCCTTTAGACTGACCAAAACCATATAATATGAGGTCAAACCTAAACACTTTCAATTTTTATGCAATCTGACAGGCCCTTGCACTACATAGAAAAGGTAAATCTGAAGGAAATCTAACCACAAAAGTTGGATAGTGTGTATCCAGCTTAAGTTTCAGCGGACAGCCACCCTGACACCATCCTGTAGAATATTTGGTAAACTTGTGAATTAATTTACCCCTCTATGATGGCAAGTGGTCCAGGCACTAAGGCAACAAAACAAGCCCTAATCATGATGTTCCCTTTACCATACTTCACTGTTGGGATGATGTTTTGATGTTGGTAAGCTGTGCCCTTCGTGGCGTTCTGCCATGAGCATCTTGCCTGTTCAAAGACTTTTCTGTGGTAGACTCTTGTCATACTCATTGATGTTTGTCAGTTCTAATGATGTCTATAAGCCTTTAGTCATTTAAAACAGAAAAAAAAACACTGCGCTAAAGGTAACAACAACCGCATAAATGAGCTGCCAGCACATCACATATAGGATGCCATACACAATTAAACAGTTAAAGTGTTACTAAACCCACAATAGTAAAATTAGTCTGTAAAGCATGCATGTTATACTCATTGTGGAACCTAAGGGGTTAATCCTCCGCTTTGTGTAAAAAGGCTGTTTGATCCTGTCTTCTCTGGTCCTCTTCTTCTTCCACTGTCCTAAATCCATCTCCTGATAGAACAGAGCCTTGGGGGGCACTCTGCACATGCTCAGTTTGGTGTGTATTGCTAGAGAGTTTTTTTGGGTGCATGTGATCAGCACAGGGCCAATCAGCACTGTCAAGACAGATAGGGGTCTTGCAGCCTTATAGGACAGTCAAGAGTAGAATGACAACTCCTCCTACAAGCTTTAACCAGATACTGTTAGAAGTCACGAGACTGCTATATACTGCTGATGAGAAAAGGTATTTAGCAGTTTATATTTACTAAAATAATTACATTTCCATGTTCTGTGTTACTGTGCGAGACCAGATATAGTGAGTGCAGGCTCCTGGGTTTAGTAACACTTTAAATACAAAAGTGCAGTGCCTAAAACTGGTGAAATAAATTAAAAATGAGATAATAATAATAATATAATATATATATTATATACAGCAGTGTTTCTCAACCTTTTTTCAGTCAAGGCACCCTTTAAAAATTATGGACATTATGGACATTATGGTCTCGAGGCACCCCATTCTAAAATGTAAAAACTATTCTAATAGTTTTACATGATGCAGCAACATCCACATGCAGGACACACAACGTTAGAGGGGATCTATTCTTCAATAGCAAAAACACTTTTGCAAACTGGTATGACTAGTATTCCATGGTTTCTCTTCTCTCTCAGTTTTTCTCCAACACTCAGCTAATGTGAACTTAACGCTGATGGAGAGGGGCAGGGGAGGGGGATACAAAGATGCTGTGCAGGTGACTGACATCCTCCATATCAACTGATGATGCAGAAAGCTAGAAGGTTGTAATGGTGCACAATTAAAACCCGTGGCTTTGTGTAACTCAAAGGCAGGGTTCATCCACACACCCGCTTGTATAAAAATTTTGGGCATTTTGCCAAGGCACCGCAGGGTGTCTGGGCACCCTGGTTGAAAAAGGCTGATATACAGTATTTAATATATATAATATAAAATAATAATTATTTTAATCATTTCATTTTTAATTTACTGTATTTCACCTGTTTTAAGTGCTGAATTTTTTAAATTTAAGCCTTTAGCTATTACTCGTGAGTGCTTCTTTACCTCATTGAATATTCTGTGTTGTATCTTGGGAGTCAACTTGGCTGAGCACCCACTTCTAGGAAGAGTAGCCACAGTATTAAACTCCATTGTTAAACAGCTTGTCTAAATGTTGACTGAGGGATTCCTATACACTTTGAGATTACATTGTATCACTGTTCAGCCTTATGCAGATCAACTACTCTTGATTGTATGTCTTCAGAGAGCTCCTCTTTGTGAGGCATACTTTAGCAATCTGAAAATGTTTGAGCGTCTTTTATCAATTAAAGTATATCTAAACCACACCTCCAAATTCATTTTATTAATTTTATTCCAGGTGTGCAAACTACTGACTCCAATTGACTTTCGTTGAAGTAATTAGTCTATGGGTTCACTTACATTTTACTCCAGTACTGTGAATGCTGAAAGGGTGTGTTCCCAAAAAAACACGAGAAATTAGAATTGTTTGTGTGTTGTCAGCCTAAGCACATTGCGTTTGTCTTTTATTGTGACCTAGATGAGAATCAGATCACATATTTTTTCAACTTACTGCAGAAAACCAGTTTATTCCAAGGAGTTTGCATACTTTTCAATGCCACTATATATATATATATATATATATATATATATATATATATATATCCAGTGTGTGTATATGTGTGTGTGTATATATATATATATATATATATATATATATATATACACACACACACTGTATAGAATCCTATGGACTTAGACTGGGATGCCATGTAAAGGCAGGCGTCCCAATACTTTTGGTAATATAGTGTGTGTGTGTGTGTATATGTATATATATATATATATATATAAAGTATCTCACAAAGGTGAGTACACCCCTCACATTTTTGTAAATATTTTATACCTTTTCATGTGACAACACTGAAGAAATGACACTTTGCTACAATGTAAAGTAGTGAGTGTACAGCTTGTATAACAGTGTCAATTTGCTGCCCCCTCAAAATAACGCCACACACAGCCATTAATGTCTACACTGCTGGCAACAAAAGTGAGTACACCCCTAAGTGAAAATGTCCAAATTGGGCCCAATTTGCCCCTTTCCCTCCCTGGTATCATGTGACTCGTTAGTGTTACAAGGTCTCAGGTGTGAATGGGGAGCAGGTGTGTTAAATTTGCTGTTATCACTCTCACTCTCTCATACTGGTCACTGGAAGTTCAACATGGCAACTCATGGCAAAAAAAACTCTCTGATTATCTGAAAAAAAGAATTGTTGCTCTATATAAAGATGGCCTAGGCCAGTGTTTCTCAACTCCGGTCCTCAGGGCACACTAACAGGCCAGATTTTAGGTATTACCTTGAGGAGATGCAGACTAGAATACTGCAATCACTGAGCAGCAAATTATATCACCTGTAATGTATTTGTTTTCTTGCAAACCTGGCCTGTTAGTGTGCCCTGAGGACCAGAGTTGAGAAACACTGGCCTAGGCCAGTGGTCCTCAACCCTGGCCTACAGGGCCCACTACCAGGCCAGATTTTCAAGATAACTGAAATACCGTACATCCCAGGTGATATAATTTGCTGCTCAGTGATTGCAGTACTCTAGTCTGCATCTCCCCAAGGTAATACCTAAAATCTGGCCTGTTAGTGGGCCCTGTAGGCCAGGGTTGAGGACCACTGGCCTAGGCTATAAGAAGTTTGACAAAACCCTGAACTGAGCTGCAGCACAGTGGCCAAGACCATACAGTGGTTTACCAGGACAGGTTCCACTCAGAAGAGTGCCATGGTAGACCAAAGAAGTTGAGTGTACATGCTCAGCGTCATATCCAGAGCTTGTCTTTGGGAAATAGATGTATGAGTGTTGCCAGCATTGCTGCAGAGGTTGAAGGGGTGGGGGGGTCAGCCTGTCAGTGCTCAGACCATACGCTGCACACTGCATCAAATTGGTCTGCATGGCTGTCATCCCAGAAGGAAGCCTCTTCTAAAGATGATGCACAAGAAAGCCTGCAAACAGTTTGCTGAAGACAAGCAGACTAAGGACATGGATTACTGGAACCATGTCCTGTGGTCTAATGAGACCAAGATAAACATATTTGGTTCAGATGTGTCAAGCGTGTGTACCTACAGTCAAGCATGGTGGTGGAAGTGTGATAATCTGGGGCTGCATGAGTGCTGCTGGCACTGGGGAGCTACAGTTCATTGAGGGAAGCATGAATGTACTATGACATACTGAAGCAGAGCATAATCTCCTCCCTTCGGGACTGGGCTGCAGGCCAGTATTCCATGATAATGACCCCAAACACACCTCCAAGACAACCACTGCCTTGCTAAAGAAGCTGAGGGTAAAAGGTGATGGACTGCAAAAGCATTTCTCCAGACCTTAACCCTATTGAGCATCTGTGGGGCATCCTCAAATGGAAGGTGAAGGAGCGCAAGGTCTCTAACATCCACCAGCTCATCATGGAGGAGTGGAAGAGGACTCCAGTGGCAACCTGTGAAGCTCTGGGTGAATTCCATGCCCAAGAGGGTTAAGGCAGTGCTGGAAAATAATGGTGGCCACACAAAACATTGACACTTTGTACCCAGTTTGGACATTTTGACTTAGGGGTGTACTCACTTTTGTTGCTAGCGGTTTAGACATTAAGGGCTGTGTGTTGAGTTATTTTGAGGGGACAGCAAATTTACACTGTTATACAAGCTGTGCACTCACTACTTTACATTGTAGCAAAGTGTCAATACTTCAGAGTTGTCACATGAAAAGATATAATAAAATATTTACAAAAATGTGAGGGGTGTACTCACCTTTGTGAGATACTGTACACACACACACGCAGGGCCGCTGATAAGCCAGTACAACTGGCCCTGTTGTACCGGGCCCGGAGTCCTCCGCTCTGCAGGGGGGCCCGGGCAATCTAAAATCAAAAACACAGTGCAGAATAATTTTTTTTAAAAAAAAAGCCTTTTTGAATTAACAGCAGCACCCTCTCCTACTTACTTAACTAGTCTTTTTCCTTTTTCTGGGCCCCTCTGCAATAATGTGCTGGTAGGAGTGGGAGGGACTACTTCTTCTGTTTCGGGTGCATGTCAGTTCAGTGCCCGCTCTGCATAGCATTCTTGCCTGCAGCCTGCTTATTGCCTTCCCTGCCCTGGCGGAGTGATCTGTCTTCCCCTGCTTACGGCACTCAGCTCTTCTCCCCACTCGGCCTGGCTGGAAGCTGTAAGGCGGCAGAGGAAGCAGCAGCTCAGCCACATTTCTCCAGGAAGCCGGCAGCAGCACTACAGGAACTGAGGAGGGGAAGAGTTAAGTGAAGAGAAGAAGAGGTTTGTGATCGTCAGGCTGCCAGACAGTGCCTAACACAGCAGAACAGTCAGGTGTGTCTGAACTCTGAGTTTCACACAAAGTCAGGCAAGCAGGGCTATAAATTCAAGGAAAGCCCAGAAAATCCAGATTGTTTCTTTGTATGTATTTGACTTTGTAAACGTTTGCAGGATTGATGTAGCTAAATGTGCTTGCCTGGTATTATTTCCCAAGTCAGCCTAAAGACTTCTATATAGTAAATAGAAAAAAAAAAGTTATGCTTTTAAATTTGTGCTTTTTAATCAAGCTATCTGAGAACAGAAAGCTTTTTTTTTTCAGGTTGGAAATAAAATGATCAATAACCATAGCAGTGTGTGTCATTGAAGGCATCCTGTCACTTCTGTTACAAGGGAAAGTTGCAGGAGTTCAATACGTAATGAACAGAGAGGGTTCTCTCTGCCAGAGGTGGGAAGCATTGTGACACTGACCTAAAAATCACTTTCACTTTATCTAAAACTCCAATCCCAGACAGAGAGAAAGAGAGAGAGATATAGGGGGAGAGAGAGACAGAGGAGAAGAGAGATATAGATGGGGAGAGAGATGGAGAGACAGAAAAAGAGATGAAAGAGACTGAAAGAGATGGAGAAAACGAGATATAGAGTGAATTAGAGATGGGGGGCAGACAAAAAGGTAGAGACAGAGAGAAAGACACAAATAGTATATCATTTAAGATACAGAGAGAGAGAGAGAAATTGAGAAAGAAGCAGAGCGGTAGGCTGGGCAGAAAGGGAAAGAGAGGGATGGAGAGAGCAATATAGAAAGAGAGAGATAAAGAGAGAGGGAGATGCAAGAGGAAAGAGACTGAAAGAGAGAGAGATGGAGAAAACAAGATATAGAGAGAATTACAGATGGAGGGGCAGACAGATAGATAAATATTATATAATATAAGATAAAGATGGAGAGAGATAGAAGGAGAAAGAAAAAGAGAAATGGAGAAAGAAGCAGAAAGAGATAAAGATTATATAATACAGAATAAAGATGGATAGAGAGGGAGAGAGCCTGAAAAGAAAGATACAGCAGAGAGAGATAGAATAGAGAGGAGTGGACAGAGAGGGAGAAAGAAAGAGCAGAAAGATATATGGAGAGAGAGGAAAGGATGAGATACCAGAAAAAAAAGAAAGAGGAACAGAATGAACTAACGAGGGAAGAGAGAAACAGAGAACAGAAGAGAGTGCAGAGAGGAGCAGTGAGATAAACCATAAGCTCTATATACAGTATATGAAGCATCAGCTTTTATCAAGAGAACATGAACTTGTATAGAAAACTGTATACGGTGGTAGAAGGCTGTATATGGTGGCAGAAGGCTGTATACGGTGGCAGAAGGCTGTATACGGTGGCAGAAGGCAGTATACGGTGGCAGAAGGCAGTATACGGTGGCACCTGCAGCTCCTCAGGTGCAGACATTTTATGTATATGAGGCCTGAGTTCCCATCACCACCGCTTTAAAATGGGGTAGGGATAGCACTGGTGGCAATTTATTTCAGATCCACCCCAGTTCCATTTCAAAACAGCTAGCTTTAGCCTCAGCATTTTCTGTGTGCCCCCCTTTGGATTTAGTACTAGAATCACTGACTGTCTGTGAAAGCCAGGATTTAGTCCCGGTTTACATTAGTGTGATGTCAAACATCACATGTGATTCGCAGCACACTGCTCTGAAAATCACATGCGATGTCTGTGCAATTCGAATTCAGCCATACAGATTGTATGGCTGAATTTGCATCGCATTCGAACACAACTCGCACAGGACCCTTTTTGGTCCGCAGTAGAATCGGATCGCATGGTGGTTCACATCTATGCGATCCGATTTATGTCCGAACTGACAGTTTGCACTGTGATATGCGATCTGATCTGGGGGTGTCGTTAACTTTGTATTGACACCCCCAGCGATTCGCATATGGCAGTGTGAACTGCTTGCGGTTTGAATGCAATGTGGGAACCCGCAGTGGATTTGCAGAGTTCCCGCATCGCATATATGTGAACCGGCACTTAACACTAAACCCAGAAGCTGAAAAAATAATTTCCTGTGCTTCAAACTGTGCTACACAGCATTCCATATGAGTGCCTGTAGCAGACCCTTCTAGGGAGGGGCCAGGGGCGGGGTCTAGGGAGGGGCCAGGGATGGGGCTTAAGGGGCCCCATCAGGTAGGCTGTACGGGGCCCCATGATTTCTATCAGCGGCCCTGCACACACGCACCCCACTATATTGCCAAAAGTATTGGGACGCCTGCCTTTACATGAAGTTTAATGGCACCCCAGTCTAAGTCCATAGGATTCAATATTGAGTTGGCCCACCCTTTGCAGCTATAACAGATTCAACTCTTCTGGGAAGGATGTCCACAAGATGTAGGAGTGTGTCTATGGGAACATTTGACCATTCTTCCAGAAGCGCATTTGTGAGGTCAGGCACTGATGTGAACAAGAAGGTCTGGCTTGCAGTCTCCGCTCTTTTTCATCCCAAAGGTGTTCTATCGGCTTGAGGTCAGTTCCTCCACCCCAAACTCACTCATTCATGTCTTTATGGACCTTGCTTTGTGCACTGGTCCAAATCATTTGGTAAAGGGGAGATTATGGTGTGGGGCTGTTTTTCAGGAGTTGGGCTTGACCCCTTCATTCCAGTGAACACAAAAAACAGAAACCACCGAAGTGGCCAGGATTGCCCAGGGGGACTTTAGATGAGGCACCACACTTATGTTAGTAAAGGCAAAGTAAAAATACATCTTGTGAAATAAAGGATTTTATTATACAGATAACATCCATATCCATAAACATATAAGACTGATATTCGTTCCAGTGAAGGGAATTCAAAAAGCATCAGCATACCATGACGTTTTGGACAATTTCATTCTCCCAACTTTTTGGGAACAGTTTGGGGGTGGCCCCCTCCTGTTCCAAAATGACTATGTACCAGTGCACAAAGCAAGGCCCATAATGACATGATTAAGTGAGTTTGGAGTGGAGAAACTTGACTGGCCTGCACAGAGTCCTGACCTCAACCCAATAGAACATACTGTATTTGGGTAAAATTAGAGCACAGACTGCAAGCCAGGTCTTCTCTCCTGGCCTGAACTCACACTCTGATGGAAGCTGCTTTGATCGGGTCTCCGATGACGTAACCCGGAGGCGGCGTCCATGACGTCACGTCCGGGTTACTCTGCTGCAAAAGGCGGCAGATTTAAAAAACCAATGTATTCAAAAATGCAGTTTTCGGCGTTTTGAATACATGGAAGTGCAGTGGAGGAGTCTGGGGTCTTTTAGACCCTCGATCCCTCCATAAAGAGTACCTGTCACTGCATATTGGTGTCACAAGGGATGTTTACATTGCTTGTGACAGCAATAAAAGTGATCAGATTTTTTTTTTTTAAAAAACCCGTGATAAAGTGAAAGAAAAAAAAATAAATTAAATAGGAAAAAACAAACATTTTAGCGCCCCCGTCACCGTTAGCTCGCGCACGAAAGAAAACATATACGGAAGTCGAGCTGCAAATGAAATCGCTGTTCAAACCACACATGTGAGGTATCGCCGCGATCGCCAGAGGGTGCGCAATAGTTTAAAAAAAGAGCTACACTCTAACTCTAAACTGGTAACCATTAAAAAATTTTAAAGCGTCGCCTATTGAGATTTCCATTGACTGTAGTTTGTCGCCATTCCACGGGTGTGCGCAATTTTAAACCATAACATGTTGGGTATCTCTTTACTCGACGTGACATCATCTTTCACAATATACAAAAAATGGGCTAACTTTACTGTTTAGTTTTTTTTTAAATGCAGTGAAATGTGATTTTTCGTAATTTTTTTAAAAAAATGGCGTTTTTAAGACCGCTGCGCAAATACCGCGTGACAAAAAATATTGCAATGACCGCCATTTTATTCTCCAGAGTCTTTGCTAAAAATATATATATAATGTTTGGGGGTTCTAAGAAGTTTTCAAGGAAAAAATACTGATTTTAACTTGTAAACAAAAAGTGTCCGAAATTGGCCTGGGGCTTAAGTGGTTAAAGCGGAAGTTTTTCTTGCCTATATTAGATATACATACAGTTATGTCCATATATATTTAGACACAGGCACAATTTTAGTTTTTTTTCAGATATTTACCAAAACACATTCAAGCTGAAGTTCTATAATGGACTGAAAGTGCACACTCTCAGGTTTAATTTGAGGGTATGTACATCCAAATCAGAGGAAGGGTTTAGGAATTACAGCTCTTAACCTCTCTGGCGGTATGATTATGTCAGGAATTATGTACCAAAAGCGGTACAATTTTTTTCATGGAAATTTGGCGTTATGTATTATAGGCCTACAATTCTTAGTAATTACTGACTTAAACCTGACCAAAACAAGACTCTAGTAGACATCCCAGATGTGATAAATTTGAAACACAAACGCATGAATTATAATCTAATCAATAATATAATTTTATTATATAATATATATAATAAAATGATATTATTGATTAGATTATAATTCATGCGTTATATATTATATATATATGTGTGTGTATATATATATATATATATATGTGTTGTGTGTGTATATATATATATATATATATATATATATATATACATATATATATATATATATATATATATACACATATATACATATATATATATATATATATATATATATATATATATGTATATATATATATATATATATGCACGCACACACATACAGTGGGTACGGAAAGTATTCAGACCCCCTTAAATTTTTCACTCTTTGTTAGCCATTTGCTAAAATCATTTAAGTTCATTCTTCTTCCTCATGAATGTACACATAGCACCCCATACTGACAGAAAAACACAGAATTGTTGACATTGTTGCAGATTTATTAAAAAAGAAAAACTGAAATATCACATGGTCCTAAGTATTCAGACCCTTAGCTGTGACACTCATATACAGGTCCTTCTCAAAAAATAAAGTTCATTATTTTCTGTAATGTATTGATAAACATTAGACTTTCATATATTTTAGATTCATTACACACAACTGAAGTAGTGCAAGCCTTTTATTGTTTTAATATTGATCATTTTGGCATACAGCTCATGAAAAACCAAAATTCCAATCTCAAAAAATTAGCATATTTCATCCGACCAATAAAAAAAAGTATTTTTAATACAAAAAAAGTCAACCTTCAAATAATTATGTTCAGTTATGCACTCAATACTTGGTCGGGAATCCTTTTGTAGAAATGACTGCTTCAATGCGGCGTGGCATGGAGGCAATCAGCCTGTGGCACTGCTGAGGTGTTATGGAGGCCCAGGATGCTTCGATAGCGGCCTTGAGCTCATCCAGAGTGTTGGGTCTTGCGTCCCTCAACTTTCTCTTCACAACATCCCACAGATTCTCTATGGGGTTCAGGTCAGGAGAGTTGGCAGGCCAATTGAGCACAGTAATACCATGGTCAGTAAACCATTTACCAGTGGTTTTGGCACTGTGAGCAGGTGCCAGGTCGTGCTGAAAAATGAAATCTTCATCTCCATAAAGTTTTTCAGCAGATGGAAGCATGAAGTGCTCCAAAATCTCCTGATAGCTAGCTGCATTGACCCTGCCCTTGATAAAACACAGTGGACCAACACCAGCAGCTGACATGGCACCCCAGGCCATCACTGACTGTGGGTACTTGACACTGGACTTCAGGCATTTTGGCATTTCCCTCTCCCCAGTCTTCCTCCAGACTCTGGCACCTTGATTTCCGAATGACATGCAAAATTTGCTTTCATCCGAAAAAAGTACTTTGGACCACTGAGCAACAGTCCAGTGCTGCTTCTCTGTAGCCCAGGTCAGGCGCTTCTGCCGCTGTTTCTGGTTCAAAAGTGGCTTGACCTGGGGAATGCGGCACCTGTAGCCCATTTCCTGCACACGCCTGTACACGGTGGCTCTAGAATTTTCTACTCCAGACTCAGTCCACTGCTTCCGCAGGTCCCCCAAGGTTGTGCAGCGTTTTCTGCCACACTTTTTCCTTCCCACAGACTTCCCACTGAGGTGCCTTGATACAGCACTCTGGGAACAGCCTATTCGTTCAGAAATTTCTTTCTGTGTCTTACCCTCTTGCTTGAGGGTGTCAATGATGGCCTTCTGGACAGCAGTCAGGTCGGCAGTCTTACCCATGATTGCGGTTTTGAGTAATGAACCAGGCTGGGAGTTTTTAAAAGCCTCAGGAATCTTTTGCAGGTGTTTAGAATTAATTAGTTGATTCAGATGATTAGGTTAATAGCTCTTTTAGAGAACCTTTTCATGATATGCTAATTTTTTGAGATAGGAATTTTGGTTTTTCATGAGCTGTATGCCAAAAATCATCAATATTAAAACAATAAAAGGCTTGCACTACTTCAGTTGTGTGCAATGAATCTAAAATATATGAAAGTCTAATGTTTATCAGTACATTACAGAAAATAATGAACTTTATCCCAATATGCTAATTTTTTGAGAAGGACCTGTATTTAACTCAGGTGCTTTCCATTTCTTCTGATCATCCTTGAGATGGTTCTACACCTTCATTTGAGTCCAGCTGTGTTTGATTATACTGATTGGACTTGATTAGGAAAGCCACACCAGTGTCATCTTAAGAGCATTAGAGGCCCCCGGGCAATACAGTGCACTGGGGCCCTGCCTAAACAATCACCCACGAGAATAAAAATGCAAATTATCGATAAGGCAATATTTATTGGTACAGCAGTGCCAGGCTAATGACCGCTTCCAAGTTGGGCGGCTGGGTCCAGTGAACAAACACACGGATGGGAGTCAGACTCTACTGTCCTGTGTGTGCCTGTTTCTGTGAAGGCGGACAGGCATTCCTGCAGTTGTGGGCTCCCCCTCCACGGCCCAAGTGGCCTGACAGCATCACAGGGCCGACAGGTGCTTGCCACCTGCTAAGTTCCGGCGGGATTCGGGACTAATGCTTGGTTGGGGCTGGGTCGCTGGGCAAGTGGGGCCCCCTGGGAAGGTGGGGCCCCCGGGCAACTGCCCAGCGTGCCCATTCGGTAAGACAGCCCTGAGCCACACACCTGTCTATATAAGACCTTCCAGATCACAATGCATGAGGTCAGAGGAACTGCCTGAAGAGCTCAGAGACAGAATTGTGGCAAGGCACAGGTCTGGCCAAGGTTACAAAAAGATTTCTGCTGCACTTAAGGTTCCTAAGAGCACAGTGGCCTCCATAATCCTCAAATGGAAGACGTTTGGGACGACCAGAACCCTTCCTAGAGCTGGCCGTCCGGCCAAACTGAGCTATCGGGGGAGAAGAGCCTTGGTGAGAGAGGTAAAGAAGAACCCAAAGATCACTGTGGCTGAGCTCCAGAGATGCAGTCAGGAGATGGGAGAAAGTTGTAGAAAGTCAACCATCACTGCAGCCCTCCACCAGTCGGGGCTTTATGGCAGAGTGGCCCGATGGAAGCCTCTCCTCAGTGTAAGACACATGAAAGCCCACATGGAGTTTGCTAAAAAACACTTGAAGGACTCCAAGATGGTGAGAAATAAGATTCTCTGGTCTGATGAGACCAAAATAGAACTTTTTGGCCTTAATTCTAAGCGGTATGTGTGGAGAAAACCAGGCACTGCTCATCACCTGTCCAATACAGTCCCAACAGTGAAGCATGGTGGTGGCAGCATCATGCTGTGGGGGTGTTTTTCAGCTGCAGGGACAGGACGACTGGATGCAATCGAGGGAAAGATGAATGCGGCCAAGTACAGGGATATCCTGGACAAAAACCTTCTCCAGAGTGCTCTGGACCTCAGACTGGGCCGAAGGTTTACCTTCCAACAAGACAATGACCCTAAGCACACAGCTAAAATAACGAAGGAGTGGCTTCACAACAACTCCGTGACTGTTCTTGAATGGCCCAGCCAGAGCTCTGACTTAAACCCAATTGAGCATCTCTGGAGAGACCTAAAAATGGCTGTCCATCAACGTTTACCATCCAACCTGACAGAACTGGAGAGGATCTGCAAGGAGGAATGGCAGAGGATCCCCAAATCCAGGTGTGAAAGACTTGTTGCATCTTTCCCAAAAAGACTCCTGGCTGTATTAGATCAAAAGGGGGCTTCTACTGAATACTGAGCAAAGGGTCTGAATACTTAGGACCATGTGATATTTCAGTTTTTCTTTTTTAATAAATCTGCAACAATGTCAACAATTCTGTGTTTTTCTGTCAGTATGGGGTGCTATGTGTACATTCATGAGGAAGAAGAATGAACTTAAAGCGGAGTTCCACCCATTTTTAATAGGTTGGAATACATAGATCTATGTAATCCCCTTTAAAACGGCTTTTACCAATGGAAACTTTTTTTTTTTTTTGATAGTAAATACCTTAATTTCGGCTTTATTCCTCCTCTCCTCACTTCCTGGTCCGATTGGCGATGACGTCATTCGGCGATCCGCAGTGTCTGCTGGGATGTATTCTATTCCAGAAATCTTGCAGTAGCTGTATCTGTACTGAGCCGTGCCTGCCCCGCCTCCGCCCCGCCTCCGCCCCGCCTCCGCCCCGCCTCCTCTCATTGAGTTGCATTGTATGAATGTATTAAGGCTGTTCTCTGCCCCGCCTCCGCCCCGCCTCCTCTCATTGAGTTGCATTGCAATACAACTCAATGAGAGGAGGCGGGGCGGAGGCGGGGCAGAGAACAGCCTTAATACATTCATACAATGCAACTCAATGAGAGGAGGCGGGGCAGAGAACAGCCTTAATACATTCATACAATGCAACTCAATGAGAGGAGGCGGGGCGGAGGCGGGGCAGGCACGGCTCAGTACAGATACAGCTACTGCGAGATTTCTGGAATAGAATACATCCCAGGAAACACTGCGGATCGCCGAATGACGTCATCCCCGATTGGACCAGGAAGTGAGGAGAGGAGGAATAAAGCCGAAATTAAGGTATTTACTAGCAAAAAAAAAAAAGGGGATTACATAGATCTAAAGTTCCAAAAATGGGTGGAACTCCACTTTAAATGATTTTAGCAGATGGCTGCAATATAAAAAAGAGTGAAAAATTTAAGGGGGTCTGAATACTTTCTGTACCCACTGTATATATATATATATATATATATATATATATATACACACATATATATATAATATATAACGCATGAATTATAATCTAATCCAGTGGTTCCCAAAGTGGGGGTCGCGACCCCCCGGGGGGTCGCGGAGTGGGGAGCGGGGGGTCGCGAGATGATTTACAGAAACTTTTTTTTATTATTTTTAATGCGAGTTAATGCGAGACACGGCAGGCAAAAACATTGTTTTTTTTTTTACTGGTCAATTTTGAGATTTTTGGATATTTGTCTTCAATAACATGTCTTCTTTCAGACTGTGGTGAAAAAAAAAGTCCGAAATACACATTTAGGTCTTTATTTTATTACACTTTGTCTGTTTGCGTCTGTAGATTTCGCGTAAATAGGAAATAGAAACCCTTTATTATAAAAAAAATAGGTGGCTCTTAACGTTTTTCTGGCATAGCGGTGCACGGCAAATATTTAATGCATTCAATGAAAATATTCAATGGTATTCAGTGCAAAACAAAAATGAAAAATACAATTAGCCAATAAAATAAACAAATTATTGTGGCATTAATTAGCCCATAAACAATATTTATTGTAAAGCCTAAACGAATTTGTTTAAAGAAAGAGGCCGCTCACTCTAACGTTAACCAGATAAATGTTAGCTTTTATGAAGCGCATATCCAAGTGTTTGTGCGGAGTGGAGCGCGCACTATATGACATGGATAGAGGCGCCGCTGCCATCACTCGCATTTTCCTATCAACAGTGGAAACAACTTAAAATACTTCATTTCTGGTCGGCAGCTTGTTCGTATTCTGTCTGTAAGCATTTCACAGTTATGGATGTATTTGTTTTTGTCCATAATTTGTTAATAAAATAGCCTGGCTTAGAGATTGTGTTCCTTTTTGTTTTAGCTCTGTCAGTATGTAACCAAATCGCAAATCTTACATACGAGGGGGAGGGGGAGGGGTCGGGGTCGCGGGTCGTCAGCAATCTAATATTGGGGGTCGCGGTCTGAAAAGTTTGGGAACCCCTGATCTAATCAATAATATCATTTTATTATATATATTATATAATAAAATTATATTATTGATTAGATTATAATTCATGCGTTTGTGTTTCAAATTTATCACATCTGGGATGTCTACTAGACTCTTGTTTTGGTCAGGTTTAAGTCAGTAATTACTAAGAATTGTAGGCCTATAATACATAACATAAATGTGTTATGTGTTTGTGTTTTGTGCAACGTTTGAATTTCCCTCCCAGTTCCGCTCCCATGCAGCATTGCTGCTGCAGGGAACGGAACTAGGAAGTCATCACACCGACGGACGAGCAGCGGGGATCTCGGCTGGTGGTCACAGCAATGAGAGATCATCGCTGGATCGCCAGGAGAAGGTAAGAGACACCGATGCGCGCTCTGCACATCTACCCCGAGCGTGACTCGGGGATACCGATCCTAGCCTAAAAAATCCACCCCGAGTCAAGCTCGGGGATACCGCCAGGGAGGTTAACCACTTTAGGACCGGAGGATTTTCCTGCTTAACGTCCAGGCCCCTTTTTTCAACTTGGCAATGTGCGACTTTAACTGACAATTGCGCAGTCATGCAACGCTGTACCCAAACTAAATTTACGTCCTTTTTTTTCCCACAAACAGAGCTTTCTTTTGGTGGTATTTGATCACCTCTGTGCTTTTCATTTTTTGCGATATTAATAAAAAAATGGCAAACATTTTGCGAAAAATTGACATTTCCTACTTTGACAGTTAAAAAATATCCAATATATAACATTTTTGTCATATATTTAGGCCAAAATGTATTTAGCTACATGTCTTTGACAAATAAATTCTCAATGAGCGTATTTTTAGCCACTTTAAGACCGGAAAATTATACCCCATTCCTGACCAGTCCATATTTTGCGATTCGGCACTGCGTTACTTTAATGGACAATTGCGTGGTCGTGCGACGCTGTACCCAAATTAAATTTATGTATTTTTTTCCCCACAAATAGAGCTTTCTTTTGGTGGTATTTGATCACCTGTGCGATTTTAAATTTTTGAAAAAAAAAAACAATTTAAAGAGAAAAAAAAAACAATGTTTTTCACATTCTGATAAATAACATTCCCCCAAAAATTTACAAATCAAAATTTTTTAACATTTTAGGCCAATTTGTTTTCTGTTACATATGTTTGGTAAAAAAAAATCACAATAAGCGTATTTTGATTGGTTTGTGCAAAAGTTATCGCGTTTACTAACTACGGGAAAGATTTGTCATTTTTATTGTTTATTTTTTTTTGCTAGTAATGGCAGCAATCAGCGATTTTTTTGCGGGACTGTGACATTGCGGCGCGCAGATCGGACCCCTAACTGACATTTTTGACACTTTTGGGGGGACCAGTGACATTACTACAGTAATCAGTGCTATAAATATGCACTGTTACTGTAATAATGACACTGGCAGGGAAGGGGTTAACACTGTTGGTGATCAAGGGGTTCAATGTATGCCTCATGCTTATTGACGTGTGTGGGGGGAGGGGGTTATGTGACACAGACACAGATTGCAGGTTCAGCTATGCTGAATCCTGTGATCTGTCCCTGTCTGTCACAGAGGAGATCCGCCCGCTTTGTTTACACAAGCGGGCGGATTTCCTCAGTCTTTCCCCGACGATCGGGGAAGAGAGGTGGTCATCACCGCCTCTCCTCCCCTGGCCCGAATCCCACTGTGTCTAAACACAGCGGGAGCGAGCCTCCGGGGCCGTGCGGGCCGCCGAGAGAGGGAGGTATCTGGCGGCGTAGGTCTACGTCGCCAGACCCAGCCGAGCTGCTCTGCTTCAGTAGCAGCAACGTGGGCGCATCCATATTAGGTGTGAACCCAGCCTAAAGGTAATAAATGGGGTACCTCAAGAACCAGAAGTTAGCCTGGTATACCACCATTTTGCAGTATACCAAGACTTATTGTACTGGTATTTACAAAGCAGTTGAGGAGCATTGAAAATTTTGAGCTAGAAAATAATGCACCCTAATCAAGAGCTGTTTGCAGAATTACCTGGCTGAACAAACATAATTTACCATGATATTGTGACTGTGCCCCATGTCTAAAGCTTGCCAAAGAATGGTGTTCTTTTGTTTCTCTTCAGCCTGAGGGTCTAAAGGCCCGTACACACGTACCGATCGTCGGCATACAAACGTCGGTGGACGAAGGATCTGCCGATTGTACGCGTGTTAGTATGGTGCCTCCGACAGATGTCTGCGCACAATCCGCGGACAAAAGTCTTTCTTGCAAACATGAAAATATTTGTATGCCGACACCAGAACGGACGATTGTTCGCCTGTCAGTACACAATTCTGCCGACACACAGCTACAAATCCCAACACGCATGATCAAACCAAATGAGTTCCCGGAAGAATTTTCTCTAGTAAACTCAACATTTTATTCAGAAAGAACTTTCGGCTCGCGGAAGTCCAAGAAATAGGTGAAATGCGGAGCACATGCTCATCTTGATAAATGTGAGAAGAAGGAAGATGCTGCTCATAATGCCATACTTTTCTAATAAAAAGGCATGTGTTCTGTTATGATGAAGATAATGTTTGTCTATTCTATCTGTTCTATCAAATTTTATAATTAAATAATTTGAACTCTTCACCATTATTTTTGTATTTTCACACCAAAGATCTAACTATTGATATGACCCTTTATTCTTGTATGAATTAATGTCTAAAACATATTTTTCAGGTTATGCACAATATTAAACATGTTAACAAATTCAGATAGGCCATTTTTTATTTTCAATTTTCTTTATTTTTTGGATCTCAGCAAAAAAAAAACAAAGCAAACATTAATACTTTCCGTATAATAAACTAAACATAAAAAAGGTCCATTTGGACAAAATTAAACTAGAAACTGGCAAACAGGGGTAAAATAAATAATAGGGGGTTACAAAAATTAAAGTTGCTGGTAACTGAAATCAGGTTGCCATGAGGGCAGGTTTGGATCATGCTGGCCATATTGCCACTGGCCATGTGGCATTTGGCGAGGTGGTGGGTGTTGTGGAGGTGGAGGTGGAGGTGGAGGTGGAGGGCACGGGTGCTCCTGGCATGCATGGCTGTGCTCAGTAAGTATGCCGTTTTCTGCGTTTTGCAGCACATCCAGAATAATTTTTCTGGCATACTGACACTGCCTGAGGTCCACCTTATCTAAAATTTTTGCCGTCATGTTGCCGAAGGACTCATTGGCCTCCGGTTTCCGACGTAGGGCTATGGTGGCCTCCTGGATAAACTCGTCTGTGATATCATCCACGTGCTTCCTCTTTTGCCTCCGTTTGGCAGGAGGAGGTGGTGGTGGAAAGAGTTCCACAGGCTCCCCAGGCTCCGCAGGCTCCCCAGGCTCCTGGCTGCAACCTGGCTCCTCCTCAGTGACACTTCCCTGTTGATGAAATGAACAATTGATTAGAATGTTATAGTGTATATAAAAATGCATGTTTGTTATATTATTGTGAACAAATAGCAGACTTTACATACAGTGGCATATCTAGGGTCTCCAGTGCCCTTGTTGAGGAGCTGTATTTGGCAACAACCCCCCCCCCCCCAAGATCAATGTAAAACTGTAACCCACCCCCCCAAAAAAAAATTAAAGGGCATTAAAAGTTTCTAATTTGCCCCTTGTTTGCCCAGTGTAGAGCTCTCTAGTGGGCAATCATTGTCTCAGGTGTGAAAAAGAAAGAGAGGGTTGAGAGCTAGAGAGAGGGAGAGAAAGAGGGGGTGTGAGAGAGAGAGGAGGGGGTTGCAGAGAGAGAGGGGCCTGAACTTGCAGAGGACTTGATGTAGGGCATTGAGGGTGAAGCAGTGCAGGGAAACATGAATAAGGAAGCCACCTGCCTTGCTGACCCAGAGTGAGAGACCAGAGACATGGAAGCAAGGATGGATGGATCATTTGCAGGAGCTGTTAGTTTTGTATTAAAAAAGGTTGAGCCAGAGGAATGCTGAGGCTACAGCAGTGTTTGTTAGGACCAGAGGTGTGCTGGGGATGCAGCAGTGTTTGTAAGACCAGAGGTGTGCTGGGGATGCAGTGAGAGGCAGTCTCAGTCTCCTGGTCTTTTGGCTCAGCTGCTCTCAATGTTTTACACCTGCATGAAGCAGCTCTCAATGTTTTACACCTGCATGAAGCAGCTCTCAATGTTTTACACCTGCATGAAGCAGCTCTCAATGTTTTACACCTGCATGAATCCGCCTGCAAACTGGGGGTTCTGGGGTGTGCAGGCTGAGTGGATTGTTAAAATAAACAATAAAACAATGCCAATGTTTTTGTGACCCACCCCCCTTGGCCTGCGCCCCTGGCGGTTGCCTGTCATGCCAACCCCTTGCTATGCCCGTTTACATAAAGGGTCAATTATGGTTTAGCTTATAATTTTGTTACATGATTACATTTTAGCAGACAATATATTGTGAAATGCCATACCTGAGTAAAACTCTCCTCCAGGAAATCCTCATCCTGGCTTGGATCTACCGACACTGAGCCCTCTGCCGAAGTAGAAGGCAGTGTAGAAATTGACGGCCTGGATTCCATGGTGTCTGCCAGGAACCGCATGTTATCAAAGTACCACAGCCGTGGTACATGTACATTCCGTGCCCCTGCTCCAGACTGGGTGGAATCTTCTATTTTTTTTAACTCCCGCCTGTAGGCAGTGCGAATACTGTTTATTTTTTTGCGGATATACTCAAAATTTGCCCCAGGACAGACGGGCTTGTAGAAGGCCACCAAATGTTCCATGGCCTGTTTTCTGAGTTTTCTATTTTTATAATCTGCGGACTTGACTTGCCACAAACAGGGCAGTTGCCTGAACTCATCAATAAAACTTATTAAAAAGTTGTGGGTGGTGAAATTGTCCACCATATTGCAGGACAGTATATGCCTGCAAGACACAAAACAACACAAAACATATTAAAATAGCATGTATTTTGGCACATAATAAAGATATTCCTAATAAAAGCTGTATAGGGCCCAAAACACACACTTTCTATTAAAAGAGTCGTACCTTTGTTTGTGGGGAAAAGTCGTGATTCGCCGCTCGATCGTGCTCCAACTCTCGATATGTCCGCTAGCGAATCGTCGGCCGAACGATCTGGCGTCCTTTAAATACAGCGCAGGCGTCAACTCCTCCTCCAGTGGCGGGCTTGTGCAGGGGTGTGTACGTGCCGAAGATCAGGCCTACATGCGACACTCACACCTGAGGCAGTGGAATAATCATTGTTTAATTAGGAACCATGTCTCAACAATCTGGGAGCTCAATTAGTGGGGGCCGAAGTGATTGGGCCACCCGAAAATCAAGGGCTACACCCATGTCAAAGCCAGAAATGGTGGAGATGGTCTCCATTTTAGAAAAAATGGATTACGATGGAAAGTTGGCAAATTACGATCGGCCCAATGCCAGGAAAGATGGCATCATGGACAAGGTGGTGGCCTGTTTGGTCAAAAAATTCGGTGTCGAGCGATCGAAAGATCAGATTCGGAAACGGTGGTCTGACCTCAAACACCGTGAGCAGGATCAGCTTTCCCAAATCCATCGGATTTTGAAAAAAAGTAAGTTTTATTTTTTCTTTATTTTTTTAATCATGCAATATGTTTTTTATAATTTTGTGTATGTTGTATTAACATGTCTAGATTATAATGTCTATGTAAAAAGTTAGATTACTCATTTTAGTTGTCATGTCGTGATTTGATCGATCTATTGTTGATGTTTTAGTATATGACTAGGGTTGAGCGAACACCTAGATGTCCGTGTTCGACGGGTTCGGCCGAACTTTAAAAAAAAGTCCGGGTCCGTGTCCCGGACTTTTACCGAACTTTTCCCGGACACCGAACCCCATTGAAGTCAATGGGGACCCGAACTTTAAGGCACTAAAATGGCTCTAAAACACCAAAGGAAAGGGCTAGAGTGCTGCAAATGGCAGCAAAACGTAATTAAGAGCATGGCAAGTGCTCTGCAAACAAATGTGGATAGGGAAATAACTTAAAACAACAAAAAAAAACAGAAAAATAAAACAATGTTCTTCTTCATCTCTGAAGGACGAGGCCCATATGGAGTAGGAGGGAGGTTGAGGTGGTGGTGGATGTGGCGGTGACTAGACATATGCCGGTTTTCGGTAATTCGATATATCGCGGTATTGCATAGCCACGGTATTGTTATTGTGGCATTTTTAAAATACCGAGTTTCTCTGTCAAGTCTGCCTGACTTGTGAATTGATACATTTCAGTGAGCTGGATGACTCATTCACTCACTCAGCTAACACCTTTCAGCATTAAGTCTCCTAACTATAAACAAAAATGATTACATTTGTATCTTTTCCTTCCCTCTGCCAGGGAGAAAGGAAGTTTAACCTCTTAAAGACTGGATCTTTTTCTGACACTTGCTGTTTGCAAGTTAAAATCAGTTTTTTTTTTGCTAGAAAAGTACTTAGAACCCCCAAACATTTTATATATTTTTTTAGCAGAGACCCTACAGAATAAAATGGCGATTGTTGTAATATTTTATGTCACACTGTATTTGCGCAGCAGTCTTTCAAACGCAATGATTAGACTTTAATGAATAAAAAAAAAAAAAAAAACGTAACAGTAAAGTTATCCCAATTTTTTTTTTTTTTGTTACACAGAGAATCGTGAGAGAATCGTGATCTTTATTCCAAGCTAAAAAATCGTGATTCTCATTTTGGCCAGAATCGTGCAGCTCTAATAAATATATATATACACACACACACGCCTAGCAGCCCACATTACATTATTATATAGCCATCAAGCAGTGTCTGGCCTACCTGGTGATGACTGGTCCTGGCGCTCTGATCCGATGGCCTGGTCTTTAAAGGGGCAAATCCTTGCGATCCAGAAGTGGTTAAACCTGCAGGAGGACCGGTGTTTTTATCTATTAATGACTTTACTATTGCTTTAGGCCTGGTTCACATGTATGCGGGTTGGTGGTTCACATGTATGCGGGTTGGCGGTTCACATGTATGCGGGTTGGCGGCCCACATTTGCACAGGCATAGCAGCCCATTGATTTGAACGGGCTGCTATGCCCTCATTTTCCGCAGAAAAAAGGTGCATGCAGCATTTTTTTTAAATTCAGTGGCCTTGAAATCCATCCTGCTTTTGCACCATGCGACTAACCTGCAGTTCCTGCTCTGGCAAGCTTTCTGCATTTTTTGTATACGTGGGCACGGCATTTAAAAATAAACAGTTTGCGTGTGCAGCAACGGCAGGTAAGTCGCATGGTGCAAAAGAAGGATGGATTTCATGGCCACTGCATTTTTTTAAATTCTGCATGCACCTTTTTTCAGCTGAAAACGCAGGCATAGCAGCTCAAGCCCATTCACATCAATGGGCTGCTATGCCTGTGCAAATGTGGGCCCCCAACCCGCATACATGTGAACCAGGCCTAAAGCAATAGTAAAGTCATTAATAGATAAAAACACCGGTCCTCCTGCAGGTTTAACCAATTAATGACTTTACTATTGCTTTAGGCCTGGTTCACATGTATGCGGGTTGGGGGCCCACATTTGCACAGGCATAGCAGCCCATTGATGTGAATGGGCTTGAGCTGCTATGCCTGCGTTTTCAGCTGAAAAAAGGTGCATGCAGAATTTAAAAAAATGCAGTGGCCATGAAATCCATCCTTCTTTTGCACCATGCGACTTACCTGCCGTTGCTGCACACGCAAACTGTTTATTTTTAAATGCCGTGCCCACGTATACAAAAAATGCAGAAAGCTTGCCAGAGCAGGAACTGCAGGTTAGTCGCATGGTGCAAAAGCAGGATGGATTTCAAGGCCACTGAATTTTAAAAAAATGCTGCATGCACCTTTTTTCTGCGGAAAATGAGGGCATAGCAGCCCATTCAAATCAATGGGCTGCTATGCCTGTGCAAATGTGAACCACCAACCCGCATACATGTGAACCAGGCCTAAAGCAATAGTAAAGTAATTTATAAACAACACCTCCTTCAGGTTTAACCACTTCTTGACCACAAGGATTTGCCCTCTTAATGACCAGGCCATCGGATCGGAGCCGAGCGCCAGAACCAGTTATCACCAGTTAGGCCAGACACTGCTTGATGACCTATTTTAGGCCTGGTTCACAGAGTCTGTACTGACTGACTATATAATAATGTGCATAAGTGAACCAAAGCCCCTAAATTCAGCAATGAAATTGAAGTGAGGTGGAAATTTAATAATTTAAATTTAATAATAGAATACCGTGATAATACCGTATACCGTGGCAAAACCTTAATCAATTAATCGCAGCATGAAAATCTGATACCGTCACAAGCCTAGCGGTGACATAGGCGTGCGCACAGGGTGTGCTGGGTGTGCCTGGGCACACCCTAATCACCTAGGGCACATAGCATTGCCAGTGAGGAGATGGGAAAGATCTCCCTGGGACCTGCTCTGCTCTATTTCTCCTTGCCTACAGGTACATGGCCCCGATACATTACTCTCCCTGCTGGCAAACACATGCATGTGTATTTCAACTTTGGGGTGCACACCTTAATGCAATAGGCTGCGCACACCTATGGGCGGTGTAGGTGGAAGCGGCGGTGGAGGAGGACCAGGGCCGGATTAACAGCATCATGGGCTTGGTGCTGAGGATTTTGAAGGGCCTTAAGGGCCGTGCCTTGCCATGCACCCAGAGGAGGAAGGGTGCAGCCATGCATGCCTAATTCAACATGGGATGCTGTCTCTGAAGCCCATAAACACATCCATGCATCGCCAACTGTCCCTCCTTGTCCGGCCTTCACGCTGTGTGGGGAGGTTCTGAGGGTGCTGCCTGGGGAAGCGAGCATAGAAGCCAGACTTCTGTGTTTACAAGTGACAGAAGAGCGGTAACAGTGAATATGGCCAACCCGGGGCCTATATAAAAGGTAGGGGCCTGGAGCTGCAGCTCCAATAGCCCCTACATTAATCTGGCCCTGAGGAGGAGGACGAGGTAGCCAACACTGCTTCTTTTCAAAAATTTTAAATGAGGGTACACCCCAAAAGAGTGAGAAAGAGCAAAAATGGAACAATGGGTGGGTAAGGTCGGTATCCATTGCTATTCTGCATAAGGTACGGAAAAGTCCCGTGGGATCCATGCCTGGTTCATTTTAATGAACGTGAGCTTGTCCACATTGTCTCTGGACAGGCGGCTGCGCTTGTCTGTTATAACGCCCCCAGCCGTGCTAAATACCCGTTCAGATAATACACTGGCTGCAGGGCACGCCAGCACCTCCAAGGCGTAAAGGGCAAGCTCAAGCCATGTGCCCAATTTGGAGACCCAGAAGTTGAAGGGGGCAGACCCGTCATTCACTACATGTAGGCGTGTGCACACATACTGCTCCACCATGTTGGTAAAATGCTGCCTCCTGCTAAGACGTTCCATCTGAGCTGCTGGTGCTGCTGTTTGTTGTGGCGTGCTGACAAAGCTTTTCCACATTTCGGCCATGCTAACCCTGCCTTCTGAGGTGCTGGCGGTGCCCTGGTTGCGTTGGCGACCTCCTCCTCCTCCTCCTCTGCCTTGTGCTTCCACTGTGGCCCCGCTGTCAGATGGGAATGCCAGCAGCATGGCGTCTACCAGCGTGCGCTTGTACTCGCGCATCTTGCGATCGCGCTCCAGTGAGAGAATTAAGGACGGTACGTTGTCCTTGTAACGGGGATCCAGCAGCGTGGCCACCCAGTAATCAGCACAAGTTAGAATGTGGGCAACTCGGCGGTCGTTGTGGAGACACTGCAGCATGTAATCGCTCATGTGTGCCAGGCTGCCCAGAGGCAACGAAAGGCTGTCCTCTGTGGGAGGTGTATCGTCCGTGTCCTCTGTATCCCCCCAGCCACGCACCAGTGATGGCCATGAGCTGGCCTGGGTGCCACCCTGCTGTGAACATGGTTCCATCTCCTCCTCCAGCTCCTCCTCCTCCTCATCCTCCTCATCCTCCAGAACTGTGCCCCTGCTGGACAATTGCGTCCCTGGCGTTTGCGTGTGCAGGAACCCACCCTCGGAGCCCCTTGCGAATGACTGCCCTGAAAGCCTTGGAAATGTTACCTCTTCATCCTCCTCCTCCTCCTCATCCTGTGCCACATCCTCTTCCATCATCGCCCGAATTGTTTTTTCAAGGAGGCATGGAAGTGGGATAGTTAAGCTGAGAACGGCGTCATTGCCACTGGCCATGTTGGTGGAGTACTCAAAACAGCGCAACAAGGCACACAGGTCTCGCATGGAGGCCCAGTTAAATTAAATAGCGGAATAGAAAATATGATCCAAAAAAAGTGTATGTATATCACACGTACACAACCACACTGGGCCCCAATTACTATTGTTTGTACCCCTAAAAGGCTAGATGAGGAGTAGGGGGAGTATGGAACAGGCAGCACCCTCAAACCTTCAGAAGTATGAGATGAACCCCAACAACTTGGAAAGGTGGATCTCTCTCACACGTACCGACACAGACTATCCCGCAATTCAATTGATCCTCAAAGGTTTTTATTGAATAGCGGAGTAGGAAATATGATCAAAAAAAGTGTATGTATCTCGCACGTACACAACCACACTAGGCCCCAATTACTATTGTTTGTACCCCTAAAAGGCTAGATGAGGAGTAGGGGGGGTATGGAACAGGCAGCACCCTCAAACCTTCAGAAGTATGAGATGAACCCCAACAACTTGGAAAGGTGGATCTCTCTCACACGTACCGACACAGACTATCCCCCAATTTAACTGATCCCCAAAGGTTTTTGATTAAATAGCGGAATAGAAAATATGATCCCAAAAAAGTGTATGTATATCACACGTACACAACCACACTGGGCCCCAATTACTATTGTTTGTACCCCTAAAAGGCTAGATGAGGAGTAGGGGGAGTATGGAACAGGCAGCACCCTCAAACCTTCAGAAGTATGAGATGAACCCCAACAACTTGGAAAGGTGGATCTCTCTCACACGTACCAACACAGACTATCCCCCAATTTAACTGATCCCCAAAGGTTTTTGATTAAATAGCGGAATAGAAAATATGATCCAAAAAAAGTGTATGTATATCACACGTACACAACCACACTAGGCCCCAATTACTATTGTTTGTACCCCTAAAAGGCTAGATGAGGAGTAGGGGGAGTATGGAACAGGCAGCACCCTCAAACCTTCAGAAGTATGAGATGAACCCCAACAACTTGGAAAGGTGGATCTCTCTCACACGTACCGACACAGACTATCCCCCAATTTAACTGATCCCCAAAGGTTTTTGATTAAATAGCGGAATAGAAAATATGATCCAAAAAAAGTGTATGTATATCACACGTACACAACCACACTAGGCCCCAATTACTATTGTTTGTACCCCTAAAAGGCTAGATGAGGAGTAGGGGGGGTATGGAACAGGCAGCACCCTCAAACCTTCAGAAGTATGAGATGAACCCCAACAACTTGGAAAGGTGGATCTCTCTCACACGTACCAACACAGACTATCCCCCAATTTAACTGATCCCCAAAGGTTTTTGATTAAATAGCGGAATAGAAAATATGATCCCAAAAAAGTGTATGTATATCACACGTACACAACCACACTAGGCCCCAATTACTATTGTTTGTACCCCTAAAAGGCTAGGAGTAGGGGGAGTATGGAACAGGCAGCACCCTCAAACCTTCAGAAGTATGAGATGAACCCCAACAACTTGGAAAGGTGGATCTCTCTCACACGTACCAACACAGACTATCCCCCAATCAATGTTCCCTTTAAACTGCGCGCCTGCGCGGCAGCGCAGTCTAAATGACGTAAATGACGGTCCCGCGCAGTACAATGTCAGACGGCGCAGCCACGCAGTGCGCCGCGAGAGCCCGCCCATTGTGTTACAATAGCGAATGAAAATTCGCTATTGTCACACGGATCCTCCTCCTGGCCAATCAGGGAGCGGGTCCTCCCGCTTCCTGATTGGCCGAAAGGCATACCACCCCCATGCCATTGGCCGAGGTCCGAGGAGGAGGCGGGAGGACTGAGAAGATGTAGGGACGCGGGTGCCGGGACTAAAGAGAAGCTGCTGTGACTCGTCGACTCGTGAGGTAAGTGCACGGGTCGTAGGTGGAAGATTTTATCATTGTTTCCTCTTCTGTATATCCAATGCAAAATTATTTACAGGTTCTGGTAAACCTCACTTCCTTACTCGGGGTTCTTGGGTATCTGTAAGATCTGACACTGGTTAAAATATTTATACAGTGCATTCTTTACTAAGAGTTCATTAAACATTTCTGTGCATTGCTATGTTCAGTATATTATACACACTTGCTGTGTGGTGTTGCAAACGGTTTCTACACTGGTGGGTGAGCCAGTGCTCCCATCACCTTTTTTAACATTTGGGAATTAGCGAAGGCTTTTTTTTTTTTTTCTATGGTAAATACACCAGTGGTTTTCCAAAAATAGTTTGTTGCCAGCATGTGCTGCTTTGGCTGGAGCTTACACAAGGCTGCAAATTGTCTCCCCACCCCCTGGGAGGGCACTAGGCCGATTGCCAAGCTCCAGGGTTGTAACACGCACCTCCATACCCAGAAGTACTGCACTTATCTGATGTTCAAATACTCTTCTCCCATCTATCGATCTGTACACTTTTAAAGTCCATACATCAGTCCCCATAGTTTGAGTAGCAGCAAAATTCTGCCAATAGCTAGCAGTCATTGGTCAAAACTGTCATAGGATGGCACTAGACCAATCACCAGGGATGTCACCTGCACCTTCATACCCAGAATTACTAGGTTTTTTCTTCACTCCTGTCAGCTAAATGGAGCAGTGGGGATTCGGGGGGGGGGGGGGGGGCTGGGACGGGACGCTGGCATCTCTGCATTGATTGGGGGCAATGCTGTGGGCACTCTGCAATGTATTGGGGCATTGCTGTGGTACTCTGCAATGTATTGGGGCATTGCTGTGGTACTCTGCAATGTATTGGGGGCATTGCTGTGGTACTCTGCAATTTATTGGGGGCACGCTGGTCACTCTGCATTGACATCCCCCCATTGCTCAGTCTAAAGTTTGGCGCTCAGAAATTTTTTTATTTGCTCAGCACAGTAAAAAATTAGAGGGAACATTGCCCCCAATTTAACTGATCCCCAAAGGTTTTTGATTAAATAGCGGAATAGAAAATATGATCCAAAAAAAGTGTATGTATATCACACGTACACAACCACACTAGGCCCCAATTACTATTGTTTGTACCCCTAAAAGGCTAGGAGTAGGGGGAGTATGGAACAGGCAGCACCCTCAAACCTTCAGAAGTATGAGATGAACCCCAACAACTTGGAAAGGTGGATCTCTCTCACACGTACCAACACAGACTATCCCCCAATTTAACTGATCCCCAAAGGTTTTTGATTAAATAGCGGAATAGAAAATATGATCCCAAAAAAGTGTATGTATATCACACGTACACAACCACACTGGGCCCCAATTACTATTGTTTGTACCCCTAAAAGGCTAGATGAGGAGTAGGGGGAGTATGGAACAGGCAGCACCCTCAAACCTTCAGAAGTATGAGATGAACCCCAACAACTTGGAAAGGTGGATCTCTCTCACACGTACCGACACAGACTATCCCGCAATTCAATTGATCCTCAAAGGTTTTTATTGAATAGCGGAGTAGGAAATATGATCAAAAAAAGTGTATGTATCTCGCACGTACACAACCACACTAGGCCCCAATTACTATTGTTTGTACCCCTAAAAGGCTAGATGAGGAGTAGGGGGGGTATGGAACAGGCAGCACCCTCAAACCTTCAGAAGTATGAGATGAACCCCAACAACTTGGAAAGGTGGATCTCTCTCACACGTACCAACACAGACTATCCCCCAATTTAACTGATCCCCAGAGGTTTTTGATTAAATAGCGGAATAGAAAATATGATCCCAAAAAAGTGTATGTATATCACACGTACACAACCACACTAGGCCCCAATTACTATTGTTTGTACCCCTAAAAGGCTAGGAGTAGGGGGAGTATGGAACAGGCAGCACCCTCAAACCTTCAGAAGTATGAGATGAACCTCAACAACTTGGAAAGGTGGATCTCTCTCACACGTACCAACACAGACTATCCCCCAATTTAACTGATCCCCAAAGGTTTTTGATTAAATAGCGGAATAGAAAATATGATCCCAAAAAAGTGTATGTATATCACACGTACACAACCACACTAGGCCCCAATTACTATTGTTTGTACCCCTAAAAGGCTAGGAGTAGGGGGAGTATGGAACAGGCAGCACCCTCAAACCTTCAGAAGTATGAGATGAACCCCAACAACTTGGAAAGTTGGATCTCTCTCACACGTACCAACACAGACTATCCCCCAATTTAACTGATCCCCAAAGGTTTTTGATTAAATAGCGGAATAGAAAATATGATCCCAAAAAAGTGTATGTATATCACACGTACACAACCACACTAGGCCCCAATTACTATTGTTTGTACCCCTAAAAGGCTAGATGAGGAGTAGGGGGGGTATGGAACAGGCAGCACCCTCAAACCTTCAGAAGTATGAGATGAACCCCAACAACTTGGAAAGGTGGATCTCTCTCACACGTACCAACACAGACTATCCCCCAATTTAACTGATCCCCAAAGGTTTTTGATTAAATAGCGGAATAGAAAATATGATCCCAAAAAAGTGTATGTATATCACACGTACACAACCACACTAGGCCCCAATTACTATTGTTTGTACCCCTAAAAGGCTAGGAGTAGGGGGAGTATGGAACAGGCAGCACCCTCAAACCTTCAGAAGTATGAGATGAACCCCAACAACTTGGAAAGGTGGATCTCTCTCACACGTACCAACACAGACTATCCCCCAATTTAACTGATCCCCAAAGGTTTTTGATTAAATAGCGGAATAGAAAATATGATCCAAAAAAAGTGTATGTATATCACACGTACACAACCACACTAGGCCCCAATTACTATTGTTTGTACCCCTAAAAGGCTAGGAGTAGGGGGAGTATGGAACAGGCAGCACCCTCAAACCTTCAGAAGTATGAGATGAACCCCAACAACTTGGAAAGGTGGATCTCTCTCACACGTACCAACACAGACTATCCCCCAATTTAACTGATCCCCAAAGGTTTTTGATTAAATAGCGGAATAGAAAATATGATCCCAAAAAAGTGTATGTATATCACACGTACACAACCACACTAGGCCCCAATTACTATTGTTTGTACCCCTAAAAGGCTAGGAGTAGGGGGAGTATGGAACAGGCAGCACCCTCAAACCTTCAGAAGTATGAGATGAACCCCAACAACTTGGAAAGGTGGATCTCTCTCACACGTACCAACACAGACTATCCCCCAATTTAACTGATCCCCAAAGGTTTTTGATTAAATAGCGGAATAGAAAATATGATCCCAAAAAAGTGTATGTATATCACACGTACACAACCACACTAGGCCCCAATTACTATTGTTTGTACCCCTAAAAGGCTAGATGAGGAGTAGGGGGGGTATGGAACAGGCAGCACCCTCAAACCTTCAGAAGTATGAGATGAACCCCAACAACTTGGAAAGGTGGATCTCTCTCACACGTACCAACACAGACTATCCCCCAATTTAACTGATCCCCAAAGGTTTTTGATTAAATAGCGGAATAGAAAATATGATCCCAAAAAAGTGTATGTATATCACACGTACACAACCACACTAGGCCCCAATTACTATTGTTTGTACCCCTAAAAGGCTAGGAGTAGGGGGAGTATGGAACAGGCAGCACCCTCAAACCTTCAGAAGTATGAGATGAACCCCAACAACTTGGAAAGGTGGATCTCTCTCACACGTACCAACACAGACTATCCCCCAATTTAACTGATCCCCAAAGGTTTTTGATTAAATAGCGGAATAGAAAATATGATCCAAAAAAAGTGTATGTATATCACACGTACACAACCACACTAGGCCCCAATTACTATTGTTTGTACCCCTAAAAGGCTAGGAGTAGGGGGAGTATGGAACAGGCAGCACCCTCAAACCTTCAGAAGTATGAGATGAACCCCAACAACTTGGAAAGGTGGATCTCTCTCACACGTACCAACACAGACTATCCCCCAATTTAACTGATCCCCAAAGGTTTTTGATTAAATAGCGGAATAGAAAATATGATCCCAAAAAAGTGTATGTATATCACACGTACACAACCACACTGGGCCCCAATTACTATTGTTTGTACCCCTAAAAGGCTAGATGAGGAGTAGGGGGAGTATGGAACAGGCAGCACCCTCAAACCTTCAGAAGTATGAGATGAACCCCAACAACTTGGAAAGGTGGATCTCTCTCACACGTACCAACACAGACTATCCCCCAATTTAACTGATCCCCAGAGGTTTTTGATTAAATAGCGGAATAGAAAATATGATCCCAAAAAAGTGTATGTATATCACACGTACACAACCACACTAGGCCCCAATTACTATTGTTTGTACCCCTAAAAGGCTAGGAGTAGGGGGAGTATGGAACAGGCAGCACCCTCAAACCTTCAGAAGTATGAGATGAACCCCAACAACTTGGAAAGGTGGATCTCTCTCACACGTACCAACACAGACTATCCCCCAATTTAACTGATCCCCAAAGGTTTTTGATTAAATAGCGGAATAGAAAATATGATCCAAAAAAAGTGTATGTATATCACACGTACACAACCACACTAGGCCCCAATTACTATTGTTTGTACCCCTAAAAGGCTAGGAGTAGGGGGAGTATGGAACAGGCAGCACCCTCAAACCTTCAGAAGTATGAGATGAACCCCAACAACTTGGAAAGGTGGATCTCTCTCACACGTACCAACACAGACTATCCCCCAATTTAACTGATCCCCAAAGGTTTTTGATTAAATAGCGGAATAGAAAATATGATCCCAAAAAAGTGTATGTATATCACACGTACACAACCACACTAGGCCCCAATTACTATTGTTTGTACCCCTAAAAGGCTAGGAGTAGGGGGAGTATGGAACAGGCAGCACCCTCAAACCTTCAGAAGTATGAGATGAACCCCAACAACTTGGAAAGGTGGATCTCTCTCACACGTACCAACACAGACTATCCCCCAATTTAACTGATCCCCAGAGGTTTTTGATTAAATAGCGGAATAGAAAATATGATCCCAAAAAAGTGTATGTATATCACACGTACACAACCACACTAGGCCCCAATTACTATTGTTTGTACCCCTAAAAGGCTAGGAGTAGGGGGAGTATGGAACAGGCAGCACCCTCAAACCTTCAGAAGTATGAGATGAACCTCAACAACTTGGAAAGGTGGATCTCTCTCACACGTACCAACACAGACTATCCCCCAATTTAACTGATCCCCAAAGGTTTTTGATTAAATAGCGGAATAGAAAATATGATCCCAAAAAAGTGTATGTATATCACACGTACACAACCACACTAGGCCCCAATTACTATTGTTTGTACCCCTAAAAGGCTAGGAGTAGGGGGAGTATGGAACAGGCAGCACCCTCAAACCTTCAGAAGTATGAGATGAACCCCAACAACTTGGAAAGGTGGATCTCTCTCACACGTACCAACACAGACTATCCCCCAATTTAACTGATCCCCAAAGGTTTTTGATTAAATAGCGGAATAGAAAATATGATCCCAAAAAAGTGTATGTATATCACACGTACACAACCACACTAGGCCCCAATTACTATTGTTTGTACCCCTAAAAGGCTAGGAGTAGGGGGAGTATGGAACAGGCAGCACCCTCAAACCTTCAGAAGTATGAGATGAACCCCAACAACTTGGAAAGGTGGATCTCTCTCACACGTACCAACACAGACTATCCCCCAATTTAACTGATCCCCAGAGGTTTTTGATTAAATAGCGGAATAGAAAATATGATCCCAAAAAAGTGTATGTATATCACACGTACACAACCACACTAGGCCCCAATTACTATTGTTTGTACCCCTAAAAGGCTAGGAGTAGGGGGAGTATGGAACAGGCAGCACCCTCAAACCTTCAGAAGTATGAGATGAACCTCAACAACTTGGAAAGGTGGATCTCTCTCACACGTACCAACACAGACTATCCCCCAATTTAACTGATCCCCAAAGGTTTTTGATTAAATAGCGGAATAGAAAATATGATCCCAAAAAAGTGTATGTATATCACACGTACACAACCACACTAGGCCCCAATTACTATTGTTTGTACCCCTAAAAGGCTAGGAGTAGGGGGAGTATGGAACAGGCAGCACCCTCAAACCTTCAGAAGTATGAGATGAACCCCAACAACTTGGAAAGGTGGATCTCTCTCACACGTACCAACACAGACTATCCCCCAATTTAACTGATCCCCAAAGGTTTTTGATTAAATAGCGGAATAGAAAATATGATCCCAAAAAAGTGTATGTATATCACACGTACACAACCACACTAGGCCCCAATTACTATTGTTTGTACCCCTAAAAGGCTAGATGAGGAGTAGGGGGAGTATGGAACAGGCAGCACCCTCAAACCTTCAGTATGAGATTGTGTTCACTGTACCCCACAAAGATTGAGTTCACTGCACCCCACAATGATTGTGTTCACTGCACCCCACAAAGATTGTGTTCACTGCACCTCACAAAGATTGTGTTCACTGTACCCCCCAAAGATTGTGTTCACTGCACCCCACAAAGATTCTGTTCACTGTACCCCACAAAGATTGTGTTCACTGCACCCCAAAAAGATTGTGTTCACTGCACCCCAAAAAGGATGTTGTTCACTGCACCCCAAAAAGGATGTTGTTCACTCCACCCCAAAAAGATTGTGTTCACTGCACCCCACAAAGATTGTTTTCACTGCACCCCAAAAAGATTGTGTTCACTGCACCCCAAAAATGATTTTGTTCACTGCACCCCAAAAAGGATTTTGTTCACTGCACCCCAAAAAGGATGTTGTTCACTCCACCCCAAAAAGATTGTGTTCACTGCACCCCAAAAAGATTGTGTTCACTGCACCCCACAAAGGATTTTGTTCACTGCACCCCAAAAAGATTGTGTTCACTGCACCCCAAAAAGGATGTTGTTCACTGCACCCCAAAAAGGATTTTGTTCACTGCACCCCAAAAAGATTGTGTTCACTGCACCCCACAAAGGATTTTGTTCACTGCACCCCACAAAGATTGTGTTCACTGCACACCAAAAAGGATTGTGTTCACTGCACCCCAAAAAGATTTTGTTCACTGCACCCCAAAAAGATTGTGTTCACTGCAGCCCAAAAAGATTGTGTTCACTGCAGCCCAAAAAGATTGTGTTCACTGCAGCCCAAAAAGATTGTGTTCACTGCAGCCCAAAAAGATTGTGTTCACTGCAGCCCAAAAAGATTGTGTTCACTGCAGCTCACACACAGAAAAATGGATGTGGATCACTGACACCTGCCTATCTCCAATCCCACA
This sequence comes from Pelophylax lessonae, assembly GCF_965119305.1. Lineage (NCBI taxonomy): Eukaryota > Metazoa > Chordata > Amphibia > Anura > Ranidae > Pelophylax > Pelophylax lessonae. The sequence continues at coordinate 555,738,402 of NC_138769.1, read as the reverse complement.
CCACACAGCAATATCGATTGTAGTTTGTAGAACACAGTTTCCCTAAAATTCAGCAGACTCTGTCCCTAACAGGATTGAGAAGAGATCGTAGATCAGGATTGAGTGCAGACCCCACCCCCCACACAGCAATATCGATTGTAGTTTGTAGAAGACACTGACCCTATATAATTCAGCAGACTCTATCCCTAAAATGCCTACAACTCGCCCTGCCTAAACACTCCGACCTGTCCCTCAATTCTATCCGGACACAAATGGTTTTTTCCTGCCTATCTTTCCCTAATCAGCAGCCAGCACGTTGATGTGTGCTCTGTCCCTGAATCTAAGCAGCATAATGACGCCGCTGCGGCTGCCTCGAACTTATAAAGACTTGGTCACATGCTTCAGACGGCCAATCACAGCTACTGAGACATTTGCAGGCATGGCTGGGATGGCTTAAGGCACACCAGTTAAACGATTGTTGATTGGCTGTTGAAAGCCCGCCATGAAAAGAGCGCCAAAGCATGCAAAACCCGGAAATAAAACGACCGAACACGGATTTTTACCCGAACATACAGTAAAGTGTCCGTGTCCGTGTTCGGGTACAAAAAATCCAATTATTCGGTACGAACACGAATAATACAGTCCGTGTTCGCTCAACACTATATATGACATTAAAAGTCAGGAAGCCATAGTTAAAAATATATGTATTGTGTTGCAACGAACGTTCTTTCCTGCACGAATCTTCTCAGCAAACATTCCTATTAATCACAGATTATTATTCAAACCTTTAAATAGGAGAAAAACGTAAACTCCGTGCCAAACTATGGGAAAGGAGGAGGAGAGGTCTGGCAGCTCCATCGGCAGTTGCCGAACAAGATGAGGACATGGGCACAGAAGGTGGCACAGATTCCACTAAAGGTAATTGGTTCCTATGCACTGTCAAACATTAATGTACCATATTTTTCGTAGATAACCATGTACATGTCTTCATATTTGTTACTAAAAGAGCTATCAAGCAGGGCACCATGTCCTAACAAATGTACCTCTTGTGACTTTTATGATATGGCCAATGTTTTGTATTATGTAGATGAAGACATTATTCCGGAAATAATCCTGGTGGAGCCAACAAGTGATGAGACACCAGAGCAACAAGAAGGTTGGTAGTCACAGATTTTTGTGTAGTGGTATCATAGAAATATGTGTATTTGCAATGATTGTTTAACCTTATATTCTTGTATTCCCTTACAAATTTACATTGCAGATGTTGCATCATGCCAGGATGTGGCATCCCCAGCCAGGTCAGAAGCCCGATCTCCTGGCAACTTGCCAAGCAGCATGGAAGCCAGTTCCGAAACTGTGGAGGAACCAGGACCAAGTGTCCAAGAGCCAATTGTGTGCCCACGTAGGTTTTTTCAGAATGATTTTTATCAGTGTTATTTTTAGCCTCCAATTTACAACACTAGTTCCCTATGGGAGCCTCTTTATTTGAATGGAAGTCGCACCGTAAGTCGGATCAGGATGCTCTGACTTGCGGGGCCACTTGCGTTGTGAAGATTTTTGAGGGGGAACTACACCCAAAAATTGAACAACCCACCGTGGGTGTCCCCCCAAGTTCACAACCAGGCCTTTTGTGTGTGGTATTGAGTTTGAGGGTATGCCCACAACAAAAAGACAGCGTGGGTTACCCCCAAAACCCCTACCAGACCCTTATACAAGCATGCAGCTTGTCAGGCCAGGAAAGAGAACGAGCAAGCGGACCAAACACCCCCTGGACCACAGCAGGACACATGCCCTCAACATGGGGGGGTTTTGTTGCTTTGGGCCAGGGGGCCTCTGCACCGCACACCCAAAAGCACCTTACTCCCATGTAGAGGAGGACAAGAGCCTCATCCCCACAACCCTGTCTGGTGGTTTTGGGGGGTCATGCGGCCAGGGGGTTCCTAGGACTTTGGAAGCAACCTTTAACAAAGGGTGGCCCCCAGATCCCAGACCCCAATCACTATGTGAATGGGTATGGGGTACATAGTACCCCTACACATTAACCACATAAATGGAAGTGTATGTGAATAACGACAGGAGACGTTTATGAAATGTTCTTAAATATCTTCATCCGGTCTTCTCCACTCTGCTCTTTGGATCTTCTCCTCTCCACTCTTCTGCTGTCCAATCTTCTGCTCTTATGTTGTCTGCTCTTTTGCCCTAGGCTCTTCTTCTTCCTCCTGTCCTCCTCCAATGCTGTTGCCGTGCATTCTGCCCGTCTCTGGTCTCTGCATCTTAATATATATACATTACAACCATGCCCTCACAATGACGTCATCATGCGTTCACACCCCTAATGAATATATAGTAAGCTCAGGAGACCGGCAGAATCATCAGCAACAGCATCGGAGGAGGACAGGAGGAAGAAGAAGAGCCTAGGGCAAAAGAGCATAAGAACAGGGTAGGTATTAACTCGAGAGGAATTTAAGATTACCTGGACACCAAATGTTTCTCTATTATTATGACCTCATGTAGGTGATTCACATTGACTCATTTTTTTTTAATTTTTACAGACCATGTTTTACATAGTTGCACATTAGCCAAATTGACCCGTGAGGCTCTCCAATGCTGCGCAGACCTGGAACAAATAAAGGAGACTGCAACGGCATTACAAATCAAAATGCGCAATTTTGTGGACATGATTGGCAAATTTTAAGCCACAATTTTACTAGGTTTTTAATGTTTGTATTGGGATGTTCCTGATGTTACAAATTTTTTATAATGTTTTAGGGCATTTTAATTACACTCAGATGTTAAAGAGTGTACCCAAGTTTGGGAAAAGCACTTTACAACACCCTAACCCTAACCCTAACCCTAACCCTAACCCTAACCCTAACCCTGTGAATGTTTGATACTAAAACGTTTTTACATTCAACAATGTGTGTTCAATTCTTTATTAGACTTTCGTTGGGGGGTCGAGGTCTAAAGCTGTGTAAAGAAGCACTAAATGTATGATGGCTGTCCTATTCCCATATTTACATGTTAATGAAAGCATTTTGGTCACTGCCATATGCGAGTTGCTGGAGGTGTCAATGAAATGTTAAAGATACCCCCAGTTTTAACGCATATCACAGTGCGATCTGACATTTCACACAGGATCGGATCACACAAGTTTGAACGATTGTGCGATCCTATCCTGATGCGGCTGAATAAATGCATCATGTGCGACTTTTGTGCGAGTGCAGTGCGAATTGAGCCATACAAACTGTATAGCTGATTTTCGCATGAACATCTGATCGCATGTAATAAAGGAGCAGTGCGCTACGATATTACATGCCATCAGATGTGCAGTGTGAATTGAGACATACACTTTGTATGGCTACATTCGCACTGAACACGCATACAAGTCGCACATGACCCTTTATTTCTGATGTATCTGGATTGGATCGCACAGTGCTTAACACTTGTGGAATACAATCCTGTGGAAAAAGTAAGTGGCGGGTCACCCTTATGCAATGCTGGAAGGCTGCAAAGTCGCAGACTTCCCGCATCGCATAAGTGTGACTCAACACTCAAGGTACTAGCAGTCCTAGGATTCAATATGGCATTGATATTGCCAGTAGCAATCAGTGTAGGGAGATCAGTGTAATCTATAGTGTATTGCTTGTTCGTTGCTCTAGTTCACTTTCCATTACCTATATATATAACACTTTGAGATGAACAATGATCAAGTTTCACATAACACTGACATATCCTAACATTGGTGGGCAGTGAGAAGGATGTCATAAATGAACACAACATAACAGGTGTAGGTACTTTGTTAATACCCTAATGTATTATATGAAATATATAGTATGGGCAACTTCTGGACAATGAACACCAATGTAAGGTGACATTAGATGAACCTTGGGTGTGACCTAGTTCTCAATGTGACAGGGTTTGTGTACATTTTGTGGGGTGCAGAAGGCCCTTGTATTTACACCACTGGCTAAAAAATAACACATGGCCATCATCACTTTGGATCAGCTGGTGAGAGACTACAGTCAAGAAACACACTGATGAATGTATTAACCCTTCCAAAGTCACACATATATAACACATGATTAACCCAAATAATTGTGTTTGGCATATGTGCCCAAATGATTATAATCCACAATACAGAATCATTGCAATTTTTGTTTAATGTGTTGAAAAATAATATATCTCTGACATTTATCTTGTGTGTCCAATCTTTAACAAGATTAATGGGTGTGTGACAGTGATTGCTGCCAGGACACAGCTCCTCTCCCCACGAAATAGTCCAGATATTCCTGGCGGATCTGACGGGCCCTGTGTGATGCCAATGCTGACCGTCCAACTTCCATTGACGTCATGGACTCCACTTGGTTAGAAGGTTGGGCCTCTCCACTTGTACCTGGCATAGCAGGGTCAGTATCCAGTTGCTGCAATACATAATTTTGTGCATTCCTGCGTAGGAAGTTGTGCAAAATGCAGCAACACAAGACCACATTATCCACTTTGTACAGTGCCAGGTTTATGGACGTCAGGAATATCCGGAACCGGTTGGCCATTATCCCGAAGGCATTCTCCACAACTCTGCGAGCTCTGGACAACCGGTAGTTGTAAATCCTTTGGTCTGGGGTGAGGTTCCTCTGAGGGTAGGGCTTCATGAGATGCTCCCCAAGCGCAAAAGCCTCATCTGCGATAAACACAAAGCTCATACCCTCAACAGTTTGCTCCCTGGATGGCAGGTTCAGAGTGCCGTTCTTTAGACGACGAGCGAACTCCGTCTGATCAATAACTCCCCCATCCGAATTGCGGCCATTTTTGCCAATATCCAAAAAAATAAACTCATAGTTTGCATTAACTATGGCTAGCATGACTATACTAAAAAAACCTTTATAATTATAATAAAATGTGCCGGAATTCGGAGGGGGGACAATGCGGACGTGCTTCCCATCAATAGCACCCCCACAATTGGGAAAATTCCACTTCTCCAGAAATTGATCAGAAATCTCCAGCCATTGCTCTGCGTTTGAAGGAAACTGTGGGGAAAAAATAAAAAAAAATAAAAAAAATAAAATTAGTGCTTGAGCACATCACATTATTAATTACACACACAGTTGTCTGTTAAATGCTTATGCAACTTGCTAAAAAAATATACAACAGGAAGGCAAAGGTTTGGATATGGGGATGTAACATCTACATACATTTCTTTTCAACCTCCTATTGTTCTTATATTGTAAAGGGCCATACACACTAGAAGATTCTCTGAAGACTTTTTCGTGCAGATTTAACTTTTCTATGTAGTGCAAGGGCCTACCAGATTGCATAGGATTTGAAAGTGTTTGTTGGACCTCATATTATTTGGTTTTGGTAAATCGGAAGGATAAATTGTTCTGACAATCTTCTAGTGTGTATGGCCCATTATACTCACCAGCTAGAGCTGAGATTTACAAACTACGGCCCTCCAGCTGTTGCAGAACTACACATCCCATGAGGCCTTGTAATTCTCTGACATTCACAGACATGACTAGGCATGATGGAAATTGAAGTTCGTGAACAACTGGTGGGCCATAGTTTGAAGACCTCTGAACTTGAGCTTTGGTATATGCTGACTTTGAGATTTAGCATGTGGGTGGGGGATGGGTAAGTAAAACTGGGCATTTATACATCAATTAGGGCTTGTGGTCAGTGAAGGTTTTAACATCATTACATAAACATACAGAATCATAGGTGGGAATGGATGGACTGATGTATTTTAGATAAATCATTAACTAGGTACTAAAACATTGGCCAAGGAATAATTGTTTGAGGGAAAGCAATAAAATGACCCAAATTCAAAATACTGTTAACAGGCAATGCGTTTAGGGACACATAGGAGAGAATGGTGGGGTGGTTAGTGGGTAATTTTACAAATGGTTAAAGATAATCTACATCTTTACTACTATGTGCATGCGGACAGAGGGTAGTTTACAAATAATGGCCTGTGTCAATTGCTGTACATCCAAAAACATCATAATTCGGGTGAAACTAGTAATACATGTAATGTAATGTAAAAAATCAAACATACCTTGATATAGTCCTTCTGCAAGACCTTGATGATGGCAGAGCAGGTCTCAGGGATGATGACTCCAAGTGCTTGGGGGGAGATGCCTGTGGTGAACTTCAGATCCTGCAGGCTTCTCCCTGTTGCAAGATACCTCAACGTCGCAATTAACCTTTGCTCAGGAGTAATTGCAAGCCGCATACAAGTATCCTGCTTCAGAATATAGGGGGACACCAGGGCAAGAAGACGGTAAAAGATGGGATCCGTCATCCTCAAATAATTCCTGAAGTCATCAGGATTATTTTCCTGGAGCTCCCTCAGCAAGGACATATGAGAAAATTGATCACGGTTAAGCAACCAATTTTTCGTCCAGGAGGTCCGCTTCTTCTTCCTATTGCTCGTACGTCGTCTCAGAGCCAAAACTCCAACACTAACGACAGCAACGGACGAATTCACGGTCGCCATAATAAATTCTCGAACGATGTCTCGGAAAATAGCGAAATGTCGTCAACCAAACAAATGCTACCGAAATCAGCGCGAGATGCCCAGAAGGGTCACGCCAAACACTCACTTCCTCTTTTGTAGCGGCGAACGTGCGTGGAACGTAGTGACGTCATTTTCTGTCGGAAGACAAATGTCCTGGGCAAGTTTGGAGCACTTTTCAACAGACAAACAACAAACACACCAGCCGCGAACATTTGTAGGACGTTCCGTCGGCCGACGATCGGTACGTGTGTACGGGGCTTTAGGCTAAAAACCGCTGAGTAGAGAGAGGAGAGAGAGACCGAGTCAAATGAGAGCCTAAATCTAGTACATCCGATTAGTTCAGCGGACGAATAATTTTTGCATGCTAGTCGCCATATCGAAAACAAATAGGTTACTAAGTACGATAATTCTCATACGACAATAAAAATTTGGAAGTCATGTAATGTATTTGTATTGTATTTTCAGATAAAAAAAATGTACTGATTAAACGAAAATCAACCGATCTGGTATCGTACAAGAAATCTTTTTGTGTTTGTCCCTTCGGAAAATTTTGGGCGAAAGCTGTGTACTAATGATCAGATTATCGTACGATCACTTTGAAATTGATATTTTTTGTACGATATTCTCATCGGGTGTACTAGGCTTTACCTGGTCAGAAATTTTCTGCAGTGGCAACAGCATTGGAGGTGGCAGAGTCACTGAAACCAGTACATTCATTCATACCTGTGTTAGGAGACCTTTACAGTGCGAGCCCAAGCTGAGCCATCATCCTAGTGGCAGACAGTGGTGTGAGGTGCTTTCTGTATCTTAAAGGAATATACAAGCCCTATACTCTTCCATCTCTCATCATATGGCCCTTGGTTAAATAAGGATCCCCTCCCTTGATCTCTGTCAAAAAATCCATGGCACAACTATCAGCCCATTCCCGCATGCCAAAGTCCTAGGTGTAGTCCTGGACTGTGAACTCTCCTTTAAGACCCATGTCCAATCATTCTCCAAATCCTGCTGCCTCAACCTACGCAACATCTCCAATATATGCCCCTTTCAAACTAATGACACAACAAAGCTCCATGTTCACTCCCTGGTTATCTCTCGCCTCGACTACTGCAATTCCCTTCTCATTGACTTACATCTACATAAGCTATCCCCCCCTTCAATCCATCATGAATGCTGCTGCCAGACTTATCTACCTTACCAATTACTCAGTGTCTGCTACTCCTCTTTATCAATCCCTCCACTGGCTTCCGCTCACCAAGCAAATTCAATTTAAAATATTAACAAACAATTACGAAGCCATCCACATCTCAGCCCCCAGCTACATCACTAGCCTAGTCTCAAAATACCAACCTAATAGTTCTCTTTGTTCCTCTGAAGACCCAAACAAAATAAGGTGAAAGACACACCTTTCTCCTGCGCTCAGAAAACGAGGCTCCCCGAGTGCTCTTCCACAAAGCTTTGCAAAAGGCGTCTCAGATGGCTATGGTCTTGCTGCCCTAAAGGACTGGGGCAGTCCAACAGTACTGCAAACAAAAACACAAAAAGGGCGCATCGACCTAGCGCATTATCCTCAATATGGTTTTATTGTTGTAACATAAAAAAATGGCTACTCACAAACACAGATGAAATCAATCATATCGGACTCGAGCGGCTCTGAGGAAGAGGCGTAGGCCTCGAAACGCATCAGCCGTCATCCTAATAGGACAATGGACTTTCGTATGGACTACTTTTGACACTCAAGTTTCTGAGTCCGATATGATTGATTTCATTTGTGTTTGTGAGTAGCCATTTTTTTATGTTACAACAAAAAACCATATTGAGGATAATGTGCTAGGTCGATGCGCCCTTTTTGTGTTTTTTGTTTTCCTCTCAAGACCTCCTGCTCTCTAGCTTCCTCGTCACCTCCTCTCATGCTCACCTCCAGGACTTTTCCAGAGCCTCTCCTATCCTATGAAACTCCTTACCCCAATCTGTCTGATTATCTCCTACTCTATTAGCTTTTAGACAATCCCTGAAAACCCTCCTTATCAGAGAAGCCCATCCTACCCACACCTAACAACTGTATTTTCATTTTCTCCATCAGCTCATCCCCCACAGTTATTGCCTTTTGTTTCACTTGACACTCCCTCCTAGATTATAAACTCTAACGAGCAGGGCCCTTTCCTCCTGTATTGAAATGTATTGTAACTAGGGATTCACCGAAATGAAAATTCTGGGCCGAAACAGAAACCGAAAATGCAGGATGCCCTTGGCTGAAAACCGAAACCGAAAATGACTTTTCCCCCCAAAAAAATTTTAAATAGATAGAACAGGGGCATACACCAAAAACAGACGTACACCTGTCGCTGCCACCCTGTCACAGTATTTGTACTGTGATAGGTTGGCAAGAGGTTAATTTAATTACCAATGGTATTTGTATTATGCAGCATGAGGGGGCTAATGTATTGCCACTGCTGGTCACTCATCTATTAGTGACCGACCAGTGGCAGTTAATTAACCCTTGTGCTGCATTAGTGCAACCAGTATCAGTGTTAATTAACACTGGTTGCACTGATACTGGTTGCACTAATGCTGCACAAAGGGGTTAATTAACTGCCACTGGTCGGTCACTAATGCATCAGTGACCAGCAGTGGCAATACATTAACCCCCTCATGCTGCATAATACTAATACCATTGGTAAGCTGCCTCAGCTCTCCCCCCCCCCACTGCCTCAGCGTCCCCCTCGGCAGTACACCCTCCCCCCCTCTGGCTCAGCGTCCCTCCCCATCCCAACGATTCAATCTCCTTACACTCTGCTGAGTGCTCCTCCGGTGTCCTTCATTCAAAAGAAGCGCCTCTGGCCGGCGGCCCGCCTCCCGGTGATGTCACTACTACTACGATGTGTGTATGAATGAAGTGACACACCGGGCGGGAGGGCGGGTGAGCGGCCGCTAATAGATATAACTATGTGAGCTTCACTTCCCTGTCAGCGGGACTGTGTGTGAATGAACTGACCTGACACCGGGCGGGGGGAGCGGCCGCTAACAGCTATAACTATGTGAGCCTTCACTTCCCTGTCAGCGGAGATACATGCCTGACATCCCAACGATTCAATCTCCTTACACTCTGCTGAGTGCTCCGGCCAGAGGCGCTTCTTTTGAATGAAGGACACCGGAGGAGCACCGGGCAGCTGTCAACCAGAAGGAAGTGAAATGTGGACAGGGAGGATAATTGGAGCTAGAGGGGAGGTTTGGGGGTCATTTAATGGAACTGATCCCCCCTGCAGCAGCTGAGAACTGGCTTCTCCACCTCCTCTCCCTCCCGCCCACTTTCAGCTACTGCAGGGGGAAACTACAGGGGATCAGTTTCAGTAAACTTTGTCCCAGCAGGAGCTCCTGTCAGTGTGCTGTATTGGGGAGAACTACACAGGCAACAGATACTATCCCTTCTCCCGGGACATGCCACCCAAGGCGTTTTAGTGTCTGCTGTTTGCCTGTCTGTCTAGCCTCAAATAGGCTCGTTCTAGTTCACACCAGCATACATCCCCAGGGTGGGTGTTCTCACACTGCCTATGGGGATGTTATGGGTCACCCACAAATTGGTTGGAGTACACCTGATTGGACAACTGCAATTATTTGCTTTTAAGGATTGATTATGTCTGTAGAGACGATATAGCCAGTTGATGGTTCCTGACGAAGCCAATCTGCGAAACATGTTGAACCAGGCATATTATGTCCTTACTTACAGTTTATGGAGTCTTTGTATATATGATTTGTTGTTTGTTATTGATGTAAAATGTTTTTAACATTTGTTAAACTTTATTAAAATTATATTTTATTAATATATGCTCATTTAATTGTTGACAGCCTCATACCCTCTAAAGTCCTAATCAATTAGGTCACAACCTGACTGGGTCTTGGGACCATGTCATCCAGGAGCTATGCCTTTTTTCCTTTTTTCCTCTTTGTCTCCTTTTACTTATTGGATGTGGGTATGTAGGCTGCCTGTAGGACTGATACAGCAACATTAAAAAAAGAACATGGTCTCTTGCTATTACCACCAAGAATTGCTTTACTCATTTAAATATTGTAAGCAGAACCAAGTACATTTTTACTATATAAAGTTGTGGCTAACTGATGTACAGCTAAGAGACAACCAAAAACAGACACATTCATTCCATAGGTGGAGATGAAGCTACAATCTAGAGCAATTAATGTGTAAAGTGCACAAAAATACCAATGTCAAGCCTAATTCCTCCTCTGTTCTATTGTATCTGTTGGGGAGTTGTTTTCTCTGTTGTGTTGGAGTACAGGCCAGCTGAAATCTGCTGACTATGGGCACCTCTTGTGCTGTTAAATCCCTGTTTATTCAGCTCGGTGCATTTAAAAAAAAATGCAAAACGTCTTTTGCTGAGCAGCAGCAACCAAGTGACATCCCCCAGAATAGGATGCAGAACAGCAGGGAGTTGTGAGGATAGTTCAATATTGGGGCCGTGTGCTGTAAGAGGCCAAATCCAGTGCACAGGTGAGTGTAAATAGAAGGTATTCAATGCCATCCTGCACCATACAACATCTACTGCTTATATTCCTTTCTAGTATCTTCCACACTTACTATAAATTATTCATACAGTACATATTATCAGTTGTAAGAAAATTGCTAGGCATAAGCCTTATACCTATTTTGAAAATAAAATTTAAAAATTTCTCTTAAAGCGGAGTTCCACCCTGGTTATACATTTCTTTACAAAAATACCCCCGGGACAGTCAGGGCTAGCACATTCCACAATGGCTAGCCTCTGATCTGTCCCGGGTTGCACTTACCTTTCAGGAGATATACTTACCTTGAAATTGTCTTCTCCAGCGCTGCCATCTCAGGTGTGGGCAGCTTGAAGCCAGCACGATCCTCTTCCGCGTCCTCTTCGGTCCTCTTCCTCCTTCTTCGGTCCCACGATGCACTGCACCGGCCCCGACGTCACTTCCGGGTCGCGCGCGTCATCCCTCCACAGCTTCTGGGCATGCCCAGAAGCTGTTTAGAAGGGGATGACGCGCGCGCCCCGGAACTGACGTCGGGGCTGGTGCAGGCGCAATGATTCCTGGGAGCTATGACGTTCAGCTCCCAGGAATCATTGCAAAAGCCAGGAAGTGACGAATCGCCGTGGCCGCCGAGGGGAGGAAGAAGGAAGTAAGGTGAGTATATTTTCTCTAAAAGGTAAGTGAAAAAAAAAAAAAAATTGCGATTATCCATTTGTTTTTCAGGTGACCGGGAGCGAGAAGATGGAGGTAAGTATAAATTTCGGGTGGAACTCCGCTTTAATTCTCCCAATACTTGTTATGTATTCAATGTTGTGTATGAAGGATTGCTTTTAATGCTACATTCATTTAGAAAACAACAGTATATGCATTTCAAATGATATGCCCTTGTTACTGCAAGTTTCATAGCAGCCCTGTGCTAGTGTAAATGAATTTAGTTACCAGATATATAAACTGGTGGAAGTGTTAACTGCTGGATATATCTGTTGTGTGATGGAGCTACAATAGGCTGATACAAGGGGAACACATTTTCTTCCAGATCATCCAAAAAATAGCAGCACACTTATAAAAATATCTACTTACATTTCATACTACTCAATAATCTGTGTTTTCTATTAAGACTTTTTTATACGTAGGGCTTACTGTCATCCTATGGTTTCTGCTAAGCAAAACACGTTTTTTTTTGCTTTTTAAAAAAAAAAAATTAATTGTCATTTCATTTAGAACAAACTACTGATTTTCACTTGCTTCTTTGGACTATTAATGTGTATGTAAAGCCAAAACTTTTTAATGTAGGAGAATGTTAAGACTCACTGTTGGCAAGATTTCTCTCTACCTAAGAATTCTAAAAATGAAAAGGCAAGGAGAAAGGAAATTTAGAGTTTTAGAAAGTTGTCGATAAAACAGGTTTCCCCATTGGAAGATCTCCCAAATCTCTAGTTCCTGTGACAACTTAAACATTTTGGATTTCCCATTACTTTTTGTACTGGAGATAATAGTCACCAGGACCTATGGAGAGGGTCAATCTCCCAGTGGGAACACAGACAGGAATATAAACCTGACAGGGGTTCTTCTATCCCAAGCAAAGAAAAACGTTTTTGGGCTTCACATACAGTTTACTTAGTATTCTTACCCTGCTTATTCATTCTTTAGTGAGCAGGCTGATAGCAGAGAGATGACACTCAATCTACAAATGTTATGGGGAAATGGTGGTGTCACCTTGACTGGCTGTGATGTGTGTGAGGTGAATGAATCTCAAAATTTGCCAAATAGAATTGCAAATCCTGGCGGCAGAAAAAAGGACTGGGGAATCTCTGTCCTCAGTCCCTTACTCTGTCTCATAAGTAAGACAGGGATCTGCTTAGACCCCTGATATTTCACCAAAGCCCACCAATGCGGTTCCTAACAAAATTGTAAAAAAAAAAAAAAAAAAAAAAAAAAGAATAAAAATAAGTATTGTAAAAAATAATAAAAAGTAAATAAAATAAAAATAAACTGCTGACACCAATCTCTGTGCTACTGACACTGTCCACTGCCCTATATACAGTATATATATATATATATATATATATATATATATATATATATATATATATACGGTATATATATATATATCTATACTGTATCTCACAAAAGTGAGTACACCCCTCACATTTGTGTAAATATTTCATTATTATCATGTGACAACACTGAAGAAATGACACTTTGCTACAATGTAAAGTAGTGAGTGTACAGCTTGTACAACAGTTTAAATTTGCTGTCCCCTCAAAATAACTCAACACACAGCCATTATTGTCTAAACCGCTGGCAACAAAAGTGAGTACACCCCTAAGTGAAAATACCCAAATTGGGTCCAATTAGCCATTTTCCCTCCCCAGTGTCATGTGACTCGTGTGAATGGGGAGCAGGTGTGTTAAACTTGCTGTTATTGCTCTCACTCTCATACTGGTCACTGGAAGTTCAACATGGCATCTCATTGCAAAGAATTCTCTGAGGATCTGAAAAAAAAAAAAAAAATTGTTGCTCTACATAAAAATGGCCTAAACTAGAAGAAGATTTCCAAGAATCTGAAACTAAGCTACAGCACGGTGGCCAAGACCATACAGCAGTTTAACAGGATAGGTTCCACTCAGAATAGGCCTTACCATGGTCGACCAAAGAGGTTGAGCGCACATGCTCAGTGTCATATCCAGAGGATGTCTTTGGGAAATAGACGTATGAATGCTGCCAGCATTGCTGCAGAGGTTGAAGGGGTGGAGGGGTCAGCCTGTCAGTACTCAGACCATACGCCGCACACTGCATCAAATTGGTCTGCATGGCTGTCATCCCAGAAGGAAGCCTCTTCTAAAGATGATGCACAAAAAAACCTGCAAACAGCTTGCTGAAGACAAGTAAACTAAGAACATGGATTACTGGAACCATGTCCTGTGGTCTGATGAGACCAAGATAAACTTATTTGGTTCAGATGTGTCAAGTGTGCGTGGCAGCAACCAGGCGAGGAGTACAAAGACAAGTGTGTCTTACCTACAGTCAAGCATGGTGGTGGGAGTGTCATGGTCTGGGGCTGCATGAATGTTGCCGGCACTTGGGAGCTACAGTTCATTGAGGGAACCATGAATGCCAACATGTACTGTGACATACTGAAGCAGAGCATGATTCCCTCCCTTCAGAGACTGGGCTGCAGGGCAGTATTCCAACATGATAACGACCCCAAACACACCTCCAAGACGACCACTGCCTTGCTAAAGAATCTGAGGGTAAAGGTGATGGACTGGCCAAGCATGTCCCCAGACCTAAACCCTATTGAGCATCTGTAGGGCATCCTGAAACGGAAGGTGGAGGAGCACAAGGTCTCTAACATCCACCAGCTCCATGATGTTGTCATGGAGGAGTGGAAGAGGACTCCATTGGCAACCTTTTAAGCTCTGATGAACTCCATACCCAAGAGGGTTAAGGCAGTGCTGGAAAATAATGGTGGCCACAGAAAATATTGACACTTTGGACCCAGTTTGGACATTTCCACTTAGGGGTGTACTCACTTTTGTTGCCAGCAGTTTAGATATTAATGGCTGTGTGTTGAGTTATTTTGAGGGAACAGAAAATTGACACTGTTATACAAGCTGTGCACTCACTACTTTACATTGTAGCAAAGTGTCATTTCTTCAGTGTTGTCACATGAAAAGATATAATAAAATATTTACAAAAATGTACGGGGTGTACTCACTTTTGTGAGATACTGTATATATATCTATATATATCTATATATATATGTATTTATTTATATTATACACATGCACATGTGTTTGAGCTTTGGGGTGGACACTCTAATGCAATTGGCTGCACAAACCTATGTTTATATATCAAGTTGTTTATCTGGAGCACTATGATAATCTTTTGAGTTTGATGTATATTATCTATGATCTTACCTAAAGCCCAGCTCCGAGCACAGCACACACAAAAAAAAATAAAATAAAATAAAACAGCAGCAGGGCTTCTCACCCTGCATGGGTAAAATGTTCATTAGGCATAGGAGGTAGAGCAAGAGGCTGCATTACTTACCTGATTCTGTGCTGCAGGTAAATTCTGGCACTGTTCAAACTGCAGTTAAATAGTGGTAAAAGGGATTGAAAAAGAGGCTCTGTTACTTATCTGACTCTCTGCTCCAGCAGGCTCCGGTGCTCTCTACTAATTCATGAAGCGCTGGTCTGTGCATGGAGCCTTGGCATCATCACAAACAATGTAGGGCTAATAACCCTGCATTATACGATGTGTAGGCAGAAGTGCAACCACAGCCTAGAGCAGCTTACAGAGAATGCTGTTGTCAGGGTTGCCAACCTCCTGCGGAATCTTTTACTGACAAAATATGGGAAACTTAGTGATGGGGCACATTTTTTTACTGACAACCTGAAAAATTACAGAACAAAAAAAAACAACAAAAAACTAAGGTGATCGATGTATAAACAGTATAAATACGATATGGAAACACTGAATATAACAAGTCATTTGCCTGGTTTACACTTACAAAAGTCAACATAACATGACAAATTATCAACCCCTGATATGTACGGAAAGTCACTAATTTATACAAACTGTCAGTAAATTTACTTAGCGGCTGGCAACCCTGGCTGCTGTGGACCGGTTGCATGGATCGAAGGCCTCTTCTGCAACCCCCCTAGACTTATTGAGCTTTTACAATTGCAATGTCGGGGGGAGGTCCCAATGCAAAGGAAATTTATTCTTTATTTAGTGAATGAGGGTTACAGCGTCTGACAGAGAACAGTAACAGTGTCATCAGATATATAAAGAATGACAGGAGTCATATTGCATGTTGTGTCCTTCCTTAGTAAAGAAGATGTAATATCAAAGTACAGATAAAACAGATTAAAGACAGAAATCGTTACTGCATTATTAAAAGCTACAAGGGTGTTTTTTTTAAGTTTGGCATTTGGGGTCCTTTTTCTAAAATGCAGTAAGAGGTATTGAAGTGAGACCAATGCTAATATTCAGATTAATTGCAATGGATAAATTTAGCACGATAAAATGTGCAGATTTTAATGAATAATGTTGACTGGGGTGTACAGATGGTTTCTTGCTGACTGTGGTGTACAGATGGGCTCTTGCTGACTGTGGTGTACAGATGGGGTCTTGCTGTCTGGGGTGTACAGATGGGCTCTTGCTGACTGGGGTGTACAGATGGGCTCTTGCTGACTGGGGTGTACAGATGGGCTCTCGCTGACTGGGGTGTACAGATGGGCTCTTGCTGACTGGGGTGTACAGATGGGCTCTTGCTGACTGTGGTGTACAGATGGGCTCTTGCTGACTGGGGTGTACAGATGGGCTCTTGCTGACTGTGGTGTACAGATGGGCTCTTGCTGACTGGGGTGTACAGATGGGGTCTTGCTGACTGGGGTGTACAGATGGGCTCTTGCTGACTGTGGTGTACAGATGAGCTCTTGCTGACTGTGGTGTACAGATGAGCTCTTGCTGACTGGGGTGTACAGATGGGCTCTTGCTGAGGAGCATTCAGAGCTTGCTTGGCCCCTGTCAAGGACTTTAAAGCAGTATTAAACCCAAAACCAAAAAAATTATATATTGCAGCTTACCAATCATTAGAGGCGGTGTTGCATCAGTTTTTTTTTTTCTTTGATTTTTTCCCCTCTGTTTTCCCTGGTGATCTGGGCAGTAATTGTATTATTAGTGGGACATAACTCTGGAAGAATGAGAACAGGAGGCACAGCGGACATGGAATTGTCAGTCGGGAGGGGGGGATAGTGTTAAACGTATTAGCATATTTAGATACACTAACAAAGTGAAAGTGATTGTAAAGCTTTGTTTTTTTTTTCAAAGTAAAGAAGAGGTTTATTCTTACCTGGAATTGTACAGAGCAGCCCTGAGCCTCCTTTTCTCGAGTCCCCCCGCTGGTGCTTTGGGCTCCTATCCTCCACCGACTGCCCCCAAAGACAGCTGGTTTCTATAGCGGCACTCCTGCGGGTTCGTTGTTGAGGGGGGATACGAATGCCAAAAGAATGCATTAGGGTAACAAATAGGCTTTAGAACCACTTGAGACCAAACTCCAGCTAACACTATATAAGCAGTTCTAGCAAACTGTTTGTTTTTTTTTTTTGGTTTTCCTTTTAGCATAAAGATTTTACACAAATAAATAAAAGCTGATCTTTTTAATCAACCCTGCCAATGTTAAATGGTTTGTCTCATCCATGCAAACCGATACATTCTGCTGGGGGGCTTGTGCTTTTGAAAAACAACAGGCTTGCTTGCTGTAGCACCAGATGAAAATAGAAGACAGAAAGCCTAAAAAAATCAAACTAATACAGTCATCACATCTAAGAATTTGTTAGCTGCAATATAATAAATGTTTGCTTTTGGGTTTAACACTGCTTTCACGCTGCTTCTAAGGCTGGGGTTTCATTGTGTTGTAAAAAACACATCTTTTGATTTTATGCGGGAACTCATCCACTGATTGGGTATAATAACCAAAGATCAACTCATTTATAGATATTTTATGTTGTAATATTGCGTTTTTTTTGTGCTGTTGACAAAGTGATCATGTTATCAGCGTACATGGAGAAGTGGAGTTCTGTTGTTTTTAGCTAAGTAATAAAGACTTGTTTAGGTTGCTTGCATTCCGCATATGACAGCAGTTATTAGGATTCCTCAGCTTGGAGGAGGATGGAGGTACAAGCGTAACCTCAGTAAATATGAATGGTTCTGTGTGCACAACTTTACCATTCCTGGATCTGAAGAAACCGAGGTGAGTAAAGAGCTTATGCTTATTTTGTCTATGCATTCTACAAATGTATTATTTGTATTCAGATGGGTTATTGGGTGTCAGCAGGTGATTTAATACCATGTAATGTTATAGAGGTAATTTACATTTTTTTTTTCCAATTATTTTTTCAAATCCTTTTTACTCTTTGGGAAAAGGGAAATATACCCCTTTATGCCTAAGCCTTTTTCTGACACTTGTTGCTTACAAGTTAAAATCAGTATTTTTTGCTAGAAAATTACTTAGAACCCCCGAAACAGTATATATCATTGCAATATTTTATGTCACACTGTATTTGTGCAGCGGTCTTTCAAATGCAATATTTTTGGAAGAAATACACTTTCACGAATTAAAAAAAAAAAAACCAGTAAAGTTAGCCTAATTTTTTTGTATAATGTGAAAGATGATTTTACGCCGAGTAAATAGATACCTAACATGTCATGCTTTAAAATTGCGCACACTCGTAGAATGGCGACAAACTACAGTACTTAAAAATCTCCAGTGATGCTTTAAAATTTTTTAATGGTTACCGGTTTAGAGATACAAAGGAGGTCTAGTGCTGGAATTATTGCTTTCGCTCTAACGATCGCTACAATACCTCACATGTGTGGTTTGAACACTTTTTACATTTTTTCTTCTTATTTATTTTATTGTATTTTTTTTCTTTTACTTTGTACCTTTAAATGTATTTCGTTTTTTTATCATTTTTATTGCTGTCACAAGGATTGTAAATATCCCTTATGACAGTAATAGCCAATGACAGGTACTCTTTATGGATTGATCTGGGGTCTAAGACCACGAATCCCTCATTTGCACTTAAAAGCATTAAAAACACCTGGAATTAACTAAGAAACTAACTAAACTAAGCATGAAGTAACTATCCTTTTGGATAGTTACTGTATGTGCCCAAAGAATGAGGTCAGCTGACTACCTGAATATACTGAATGACCAGGTTATTCCATCAATGGGTTTTTTTCTTCCCTGATGGCACGGGCATATTCCAAGATGACAATGCCAGGATTCATTGGCTCAAATTGTTAAGGAGTGGTTCAGGGAGCATGACTGGAGAGGGCTTTGAGCAGTGGTCTGACTCTAAAATAAATATTGTGACATTGCAGAAGCTTATCGAAATTGGTGGCGACTTTTTTATACAGTATATATATGTATATATATATATATATATATATATATATACAGTTGATATATATATATATATATATATATATATATATATATATATATATATATATATATTTATTTATATATTCGATATATACATACATACAGACATGTACTATTTATTTTTATATACACTTACCATATAGGTTTCTTTATTTTTCCTAGGATGGATAGTCGCAGGTGGATGGACATGGATGGTTCTTGGGTGTACAGCACAAACCCCCGAAGGCAGCCAGACAGTCACCTGAGATATAGCACTTTACCTGGCAGACACAATGATGCATACAGAGGAGTCCCAGACATGCTCAGAAGGCCAGCAGATAGCAGAGGAAAATATGGCACCATCCCTGGCAGGTAAGTCTCATAAAAAGCTACTATAGGCTCAATTTACAAAAGTAACACACCAGAATAAGGCTACTGATTTTCCAAAAAGTGACAGCTATTTTCAGTTTAGTCAAATTAGATATATAAATGTAGGATGAGGGAGCAAGTGGAGAGGTCCTGTCTTAACCACTTCAATACCAATTTTCAGCTTTCAGCGCTGTTGCACTTTAAATGACTATTGCGCGGTAATGCAAAACTGTACCTATATGAAATGTATAATTTTTTTTTCCCCCACAAATAGAGCTTTCTTTTGGTGGTATTTAATCGCCATCGTTTAAACAACTTCTGTCAAAGGAAGAGGTTTGAACATTTTTCTCGATCACAGGCTGCAGTCACTGATCAGTGTATTCTGACAGCTGCAGGTGCCGCTGTCACAGTGTCCTAGTGGGAAGATTTTTCCATCCAACTTGTTTGTGTGGATAGAGAAACCTGTTTGTTGGTAAAAAAAAAATAAAAACCTACCAGTGTATGGCCAGCTTTACACTTAATGACATGAGTGTCACACTTAGATATATGCCCAACTCCATGTAGCACCCTTGTCTTAAACAGGGGCTACTGGTAATTTTAGCTGTGCTAGGTGGTTGGCTGATTTGTAGTGTTTATGATCATTTGGGTTTTCTCCTAAGCCTGGTTTAGCTGGGGTTCCTCCCTTTTGTCAGTAGGTGGCACTATTACCTTTGGCATTAGGATGGTTAGCTACAGTGAAACTGAGTTATGAATATGCATACTTTTCTCAGCCAATTAATACAAGTTTTTTCTAGCTGCTGAGCATGCTGGGTAATAGTATAAATATTTGGGGAGATCAAGTGATCAGGGTCCTTCCACCCAGACCTTGGTCTGGTGTGGATATGTGAGGAACAGCTGCTGCTGGGTAGGCCTAAAGTCTAAGGCCTAGCCATGTGCTCGAGGCTCTGCATGGGAGAACCTGCTTATGGACTAGAGCAGTGGTCCTCAACTCCGGTCCTCAGGGCCCACTAACAGGCCAGATTTTAAGTATTACCTTGGGGAGATGCAGACTAGAATACTGCAATCACTGAGCAGCAAATTATATCACCTGGAATGTATTTCAGTTATTTTGCTAACCTGGCCTGTTAGTGGGCCCTGAGGACCAGGGTTGAGGGCCACTGGACTAGAGCATCCTTTTTCTTTTTTACCTTTTCAACACAGAGGAACCCTTGAATTACATTTCTGGTCTCAGGGAACCCTTGCTAAAAATGGAAAATCTACATCTCATGACACATTAGTGACAGTCAGTGGGAAGAATGCTCCTTACTTTTGTCATCATTGGGAAGAATGACCCCCTTACAGATAGCTAAAAGGAACAATGGTGTCATTGGAAATTTATCTGAGAGGCAGAAATTGCCTATTGCTCAAGGAACCCCTAGCAACCTCAGGAGGAATCCTAGGGTTCCACAGACCCCTGGTTGAGTAACCCTGGACTAGAGGCATGAAGGAAAGGATGGATACCTGAGATGAAGTACCAGAAGTTGGGGGTCCATGGAGAGCCTGGGAAAGCATCAATACGGTATCGTCCAGAGGATTCCTGCTTCCTTTTTGTGAGCTCTTTTCAGTTGCTATATGAGATAGCTGTTGCTACATAAGTATAGATTGTTAATTACAACTTAAAGGCTCTTTTTCTGTACTGCTACCTTTCTACTTTTTGTTCTGAGCAATAAACTAATTTTTGTTCAAGCATAAATGTGACCCACCACGCCTAGCAACCTGCACCCTGAGGTGAATTGGCAGCATTCCCTGTCTCTGGGGGTCGCCACCATGCTTCTGGAGGTCAGGGGGGTGCTACACCCAGGAGGGATCTTCCTTCATTCTAGTTGCTGGGAGTTGTCATGAATTGGCCTTAAGAGCACGAAAGTCTGAAGTGAATGTGAAATTATTCCAGTAAAACCATTCCAGTTGTTTGCCTTTGTGATTTGATGGGGCTATGACATCTTCTCCATCATTTAATCTCATTTAGTTTGCTAAGCCATATGGTCAGTTTTATTATTCTTTATGAATATGACTCTCTGAGAGATTGGTCTACATTTAAAAGGCAAAATATGCCTAAGATCTAGTCATCTGAGACTTTGACTGAGTAGTCAGAACAGAACTTATGATGTTCCAATGCAGTGGGCTTAAAAAGGAAAATATGTAGGGCAAGGTCCAGAGGAGGAAAAACAGATGTATTTTATCCTCACAGAGGACTTACCTGTCCTTAGGTATCCTTAGCTATTAAACCGGGTAGGTGTCTGACGAATGCTTAAACAGAGTATCTGTAATTTGCAGTTTACTAAATAGGTGCACAGATTTAGACAATAATGCAAAAAAAATACAGTTTGGTAAAGAGCATGCATATACTACAGGTAGTGATTATGAAAGCTGCACAAACACAGCAATGATTCCTAGTCACGGTAGCATGTAGCTGCATAGTAAACTGTATTAACTGTAAGATCCATTAACAAAAAAAAAAGATCCATTAACAACAGCATCCCACTCAGGCATATCAAAGGTAGCCCTGGTAACACAAACAGCCAGAGGGATCCAAGGACAACAGTGCCATGTCATTATGTCACTATAACAGAATCACCACATATTTAAAGTGGCTGTATTCCCAGTGAAGCTATTATACCCAGGTGATACACAGAGAGGAAACAAATCCTCCTACATAGGTTGTACCTGTTTATCTGTGACTATTTCTTCTGTACAGCCATTCAAATTCCAGAATTTAAATAGCAATTCTGAATTTCACTTCCACTTCAAGCAGGGGGCGGGGAGCTGAAGTCACACTCTGCAGGCTCAAT
The DNA here is from genome assembly GCF_965119305.1 of Pelophylax lessonae. Classification (NCBI taxonomy): domain Eukaryota; kingdom Metazoa; phylum Chordata; class Amphibia; order Anura; family Ranidae; genus Pelophylax; species Pelophylax lessonae. Next base: position 555,716,261 of record NC_138769.1, on the reverse strand, counting down.
GAGAGCTGACTGGAGGAAAAGGACACACCCCCTTCACACAGCACACAGAAACATAGCTAAGGCTGTCAATCACAGGCTGTGTGCTGGAGCTCCCTCCCTGTCACTTTTTTACCTCTTGGTGTCAGGAAAACTTGACAGAAATGACTCATGCAGATAGCAGAGGAATGAGGCAAAATAGAGAAATTACACTTAGTCCTCTAGAATGAGACAGGTACACAGTAGAGAGGGATAGGCTTTGCAAAAACAAACAAAAACGTTCCAGCTAGCCTTCAACAAAACTAAGTTGATCCTGTCTGACAGTTCACGGGAAAAACAAGGGGTTTTGTTGCACATATTTGCAAAGATATGTGTAAACTTCAGTGGCCACGTCACAGCACCCCAGTTTACTGCAGTCCTAACTTTATAATTTTGAGAGTCATATATAGCAAACCAAATTGACCCTGTCTAGCAGTTCAGTTAAAAACAAGGGGTTTAGGTATATGCTTTGTTCTACACACTAAAGAGGGAAATGCTTTATTCAGATTTCATGGCAGAGGTTTACAACCACTTTTAACCACTTCCCCACTGGTCACTGTGCTGCTACTGCGGCACAGTGGCTCGTTATTATCGTCTGGCGACGTAGGTCTACGTCACCAGACATTCCCCTCTCTCGGTGGCACGCTTGCGCTGCCGGAGGCTCGCTCCCGCTGTTTTCAGTCACAGCGGGAGTCGGGCCAGGGGAGGAGCGGCGGCGATCGCCGCTGCTCTTCCCCGATCGGCGGGGAATCTAGTTTGGAGATCCGCCCGCTTGTGTAAACAGAGCTTGCGGATCTCCTCTGTGACAAGGAGTGACAGATTGCAGTGTTCAGCATAGCTGAACATGCGATCTGTCCTTATGTCCTCTCCAATAAAATTAACCCCTTCCCTGCCAGTGTAATTTTTACAATAACAGTGCATATATATAGCACTGATTACTGCAGTAATGTCACTGGTACCCCCAAAAGTGTCAAAAATGTCAGTCAAGGGTCCGATCTGTCCGCCGAAATGTCGCAGTCCCGCAAAAAAAACGAGTTAAAAAAAACCCACCAAAAATGACAGAAATCTTTCCCTTTGTTAGTAAACGCAATAACTTTTGCGCAAACCAATCAAAATATGCTTATTGTGATTTTTTTTTACGAAACATAGGTAGCAGAAAACAAATTGGCCAAAAATTTAAAAAAAATTTGATTTTTACATTTTTTTGGGGGGAATTTCATATAAAAAAATGTGAAAAATATTGTTATTTTTTCAAAATAAACGCTTTTTTTTGTATATAGCGCAAAAAGTAAAAATCACACAGGTGATCAAATACCACCAAAAGAAAGCTCTGTTTGTGGGGAAAAAAGGACGTAAATTTCGTTTGGGTACGGCGTCGCACGACCGCGCAATTGTCAGTTAAAGTCGCACAGCGCCGAATCGCAAAAAGTGGCCCAGACGTAAGACAGCAAAATCCTCCAGTGGTAAAGTGGTTAATGAAGTAGCAGACTTAAAAATATTGTATGATCCTGTTTTATGTATTTTATAAACCCATGTTTAAGCAGAAACCAGCTATAATATCAATATATTTTCAGATTGTGGGATGAAACCTGATTACCTAAAGATACACATGTGCAAACATGAACAGTAAAATACCGCCTTTGTTGAATTGATACCCAGGACACCAAGGCAGCTTTCATACCCCCTGCTGTACTGCCTCATGACATTTGTTTGTCTAAACTAATTTAACATTGCTTTGTCATTGTCACATCTTTTACCTATTACACTAAGCAATTAGGGAAAAGTGGAGCATAATGATTCTATGATTCTTAGTATACTGCTGTGGGCGAGTGTAGTTGTTTTATTGCTACTTTGTTCATATCATTTTAAATATGACTTTGCAAGGTTTAATTTGTTGGTGCCCTTTGAAGTAGAGATCAAAACTGAATGTGTTTCTTCCTGGGTGGAGGATTATTAGCTAAGCAGTCTGAAACTGCAGAACATGTACCACTATCCTATGAAATGAGACCAGCATCGGACCAGGTAAGAGTTCAATGGCTGACATATGTTCCATTTAACTGGTCCTGGTTGTGCTCTCTAAATCTGTGTAAAATAGACTTCTCTTTAACTTATTTGTTCTTTTAGGTCAGAACTATAAGTGTCCTGTCTTTTTATCCTAATTATTAACATCATTTTATTAAACAATTATTTTTCAAAGAGCACCATTGTTTCCTATCTTCCATTTTTTCATGACCTAGTTACTTTATTTTTTGGATACTATATATAGAATAGTTAAATGCTGTGCAATTTCAACTTAATATCCATTAACAAGAATTAACTGTATTTAAAAACATATTTTCTTAGTTGTACCTTACAAAATGATTCTGGAACCAATGGGTATATACAGTACTGCCACCTTTAGAAAAATTGCATACTTGCAAGCGAAGCTGTAAGGACAGCTCAGTACAATCCCTCCCACTTCCAACATGGCTCAGTTATTTGCTAGTGTCCTTGTGAGAATGGATATTTTCAATCTGCTCTGAGAGGAGCAAAAGCTTTTTCACATTTTTCAAGACTTCTTTTTCAATCTAGATTCTTTAGTTGCTGCAGAGCCACTGGAGCTTCTTTTGCAGCTTCTGGATTGGTTACTTCTTGGCTTTGTCCTGGGTGATTGTACCTGGACTCCACCGAGAAGAAGGTGTGAGTCCGGCCTGTAAGGTCACCTGCCAGGCACCTGATCCTGCCTTTGACAATCACCTAGGCACATGGTGAATTGCTTTGAGTTAGCCACTGGTTGCTCTACATGGGTCAGGATTGAAGTACACCCATCTGGTGATGCACAGTCCCTGAGGACTCTGTAGGGGGTCTGCCTGCCGTATGGTGAAGACTGCTAAATAGTTCCTAACACCCTGCCTATCTGCCTGGGGGGAGTCACAGGTTTAAGACAGCTGTGTTAAGGGTTCTTGCCATTTAAATGGGTTCCCAGGCATGCTAAATCAGTCCCCTAGGGACATAACGATGAAGCAGTTGCAGTGCATTTGGTTGCATAAAAACAACACAATTTTGTTAACTAGCTTTACCCTGGTTGCTTTCACTGAGCCGGTTTGAGACTTCTTCCTGGTCAGCCGGCTGCAAATTTGTGTGCCATTTTGAAAATTGTAGGCTCAGCCTCTCCTGCCTTTTCCTTGCCCACACATTGACAGTCTATCTATCCTCTGCAATATAACCCTAACCCTTTTTTAACCTGCAATGTTATTGTGTATATTGTTCAGTGTTCATTCACACCTATACCATGACAGAACATAGGTGCTAGAGGGGTGGCTCTGAATGTCCTGGTGGCTCATCTTTGGCTAACAGCTCTGTGGGACTTTGTAGTGCTTCTTCTAAGGGTCCTTTTGATGAAAGCCCAGACTGCTGCCCTCCTCAAGGGCCTCTTTAACCCCTTGGGGTGGCCCACTCCTCTTGTTTGTCCACGGAGGCATTTCTATTACTATGTCTGAATTAATGGACATAGACATGACATTTCGGCATTGATGGAGTTCTCAATCCACACAATCGTTTTTCCCCCCACAGCCTGTCTCTGATCCTCCTCTAGCAACAGCCGCTGTTTCATATTTGGATATGGAAGATGAGGATGGTGGTTTTTCTGGTTCTGTGGACTCTGCACATGAGGAGTGTCAGAATGCTGACAAATTTCCAAGGTTTAAAGACACCATTTCAGTCCTTTTGTACACTTGTCTGACTTAGCGCAACCTGCGTCAGTCTTGCTAGAACCTTCTCACAACCTTGTACAGTGACTGGCCTGAAAAGGTCTTCGCTGCTCCTAAGTGTACCCCTTTGCCCCAGAAAAAGAAGGCAAAAACTCAGGCTGCTAAATTCCTTGCTTTTGAAACATAAATTATTTTTCATTCTTTTAGGCTTTAGAGGCCAAGCCTAGAAAACAGTTACACCTTAAGCCCTGGACCTCTGAATACACCAGGTAGGATGGTTTACCATTCTGCTGCTCTGTTGCTGGCTTTAATGTCTTGATTGAGATTGATTTTTGGTTTTTGGGATAAGTTTTGGGCATCCTAGAAAGCTGACTTCTCGCAAAATGTACCATAGCAGTTGAAAAACACATTTCTCTGGTGAGAGACAAGAAAATGTCATCCTTGGAAGTTCTCTGATAAATCTTGTCTTTTTTTCAATCTGGTCCGGACCATTGTTTGGCCTTCAGTATCATCAAAGGTCAAATCTCGGTCTTGGTGGTTCTTTCTCAGAGTTTGCTTGCCTCTATAGTAAAGAATTTTCATACCGGGTGCCTTTTTTATTGATCTCAACTAGGTTCTGTGGGCTCTTCAGTGACTGCCCTTTAAATCTATTAAGGATATTCCTGTATCTATCCTTACCGGCAATATTGCTTTACTTTTTTCCATACCTTCTGTGAGGTAAGTTTCTGAATTGGCAGCCTTAACTTGTAAATAACCCTTTCCTTTGCTACACAAGGACAAGGTTGTTTTGAGGTTTTGGACCTCTTTTCTTCCCAAGGTGGCTTTTTTCCTTTACTTTAACTAGAACATTGCACTACTATATCTCTGTCCTGCTCCTAAACAGCTTAAAGTGGAGTTCCGGCCTTTAAAGTTTGCAACTTTAGTGATTCCTGGAGTGCTCGCTATGCTGATCAACAATTGGGCATTTTCAATTTCTTTCGGGGGGCCCTTACCTTATTTTCAGGGCATTTTTGATTGTACTTCCTCCTTCTCCCTCCTCTGTGGCCACGGCCACCGACATCACTTCCGCCTTTGCATTGCATCCTGGGAGCTCTTTGTCATCACTCCCAGGAGGCTGGAATCAGGAAGAACTACCAGAACACTCCCTGGAATCAGGAAGAAGGACACAGCAGATTACACTGCGGCTTCAGAGGCCCACATCCAAGATGGCCGCGCCCAGACAACGTTTTTAAAAGTAATATTTTGACTAAAATCCAATACTGTACACCTTGTAAGTATGAGAATAGCGGTTCTGGTTCTGTAAAGGGCGATGGATTAGTATTATAGGGGTATTTTTAGTTAAAAATGGTATTTGAGGCCGGAACTCCGCTTTAAAGAGATTTCCCTCCATTGTTTGATTTTCATGGTGTTTGAGTTTATATCTTAAGCTACAGCTCCCTTTTGCCAATCCAACTATGTTTTGGCATTCCTAAAGGTCCTGATAGTGGACAGCCTGCTTTTTATTTTACTTAAGGTAAGTGGATTAAACAGCTCATTCAAAGCTGATGGACCCAAGGGCGATGTCCCCTCTTTCCAATTCAGTTAGTGCTTCATGGGCTTTTCAACATCAGACATCTGTTTCTCAGATTTGCAAGGCTGTCATCTGGTCTTCGGCTCACATGTACGTTAAGTTTTACCAGGTGGATGTCCATGCCTCAGTTGATGCCGGCTTTAGTTGTAAGATTCTTCAGGCAGGTTCCTTTGGGTCACCCTTTTTAACCTGTTGATTGTTATCTTGTGTTCCCATTGGCCTTTCATTTGCTGTTGTCCACCCCTCCGCTGAACTGGATTTGGACGTCGCAATGTATTGGAATATTTTCTTGTGTTCCATAATGTAGGACTAAGAAAATTGTTTTTTTTTTCTTTCCTTGGAGTACATTTTGGGATGCAGATCCCTCCCCTCTGTTGTTATGGTCCATTGCTATCATCGCTTGCTACTAATATGAGGCACGCTGGGAGTCGGAGGAGTTCTACTAGGCTGTCTTTATAGCTTTCCTTGCCAGCACACAGTACTCCTGAAGATGGCAGACTGACCTATTGATTCCAGAATCATCTTGTAATGTATGACTAAGAAAATGTGTTTTTTGATGCAGTTATTTCCTGTAAATGGACATTAAAATAAAATGGTTTAGCATTGAGCTATGCTATACTGTATATCTAAAAAATAATAGTAACTAGGTCATGAAAAAAATGGAAATAGCAAAGATGAAATAATGGTGCTCTTTGAAAATTAAATTTGGTTAAACAAAGAAATATCTGAACTAAAACTAAGTATGTTTGCAGTATTTTAAAATACTGTCCTTTGTCCTGTAATGCATTGCAAGAAAGGATTTTACAGGTAAAACAAAAATCCCATTTTATAATACAAATTCACTTCTGTTCCAGTCCACCCATAAGGCCCTCTCTACATTTACACATTTTAGGTGCTTTGCTGACTGCAACTATGGTGCTGTTTTCAGCAAATATAGAGGTCAATGGTATTGCATGTAAAGCACTCTAAATCTCACATATGTACTGCACTTGTAACGTTGTGGCTAGAACTTGAAAACTATTATGGGTAAATTGAATCCATTACCTTTGTTGCTTTTCCATTTGACATTTTGATTCCATTCCATTGTTAGGCTTTTACTAATTAATATTAGTAAAGTTTTGAAGTGTGTTAGCCAACAATTAGTTAAGAATGTTTGTAGTTTAAAATATAGCTTTTTTGGCTAACTCAATTTATTAAAGATATACGCTTCCAAAACCCTTTAGATTCCTTCTGTAGGATTTATACAGTTCACAAGCAGCAGGGTGACTTTTTTCTGTTACATAGCTATGAAACGCAATGTACTGCCAAATTACGCATTTAGAAGAAATCCACAAACACATTTCATCATAATAAAACCTTTACATGTGGCCTAAAGATACCCTACATGAAAACCGAATAAAATTGGTTACATTTATCAGAACTGTTCTGAAACATGTGTTGGTTGCTAGGTTTGGAAATTATTCTTACTCCTACAGCAGTAAGACCCATTTCCTGTGACTAGAGCTCAAGTGCTCAGTTATATAGTAGTTCAGAAAGGTATCTCTGTCCATATAGTACACAATCAGCAATTAACAGAAATTGGAAGGCTACAAATACTGTATAATAATTTCAATTCACTATGTGCAACATGAGGTGTTCCAAATAATGCATAGACATCACATATACAATTTGTTAAAAAGACCCCCTCCCTCAAAAAAAAAAAGTAATAAATCCTATTTTCTGTAAACAGAATAAATATTAACTGATGTATTTATTTACATGCTTAGAAGTGTAGTTAATCATTGGAGTTTATAGATTTTTGTTTTTTTGTGGCTAGCATAGGGAAGGTTTTCGCTATCTGGGTACAGTTGAGGAGATTGACCTTACTTAATGTCCTGGCGACACAGTGAGAGGAAATTTCCCAAAGTGAGAGGAATTCCACACTCAGACAGTTGTCACTGGATCAGGTGTACCTATTCAAAGCTTTGCCTTTACCTCTTGTTCTGGTGACAGCTATAAAATTGTGTTTTTTCAATCACTTTCTGTCTGGAAGACAGTGGACACTAGTATAAACAGTGGGTCTAACCCTATTCAAAAAGGGAAAAAACACTAGAGGAAACAGAATGTAAAAAAGTAAAGAGACAGGGTAATTGAAGGCTTAGAACACAGTATATACTGTATTTTTGTATGTCCACTACAAAATGTGTTACTTATACATGATGTTAAGAAGTGCAAACCTCACTACATACATATCTCTTAAATGTTTTTACAGGCATACTAACAAAGGGCCAGTAAAAGATCACTTGCCATTCAGACAATGGTCACCATCCAGACTGCAACAGACTGCAGTGTTGCAAGATTCTACAAACTGGGAGCCATTCCTTTCATTGGGAACTAGAGGGGCCTCAGTGGGGCGATTAGAACCAAATGCTGATTCCAGAATAAGAGAGAGATCTTGGTATGACTGGGAAATACCTCCAAGAAACACTTTAGATCGTGAAAGAAGACGACACAAATTGCCAAGAGATTTAGAAATGGGGAATCTTTCCCCTGCAAATAAAGACAAGCACAAAGGGAAGCTTATGAAAGTAGATTCTGTCTATGGAGAATGGCAACCGGAATATAAGCTGCAGAATAAGATGAAAGCACCAAAACCAGATGAATGGGAACCTTTACCTTACCCACCAAGGGCACTGCAAAATCAGATGTTATCACAAAAAAATAAGCTGGATCAGCCTCCGCCAGAAAAAACAACATCACTAGTCATTCCCACTGAAGCTGCAACTCAAGAGAAGAAAAGCTGGTGGTCCAAACTTGTAAAGCACTCCAAATCCATAGCAAGTGATGTGGTCAATATGGAGACCCCACTAGAGACTCCAAAAGAGAGAGCTAATATGGCCCACAATGACCAAAGTTACTTAGTTAATTATGGAGTCCACAAACTGGATGGATTAAAGGAAAATGTACCTCAAATAAGGAAGAGAAAAGGACCTCCACCGTATGTTCCACCACCTTCTTATAATTACCCTCATCGCACCTTCCCTATCAGCAAAAACAACCCTATTAACATTCAGGGACCTAACCAGAAGGTAACCAGTAATTCAGTTCTGCTAAATGAAAAAGAGGACTTCCAAGAAAGTAGAAAAAAATTACCAAGGTATAGTGTAGATCAATGTAAAGCTCCCAAAATAAATTTGCTACACACCAATGTGAGAGAGAACAGAGGAGTGGAAGAGAGGAAACTTAAATGTAACCCCACGTATCATAGTGTTATGCAGGACCGAAAACTTCCAAGAGCTTATAACACATGGACAGGATCTACTTCTGATGACTATCTTGATCATATATATGAAGTTGTGGAAGGGAGAAGTTCTCCAATTTCCAGTATACCTACTAGTCAGAAAACATATAGTGATCTAGGCTTACACACAGATGAAATGATCTATGGAACAGTTGCCATTCCTTTACAAAGAAATCCATCTCAGCAACACACATTACCAAGGGTAACTGGCAAAGGTACCCATGACAGGCCTGAAGCAACCAAGGGCAAGAATACTACATCATGTAGTAATAGGCAAATTCCACAGTTTGATGATCGTCCTCCAATTCCACTGCATGGAGTAAAACTGCCACGAGAGTTAGGTTTCAGCTATACAAGTGGAATATTTCAGCCTGTTGATCAAATGTCAAGAGGAAAATACACAAACTTTAACGAGCTTGAAAATCATGAACCAGATGATAATTGGAGAAGACCATTAAGAGTTATATCTAGTAAAGAATCAAAGCTGAGAGTTCATTCTAATGCTACGCCATATACAAGTAAGAATGGGTGGTATAGTCATACTCTTCCACTAAATAAAGACTACATGAAGACATATATGCAGGAGGACATAGCTTTTTCTAGTTCTAGAAGCAAAGGCACTTTTAAGCAAGATGCAATCTTACCTAAGTGGCGGGAACCTGGAAAAATAAGTACTTTGCCAAGCAGAGGACGTGATCACAGTCGCTGGAAGGGTGAAGATAAGCTGAAGCAAGAAATGAAACATAACCTTTTTCAGCCTTCAGTTTTACAGGGTAATAAGATGGGCAGAAGAAGAAATGCAACCAAGGAAGGCCTAGAAAAAAATCAGGCTCCAATTTCTAAAGAGAGTGATGGCTTTTTTGTCATTGATGCAACATGTGTGGTGGTCCGGGCAGAATATATTTTTCCACCAGTAATGGAGCAAGTTACATTTTTACATGATGAACCATCAAAAATAGAAGACCTTTCATGTAAAAAACATTTAGCAGTGCCTCTTAATAATGAAACAATACCTAATCCAATAGCTTGTTCAAAGACCTCTTCAAGTTCAACAACGAAAACCTTCTCAGAAAGGAGCCATTCTTACATTTACAATTTTAAGGAGTTGTCTACAGAAAGGGTGGTTCCAAGCATCACAGAAAGAGCTGTTCGTATCTTAGGTCTTTCTATTGGTGATATAGAATCCCTGAGTGAAACTCAAGATCACTGCCATGCAAACATGTCAGTTCCAAAGTCTAATAAAACATACAAAGATCCCAAGTCTCATGAAAAAGAATATAACTTACAGGGAGGAAACTGTTTTACACAAAACAGAAATGATTATAAACTTAGGGATTGTAAAGGTCTCCCATGCATTCAAGAGGCAGCAGAATTATCTGGTGATTATGATGTTCACATGACTATCCAAGAGTCAGAGGATACAAATGCTCTTGTAAATCTTGATGACTTGAGATCAAAAGCAAATGTGCCATTTTCCAAAACAGAATGCAGAGAGGGCACAAAAAGCACCAGTGAATCATCTACGGTAGAAAGCTATATTTCAGAATTTCAACCAAAAGCACCTGGAGCAAATCATATTAATGTACAAGAACCACAAGTGCTTACAAAGACCTCCTCCATGATAGAATTAGACATCTGCCTTCCAAAAGAGAATATCTTAGACATGAGCTCAACCACTGTTCCTGATCATATGACTCTTGAAATAACCATAACTGAGCAGTACCAGGATGTTTTGGAACCCATGCTTACCGAAGAAACCTGTATATCGTCAGAAGAAATTTTGGAAATGTGTGTTCCTGAAAGGCCAGAAGATACATGTATATTAGGCACTAATGACACACATCTTCTCTCTGAAGAGAATGCCATATCTGTGGTTCAAAATGATAGTGAAAAGAAAAAATTAGAGCCAAATTTAGAGCCTACACTAGAGAATGAGAGACAGAAATATCGAAATACATATGTCAGGGAAATTCTGCATTCTGCCAGCCCTGCTGTGTCAGATGAAATTGCTCATCCATCATCTCCACAGAGTAGGCAAAAGAATGAAGACAGCTACCAGATTTCTCAAAGACCTTCATTATTGCCACAAGTGAAGGCATATACTAGAAGACCTAATTACTATGCCAAAGACCTAAGGGAGGCAGTGTCACGAATCAGACGCCACACTGCCCCTGATTCTGACACAGATGAAGACATAGACCAATCAGTGCCTGAACTGACTAATCATGAGGAAGAGGTGCCAGATGAAAGTGTGACTACTGGTAGCTCAGACACATCAGACTCTGACGTAACGGTAATTATGTGTGAAGCTGAAAACCAAAGAGATTATGTTTTACAGTCTAATGACATTTCAGATACAGAAAATATGAATGAAGACGTGGCCATGGAAGTCTTAATGGATGCACCATCTGCATCTGCACCTGCAGCCTTTCAGAATAGGGAGATTGCAGCACAGTGTAACAAATCTCATGAACAGGAATCAGTCTTTGATCTGAATAGCTGCATCAAGGAGATACTTCAGGAACTGAGTAAAACAGAGCAAGAATTCTTCTCCAGCAATGAAGGCCAATGTAATGACTCTGCAACAGGTAATGTGCCCTTATTGATTACATACTCAAACAACAATAACTGCACCATCACTAATATGCACAATACTACTTATGCTGGCCATACACTATATGTAAAAAATCATTCAAACTCAGCCTTGAGAGCAAACAATAGTGCCATCATGTAATGACCGATAAATCGTTCAATAGACATAAATTAATCAATTTTTTTGTTTGTTTTTTTCACATATAACTAGTGCAAACAGTTTAAACAAGAAACACATTAACCTTTCAATTTATCGTTCGTTTGGCAGAAAATTCTCCAAACTTGTCCTTAGTATTTTCGGCTCAAAAACACCACAACCGATTACCAATTTGTGCCCATTAACTGGCCGAAAAGAGAACGAACTGTGCAAATAACCAAATTTCGGTAGATTTTTCGTATAGTGTATGGCCAGCATTACTTAGTAAACATTTAGATGTTAGAAGACTCATATAGATGTATTTATCATACAGAGTAGTTGGATAGATTGGACAGTGCAAGCAGGGGTGTTGCTAGGTAGGAAAAAGACCAGGGGCTTGAGCCCGAAGGTAAATTTGATCCCAAGACATCCCTTTCTGACATCAGAAGGGGGTGTGAAGATCAGCGCTAGGGATCTTTGCCCTGCGCTGGATTAAAGGTGAGTGTAACACCAATTAGAGCATTTTGATGGGGCAACACCTCCACACCTCTGGACCCCTTTACATTACACAGCCCCAACACACACCTATGGACCCCTTTTGCATTACACAGCCCCCCACACACACCTCTGGACCCCTTTACATTACATAGCCACCCCCCACACCTCTGGACCTCTTTGGCATTACGCAGCCCCCCCACACCTCTGGACCCCTTTTGCATTACACAGCCCCCACACCTCTAGACCCCTTTTGCATTACACAGCCCCCACACCTCTAGTCCCCTTTTGCATTACACAGCCCCCCAGACAAACCCCTCTGGACCCCTTTTGCATTACACAGTCCCCCCCAGAGTTGTACTGAATGCAAGGTTCAGGAATGCATTGTACAGGGTGCAAGGTTCAGGAGTGCATTGTACAGGGTGCAAGGTTCAGGATTACGTTTTACAGAGTACAAGGTTCAGGAGTGCGTTTTACAGGGTGCTAGGTTCAGGAGTGCATTGTTCAGGAGTGCGTTGTACAGAGTGCAAGGTTCAGGAGGGGGTTGTAAGGTTTAGGAGTGCATTGTAAAGGGTGTAATCTTCAGGAATACATCGTAAGGGGTGCAATGTTCAGGAATGCATTGTACAGGGTGCAAGGTTCAGTAATGCGTTGTACAGGGTGCAAGGTTCAGGAGTGTGTTGTACAGGGTGCAAGGTTCAGCAATGTGTTGTACAGAGTGCAAGGTTCAGGAATGCGTTTTACAGAGTGCAAGCTTCAGGAGTGCGTTATACAGATGCTAGGTTCAGAAGTGCATTGTACAGAGTGCAAGGTTCAGGAGTGCATTGTACGTGCATTGTACAGGGTGCCAGGTTCAGGAATTAGTTAAACTGCAAATACACCAATTAGTTAAACATAGCACGCTTACCTTAAAATATTAATTAGCAGCATACAGAAGCCAAGGGAACAATGGCGGCATCAGATGGAACATAAATGAGTGCAGCCAAGCAGGACATGCAGCAGTGTAACATCTAACCAACACAGCCAGGGATTTATAGGCACTGATGTCGGGGATAGGCAGGGCTGATATGTGGGGCCCGTCCCCTTTGTTTCAGGCGGCACCGGTGGCGTGTATACATTGATGGCCAGGGAGGAAGGTGGCAGGTTTAGTATACACTGCTGTGGGTGCACATACCGTAGTTACAATTGGTCCGCCCCCTGCCACCTTCCCCCCAGGCAGAGGCAGTTTGCCTATAAACAGGATTAAAGGGCAGAACCCCACATATCAACCCTGCCCCCCCTCGACATCAGTGCTTCATTTTGACCGCTCCTCTCACTCTCATTGTGGCCACCCCCAGCTTGCCCAACAATCACTGGATACTGGATACTGTAGAATGTTACACTTCTGAGGTATTTAGCCCCGAGTTCCCAGCCAACCCCAGGCCTTGGGACTCAGGGTTAATAATTTTAAATAAGCAATACGAGACCCGGGGCTTTTTGGGGGCTCACTCAAGGCTATAGTCCCGGTCAGCCGCCCCCTCTCCCGACGCCACTGAATGCAAGTATCGCTGGCTGACGGTCTATTTGGAGCAGATCAGATCAGAACAAAACAATACTAGTGTATGCACTTTTCTATAAATCAACAAAAACGTATTACATATGCGCCCTTTTTTTTGTTTCACTGAAAATTCATTTAGATTTTGTGCCCTGTTTCGGCAGACAGAAACTAATAATTTTAGAATTTGCAAAGTGAGAGAGGAGGTGTCAATTCCTATGGAGTTTAATGAAGTATGGCAAACATTTCCCCATAATGGCAAAATGCCAACTCGCTTTAATTCACACTAGAGTTTAACTTAAAAACCGAATTGTTTTAGGCACTTGCAGGGCTGGGACAAGGGGTGGGCAGGAGGGGTGGTTGCCCTGGGGGCAATGGTTTATTGCAGGGATGGGGGTGCTTTGACCCTAAAACTAAAGGGAAGAGGGGGCGCAGTTTGGCATCCTTGCCCTGGGCGCAGGATGACCTTGTCCCGGCACTGGGCACTTGTATGACATCACTTTTTTACGTTATATCACGTAGGGTTAAAATATAAGAAATTCTATATAACTTATATATGCCCCAATTTTCAGTCATTTAGTGCTGCAAGGATATGCCATCTTCAAGGACCACTGTAGAAGCTGTTTTGTTGACAAGCAGTTCTAGTAGCTTAAGATGAAAATTTTATTTTTCACAAGATGATAAGCTTGCCTCACCCTAGCAAAATGTAGTGTAATGTGACATGAAATTCTATCCATGCCTAATGGTAGAAAAATTATTTTGAAAGATTTTCAGTTGAGTTATGCCAATGCCACTGGATTTTTACAGTATGATCCGAAAGAAGAGGTTGCAGAAAATCATCACCTTATTTCTTCTTGTGTGTTTAGGAAATGGTCATGCAGAGGAAGATACAGATAAAACATCTTTCAAGTGAAGGAAGCTTTAAGAAATTTGACCTAGCTGAAAAAGAGATCGCTGTAATCTGAACATTGGAATGTTGTGTGGTTGCTTCTTTCCCACAGAGAAAGTCAGAAGACTTATCTAGTCAAGGTTTTTGATGGCAGGTGGAACGTTTCTGACAGAAGAGCTTTGTGGATGGGCTACTCTTCTGTCAGATGAAAAATCAACTATTGTGCAAAATAATGTTAGTAGTAACAGGGATGCTGTTTTTGTATTGTTTTTATAGAATTAGCCAGATAATTTAGGTGAATGAATTACCGGTAATTATTTTTGTCATAAACATGACAATGTAGGAGAAAGTGAGTGTTGGGAATAACTCATATTTTTAGATGTAACCCACTAACATGAGGTTCAACGTTGCTTGGCTGGAGATATCTGTGAAATTATATCTACCCTGAGATTTTTGAGTGGGTTAATAAATATATAGCCAGATATTTGATAGTGTAATGATGGTGGGGGAAAATTCTCACTGTGTAACAGTGGATTTACTTTCCCTAAGGAAACCAACTACAAAAAGTTGAGGAGCAATACAATGTAAATTTATTTTCCAATGATAACTTAAAGCATATCTTAGGTCATTTTGAACAATTGCCCCATTGGAAGATTACCCATCTATTTTTTTTCTGGTGACAACTCAAAAATTTGGAGTCTCCCGCACTTTCATTCATGGTGACAAGCTACTAGGACAATTACAGAGGTAAATCTCCCTAGCGGGGATACTGACAGTACTAAAAACTAGACCAAGGTTCTAGCTCTCCCCTCCTCTAACCAAAGTTAGAAAAAAAAACCTTTATGGCTTTAGATATACTTTAACATTAACATAAAAGGAAATAGGATGGAGGGAATTCAGGTATCATGGACCATAATAGGAAACATAGGTTGAACAAGAGGAATCCTTCCTTTGTGCCAGCCAACCAACAAACCTGATGCCTTAACAGTACACAAAGGTAAGTACAACTTATCTTTACAAATCTGCCATTTTTGAAGACAATTTTTTTATTTTTGGAGAAAAATTATTTAATTAACAATAAGTGAAGCATAACTCCAGCCATGGGATTTAGACAGAATTATTGACAGCTTTTGTATGAATAAAATAAAACCAAGTCTAGCTTCAGTACAGGTTTAGCCCTGAATACATTTATACTAAGCAGTTTTTGCATAAACGAAGGATCAGACATTTCATGCCATAGCTAAATAGTATATGGGTAAATGATAAGCACTATAGAAAAAATAAAGGGGTAACAGAAGTCTTCCATCTTTCTTAAAATTATATTATTTTTCTGGGGAATCCGATTACTGTGCAAAGTAAGCAAAACTGTTTTGACTGGAAAAAGAAATAATTTGTGCTTGGTGGTAGTTTGGAAAATGTAATTTGTATTGTATTAGCAGTAGAAAAGTTCTTGTATGGCCATCAGTATGAATATGACATGTTGTTTTTAGGAGGATGCACAAACTATGACAATGCTATAAGGATATTAGTAGCTCTCAGGCTCCATGCACACTGGACTTAAAAAAACATCAGTTCCCTTGGCAGAAAAAAAACGCTTATATACTGTAGAGCATTTTTTGTACCTAGTTTAGGCGAGTTTTGGAGAGTTTTACAATTTTTCTGCCAGAAAGCTCCAATCAGAAACGCAAACCAGAAAGGTTTTTCTTTTCCTGCCTCTAAACGTTGAGCTCAAAATTTGCCTCGAATTGTCCTGATGTGCACGGACACATAGGATAACATTGAGCTGCTTCTACAAGCAAAACACAATACTCCTGTAGAAGCAGCGATTTTTAAGCAAGTGTGCATGGAGCGGCCATATGCAGTTCTGGCAAAGAGTTTGGAGAGAGGGAAAGCTGTCATTGTCACCGCTTAGCCATAATCATTTTCTTTAATTTTTTTACCTGTTTTTTTGTAATGGTTTTAGCCCAGTATCAGTAGGTAAAATATAAGCCATCCTTTTTTTTCCATAGAGCAAGCAAAAAGTACCTATTTTTAACAGTTTTAGGTACATATATACTGAAGGTTTGGGTATTTGTCAACCCACCAGTTTATAGCTACCTTTAGTTGTGGGGTATCACATTGCAAAGTATATAAATCATTCTATACATTTTGTGGATGGTTGAGTTCCATAATTATATAGGGGAATACCTCAATTTACATAACCACCCAAGCCATAGCTCCATGGGACAGTCCCTCTCTAGGATCTAATCCCATCTAATGTATAGATCTGTAATAATAATATATGTACCACCCAAATGTTTTTATTGTGCATTATATATTGGGGTCCATCTGGTATTATTTCTGTGGTTACTTTGGCATGCTAATATAATGCAAGCAGAACATATTTATGCAAATAGGTTGCTGATTAAAGTACAGGAGCCTAAAGGTGTCTGAAAATATCTGCAGCAAATTTCTACTTTCCAGGCCATTACACCTGAATACTGGGCTGTTCAGACTTCCCGGTAATGTAAATGGTCATTTAGGGTTTAAAAATCAATCTTTAAAAAAAAAAACAATCCAAGCTCCCTTAGGGCAGTGGTCCTCAACCCTGGCCTACAGGGTCTACTAACAGGCCAGATTTGCAAGATAACTGAAATACATCCCAGGTGATATCATTTGCTGCTCAGTGATTGCAGTACTCTAGTCTGCTTTTCCCCAAGGTAATACTTAAAATCTGGCCTGTTAGTGGGCCCTGAGGACCGGAGTTGAGAACCACTGCCTTAGGGGACCAGAGTTGAGACATTGTGCATGTCTATCTACTAGACGCAAGGGGCTTCAGATCCTCAGCACCAGGAAAGTGTATTTTTAAGGACATTCAGACTTAATTTGTCTATTGTTGCATCCCTTTTTTAAATAAGGTAATTATGACAGATGTGTGAACATTTATGGGCATTTATTTTTTTACATGAAGTATTGATGGCCCGTTTTGTCTGTCCTAGGCAATGAAAGTAGGATATAGCAGGTTTGTATTTTTTTGCTAAACGTTTTCACAATAAAATATATCCCTTCCTGTCTCTGAAACCCAAGCGATAATACCTAAATGTTTTTAGTATTATAATGCGTATTGCATTATAATATTTATTGTATACAAGCAAGTTTAAGGAACAATTGCAGTCTATAGGGAAGCTGGTTTGGCAATAGGAAGAAGCTGAAATGCAATCAGTTTTCATTGGTATAGGATTATAGCATATTTTTAGGCCAAGACCTAGGTCTATTGAAACATACTATGTCTGTGCACTCCACTGCAAATCATGAAATATCTTAATCAATGCAAAGTTTTTTCTGTTTTATACCTGCTTGACCATAATTGACTACAAAGAGGGTGAGGCTGCAAACAGCAGATGGGCAGCTTACAATTAGTGACCCATAAAAATCAATTTGTCTTTCACAGAAAGGTTTGTGCATTCTGTGTTCACACTTTCATATAAAAAAAAGTTATTTTTTAACTACGGTATCTTGATTTAACCCAAAATGAATAATTATGAACTAACTAAGAATGTAAAATCAGAAGAATATTTTGAATAACTGTATGTTAATTTATTTATCTCAACATAGGAAATCCATAATTTAATAATGTTCAATAAATATATCACCTTAACCCCTTTTACCTTAATCAGTATTTTGTCCTTTATTTTAAATGTGTCCTATGTTATATGATATTATACCTAATACCTTATAGCCCAGTTCCAGCCAAATGATTTTGTTTTGGATAAAGTGGAAAAGATGTAGACCCACCACACACATTGGAATGTACAATTTTCTTTATATCTACCAACAACTATGAAGCACAGCAGCCCTGCTGAATTGGATACTGATTGATTTGATAGTTTAGTTGAGATGCTCATATTACAAAGTTTTGGTAATCTAAAGTTGTAAGTATAGCACCCTCCTAGTCAGGTGCTAGGTAGAGAGTATAGTTTTGGCTCTGTCTGCCTATCAGAGGAGCAGCAGGCAAAATCTATATTGTTCTCTGCTTAACAGAGCAGGATCTGTGAGTCGGGACTGCTCAGTGTGCTCAGTGTGTGATTCATCTGGTCTTGGGGAGTGTCCTCAGCTGATCCAATGGGGAGGCACATAGGATGCTGGAGGAAACCTGACCAATGACACACAGGCTTTTGGTACTGCCATAGGGATTGGCACAGACAGTTGGTCTCGGTGCATTATGGGGCAGGGTATAAAAAGCCACGGGCACATGAGGTAGAGGTCTTTGGCGGGAAGCAGAGTCCCAGAAGGAGGGTGGCAGCTGCCTCCTCTTCTGCAGCCGTGGGTGATGGTCACAGGCAGTCGGCCTGGTGCACCTACAGTGTGGAGCTGAACCCAGAGGTCCAGAAGAACTGACTGAGGAGTTGGGGCACTGCCAGACTTTGGAAAAACAGTATTGTGAGTACAGAGGATCTTGCTCAGGGGTCTGCCCAGGAAGGGGACCAATCCGGGTAGTGCAGTCAGTGGATGGGTGTAGGCTAATACAGAGAAAGGGGGTACTGGGGGAGTACCCTGAAGAGAAACACAAGCGCTAGGAGTCCTCTGAAATGTGAATAGTTCAACAGTTGGAGTATCCCACTCATCCCTTCTCCCATCCCAATATAAATAAAACAACAACCCCTAGACTGATCATTGACTGAGCCAAGAACTTAAAATATTAAGATTTTCTGCAAGCAGTTGCTACGGGTAACCCAGGGGAATCCAAAAGTGTCATTCTTCAGCAGTCCTCTAGGGGGCAGTGCTACATAAGATTGTAAAAAGTTTGTACGTGTGTGGTGAGCTTTAGGGCACAATTATGTCCCTGTTGCAAAGATTTTCCCTTTACTTTTTGCTGGATAAGAAATCTCCACGACAAGGGTAAAAGACAAAAACATTCTTTGCAGAGTTAGTAGGGATTAGAACCTCTGACAATAAGTAAAGGGAATTCTCCCCAGTGAGTCACAGCCAGAAAAAAAAGCCTTATAATAATTTTACCCTCTAACCTCTCTATTCAAGACTAAAAAAAATAAAATAAAATAATATGGACTGGGGTTTCGTTTTAGATCCTTCTCCTAATCCAGAGATCTTAGAACAGTAGTTGTACATTTTTGAGCTATAGGGGGCCTCAACTGCAGCCCCTGACATCACCAAAGGACCACACATAATGTTCATTATATGTAATGTTTGAGAGTACTGTCTGAGACTGCAGACCTAATAAAGGGAATGATGGTCAGGGACTATGGACACTAATTAATGAAGTGTGCAGTGCTACAACTTCCACATAATTGAATCAGCTTGGCTTCCAGTGCTCATGCACAGGTTGCTGAAGCCTTGAAAACATCACATCTACATGAAAAGCCAGCAACATGGCATACTTGCTAACTGTCCCTTTTTCCAGGGACAGTCCCTGCAAATAGGAGGCTGTCCCAGGTAATTTATATTGTCCCTGGAAGCGCTTGTTAATCAGGCTGCCCGTAAATGTTATGCAGAAGTAGTGCAGCTGAATGGGAGACTTATTCCAACTCTGCTACTGTGGCCTTAAGTTTGAAATTCCCTTTTTAATTTCCTGTAATTCTCTCTATATTGAGAAGACTCTATAATCTGATAAGTAGGTGAGATTAATTATGCAGAGTGGCCAGAGCTTCAGGGAAGTGGGTATGGTAAGTAATTGATAGCTGTGCTGCAAAGTGTCCCTGGAAATTTTTTTTAAATGTTGGCAACTATGACATGGTACTTGACAGTAAGGGGTTTATTTACTAAAGCTAGAGAGGGCAACATTAGTCACAATTCTGCAGAGAAACCAATCAGTTTCCAGGTTTTATTGCTAAAGCTTAATTAAACAAGCTGAGGTTAGAAGCTGATTGGTTTCTCCAGTGCTAGGACAAGGCCATCCAGCGCCCTGGGCAAAGATGGCAAACTGCACCCCCCCCCCCATGTGTATTCACAGTTCACATCTCGGTGACAGTGTGACACCCGCTGGGAGTGAAGGCAGCTTCTCTGTCTTCCTGTCTCCAGTCATGTGATATGTCACATGAAAAGGAAGTCTGTCCTCACTCCCTAGTGGCACCGCGCTGAGACTGAGGTGTGTTCTCAGCAGGCGTCCTCTTTCTTCTGCCCACAATAGGTAAATGTGGGGGCAATATGTTGCCTCCTCACCACCTCTTTTGAATCCCATCATGCTGCACTACTGCACTACAACTGTGTACATTGCACACAGTTCCGGGGAGGTTGCAGTGTGGCCCCATTCACTTGAACAGGTTGCCTTCAGCAGATGGTAGAGCATGCTGAAAGTGACGGGTGGTATAATTCCTGCCACAGCTGCAAATTAAAATATTATTTTTAATTTTATCACATAAATTGTGATAAAAACATATTTGCCATTCTGAAGCTTCCCTCCAACCACTTTGCATATTATTTTATATATACTGTGATTCTGTACTTACTAAATATGCTGCAGAAATTTCCCTCTACGAAGTCTGGCTCAAGCCATTTTAAGTGTGGGCAGCTAAAGCTGCTGCCTGTTCATTTCCTAGATTTACACAGACACACACACACACACACATATATATATACAAACACACATAAACACACAGTAACACACACACACACACATATATATAAAGACAGACACACTCACACCACTGCTTGCCTGCACATTTCTCCTCATGAATCTCTGCAGTCTCCTGTTATCTCCACCCTCATCCAGCCCCCTCCAGCTTTGCAGCTCTCATTGGCTCTCCAATGACTCACCTCTCCTCCCTTGCTGGCAAACTCTCACGACAGTGAGAGAGAGAGAGCTGTGTATGATGTCATTAGCCTAGGCTAATTACCAGACAAGAAAAAGGAAGTGGGCTGTATAAGGTATTTAATGTCAGAAAAAAAAGTTTTACTATCAAAAGTTAAAACAACAAGGCCAGAGGTTTTAATAAATGGAAAGATGAAAAAATGACTGAAGGTTCGCTTAAGGTGAGGTGATAACTGAAAAGTGACAATAAAGGACTATAAATGTAAACATGTCATAAGATAAAGTGCCAATGCAAAATACATCCTTAAACAAATATATGAATAAAACATGCTAAAAAGTCCAATATAATAGAATATGAATAGTAAAACTTCTTATAAATTGTACAATACAGAAAGTCTCTATCTCATAAAGTGCTTCACAGAGATAACACCAAAGTGTTTTAACAGTTTCTAACTTGTGCTCCTTTCACCAGGTGAACTGCAAGCTCACCTTCATTATAGACCCCATAGGGGCCAATAAAGCAAAGGGCAGATCATTCTGTTGGACCAAACTCTGATATTCAGGTTCCTTTAAGACTGATAGGAATCCTTCTCCAAAATGGCTCCACACAGCTCACAAGTAGGTCATAAGCAATAAACAGAAAAGACAGCCTACAATAGTGCAGTACCCGGGTAATTAAGCTCAACAAACCACACAGAACCCACTTTACAAAACGCACTCACATTTATTGGATAAATAAACAAGCGTATAATAAAATTCAGCATCTCACTTTCTTCAGTGTTTAATTCCGCAGCCAGGCTCAACCTCTACGCGTTACGTCACCAACGTACCTGGCTTCATCTATATTCCACCCATCTGCATAGTAAAGCCTACAGGGTTTTTTTTTAACTAAAACTGGAACATGCAAAATCTGGTGCAGCTCTGCATAGAAACTTATCAGCTTCCAGGTTTTATTGTCAAAGCTTAAGTGAACAAGCTGAAGTTAGAAGCTGATGGGCTACCATGCACAGCTGCACCGGATTCTATGTGCACCAGTGTTGGTAAATCTCCCCCACAGTTACTGTCAAGTACCATGTTGCCAGGTTTTCGTGTGGATTTGAGAGACTGGGGACATGCAACATTTTTGGCTAGGGATATGCTGCAGAAAACAATATGAAGACAATATGAAACTGGGAACATGTTACATGAGGATAGTAAAGATCTATACCCTAATTAATCTATACCTTAATTAATGTTCCCAATACAGACTTCTGAGATCTGAAGGCAGCACATCATATACCAAAAAGCTGTATGCGGCCTCTGGGCCACAGTTTGGGCACCAGGGTCTTAGGATCTGAAGTTCAGTATTCGGCATACCTATGTTCTTGGTAAACTGCCTGTAGAAGGCAGCTAATTGTGGCAATGACAACTAACTTTGGTTGCTGGCAGTGTGATACATTGAGAGAAAAAGTGGGCCGATTGCTGAACTTCAAAACCAATGCTCTCTGGATTAGGGAAATATAATTACACTTAAAGTGTGTCTAAACCCAAAACCAAAAGTTAATAATATTATGGTTTACTGATCCTAAAATGTGGTGGCTGCATTCGTTTTCTTTTTCTAACTTTTCCCCCCATTATTTTCACCTGTAATCCTGCCATTATCACACTTTCTGTCCTAGGATATTATCCACACTGTCCGCAGCATTGTCATCCTAGGACAGGAAGTACAGTAAACCCCCCTCTCCATTGCGGGGGTTACGTTCCGGACCCAGCCGCGAAAAGTGAAATTCCGCGAAATAGAAAAACCCTATTAAAATGCATTGTAGGCATGTTTTTTTTTTACTGTCACTGTACGTGTAGAAGCATTTTAAGGTCTTTAAACACACTTTTAAAACAATAGAAACTCATTTAAACACATAAAAGATACTTAGAGACAGAGCAAGAGCTATGGAAAACACAAAAATCTTTCATTTTTAATGATTTATATAGTAAAATAACATTACAAAAAAAACCGCGAATTACTGGGACCGCAAAAACTGAACCGCGATGTAGCGGGGGATTACTGTATATTAGGACCACATAATAGCAGGAGGTGTTTTGTAGTCCACTGAGATAGCAGGGCCCACAGAAAATTATCAGCTTACAAGATTTCTGACTGGATGAACAGTTTTTTTTTTGCAAAACAAATGTAATAAAACACTCTCAGATGAAAAGGGAGTAAAAAAGAAAAATGTATTGTTAGAGCCTATTTACACTTAATCTCACTCCAGTCTTTGAAATATCTTTCTTCTTTACATATGATTGTGGATTGGTTTCTAAGAGTTAATACACTTCTCCTCATGCTGTCATACTGAACAGGTCCCAACATAACCTGCTAAGACTTTTCATTTCTTCAACCTCGGAAGTCCTAAATGCTTAATTAGCAACACAACATACACTGATCATGTGTACTTTGCTTGTTACCTTAGATTGGCTAAAATGGGCCTTCAAGTGTCACTGTGACCTTTGGGACTGAGTATGGATGTCATTTAAAGAAATCGTTGCTAAAAAAGCAAATCTACACTGAATTATCCAAAGACAGCAGAAAATGTTGTTGGAGGTGTTGGGTTCTAGAATTTCCGCTTTTCCAAAACGATTTGTTCCAGGAACAATATAATCGTCATGTACAATAATGGGAATACTGCTTTTTATATACGACAAGGAAACATTTTAAAAATGTATTTTACTTGAAGCTTTGGTGAAAATATTTTATAGCCATAAATAACTATTATCATATATTTAGATGATTGGTTTAATTCTTATAGAGTACCATATCCAGGTTATCGAGGATGAAGTTCTACACTCTAACCACAAGATGGCAATCAATGACAGTCATACCATCGGCAAATTGGAATCAACATGTAGTACATGAGCTTTGTCTTACCTATTCAGTGTTTTTATTTTGTGGTTTTGTGTCCCTGTTGGTGAGATTTCCCCACTTTTTGTCCTGGATACCATAAATGGAATGGGATCTCAACAGTGTAAAGACAGCAAAAAAATTACCTAGGTTATTTTTATATCTTGTTAGCGAGAGTTTTAGCCTATTGTTGGCTGTCGACTTATTAGGCTAGAGCAGGGACCTCCAAACTTTTTAGTATGAGGGCCATATCTTATATTTTATAAATATTCACATGCTGAAAATAAAAATGACTTGGAGTTTGTATTCAGCATATGATTTAAGAAAGTGAGAAAAAGTCAGTAACCAAAGCAAAGAAATTCCAAAATAAATTTGAGCCCATCAGAATCCCAAGTTGCATCAACACCCTCCTTATGTTTATATTCAAAATTGATCAGCTCTATGGATGTGCTACAGACAAAAAAATAATACTATATCATTGTGTGTTGTGAGTTATTTTATTTTATTGTTAATGCCCACCATATGTCAAAGTCTCTTACCCCCTTACATAAAGGCCCTAATTGGAGCCCTCCTAAATCAGGGTTCCCGTTAAAATCCCCTCTTACATCAGAGTGCTGGAAAAATCTTACAGTGGGCAGTAGTTTGGAGATTTTTAGTAGCCCAGTCAGGCTGCAGAGGGGCTCTTGCCATGATGTGAAAGTGTGTACAGCATACCTACATTGCTTCCTATGCTGCTCCCCCCTAGTTCTAACAGATCCATGCTTGCCGTTGCTGCTCTATTTGCCACCTCCACCTTCTTTGTCGGTTCATCTGGCTCCAGCCCCTTCCCTATTTGGCTATTGGATAGCCATTGATAATGTAACACCTCTGCATACATGCTGGAGTTGCATTATGCCAGCACCCAGCTCCATTGTTTTGCAGGCGCTGGAAGTGTACATTGCACTGAGCATGCGCCACTGGCTTCAAACACTTAAACAAAAAACGATGGGGGGAAGGGAAAACTCTTTTTGGCAGAAGATACTGTATGTACAAAGTCCGTGCTACCAAAAACTCAAATTCCTTAGCACTGTTTTGGTTCATTATGTGTAAAGGAAGAACTATAAAACCTTCATTTTCTTCAAATGTAAGGGGGCACTCTCTACTTTCAAAGGAAGACTTGTAACAAAGAAAAGATGCATTTGCATGTGCATTTACTGCACATTTATTTAAATGAATATGTAGATTCATCCAACTAAATCAATTTGGACAGTTACTGCTGATTATTATTAAAGTGGTAGTAAACCACAGCAAAAAAAAAAAAAAAAAAACATTGGGCCCCCGGGTAGTTTAAACACTTGCCTACTGGGTACTTTCATCCCCTTCCTGTCCAGGCCAATTTTCAGCTTTCAGCTCTGTCGCACTTTGAATGACAATTGCGTTATCATGTAACACTGTACAACCCAAACTAAATTTTTATCATTTTTTGAGACAGATAGAGCTTTCTCTTGGTGGTTTTCTTTTTTTTTTTTTTGCTAAACAAAAAAAAAAAGTTTCGGTTATACAGTTTTGTAAATAAGTCATTTTTCTCCTTCACTGATGTGAGCTGATGAGGATGCACTGTCAAGCTGCATTGATGGGCACTGATAGGCTTCACTGGTGGGCACAGATTGGCAGCATTGGTAGGTACTGTTGGGGCTGCACTGATCATCAGGAGAACTGATGATCAGTACCATGATTGTCAGTGCCATATGTCCCCTGTGTGGAATTGCTGGCTTTCAGCTCTCCTCTCCTCACATCCTGTCAGCGTGAGGGGAGGATTACCGATAACCGGCAAATCCTGTTTACGTCCATGATCAGCTGTGATTAAACACAGCTGATCATGTAGTAAAGAACCGCTGGGATTGGCTCTTTACCCCGATCTGTGATCATCTGCATCTGAAGGAGGACGCAGCAATGCGTGCCTCAGGGGGTGCGCAGGCAGTGCAAACACGGGAGGACGTCATATGATGGCCTCCCAGCAAAGTGCGGCCGCACTGTACCTGGCACTCAGCTATAGCGCGGTCACAAAGGGGTTAAGCCATAATGTGCTAGTTTGCACCACATACTAGCACATTATGACAGATTTACCCCAAAAAACAAAGCCCTCCAGTGGCATGCTGTCACTGCTATAGGGGCTTCCGTCTTCCTTCTGGGTTTGTGAACTTCGGCGGTATGAATGGGCGAGCCACAAAGATGTCAATCCCGCGCATGTGCCCAGGAGTCACTGTTTGCGATACAGAACTCTGAAGAAACGGCACAGGTATGCCTTTCCTTCAAAGTGCGTGCTCCGGTGGTGTCACTGGCTGTTTCTAAAGTAAATATTTCCTAAACAGTGCATGTTTAGGAAATATTTACTGTACCTATAGGTAAGCCATATTATAGTCCTACCTATAGGTAAAAATCAACCAAGGGAGTTTACTCCCACTTTAAAGTTCACCTTTAAAAAAAATAATAAATGCAAATTTTTTGCATGTAAAGCCCCGTACACACGTACCGATTGTAGGCCGCAAATATTCGGCTGCCGACCGATCGGCCGATTGTAGGCTTGTTAGTATGATGCTTCCGACAGCCGACAGCGCATTTTCGGCCGAACAGAATCTGTTGTGCAGACTTTAAAATATTTGTTGCCCGTCACCAGAACGGCTGATTGTTCGCCAGTCAGTACAGATTTCGGCCGACAATCAGCAGATTTGCAAGACTGGGCATGCTCAGAAAAGAAAAAAGACAAGGAAAGTTAACCATCACATGACATCACTTCTGCAGTCGGCTGTTGTTGGCCGACAAAATTCGTGTGCAGTCTTTTGCAGTTTTCAACCGACAGGACAGCCCTGGACAAAAGACGGCCGATCGTTCGGCCGACGATCGCTACGTGTGTACGGGGCTTCAGAAAAATGTGCATTTATTATTTTTTTTCTTAGGAGTCTGTAAAGCTCTTGCAGACTGTCAGTACACTGTCTTCCCATACCTCCAATAGAATCAGGCAGTTACTGGAGTCCAGAAAGATCAATGGACTACAAGAGCATTGACAAGTGCCACCAAAGTTCCTAGAAAACGATGATCCATCAGTCACAATGGCTGACGGCAGTTAACAATGGCTGACGCTAGTTATAGTTCATTCATTCACAGAACACTGAGTATTATTGACATGGCCATTAAAAAGTTACTTCGGCGGCAGGGAGAAGGCCCTTCGCTCGCAGTAATAGGGTTGGGGGGGGATCAAGGAGTGGTGTGGTGGATGCTCAACGTGCTACATTCTAAGTAGGGGTGTAACATGTTGAGAAAGGTGAACTTATCCTTTAAGAAGCCAGTGGATAAATACACCTGTAGTCTTGAAAAAGCAGATATAATACAATAGGTAACTGGCGCGCCAACAGTTCAAATGTCTCTGGTAGACCGGGCTGTTTATAAAGGTGTAGCGAAAGTCTGCTGTCCAAGCAAATGGGAATGTACACTTAGAGCTAGGTAGCCATGCTCAGAGTGTGTCCAGAAGCTCTGTAAGACATGTGAAAAGCAAGGGGGAGGCGCCACTAAGTGTAGTATTAAAGTATAACCGTTTAATGTACAGGATTAAGAACACTTACAAGATTAAAAAGCAATAAAGGCTCGTCAAGGAGGGCCTTCACCCCCTTGTATGTTTACCAGTGATCTGGACTTCCATCCCATACCGGTGACGTCACTTCTTCCGCATTCCACGTTGGTTAGCGTAGAGGTACTGGGGTTTGTTGAAGCCCACAGGACCACATCCACAATGACGGGCTTGTATTGCTTTTTAATCTTGTAAGTGTTCCTAATCCTGTACATTAAACAGTTATACTTTAATACTACACTTAGTGCCGCCTCCCCCTTGCTTTCCACAAGTCTTGAAAAAGCACATGTTGTAATAAGGCATTAGTTCTTCCTCTTTGCATTACTTTTTTTTTTTTAAATATATTTAGGGCATTTAGGGTTTTTTGCAAAGGTAATATTAAAGCTGAACTATAGGCATATATAAGTAAACAAATTAATATTTTTCTGTAATCAAT
Organism: Pelophylax lessonae; assembly: GCF_965119305.1. Taxonomy (NCBI): domain Eukaryota; kingdom Metazoa; phylum Chordata; class Amphibia; order Anura; family Ranidae; genus Pelophylax; species Pelophylax lessonae. The sequence goes on along the minus strand of NC_138769.1, from coordinate 555,688,401 downwards.
AATACATCGATTAATGTGTTATTTATTTATTTATTTTTTTAATGCAAACAGTGTAAGTTCCTGAATTTGACCTGGTATCAGCCTCTTGTAGTCACTGTACAGCCAGGCCATATCATGTGTTGACATAGGACCTGTGTAACGTTAAAAAACCATACCCCGTGGAGAAACCATACCCTCGTCACTTCCGGGCTGAAACAGCTGAGCAGCGCAGCAGTGCGCATGCTCAGAGCCCCGGATACGTGATTGAACATTAAGGAATTAGACAAGTGCGCATGCTCGGTGGGCATGACATTCTCACGGCACTGTGTCTGATGTAAAACTTGCGGCGCTTACATTAAAACAGCTCATCTGAAACGTAAATCATCTCCGCTCTTCGCCCTGTCACTGCCCTCATCTCCGGTAATAAATATAAAAGCGGCGGCGGGTGTATGAGACGTAAATGTGACGGCGATCGCGGCTCCGTGATCCGCTTTTATATTAATTACCGGAGATGAGGGAAGTGACAGGGGGAAGAGCGGAGATGATTTATGTTGCAGAGGAGCTGTTTTAATGTAAGCGCCGCAAGTGTAAGTACCGTGAGAAATCCATACCCTCCGTAGCGGAACCGGAAGTGACGAGGGTATGGTTTTCTGACGGGTATGGATTTTTCACGGAACACCTGCTTGCAAGACGATAAAACAGAGCTTTCTGTTACAGGCTAAGGCAGGTCCAAGATGAAAAGGAAGTGGGTGATGCTGGCCATCAGACTGAGGACATCTAGTGACAGAAAATAGTATTGCAGGGGAAATCTCTATTGAAACTGACCATTCTAGGAAAAGTTGGTTTTGTTATATAGTCTCCCCCCTCCCATCCCCCCCTTACGCCCTTACCCCCCTTTACCCCCTAGAGGCTATAACGGATCCCAAGAAAATTGGGCTGACATGTCATGCCACCTCAGGGGTTGAATTCTTGACTTATAGTGGAATTGTTGATTGATGGACACAATCACATTTTAGTTAGAAAAATAAAGTGTATTGGGCTCTAATCTACTCCTGGGAGAGATGGTTAGGGCACAGGACGCTCAAAGAATGTGTCAGACAAGTGAAAGGACTTTTAAACCAGACCCCGTGATTCATGAACACTTAAGTCCATTAACAAGGCAGTGCAACATGAACTTTGTAGGTGAGACACCAGATTCTCTGTGAGTTCCAAGCCAAATTCCAGCTTCTCAAGTAGCTCCAGTGGCTAAAGAACATTATTCCACCATAATCCGACTACAACCAGGTGCTCCTTGCAATATTTCTGACAGAAGAGTGAAAAGACTTATCAGAAGAGTTATCCAAGAGCAAAGAACCACTTGTGGAGAGCTTGAGTAAGGCCTAGAATTAGCAGGTACAATTGTTTCAAAGAAAACAATAAGTAATGCACTCAACCACCATGGCCTATATGCACGCTCACCACGAAAAACACCATTGTTGAAGAAAAAGCATGTTGAAGCTTGTTTAAAGTTTGCTGCACAACATTTAGACAAGCCTGTGAAATACTGGGAGAATTTAGTCTGGTCAGGTGAGACCAAAATTAAACTCTTTGGATGCCATAACCCACACCATGTTTGGAGGTCAAATGGCACTGCACATCACCCCAAAAACACCATACCAACAGTGAAGTTTGGAGGTGGAAACATCATGGTGTGTGGCTGTTTTTCAGCATATGGTACTGGCAAACTTCATATCATTGAAGGAAGGATGAATTGGAAAATGTACCAAGACATTCTTGATAAAAATCTGCTCCTATCTTCCAGGATGATGAAGATGAAACAAGGGTGGACATTTCAGAAAGACAATGATCCCAAACACAAAGCCAAGGAAACTCTCAATTGGTTTCAAAGAAAGAAAATAAAGCTGCTGGAATGGCCCACCCAATCACCTGACTTGAGTTCAATAGAAAACCTATGGAAAGAACTAAAGATCAGAGTTCATAGAAGAGGCCAACAGAACCTTCAAGATTTGTGTGGAAGAATGGGCCAAAATCAAAGCTGAGCAATGCAGGTGCCTAGTTTCTCCATACAGGAGGCATCTTGAAGCTGTCATTACCAACAAAGGATTCCGTACCAAGTAATAAACACATTTCAGTTAGCGTGTTCAATACTTTTTTCCTGTGTCATTATATTTTATTACACATAACTTAATTTCTGAACTCATTTGTTTTGGTTTATTTGTATTTTTGCATTGCAAGGGTTGTTACCAACTTGTGGTGAATAGCACCTTTAAAAATATATTTACCAAGAAAAATGGTGACGTGTTCAATACTTATTTTACCCGTTATTTATACAGAATATATATATATATATATATATATATATATATATATATATATATATATACAGGGCTCAAAATTTAAAGTCCTGAGCTACTAGCCAGGCCTTAAGGATTACTCGCCACCAGTTGCCGCACCCAACTCCTACCCTGCCGCGCCCCTAATTCTGCCCCTAAACACTCCCTCATAAATTATCTCATAAAATTACACTGTTAAATGTTTTTGCATTAATGCAGAAGTTACAAAAATAAGTAATAACAACGTTTTCAGTGCCCATCAGTGCAGCCTCATCAGTGCCCATCAAGGGTCTGGAGGGCGGGGGGGCTGAAGAGCACTGGGGGGGGGGCTGGAGGGGGGGCCGAAGAGCACTAAGGGACTGAAGAGCACTGGGGGGCACGGGGGGGGGGCTGAAGAGCACTAAAGGGCTGGAGGAGGGCTGAAGAGCACTGGGGGGCTGGAGGGGGGGCTGAAGAGCACTGGAGGGCTGGAGGGGGGGCTGAAGAGCACTGGGGGGGCTAGAGAGGGGGGCTGAAGAGCATTGGGGGGGCTGGAGGGGGAGGGCTGAAGAGCACTAAGGGGCTGGTGAGGAGGGGGGCTGTACAGCACTGGGGGGCCAGCAAAAGAAAAAAAAGAAGTATTATAGGAGGGGGATGGGGGGCTGCATATAGAGGAATTGATCCTTCCATATTCCTCCTGCAACCGCTGAATGCCTGCAGAGAGGAGAATCAGGCTCCATCCTCTATATGCAGCCACCCCACCACTCCCCCTATCCAGTCACACAGGGAGGCTGCTCAATCCTTGGGCACTCACCTTCTTCCAGCCCCCGCGAGCAGCGCAGCACAGACCGAGGGAGCAGCTGCCTTAACATGAGGAGATGATCGGTGTGAGTACCGGCTAAACACCCCCCATTGATATGCCACTGCTGGCCGGATAAAGACAGAGCGTGGATCATCCCACTGTAACAGCTTTAATTGTAATTGCCGGGCGCTCGCCGACACACACAGTCCCGCCTCCTAGCCCGGCTTCTTTGATAGACGTCACACGTCCTGATTGGCCAGGTGTTCTGTCTATCAAAGAAGCCGGGCTAGGAGGCGGGACTGCGTGTGTCGGCGAGCGCCCCGCAATTACAATTAAAGCTGTTACAGTTGGATGATCCACGCTCTGTCATTATCCACCGGCTTTCCTCTCCTCTCTTCCCCTGAGCGGCTCCCGGAGCTCGCCCTACATAATTTTCCACTCGCAAAATGCATGCAGGCGAGTAGAAAATTTGAGGGCTGTATGTATATATATATATATATATATAGGACTACTATCATAAATAAACAGATTTATCGTTGTTATTGGAATTGTTCCTGTGGCCCTTTAATGCTGATTTCAAATGGAATCGTCCTCTGGCAGAAAGTGGAAGATTGGGATTGTGGGAGCTGTAGTTTCTGGCAGAGAGCTGATCATTGTTTGGATAACCGAGAAAACTATCTTCCCAGGAGGCTAAAGATGGAGCGGAGCATCATGGGAGAAGTTATAAAACTATCTGCTCCACAGCCTGAAAACTCTCTTGCTCCTGGGATCCATCACGTGCACATCAGCCTGCTGAGTGTGTGACTGACAGCAGCCTGCGGCCTAGTGCGTGAGGCCTAACCTGCTCGCAGAACTCAGCCTTAGCGGAGTGGATGCTGGTCATTGAACTGTGAATGCTTGCGCAGTATCGATGAGGGAGAGAGAGAGTGGAGGTCGGTCGGACATCTTGAGGTGGCAGAGCGCAGCATGTTTCAAGACGCCAGGGCTTGGGAAATCACATTGCCTATTCCAGGGGGCTCTCACGGACAGACATCCAAGTTGGAGAGAGGGTGCCTATGCCCAGCTCAGACCGCAAGTATAACATCTCATCTTTACACTGACTGCAGACATTTCAACAGACATCAACTCTCTTAGGATTACAATATAACATCTGATCCTCTTGCTATCTTAAACCACAGTGGAAATTATCTATGAGCTCCAACTGCCGATAAAGAACAGCGAGAGGAGAGAATGTCCGATTATATCTCTCGGGTGGACAAGATGTTACATCAGAACATCTTGAAGAGGGGCATAGACCCCAAGGATGTGGATCAAGCACGACTGGATAGAGTGCTACAAGGTGCCCGTTCAAATCACCCCATTGTATTAAAGTTGCTATTGAAAGGAGCTCCAGCCACCCCTACTTACCTAGAATTGATGAGAGAATTTAGAGAAGAAGAAGCTTTGCTTGAAGAGAAGAGTCAAGGGGCCAGAGAGCTGTTGGTGGAAGACAGAAAGAGGGAGAAGGCTTCTGCCCGCCTTGTCCATGTGGAGCCTAGTCTCTCAGATGAGGAGAGTGAAGAGGACCTAGACCTAGGCCGCGTGAAAATGCAGACAGTAAAAAGTCAGATGAAAACTCAAACTTATCAGATTTGATGATTCAAGTAGCGCAGGTCCAAGCTCAAATGTGTCAGGCGTTGATGCAAGTAATGGAAGCTCAAGGAAAAATCAGAGAACCAAGAAACAGCCCTAGGGGATCAGGACCCCTTCCTTTCAGAGATAGTTTTTAGTGCGGAGAGCATTTCTGGGCTAAATGTCCCAAGAGTGGTGTTAACCCCGAACTATTGGAAGAGGTGCTGAAATCCTTACATAAGATCTTTTTCCCAAAGAAGACGGAAAACTTCAGGGGACCTAAGTGAAGGAGTCAATTGAGCATCCCGAAACTAAACAGAGCTCCAGCGTTAGAAAAGCCTCAAAAAGGCGGCGGAGGACAGGGCCCTCTATTTGATCCCCTCCTCCTACGCCTTGTAAAGAGAAAGGGTCACCCGGGCTTGGGGGAAAGACATAGGGGGTCAATGTGTTTTCTCCTCCAAGGAAGAAAAAGAGGATCTGGTCACCATCCAAGAGAGAAGGAGTACACCAGGGCAACGAGTGGAGATGACCTCATCATCGCGGTCAAATATGGGAACACCAGTGAAAAGCCCGCCAAGATTCACCAAAGAACCAGTTCCGACAGTGCGGAGGAGATTGTTTGCAACTCAGATGGTGGATACTAAAGCTGGAAGTGTGCCAAAGAGATTGGTGGGACCTTCCCCCGTAGTCTCGTTGCAAGTAGAGGGGATCTATACCAAAGCTTTACTTGACACTGGGGCTCAAGTGACCTTGCTGTACAGGGATTTCTATGACAAACACTTAAAACACATTCCTTTGTGCAAGTTGGAAGAGTTGGAGATTTGGGGCCTTGGCACCCAGAAGTTCCCATATGATGGATACATACCCATCAAGATAGCTTTTGACCCTTCCTTGGTCAGAAACTTTTGATACTTTGGCAGTGGTCTGTCCCCGACCTCCTGGGGCAAAACAGAACTCTTTGCTGATAGGGACTAATACTAATCTGGTACGAAGATTTCTTACTCCGTTAGTCATCAGGGGTTTAGCTGTTGAAAAAGTACACCCACAGTTAAGGAAAGCCTTTCAACGGGTAGTTCAGGAACAGAAGGCCCCAGTTGAAGGGGTGGGAAAACTGTGGCGACTGGAAACTCGGGAGAGAATGTTGCAGCCTGAAGAAAGAACGTGTATGAAGGCTACTGTCAAGTTGTCCTGGGACAAACTGGGTCCATTTGTGATGTTGGAAGGATATCCTCTGGGAGAAGATATGGGACTAGAACTGGTTCCGGAGATAGTACCCACCAAAATGCTGTCGAGAACAGGGGGAAGAGTCCCAGTCAGTGTTCTCAATGTCACTGTTCAACTTGTCAGCCTGAAGCCTGGGATGGTGTTGGGGTGAGTGGCGTTGCCACCCCAGTGACATTGAAGGACCTGGTCCAGAAGGATGAAGGGGAAGGCCAAAGTGAAGATTCTAGAGTTAAATGCCCTGCTGTACCTTTCAAGTGGGGGGAGTGGATAAAGGACCAGCTGGCCAGATGGGATGAGATCTTCACGAAGAATGACTTTGACATGAGCTGTGCTAAGAGTGCTTAACACTGAATTCGGTTGAGTGAAGATAGGCCCTCTCGAGAGAGAGCTTGGCAGATTACTTTGAGTGACCTGGAGGATCTCCGGGAGCATTTATCTGAACCGAAGAAGTCTGGGGTCATTAGAGAGTCTAGAAGCCCATATGCCTCCCCCATTGTGGTAGTAAGGAAGAAAAATGGGACCATTCGGATGTGCATTGACTACTGGACTCTGAACCGGCAAACCATTCCTGACCAGTATCCAACTCCTCAGATTGAAGATGCGTTGCAATGCCTGTCTGGAGCCAAGTGGTTCAGTGTGCTGGATTTGAAGAGTGGGTATTATCAAATACCCATGCATCCAGATGACCGAGAAAAGACAGCTTTTATCAGCCCGTTGGGATTCTTCGAATTTGATCGCATACCCCAGGGACTGGCGGGTGCTCCTGCTACTTTCCAGAGGTTGATGGAGTATACAGTTGGTGACATGAACCTGATTGAGGTCCTTGTGTATCCGGATATTATCATTGTGTTCGACAAGACGTTGGGGGAACATGAAGCTCCACTTGAGAAAGTTTTCCAGAGGCTGCATGCAGAAGGGTTGAAGTTGTTCTTAGAGAAATGTCAGTTCTATCAGACGTCGGTCACCTACTTGGGGCATGTGGTCTCAGCAGACGGGGTGGCCACTGATCCTCAGAAGTTGGAGGCTGTCACTACTTGGGATATATACTTTGGACCCAGGACAGTGACTGAGCTGCGTTCCTTTCTTGGGTTCTGTTCTTATTATCAGAGGTTTGTGAAGAACTTTGCACACATAGCTAAACCCTTGAATGAATTGCTACAAAAGGAAGGGGGTGAAGAACTACTACAGTCAAGTCTAAAGGAGCAACATTCTGTGGGGCCAAGAAGACCGCGTGAACCCATTCAAGATCAGTGGACCTCGAAGTGTGAACAAGCCTTTAAATGTTTAAAAGAAAGTCTCACACAAGCACCAGTTCTGGCCTATGCTGACCCTTCCAAGCCATATGAGTTGCATGTAGATGCTAGCCGGGACGGTCTTGGTGGTGTGTTATATCAAGAAACTGCTGGGAAGCTTCGTCCCGTAGCTTATGTGAGCTGTAGTCTTACACCTTCTGAAAAAAATTATCCAATACACAAACTGGAGTTCCTAGCCCTCATGTGGGCAGTAGTCGACAAGCTGCAAGATTACCTATATGGCTCTTCCTTTGTGGTGAAGACGGATAATAACCCCTTGACTTATCTGTTGTCTACTGCTAAGTTGGATGCTACTGGACATCGGTGGTTGGCTGCCCTGTCTGAGTTTCAATTTAGTCTGAAATACCGACCAGGAAAATGAAATTTGCTTTATCTAGAAGACCCTATGTTCCTGCAGGGGGTATCAGAGAGTGGTACATTTAACTCCTGAGGGGGGTTTAAGCAGTGTGCCAAGGAATGGAATACCGTCATAGAGGAGCCACGGGAGCTGAAGCTATGGGAGTTACTCGCTACTACTGTGATTTGACTCAAGTACAAAGCCAGGAACTTCCCCATCTGACGAAAGAAGTTGTGAGGAGGGACCAGCGGGAAAATCCTCTGTGTGCCCTAGTCAAGAAGGCATTGGTTGCAGAAGACTTCAAGATATTGTTGAACAGTCCGGTTGGAGGTGCCAAGGTGGTTCACAACAAAAGCATTGACTGACTGTATTGACAGCCCTCCACGATGATCATGGACACTTAGGACCATACAGGATGTTTAAATTTGTCAGGGATCGGTTTTACTGGCCTTTCATGAGAACAGAAATTGAAAGCTATTGCCATTTATGCATCCGATATATTCAGAGAAAAACGCTGCCTAGCAGAGCTGCCCCAGTGGGCCATTTAAGAAGTCAAGGACCAATGGAGTTACATAGTTACATAGTTACATAGTTACATAGTAGGTGAGGTTGAATAAAGACAATAGTCCATCCAGTTCAACCTGTGTAGGCATGTGTGGCTGTAATCATCTCCCATACCCCTGAATGTTCTGATCCTTGAGATGTAAGTCTAAGAGTCTTTTGAAAGCCACCATACTACCCGCAGAAACCACCTCTTGTGGTAGAGAATTCCACAATCTTGTTGCCCTAACAGTAAAGAACCCCCCGCGTTGCCTGAGGTTAAAACGCTTCTCCTCTAATCGCATTGTATGCCCTCGAGTCCTCATGCAATCCCTTCGAATGAACAGCTTTTTTTCTAAGCTGGGATCCCCATTAAGATATTTATAAATTGCTATCATGTCCCCCCTCAGACGTCTCTTCTCCAGGGAGAATAAATCGAGCGATTGTAGACGCTCTTCATAGTCAAGGTCCTCCAATCCCCTAATTAGTTTAGTTGCCCTTCTCTGGACTCTCTCCAGCTCCAACACATCCCTCCTGAGGACTGGCGACCAGAACTGGACGGAATACTACAGTTAGTGTACTTTGATTTCCTGTGTCTTGAACCTGACCTGGGTGGGCGTAGTAATGTCCTGGTTGTGACAGACCATTTTACTATATGCTCAAGCTGTCCCGACCCGAGATCAGCAAGCTAGTACAGTTGCCAAGACTCTGGTGGAGACGTTTTTCATTCATTGCGGCTTACCTCAGCGCATCCATTTGGATCAAGGCCGTGACTTTAAGAGCAAGTTAATACGATGACTCTGTGAATCACTGAGTATACAGAAATCCAGAACTACTATATATCATCCTCAGGGAGATCCACAGCAGGAACTATTTAATCGTACTCTATTGAACATGTTGGGGACTTTACTTCTGGAAAAGAAACAACATTGGGGTGATCACATTGCAGCTGTGGTCTATGCCTACAATAGTACTGTGAATGACTCTACTGGATATTCCCCATATCGACTGATGTTTGGGAGAGAGGCTCGATTGCCGGTGGACCTGGCTTTTGGGACATCCCCAGATCATACTTCCCAGGCTTCCTATCGTGGCTATGTGGATAGATTCAGAAAAAACTTGAAGTTAGCTTATGAGAAAGCTTTAGAAGCATCTGTCACAAGGGAGCAATGTAACTAGAAGAGTTTTGATCTTAACCGGTTGCCGACCGCCGCACGACTATATACTGCGGCGGTCAGCCCCGGCCAGGCAGAGTGACGTATCGGTACGTCACTCGCCTGTTACTGACTTGCGAGCCAATTGCGGGCGGGCGAGCGCCCGCCGAGGCACGCGCCCGCCGAGGCGCGCGCCCGCCGCGGCTCGTTCACAGACAAGTCAGTGCGTGTGACCGGCAGACTCGATGTCCGCCAGTCACACTACGATCGCTCCTGTGAACGGAGAAAGACAGAGCGGCTAATGTAAACAAGCCGCCTGTCAGTTCTCCCTGTGTAAAAATGAAGATCAGACGGTTCTACTATGTAGAACCGTTGATCTTGGTTTTTACACCAATAGCAATGTCCCTGCACAGTTAGAATCACGCCCCTAGGACACACTTAACCCCTCCCTGTCCAATAAAGTTAACCCCTTCCCTGCCAGTGTCATTTTTGCAGTAACAGTGCATATGTATAGCACTGATTACTGCAGTAATGTCACTGGTACCCCCAAAAGTGTCAAAAATGTCAGTCAAGGGTCCGATCTGTCCGCCACAATGTCGCAGTACCGAAAAAAAATCGCAGATCGCCGCCATTACGCGTTAAAAAAAAACACCAAAAAATGACAAAAATCTTTCCCTTTGTTAGTAAACGCGATAACTTTTGCGCAAACCAATCAAAATACGCTTTTCTGCGATTTTTTTTACCAAACATAGGTAGCATAAAACAAATTGGCCGAAAATGTTAAAAAATTTTGATTTTTACATTTTTTTTGGGGGGAATTTCATATAAAAAAATGTGAAAAATATTGTTATTTTTGCAAAATTTACGCTCTTTTTTTGTTTATAGCGCATTATCAAAAAATCGCACAGGTGATCAAATACCACCAAAAGAAAGCTCTGTTTGTGGGAAAAAAAGGACGTCAAATTAGTTTAGGTACAGCGTCGCACGACCGTGCAATTGTCCGTTAAAGTCACGCAGTAAAAAATCGCAAAAAACCCCCTGGTCAGGAAGGGGGTAAAATCTTCCGGGGCTTAAAGCGGAGTTCCGGGCACAAAATCGATATTTTTTTTTTTGTGCCCGTCCGCTTCTACACCTTCACCTGAAAAGGAATTGGATAGTTAGGTTTTTTTTTTTTTATTTACTCACCTTGTAATTGAAGATCGAAGATACTCACCTAGTCTTCACTTCCTCCCTCTGTGCCGCGGCTCCGTCGTCACTTCCGGGCTTGCACTGATTCCTGGGAGCTGAACGTCATCGCTCCCAGGAATCAATGCGACGGCACCGGCCCCTCTCGTCACTTCCGGGAGACACCGCATTCCCCTGCTAAACAGCTTCTGGGCATGCCCAGAAGCTGTGGAGGAATGCGGCGCCGCACCGGAAGTGACGAGAGGGGCCGGTGCAGGCGCATTCTGGGAGAAGAAGACGCGGAAGAAGACGCCGAAGAGGACCGCGCCGGCTTCAGCTGCCCACAAGAGAGATGGAAACGCTGTGAAAGAAATTTTATAAGTGAGTATTTCTTCTAAAAGGTAAGTGCGAACCGGGACAGATCAGAGGCTAGCCATTGTGGAATGTACTAGCCCTGACTGTCCCGGTGGTATGTTTGTTGAAAAATGATTTCTGTGCCCGGAACTCCACTTTAAGTGGTTAAGGTGAGAGTTCAAGATCTGCAGCCTGGAGATTGAGTGTTGTTATGAAATTTGGGAGTGCAAGGAAAACATAAGTTGGCTGACCAATGGCGCTCTCAACCTTACATCATCTGCAAGAGGCTGCCTGGATTACCAGTGTATCAGATTCGTCCTGAGGGCAAGACTGGTCCATTAACCACTTGCCGACTGCGCACAGTATATTTACTGCGGCAGTCGGCCCCGGCCAGGCAGAGTGACGTAGATCTACGTCGCTCGCCTGTCACTCCTTCTAGAGCCAATAGCGGGCGAGCGCGCGCCCGCCGAGGCGCGCGCCCGCCGAGGCTCGTTCACGGAGGAGTGCGGAAGTGTGACTGGCGGACCCGATGTCCGCCACTCACACTACGATCGCCGGTACAGCGGGAGAAAGACAGAGCGGCTTATGTAAACAAGCCGCCTGTCTGTTCCCCCTGTGTAAAAATGAAGATCAGACGGTTCTACTATGTAGAACCGTTGATCTTTGTTTTTACACCAATAGCATTGTCCCACTACAGTTAGAAGCACGCCCCTAGGACACACTTAACCCCTCCCTGTCCAATACTGTTAACCCCTTCCCTGCCAGTGTCATTTTTGCAGTAACAGTGCATATATATAGCACTGATTACTGCAGTAATGTCACTGGTACCCCCAAAAGTGTCAAAAATGTCAGTCAAGGGTCCGATCTGTCCGCCGCAATGTCGCAGTACCGCAAAAAAAAATCGCAGATCGCCGCCATTACTCGTTAAAAAAAAAAACACCAAAAATGACAAAAATCTTTCCCTTTGTTAGTAAACGCGATAACTTTTGCGCAAACCAATCAAAATACGCTTTTTGTGATTTTTTTTACCAAACATAGGTAGCATAAAACAAATTGGCCGAAAATGTTAAAAAATTTTGATTTTTACATTTTTTTGGGGGAATTTCATATAAAAAAAGTGAAAAATATTGTTATTTTTGCAAAAATTACGCTCTTTTTTTGTTTATAGCGCGTGATCAAAAAATCGCACAGGTGATCAAATACCACCAAAAGAAAGCTCTGTTTGTGGGGAAAAAAAGGACGTGAAATTCGTTTAGGTACAGCGTTGCACAACCGCGCAATTGTCCATTAAAGTCACGCAGTAAAAAATCGCAAAAAACCCCCTGGTCTTTTAGCAGGAAAATCCTCCGGTGGTAAAGTGGTTAAAGACTTTGCATCAGAGTCACCTTCTACCCATTTCAGATGCTATTCGAGTACCCACGGATTCTTGTCTTGATGTACCTTGTCCTCCTAATTTGCGATCCAAGACACGGCGGTTGCCAGGGCACTCCGTCCCAGAAGAGAAGGAGGAGGACAGTGATGAGGAAGAAATTACTCTTGACTGGTTATAGGCCCCTTCATCGGAAGATACCTTTAAAGTTTTCCAGCCTTCAGTGGAAGACATTCAGATGCCGCCCTCACCTGTGAGAAAGGGGCGCCAGCTGGAGGAAGTGAGGAGACCTACATCATCTCCTGAAAGAAGAATTGTAGAGATTAGGTCAGAACCCACTGAACACTTTGAATCACCAAGTGTTGAGGAGACTCCAATTCTACCTACATTGGCTAACTCTGCACTATTCAGTACTGAAGAGAATTCAGCTTTACCATCACTGGATAATGTTGAACCGCCCAGTGTTGAAGAAAGTTCGGTCTTACCACCGTTAAACAACAATGAAGTTATACCCGATAGTTTGAATGAACCACAGCCTGGGTGTAGTTTTTGGAGCCAGGGACATGAATCTGAGTCTGCAGAGAACGCGTGTTCCAGACTTCGAAGGGAGATTCATCCACCTAAGAGACTCACATATAATACCCTTGGGGAGGGCTCGGATGAACTCATTGCAACTACTCAATGTTCCAGCCCAGCACTAGACTCTTCTACCGAGCCTTTGGTAGAAGATGACCCTGTTCCACCTTCTGACACTACTAGGTGGGCCACTAATTTATTATTGGCCTGTTGTGAGAAAGACTTAACTTTTTCTGATACCTCGTATAGTTTATTATCTGGAAACTCTTCCACCAGTCAGTTATTAGCTACTGTAGGTTCAGATGAGTGAAGTCATTGTTTTGAATTGGTATGCAAAAAGTTTGCCTTAATGAAAGTTCCTCTGTCTTCGGGGAGCAAAGACTTTCAAGTGGGGGGAGGATGTAGATGGGATCGGACTACTATTATAAATATACAGATTTATCATTGTTATTGGAATTGTTCCTGTGCCCCTTTAATGCTGATTTCAAATAGAATCGTTCTCTGGCAGGAAGTGGAAGATTAGTATTGTGGGAGCAGTAGTTTCTGGCAGAGAGCTGATCATTGTTTGGATAACCAAGAAAACTATCTTTCCAGGAGGCTAAAGGGGGAGCGGAGCATCATGGGAGAAATGATGAAACTATCTGCTCCACAGCCTGAAAACTCTCTTGCTTCTGGGATCCATCGCGTGCATATCAGCCTGCTGAATGTGTGACTGACAGCAGCCTGCGGCCTAGTGCACGAGGCATGACCTGCTTGCAGAACTCAGCCTTAGCGGAGTAGATGCTGGTCATTGTACTGTGAATGCTTGGGCAGTATCGATGAGGGAGAGAGAGAGAGTTGAGGTCAGTCGGACAGCCTGAGGTGGCAGAGCGCAGCATGTTTCCAGACGCCGGAGCTTGGGAAAGGTGAGAGTTCAAGATCTGCAGCCTGTTTCAGCTGGCCCTCACAGATGGTTATCCAAGTTGGAGAGAGGGTGCCTATGCCTGGCTTAGACCGCAAGTGTAACATCTCATCTTTATACTGACTGCAGACATTGCAACAGACATCAACTCTCTTAGGATTACAATAGAACTGTCATGAACATACAATAGTGTCTGGCAGCTTACCTTCTCCACCATGTCTCCATTAGAGGCCCGGCTCTCCTTCTGGCTGCCTTTTATCATCTCCCCTCCCTGTATGGCTCCACCCCAGGCCATTCCAGGAAGTCTATATTAACCAGTGCACTACAGGTCTGCTTTGCTGTTCAACAGTGTTTGTTAGCTTGTGTTCCTGTCTGCCGTGTGCTACATCTACCTTTCTGTGTACTGACTTTGGTTTGTCTCTGACTACTCCTGTTTGCATGTGATCCTGACCTTTGGCCTGTTCCTTGGTTACCCTCGTCTGGCTGTTGCCCCGACCTTGGCTTACCCATCACTATCCCTTGCGTCCTGAGTGGCTGCTTCCCCTCTATCCCTACGGAGCGTGACCCGGGGGACCCCAGGGGCCGCGACCTAGGTCCAGTTGCAGCGAAGTCCATCCTCACCACTAGAGGCTCTGGTGAACACCTGCTGGGCCTTAGACTCCATGCCCTGGGGAATCTTGGGCTGACGTTTCCTGTCCATCCACAGCAGTCAGCTATTGGGTTCACTACCTTGCGGTGCACCCCTGTCTCCCACAGGGTGCAGTTGTCACCTGGCCACAGGTGACCTGACAATAACATATCATTCCCTTGCTATCTTAAACGACAGTGGAAATTATCTATGAGCTCGAATTGCCGGTGAAGAGCATAGCAAGGCCTTGCTAAAGGGAGGGACATTGATACACAGTAGTTCTTAAAGGGGACAAGTTCTAGTTTATTGCCATATTGCTAAAAGGGGACTGACAGTATAAATTAGCCTAGAGTTCTTTTTCAACTTGAGTATTGCCTCATTATCTTATTGTGTCAGGAAATATTCATTACACTTCTAGGATATAGAACACTGTTTACAATACCGTTCCCTGATATTATAACTTACTGTTTTCTGTTGTGAGCTGCACACAATCCTAACTCTGCCGGCTTCCTCTTTGTTGTAGTAAAATGGCTCGGCTGTCAAAAGGTGCCATTTTACTACAACAAAGAGAAATCCGGCAGAGTTAGGATTGTGTGCAGCTCGCTTAGAATAGAGGCTGTGCTGTCTCAAGGTCAGCGGATTTAGCCGTATTCTGAGGGTCATATTAGCTTTTACTTTCTATATGGTCTGGGCTGATGAGAACTAAGACCGCTTAACTGACAGATAACACATATTGTCATCGGGAGTCCTATGAGCTGATGTCCGGTTCTAATTTGATTGCTGAAGCGAGCATTGACCACCCTGTAAAAAAGGGTGTCACTGGTTTTCTGGTAAGCCTCCTGTGTTGCTTCTCCCCCGAGTGTCACTTAGCTTATTCCAGGATTCTCTTTCAAATACACAAGGAGTTATATTTTAGTACTTTTTTTAATCTTTTATTCACTTTGGACTTTTTATTTTTCACTATAATTCACCTTTACATTGATTCATGTATATCACGGTGTGCCTATTTGGTTTATTGAACTATTCACATTGTTTGCTTATGCGCTGCACTGTTTATTTATATTGCATCACTTCTGTAGATGAAGAAAAAAAAAAATGTTGTTTTCTCAGAGCAAATTCTGAAACAATGATGGCAGAATCGTATGAAAAATCGAATGGCAATTCTGATTTTTCATTTAATGGATCATTGGTTTTCCTACCCATCTTTGGACTGCCTTAACCTCCCGCTTGTGGTCCAGACACTAAAGCATTATTTATGAGTAATAGGACAGTAGCATATGTGTAATGTGTAATACAGTGAGAAGGTTCAACAGGTGTTGCAGTACTCAGCAGAAAGGTCAGTGTCAACACGTTTTCTAAATATTTCATTCCAAATGTGTTTGCAGTGTGTGGTTTTCAACTGTATTCTCCACAAGAGCTTTTGGGTTTGGCAGTAGATCTTTACACCTGGTCAAATCCACTTACCACTGGCCACACCCACAGCCTTACTTTTCGTGCTGCATTCCATCTCTTTGCAAATTGTCCCTTTTTGTCAACTTCAAAAGTTGGGAGGTATGCACTCTGGCGATCACGACAACTCACAGGCCACAAACCGGCAATCCTGACAAACCTGGGAACAAAACTGGCAATTGTTACAATAAATGGGTGACTTGTTGGAATATTTGACATCAATCAGTGGCTCGGTGGGTGGAAGGAATGGGGATTCCTCCGTTTACCTCATTTGCCAGTTTACTGTCCTTCAGACTTTAGTGGGGGTGACTGTGGCCATTGGGAGTAAAAAAAAAAGGTCCCAACGTGACTTGGAATAAACAATCCCCCATCTTTGGTGTCAGTGGGAGGAATTGTGCCCTATTGTTGGTGGTATTGGGAGGAATTATGCCCTATTAGTATCATTAGGAGGAATTATGCCCTGTCATTGGGTTCATTGGGCAAAATGGTTGGTGTCACTGGGAAGAATTGTGCCACATTGTTGGTGTCAGTTGGAGAAATTGTGCCCCATAGTTGGTGTCAGTGGGAGGAATTGTGCCCCATAGTTGGTGTCAGTGGGAGGAATTGTGCCCCATAGTTGGTGTCAGTGGGAGGAATTGTGCACCATGTTTGGTACCAGTGGGAAGAATTGTGCCCCATCATTGGTGTCATTGGGCCCAATAGTTGGTGTCTTTGGGAGGAATTGTGTCCCATCATTGGTGTCAGTTGGAGGAGTTGTGCCCCATAGTTGGTGTCAGTGGGAGGAATTGTGCCCCATCGTTGTCATTGGGAGGAATTGTTCCCCATCATTGGTGTCAGTTGGAGGAATTGTGTCCCATAGTTGGTGTCAGTGGGAAGAATTGTGCCCCATAGTTGTTGTCATTGGGAGGAATTTTTCCCCATTGTTGGGGTCAGTTGGAGGAATTGTGCCCCACCGTTGGTGTCAGTTGCAGGAATTGTGCCCCATAGTTGGTATCAGTGGGAAGAATTGTGCCCCATAGTTGGTGTCACTGGGAGAAATTGTGCCCCATCATTGGTATCAGTGGGAGGAATTGTGCTCCATTATTGGTGTCAGTAGGAGGAACTGTGCCCCAATGTTGATATCAGTGGATTAAATAGCGACCAAAGGGCCAGATAAAAGCAATCAAAGGGACACTTCTGGCCCCCGGGCCACAATTTGGAGACCACTGGTGTAGATGATAGGTTTTAGTCTCAACTCATAAACAGCCTGAGTCTAGGATTCAAAGAAGTCTCAAATAGATAAAGGGATTGATTTACACAACACAATTGTTAGTGTCATTGGGAGGAATTGTGTCCCATCGTTGGTGTCAAAAGGAGGAATTGTGCCCCATAGCTGGTGTCAATGGGAGCAATTGTGCCCCATCGTTGGTGTCATTGGGAGAAATTGTGCCCCATCCTTGGTGTCACTTGGAGGAATTGTGCCCCATAGTTGGTGTCAGTGGGAGGAATTGTGCCCCATCGTTGTTGTCATTAAGAGGAATTGTGCCCAATAGTTGGTGTCAGTTTGAGGAATTGTGTGCCATAGTTGGCATCAGTGGTAAGAATTGTGCCCCATCATTGGTGTCATTGGGGGGAATTGTGCCCCATCGTTGGTGTCATTGGGAGAAATTGTGCCCCATCCTTGGTGTCATTGGGAGAAATTGTGCCCCATCCTTGGTGTCAGTTGGAGGAATTGTGCCCCATCCTTGGTGTCAGTTGGAGGAATTGTGCCCCATAGTTGTTGTCATTGGGAGGGATTGTGCCCGATAGTTGGTGTCAGTTTGAGGAATTGTATCCCATAGTTGGCGTCAGTGGGAAGAATTGTGCCTCATCGTTGGTGTCATTGGGAGGAATTATGCCCCATCGTTGGTGTCATTTGGAGGAATTGTGCCCCATAGTTGGTGTCAGTGGGAGGAATTGTGCCCCATTGTTGGCATCAGTGGAAGGAATTGTGCCCCATTTTTGGTATCAGTGGGAGGAATTGTGCTCCATTATTGGTGTCAGTAGGAGGAACTACACCACTGGTGTAGAAGATAGGTTTTAGCAGCCTGAGTCTAGGATTCAAAGAAGTCTCAAATAGATAAAGGGATTGATTTACACAACACAATTGTTAGTGTCATTGGGAGCAATTGTGCCCCATCGTTGGTGTCATTGGGAGAAATTGTGCCCCATCCTTGGTGTCAGGTGGAGGAATTGTGCTCCATCGTTGGTGTCATTGGGAGAAATTGTGCCCCATCCTTGGTGTCAGTTGGAGGAATTGTGCCCCATAGTTGGTGTCAGTGGGAGGAATTGTGCCCCATTGTTGTTGTCATTAAGAGGAATTGTGCCCGATAGTTGGTGTCAGTTTGAGGAATTGTGTGCCATAGTTGGCATCAGTGGGAAAAATTGTGCCCCATCATTGGTGTCATTGGGGAGAATTGTGCCCCATCATTGGTGTCATTGGGAGAAATTGTGCCCCATCCTTGGTGTCATTGGGAGAAATTGTGCCCCATCCTTGGTGTCAGTTGGAGGAATTGTGCCCCATCCTTGGTGTCAGTTGGAGGAATTGTGCCCCATAGTTGTTGTCATTGGGAGGAATTGTGCCCGATAGTTGGTGTCAGTTTGAGGAATTGTGTCCCATAGTTGGTGTCAGTGGGAAGAATTGTGCCTCATCGTTGGTGTCATTGGGAGGAATTATTCCCCATCGTTGGTGTCATTTGGAGGAATTGTGCCCCATAGTTGGTGTCAGTGGGAGGAATTGTGCCCCATTGTTGGTATGAGTGGAAGGAATTGTGCCCCATTTTTGGTATCAGTGGAAGGAATTGTGCCCCATCATTTGTGTCAGTAGGAGAAATTGTGCCCCTGCATTGGGGTCAGTGGGGGAATGGAGAGGGAATTATGCCCCAATGTGGATAAAATAGTGCCAAAAGAGTCGGGTGAAAGCAAGCAAAGGGCCACTTCTGGTCCCCGGGCCACAGTATAGAGACCACTGGTGTAGATGATAGGTTTTAGCCTCAGCTCATAAACAGCTTGAGTCTAGGATTCAAGGGAGCCTCAAATAGATAAAGGGATTGATTTAAAGACTAACACAGGTACTTGTAGGCATCACAAGGTATCTGCACTTTATAATTACCCTAATAACCTCAGAGTTGTTCAAACTCTGTGTACTATATTTTTAATATTTCCAATATTAGCCTCCATAATTCAGCTTTCAGCTTATAATAAAAGTTCTCAGACTTCAGATTTTCCAGTCTTTACTAATTGTCAAAGTTCATGGACAAAGCACCTCTGTAGGTGTACAGGTAACCCAATACAAAATAGACATACTGTAAATTGATGTTCAAAGGAAAAGGTCATACTATAATCTTGAGTTTGTCATTTGCACATTACTATATTGGTATGCACATTGTTTTCTTTATTTGTCATCTTGCAGGCTAATTCAGTTCGGAGGGAGCCCCATAATGAGTCATCAGGAGGTAATTTGTGGTTCTTCTGAAGGGTTACTTACTTTTTACTGGATCCAGTAGCATCACAAACATATCGGCAACTCCACATCTATAATTACGGTGTGCTGTTTGTGACATTACAAGAGAACAGAAGGTTTGGAAAAGGTCTTAATTATGTCTGGTAGGAGAAGTTCATTGTGATTCACTGACACCCTGTCCGACCTCTGTCTGCCTTCTTTAGATGAGGAGGAATCGGGAATAACCTGATTTTTGTGGTACTGGAATTGCTTTCTATTTTAGTTGCTTATTTAACTTACGATCCAAATTCAACCATATTCAGTTTAAAGGGGTATTCCACTATAAATTGTCTTTCTGTTTGGTGGATCTTATAAAGCTAAAACACCAGCAATTTTTAAAATGTTTTTCTTTATTGTTCATTCGATCAGTGTTTCTCCAACTTTTTTCAGTCAAGGCCCCCTTTAACCACTTTAGCCCCGCTTACATTGAGGCTACTGCGGCAAAGTGCCCGCGATCCCGTCCAGCGACGTAGACCTACGTCGCTGGACTCCGCTCCTTGTGGGCGGCGCTCGCGCGCCGCCGGAGGCTCGCTCCCGCTGTGTTCATTCACAGCGGGAGTCGGGTCAGGGGAGGAGCAGCGGCGATTGCCGCTGCTCTGCCCCGATCGTCGGGGATCGAGTCTGGAGATCCGCCCGCTGTGTGTAAACACAGCGGGCGGATCTCCATAGTGACAGGGACTGACAGATGGGAGTGTTCAGCATAGCTGGACATCCAATCTGTCCTTCTGTCACACAGTCACCTCCCCCCCCCACACGTCAGTAAGCACCAGGCATACATTAACCCCTCCCTCTCCAATAAAATGAACCCCTTCCCTGCCAGTGTCATTTTTACAGTAACAGTGCATATATATAGCACTGATTACTGTAGTAATGTCACTGGTACCCCCAAAAGTGTCAAAAATGTCAGTCAAGGGTCCGATCTGTCCGCCGCAATGTCGCAGTCCCGCAAAAAAAATCGCAGATCACCGCCATTACGCGTTAAAAAAAAAAACACCAAAAATGACAGAAATCTTTCCCTTAGTTAGTAAACGCAATAACTTTTGCGCAAACCAATCAAAATACGCTTATTGCGATTTTTTTTACTAAACATAGGTAGCATAAAACAAATTGGCCAAAAATTTAAAAAAAATTTGATTTTTACATTTCGTTTGGGTACGGTGTCGCACGACCGCGCAATTGTCAGTTAAAGTCGCACAGCGCCGAATCGCAAAAAGTGGCCTGGACGGAAGACAGCAAAATCCTCCGGTGGTAAAGTGGTTAAAAATGATGGACAGTCTTGAGGCACCCTTTAAAAATGAGAATATATTTAGGTGTTCGGATCGAGGGGTCTAGATGGGTGTTGCCGGCATCCCTAAGAACATGTAAATAAAAATGGGGTTCCCGCTCCTAAGGGGAACCCCATTTTTATTTACCCTTTAAAAATGAGGGACAGCCTCCAGGTGCCCCATTCTAAAAAAACTATTCTCATAGTTTTGCAAAATGCAGCAAAATCGACAGGTCCAAGTAGAACTTCCAACGTTAGAGGTAATTTATTATTTCAAAGCAAATATACTTTTGTAATCTGGTACTGACTAGCATTCCAATGTTTCTCTTCTCCCTCAGTTTTTCTCCATCACTCAGCTAATGTGACCCCAACGCTGATGGAGAGGGACAGGGGAGGGTCAAACAAGGATGCTGTACAGGCGACTGACATCCTCCTTATCAACTGATGATGCCATTGGTTGTTAGGTTGCCAGCAGCTTGAAAGTCGTAATGGCTAAAGATGAAAACCTGTGACTTAGTGTAACTAAAAAGGCAGGCTTCATTCGCCCACTGGCTTGTATACAATGTTTGGGCAATTTTTAGGCATTTTGCCAAGGCACCCCTGAAGAAACCTCAAGGCACCCTTGTTGAAAAAGACTGAATTAGAGGACACAAGCAAACAAAGATGCTAATCAGCCAGATATAACCCGACCGACTCCCATCACATACCTCCCAATTTTTAAACTTGACAAAAAGGGACAATTTGCAAAGAGGTGGAATGTGGGGTGCATATGACTGAGGGGTTGATTTACTAAAACTGGAGAGTGCAAAATCTGGTGCAGCTCTGCATAGAAACCAACCAGCTTCCAGGTGTTTTTGTCAAAGCTTTATTGAACAAGCTGAAGTTAGAAGCTGATTGGCTACCATGCACAGCTGCACCGGATTTTTCACTCTCCAGTTTTAGTAAATCAACCCCACTGTGTCAAAAAGTAGGTGTGGCCCATAGGTGGGACCATATGGGTGTGGTTTAAAGGTACACTGGCTAACCTAAAAGCTCTTGCAGAAAATAGAGTGTAAAACAGCACACTGCAAACACATTTACCATAAAATATTTCGAAAACATCTTATGACACTGATTTTTCTCAGCACTGCTACACCTGTTGAGCCTTCTCACTGTATACATAGCACTCACTGTCCTTTTACCCAAAAAATATGTTTTACTGACAGTGCCAGAAGCAAGAGCCTAACAGACACATACAAACCTCAGCCCACTAATTGTTAACACATGAAACTCTTCCATTACATATGTTCTTCTTTACACATCCTGCTTTAACTGCTTGCCGTCCGCCCACAGTACATATACTGCGATGGGGTGGTACAGCCAGGCTGTTTTACGTACATGTACATTTGCCAGCTTTTTCCGGGTTTGGGGAGTGCATGCACGTGCCCCCTGCTGACCCGCGCTGTCACTGGCTACAGCAAGATTTTGTCAGCAGGTCCCTGCTCGAAAGCTCTATTCGTGTGAAAATATTACCAGTTAAAGTAGTACAGTGCTGAATAGCAAAAGATGCCCTGATCACGAAGGGGATAAAATCATCAGAAGTCAAGTGGTTAAAGAATAACTTGAGGAGAAAATAATGTACTTGGAGTGCTGTGGTCAGGAGTATGGAGTGCTATGGCCAAGAGTATGAAATGCTCAACACAGTGTCTATCCTGCAGGGTTCAGGAGAGCATAACACACACAGTACAGAGTATGGGGGGCCAAAGTGCATAACGCACAGATTGCATGACTCAGGAGTGTCTACCTACACCACAGGGTATAGGATTCTGGAGGGTATGATGGACAGACTGCAGGGCTCTGCAATGTGTAATACAGACTGCAGAAGCCAGGAGTATGTAACACAAAGTTCAGGGGTCAGAAGTATGTAATGTACAGGCTAGTGTACAGAGTACAACCAAAACTTACCCCTTCATTCCAGTACAAATCCTCCTCCTCAAGCCCATATTCCCCACAATACAAATCCCCCCCAACAGCCCCTATTCCCCCCAGTACAGATTTCTCCCCACAGCCCTAAACCCTCTCAATACAAAACCCTCAGTACAGACCCCCCCCCCCACAATCCCACTGTCTCAGTACAGATCTCCCACCTAGCCCCTTCTCAGTATAGAACACCAGTACAGACCCCCCCCTCTCAGTACACCCCCCCCAAAACGTATTCAACATTTTCTAGAGGTCTGAAAGGCAATGGCAGTAGGAAGTCCTCCCCTAAGCTGTGGATATGACAGGAGTGGAGGAATCGTCTCCCTTGGCTTTGCACATAAACCACTATTGCTCATTCATATGCAAGCCCTGCAATCAGATCATTTATATGCAAATTAGATGGTGATCACATTCATCATAACACACATCGATTTGCATAGGAATGCGCTGTGGGCACAATGTACTGGGGCAGAGCCTTTGTGGGACAAAGCCCCTGTACACAGGACTTTTTTCCTGCTTTTATCAATGTAGCGCATCCCTGCAGGAGCCGCAGATTAACTTGGATCCCCCACTCCTGCACAGCCAGGCACACCAAATTTTCACAAGCACCCAGAGACAGAGAACAGTCTGTGACTTTGTTTTTGTTTTTTATTGAGGGTTAATAACTTGAATAGGGATGGGAGATTATGGTATGCCCATTTGACTTTAGCAGAACTTTAACAACTTTAGGGACATCTTCCTATATAAAGTCTATATAAAATCTCCTTCCCTTGCCTCCTGCACACATTTGCTTGCTTCATCCAGCTGAATCACTGTAGAATAATCTGGCAGGCTCCCAGTCAGATTTTAGAACTAGCCCTTTACAGGCAGGAACTCCAAGCCCCTTGTTGTGTAGAAAAATTATAGTGGGACAACTTGTACTTCTCGTCTGTGGACACTGCTCCCAGCACCACCTGCTCAGGCACTGCCAACCCACCTGGCTGCAGCTGCCCCTTTCACTAGCCATCCAGGCTAACTCTCCACATCAGTCCTCTCGACTGACTCTTCACCAGCCCACCCGGCTGACTCTTCACTAGCCCACCCGGCTGACTCTCAGGTGATCTCTCAGGAAAGGATGAAGACTTAGGAAAAACCGCTGTCTTCAGGGAGACTGGCTACATGTGAAAGTCGCCCCCCTTGTCAATCCCCAACACTGCTGATCTACTCACACTGTCCTCTCTTGCTCCCGTTTCTCCAAGAAGGGCTTCCTCCCATGTGTTATAGCAGGATCCTTCCAGCACCCGAGCCCCGGCCCGAGGCAGGACACAAGGCGCCTCAATGGCCAGGACAGCCTCCTCAACACTGTATCTCCATCTTCCACCCGACTGCCCTGGCTGGCATGGCCCATGTCTATTTATGGAGTGGTCTCAGCCCCCTGCTGGCCCACTGCTGGGGATTGGCTGGGGCTCCATAAATATTCAAGGAGGCTCCTCCTTACTTTTACCCACAAATTCTAGAAGATTCTCCAACCTTCTAGACCAGCGGGAGTCACCAGAGAACTGCCAGGATGAGTCACCCAGCCCTGAACTTTAGTAAACCCTGACCCAGATTCAATAGCTCTAGGTTACCTGAGCTAAACTATGTTTTACCTACTCTAACTTCTAGCACACACTAGAGGGTGCTATATCAAGATCTCCTTATTTCTTCAATCAAGTTTCTTTGCTTAATGCAGAGCATTAATTTCTTTAAGTTTTCAAGATTTGCTGATCGAGCCTTGGAGGCTGTGCCCAGACCCTGCAATCGGAAGCTGCGGGGCCAGCATGTAATGTGACACAAGGGCACTGGGCTGTGGTTGGGGCTCTCTGGAAAAATGGTATACACAGAGTTATTTACAGGTCTAGGGCTGTGGAACACTCACTGCATCAAATCACAGGGCCTTGCCCTTTTGGAGCCTGGTGTGTATCTATTGTGCTATTGTCTCTAGTTGCGCCCCGCAGGGTTAATTTTCCTAACCTCCAGCTACAACACCGCCTGGGCAAGAAATAGATGCTTTGCCTCATGCCTGCCTTACTGAACTGAGCCAGCTCCCATTTTGTTTCACTTTTACTGTGCATGTACCTTACCCCTTCCTATGTTGTGTTGCTTTTACTTTCCAACCCTCCACCCAAAGCCTGCATCACCACTATACCATTCTCTTCTTCAGAGGCAAGTATGGGCTCCTGCTGGCTTACAGTGACGAGGTCACAGATCAGATGGTCATATAACCTATCATTCAGGAATGTGTGGAAGTGCTCTGTCTATACAAATTTATTTCTCAGTGAACACCATCCCTGAGTACAAAGAGAATTTTGAAAGCCCTTTTCTTGCGACCAAAGGGCATGAATAGGTAAGTAGGGCTTTATATCTACCCCTGAGAAGTCACACAAAAATTATACAAAATGATTTTTTTTCTATTTTTTAAAATGACAATCAAGACAAAAACATGATTTAATGCGCCAATGCCACAAAAAAGCCTGGTGAGGCATGTCAATGTGTTGTCAGGCATATTCTAACCGGGCTTTTTATGGCATTGGTGCAGTAAAGACTTTTTTCTAGCAACTTGACCAGGCAGCTTATTTTTGTTCAAATATTGTCGTATTGTGTACCTTAAAAACAATCACACCATCTTTTTCCAGAGAAGCCTGTATTTCTCCTGAAAATACCTGTGGGTTTTTCTTAGCTTGGTATCAAGAGATCCCCAAATTTTCCACTTCTTGATAAGTTATTGGCTGGCATATTCAAGGCTTTGGATATCCTTTTTCATCCTTATAAAATTCCATTACCTTGTTACGCAGGTCTTTTGAAAGTTCTTTTCTGCTCCCCATGGCTCAGTATCTAACCTGCTCAGCGCATTCACATGAGGGCTAACAAACTCATTGACTATTTATACACAGACACTAATTGTGATTTTAAAAGCCACAGGTGTGGAAAATGAACCTTTAATTGCCATTTTAACCTGTGTGTCACCTTGTGTGTCTGTACCAAGGCCAAACAGTCCAGGGTATGTAAACTTTTGATCAGGGCAATTCGGGTGATTTCTGTTATCATTATATTTTAAAAAGGAGCCAAACAACTATGTGATAATACATGGCTTCATATCATCAATATCCTTAAATAAAAGACAGTTTTTTTTTGCCATGATCAGTCATATTTTCAATATTAATGCCAAAATTTTAAAATTACTGCCAGGGTATGCAAACTTTTGATCATAACTGTAGATATAAAAATACACAGGGGAGGCACAGTAAGAAAAAAAACAAAAAAACAAAAAAACATCCAGTGTCCTAAACTGCAATCAATCTTCAATCATTAGATTTGAGATCTAATATGTATATTCGTGCACTAAATGTGAATAAAATTCCCCAATATGCTTCCTGGACACATAGCTACGCCCACCCTATGTTTACAAGTGGATATACTCTAAATGTCCTCATTTAAAGATGATGCTGGAGGATGATACACAGCCTGCAGCACAGCAGCTCAGTAGGTAGGTATGACCGGTGTCGTCACGGAGTCCTCCCTGGACAACTCAGAATAATGGAGAGACAGGGCATCAGCTTTAACATTCTTGGAGCCGGGCAAATAGGGGACCACATAGTTAAAACGAGACAAGAATAAGGCCCATCTGGCCTGATGGGGTGTGAGCCTCTTGGCCTCCGAGAGATACGTCAGATTCTTTTGATCGGTGAGAATAAGAACAGGAACCTCAGAACCAGAGCTTTCTGTCTCCAATCTCGTAATTGCATTCAGCTGGAGAAAGCTTCTTGGAGTAGAACCCACAAGGAAGTAAGGGTTCATCAGGTGTCCAACGCTGAGACAGGAAGGTGCCTACTCCCGTTTCAGACGCATCCACCTCTAGGACAAATGGCAAAACCAGGATTAGGATGAGACAAAGTAGGAGCCGAAGCGAAAGCAGACTTGAGGGCCTCGATAGCTTGGATGGCAGCAGGCGTCCAATTGCAGGAATCACTGCCCCTCTTGGTCAGATCCTGATAAATTTCCGATAGTAGTTGGCAAACCCTAAGAAACGCTGAATGGAACAGAGACCACTGGGGCGAGGCAATTGTAGAACAGCCAAAACCTTCTGAGGGTCCAGGGAGGACCCTTTAGCAGAAATGATGTAGCCCAAGAAGGCAACCTGAGACAGGTGGAATTCCCATTTCTCAAGCTTACAGAAAAGCCCAGTTTCACGTAACCCTTGCAACACCAAGTAGTTTGATTCAATGGAGTCAGAGTAAATCAAGATGTCATCCAAATAGACTACCACGCATTGCTGCAACATATCACAAAACACATAATTGATGAGCTCCTGGAAGACAGCGGGCGCATTGCACAAGCCAAAGGACATAACCAGAGATTCATGATGACCGGTTCTGGTATTAAACGTGGTCTTCCACTTGTCGCCCACCTTGATGCTTACGAGGTTATACGTGGCCCTTAGGTCAAGCTTGGTAAAGACTGTTGCTCCCTTGAGGCCGTAGAACATATCAGTAATCAACGGAATTGTGAATGCATTCTTGTCCAGGATGCGATTGAGGCCCCTGTAATCAATGCAAGGTCTCAACTCGCCCCCCTTTTTCTTTCCAAAGAAAAAACCGGCACCTGCTGGAGAAGTGGGCTTGCGAATGTGCCCCTGGGCAAGCAAATCCACAACGTACTCCTCCATAGCCTTATTCTCTGCAACCGAAAGAAGATAAACCCTGCCACAAGGGGGAATGGCACCAGGTTGCAAGTCTATAGCACAATCGTACAGACGATGAGGAGGAAGAGCACTAACACGCACCAGGTCAAATACATCTTGATACTCATGATATTCAGTAGGCAACACTGGATCCGAGGTTGTACAAAGTACCTTAACAGGCCCATGGATACAAACAGTGCCACACTGTGGAGACCAAGAGAGGATCTTGACCGACTGCCAATCAAAGTTCAGATTGTGTTTCTGAATCCAAGGGTACCCCAAAATAACTGAGTAGTGCAGGGATGAAACAACCTCGAAACAGGTCGACTCCCTGTGAACAGCCCCTTTCGCCATATCAACCGGAACAGTCTCATGGGTAACCTGTGCCAGTTGCAGGCGTCTGCCATCAATCGCCTCGATAACTAGTGGAGAAACACGAGGCTACAAGGGTATGGAAATCACAGCAGAAAACGTACTGTCAATAAAATAACCGCCAGCACCAGAGTCTACCATTGCCTGAGTAACCACCGAACCCACTGACTAGGAGAGGACAACTGTTAGCGGTTTATCTTTGGGGGAAACCAGGGATGAGGAAATTGCACCTAAGATCTGCCCCCGACAGGACCTTAGGTGCGAGCGTTTCCCATATGGGTCGGACAAGATTTCAGGAAATGCCCATCAAGACCACAATACAGGCACTGGCCCTCCCTCCTCCTAAAGGCCTGCTCAGCCTCAGAAAGGCGAGTGAACTCCAGCTGCATGGGTTCACATCCAGATGCACCATCCCCAGGAGGCGTGGGAGGTGAGGGAGAAATCAGTGAGAAAGAAAACGTAGGAGCCAATCTCGTAGGAGGCCTCTGCAAGCGCTCCTTAAACGATGGCCTCGCCCTGAGTCTGGTATCGATCAAAATCAGGAAGGAAATAAGAGCCTTGAGCTTGTTAGGGGGAGCCTTGGCCGCAATCTCGTCCTTCAATGCCTCGGAGAGACCATGAGAGAAGACAGCCACCGGAGCCTTGTTATTCCAGCCCACCTCTGCTGCCAGGGTACGAAATTCAATGGCATACTCTGCAACGGTTCGTATACCCTGTTGAATGGACTGGAGCTGCTTTGCAGCAGAGGCAAAGTGAGAAGGCACATCGAATACCCTACGAAAGGAGGCAACAAAACTCGGGTAATCAAGTATCACAGAATTATTGTTTTCCCATAAGAGATTCGCCCAGGCCAAGGCCTTGTCCGAGAGCAACAAGATTAGCTAGCCCACCTTGGACCTATCAGAAGGAAACGCCTGAGGAACCATCTCAAAATAAATGCCCACTTGGTTTAGGAAGCCATGACACTGACTCGGTTCACCCCCATAGCGCTGCGGAAGGGGGGCTGAACCAGTCATCCCTCGGGTAACAGCGACTCTGGCTGCAACTGCAGGAGCAAGAGTGGAAACAGGGGGAAGCAACAGGAGGAACCACCAGCCCAGCAGCACAAGGAGCAAGGTGCGCTGTGCATACAAGCAACATCTGCAACGCTTGACCGAACTGACCCAAAAGGTGATCTTGTTGATCGAGCCTGGTTACCAGCATGGGGAGCATAGGAGTACCTGCTCCGTCAGGATTCATGGCCCTTGCATACTGTCAAAGTGCCAGGAAACCAGACCACGTGGGAATGCAGGTAAAATAAAGCAGTTTATTGAAGCAAACAGGTGTGTGTGATTCCTGCGCTGTCAGGGGTGTAGGAATGTCCTTAATGCTGCACCACTGATACTGATACTGAACAGTTTAATAAATGCTATAGTGGGGGTAGTGGTGCGCTTTAAGGTCTAAAATCAATATGTGCAATGTGAGAAAAAGAAGATGAATCTGTGTTCAGTGTTGGTGATTGATTTAGCTAAAAATTATATATATCTGTAGTGCTTCTTTAGAAAGTGTATATCAAATCAATAATAAATATAAAATATAAAAATATAAGACCTCTTGATGAAAGTGCTGAGTGCTTTAGTACCTGATCCAAACTATAATATATAAATCAAATAAAATTATATCTTCAAAATGAATGTGCAATATCTGTTGTGTCACATACACAGTTGTGCTGATCAAAGTGCTGAGTGCTTCCTAAAATCACCTTGTTCATAAAACAATCAAATAAAAGGTGTATTCAATCAATATAAATGTGCGTTGCTATAAAAACCTTGCATCAAAATAAATATTGTAACAAGATAAATATTCAATTATTATCGTGACACATAGATATTAGTGCTCATAAAAAGTGCTGAGTGTTTCCTAAGATCACCTTCTTTAAAACCAATCTATAGAAAAGGTATCTTCAATCAACATCAATAAGTGTTCATATAATCTTTAAAATTCTGTATCAAAAAAAGAGTCCAAAACTGCTTAAAAATATTATTCCAATTCTTTTTCTTTTTGTAGATATTCTTAACGTGGATATAGTGACTTTGTTTCCTCCACCTTGTGCCACTTCTAGGTGTGCTAAACTCTCACCTTTATATCAGCAATAATGCGCCTGTAGTATGTCTCCAGGATCTCTGGGGTGTTGGCTGTGATTCCTCTCCTTTATCGATATCCACTTTCACTCCACTTTAACTCCGGGTCTCCTGCGCAGGTTCCTAGTGTATCAGGGTCTCCTGGAGTCTCCTCCGATAATTACCTTTAGGCACGGTCTCCTCACACTATCCTCCCTTTTTTTTATCTCATAGAAGACTATCATGGTGCAGTATTATGTGTTTTAATCCCACACATTCAGAGTTACACTTACAATTGATTAACTTGTATCCAGCATATACAGAGATAGGAACGCTATGGAGATTGAGTTCCATCCGATACGTCACTTCCGGGTATAGGGCTCCTCCTACGCGTTACGTCACAAGGTCACAAGTTAATCAATTATTGAAGCAAACAACAATAAACTCACAGCATGAGTGAGGAAGGGAGATTAGGAACAAGCTGGGGTCAAGTCCAGAAGCGGGTAGTCATCCAGGCTGGGGTCGAATCAAGAAGCAGGTAGCCAGGTCATACATGGAGAAACACAGAGCACAGAAGACTGCTAGCAGAGATGCACCTTGGAGCACAAACGCAGGGGAAAGGACTGCAACTCATCAGGTGATAGATATAGTCAGGTGTGCAGCATCATCATGTGCAACACCCAGGCAGCAGACAAGTGATGACGCAATCAGGGTTTATAAGAGGCAGCAGTCTGCACATGTCCAAGATGGCTGTCAACAGGAGGGCGAGGTAAGACCTTGACACCCGGTCCTTTTCCATCCTAGATTCCCCCAGAGGTTCACCCCCTAGTGAGTAACTTGCGTTCGTATTTTTGATGCCCAAATGCATTACATTTTTCAACATTAAACCTAATTTGCCATGTAGTTGCTAACCTCATTATTTTGTTTAGGTCTTCTTATAAGGTTTCCACATCCTGCGTAGAAGTTATTTCCCTGCTTACATTTGTATCATCCGCAAATACTGAAATTGAGCTAGTTATCCCATCCTCTATATTGTTTATGAATAAATTAAACTGAATTGGTCCCAGACCATTCCGAGTACTATCCATTTATCACCACCCTTTGGACTCGCCCCTGAAGCCATTTTTCGATCCAGGTACTCACCCTATGGTCCATACCTACGTACCTTAGTTTGTACAGTAAACGTTTGTGGGGAACTGTATCAAATGCCTTTGCAAAATCCAGATTCACTACATCCACAGCCCTTCCCTTATCTAGATGGCAGCTCACTTCATAAAATGTTAATGGAATGCTCTGACAAAAACGATCCTTCATGAATCCATGCTGATTACTATGAATGATACCGTTTTCATTACTAAAATCTTGTATATAGTCCCTTATCATCCCCTCCAATAGCTTGCAGACTTTTGATATTATGCTAACCGGCCTGTAGTTCCCAGGGATATACCTCGGCCCTTTTTTAAAGATTGGTGTCATGTTGGCTTTTCTCCAATCAGCTGGTACCATTCCGTCAGTAAACTGTCCAAAAAAATTAGGAACAATGGTCTGGCTATCACCTAGCTGAGTTCCTTAAGGACCCTCGGGTGTAAGCCATCTGGTCCCGCTGACTTATTTATGTTAAGTTTTTCAAGTCTATTTCTGACTCTGTCTTCTGTTAACCATGAGGTTGCTTCCTGTGAGGTGTTATTAACATTAACATTACAGTCCAGGTTACTGAATCCCCCCGTTTCTTTTGTAAAGCCTGAGAAGAATTTTTTCAGAACCTTTGCCTTCTCTCCATTCTTTGTAGCCAAATTACCTTCATCATCCTTTATGGGGCCAATATGTTTTGGCCTCACTTTCTTACTATTTATTTTTTTCCTATCGAATTTCTTGGGCTTTTTTTCTCTCTCTCTTCCGCAATGTGCCTTTCGTGTTCTATCTTTACCGCCTTGATTGCGCTTTTACATTTCTTATTGCATTCCTTGTAATATTGGAAAGTTGACAATGACCCCTCAACCTTGTATTCTTTGAAGGTCTTTTCTTTTGTTTTTATATGCATTTTCATGTTGGAGTTTAGCCACCCAGGGTTTATTTTAGCTATTTTAAACCGTTCCCCTGTTGGAATGCATTGGCCAATACCTTTTATTTAGTATGTTTTTAAAGCACTCCCATTTTTCCTCTGTGTTCTTTTTTCGTAGGATTCTATCCCATTTAATATCATCTAGCAAAGAGTGCAGTTTAGGGAAGTTGGCTCTCTTGAAATTCAGTGTCCTTGTATTACCCTTGTGTTTTCCATTTCTGTGATATACAGTACTTAAACTAATTGACCTGTGGTCACTGTTTCCTAAGTTGCCCCATATCTCTACATTCTCAATCAGGATAAAACTGTATTTTATTTTTTTAAATTCAATGTTTTTATTTATTTTTTTACAATTTCTCTAGGAGCCCCATTGACACCTTTTAGACAGAGAAAGAAGATTTAGGACACAGCCCTCAATCTCCATCTTTGCTGACCCAGCTGCACAGAATGACTGGACAGGAATAGCTTTGTACAGCTTCCCATTCATTCACAAACTGAAGCATAATAAACACAGTTCAGATTGGTACTGATCACT
Organism: Pelophylax lessonae; assembly: GCF_965119305.1. Taxonomy (NCBI): domain Eukaryota; kingdom Metazoa; phylum Chordata; class Amphibia; order Anura; family Ranidae; genus Pelophylax; species Pelophylax lessonae. The sequence continues at coordinate 555,656,178 of NC_138769.1, read as the reverse complement.
GACTGTCTGTTCAGAAAAGAAAGGGGCCGGTAAATGTCATACTGTATTTACCTGCCCCTTCCCCGCTCTCCATCCTGACACATTCCCCGTAGCAGCCGGCAGCACTTTGGGGGATAGGGGGGTAGGAGAGCACACAGGGGGGGCAGCAAGACCTGGATAGGAGGGGCAGCAGGCAGCATGTAGAGGACTCAATCCCCTCCATTTTCCTTTTGCAACCACTAGATGCCTGTGGGAGGGAGAGGAGGAGATACAGGGAAAATGGAGGGCATCAGTTTCTCTACATGCCACCCCACTGCCTCTCATATCCAGGTGTACAGAGGGGCCACACAGGCTATCATGCAAAGCTGCACCAGATTTTGCACTCTCCAGTTTTAGTAAATCAACACCATTGCCATTTTTTCTTCTCTCCATCTACTGAGATACTGCTGTTATGATCCACCGTTTTCTCCTCCAGCCATCAGGATGAGAGCTAAAGTCAAGCAAGCTGATAGACTTTGATGCAGAGCGCTGAGAATCCTGGGAATTGTAGTTTGAGATTGCAGCCATATAATAGGACTATGGATGCCTTACACTACAGATCCCAAAAAGCACTGTGCAGTAGGAGAGGAGAGGATTTTTGTTAAATGGCCCTAGAATGGTCTTCTTGGTGCCAAGGGAGTGAGGAAGCACCTCTGCCTGTAAATTCACCTGCCAGCGGGGGACCATACCAGTGGAGATCTGAGCCTAAGACTGGGATTCAGGACACCAGGGGGGCAGCGCAGCACTACCAGCATCACAGCACCTGCACCAATAATGCAGGGACACTGGAGCACCCACTCACCCTCTGCTTCCCACCGCTGATCACCAGGGGCTTTCAGGAACAGACTGAGGGGCACAGCTTTTTCAGCGAGAGGTCACTAGGGACTATTGAGAAGGCTATTTGCTTGTTATTGACACTGCTTGCAGGGACTGAGCTTCTGAGAGCAGTACACCAAGTGTACCCAATTCATACCACACCCATACTGCACTCTATACCACTCCAAACCTAGACTGCAACTATACTAACTCTATATTGCAATATTCTAAAATGTCAGGGAAGGCACGTCTGTGGTGCTGACGGTATCTCACGACACCCAAAAATGCACATGCGCAGACCTGGCAAGTGCCTGGGCAGATGTGCATAGTCGTTGGCAAAAGCCGAACGCGCATGCGCATTCACGCATCTGTCACTTACACTGGTGCCAAGCCAGGGCTATTTAAGTAGGCTTCAGTATGGGCTCATTGCTGTTTGGTCTGCAGCTTCTGTGTGTTGTTCCTGATTCTGTGTGACCTCTAATCTTGATCCGGGTTTACCTCTGACCTGCGTTTGTCTGCTGCCTGCCCTGACACCGGCTTGTCTTTGAATTCTGCTCCTGCCTCCTGTTTCTGCTTGATTGGACTCCCGGTGCTGACTTAGCTTGTTACCTGACCATCCTGCTGTCTGCCGCCTATGCCTGACCTGCCAGACCATTACCAACCCAGCTTGTCTGACCCTGCAACCTTGCTCATAAAGCCTGCTATAGCTTCAGTCCGGCAAGCTCCCATCTGGTTCCTGCTTTCAGCTGCTTTTAGTCTGCCTCCAGCCAAGCATCATGCCAGCTCATCTACTAACAGCCTTCTCTGTTACCACTTTTACCCAGTGACTGCTGCCGCGCAGACTACTGGACTCATTACAGGCAGTTATACCTCACTGTGCTTCTGTGGCTGCAGTCTTACTACCAGTGGCCCGTGAGCCAAAGCTGTACGAGAGGCCTTCCTCCACACGCCAGGCTCACTTTCCAGGTACGTGACACAAACTTTTACTGCATCTGAACCACATCTACCTTGCACCTGTGCCAAGACTGTACCATACTTATACTGTACCTAAACGACATACAGGTTACTGGGACTGTCGTAAAGTGCATCAATGCTCTCAAAGGGCCCTAACAATAGCTGGCAGAAGAGCATCACAAAGGACTGCCCTGCCGTAATAATTATTCAGCAAGCCCCCTTTGTTCCTTTGCCCTCTTCTTTACCATCCTCCTTTTTCTTTTGGACATTGCATAACCAAACGGTCTAGGACTAGCATCTGTGCCATAAATGCACTCTGGCGGTATAGTTCCAGCACTCATTAGATTAAACATTACTTCTGCCCACTTCTGCACTTCCAGTGGCCTTGCTAATATTTATATTAAAAAAGAATAGCGCGCAAATGCAAAAGAAATTACTACCAAATCTGAAGAGAGTCCATAAATAAAAATGGGGGTTTGGTCCCACCATATGGCCATATCGTGCTCAAGCCCACTACTGCGTCAAAGTACCCCATTATCAGTGGGTCCTACACTATCCATGAAAAAGAGATGAATCCAGCCTTTCTAACCCATGGAGATAATACTCCTTGCTGGGAAAAATGTGCAAATGCACTACAGGGGACTCCTCCTATATCCACTTGATGGTGGACACTGATTGAGTACAGGTGTATGTGGGGGGTGGGGAGGGCTGCTCAACCTCGATAGTCTGGTCAGACCGAATACATAATAAACAGGCAAAAAATTTGGGGGAGCATATCCATGTATTTCCGAAGCTGCTGCAGCTATGAACCAAAAGACATGTATATTAAAAAAGAATAGCGCGCAAATGCAAAAGAAATTACTACCAAATCTGAAGAGAGTCCATAAATAAAAATGGGGGTTTGGTCCCACCATATGGCCATATCGTGCTCAAGCCCACTACTGCGTCAAAGTACCCCATTATCAGTGGGTCCTACACTATCCATGAAAAAGAGATGAATCCAGCCTTTCTAACCCATGGAGATAATACTTCTTGCTGGGAAAAATGTGCAAATGCACTACAGGGGACTCCTCCTATATCCACTTGATGGTGGACACTGATTGAGTACAGGTGTATGTGGGGGGTGGGGAGGGCTGCTCAACCTCGATAGTCTGGTCAGACCGAATACATAATAAACAGGCAAAAAATTTGGGGGAGCATACCCATGTATTTCCAAAGCTGCTGCAGCTATGAACCAAAAGACATGAATATTAAAAAAGAATAGCGCGCAAATGCAAAAGAAATTACTACCAAATCTGAAGAGAGTCCATAAATAAAAATGGGGGTTTGGTCCCACCATATGGCCATATCGTGCTCAAGCCCACTACTGCGTCAAAGTACCCCATTATCAGTGGGTCCTACACTATCCATGAAAAAGAGATGAATCCAGCCTTTCTAACCCATGGAGATAATACTCCTTGCTGGGAAAAATGTGCAAATGCACTACAGGGGACTCCTCCTATATCCACTTGATGGTGGACACTGATTGAGTACAGGTGTATGTGGGGGGTGGGGAGGGCTGCTCAACCTCGATAGTCTGGTCAGACCGAATACATAATAAACAGGCAAAAAAATTGGGGGAGCATACCCATGTATTTCCAAAGCTGCTGCAGCTATGAACCAAAAGACATGTACATTAAAAAAGAATAGCGCGCAAATGCAAAAGAAATTACTACCAAATCTGAAGAGAGTCCATAAATAAAAATGGGGGTTTGGTCCCACCATATGGCCATATCGTGCTCAAGCCCACTACTGCGTCAAAGTACCCCATTATCAGTGGGTCCTACACTATCCATGAAAAAGAGATGAATCCAGCCTTTCTAACCCATGGAGATAATACTCCTTGCTGGGAAAAATGTGCAAATGCATTACAGGGGACTCCTCCTATATCCACTTGATGGTGGACACTGATTGAGTACAGGTGTATGTGGGGGGTGGGGAGGGCTGCTCAACCTCGATAGTCTGGTCAGACCGAATACATAATAAACAGGCAAAAAATTTGGGGGAGCATACCCATGTATTTCCAAAGCTGCTGCAGCTATGAACCAAAAGACATGAATATTAAAAAAGAATAGCGCGCAAATGCAAAAGAAATTACTACCAAATCTGAAGAGAGTCCATAAATAAAAATGGGGGTTTGGTCCCACCATATGGCCATATCGTGCTCAAGCCCACTACTGCGTCAAAGTACCCCATTATCAGTGGGTCCTACACTATCCATGAAAAAGAGATGAATCCAGCCTTTCTAACCCATGGAGATAATACTCCTTGCTGGGAAAAATGTGCAAATGCACTACAGGGGACTCCTCCTATATCCACTTGATGGTGGACACTGATTGAGTACAGGTGTATGTGGGGGGTGGGGAGGGTTGCTCAACCTCGATAGTCTGGTCAGACCGAATACATAATAAACAGGCAAAAAATTTGGGGGAGCATATCCATGTATTTCCAAAGCTGCTGCAGCTATGAACCAAAAGACATGTATATTAAAAAAGAATAGCGCGCAAATGCAAAAGAAATTACTACCAAATCTGAAGAGAGTCCATAAATAAAAATGGGGGTTTGGTCCCATCGTATGGCCATATCGTGCTCAAGCCCACTACTGCGTCAAAGTACCCCATTATCAGTGGGTCCTACACTATCCATGAAAAAGAGATGAATCCAGCCTTTCTAACCCATGGAGATAATACTCCTTGCTGGGAAAAATGTGCAAATGCACTACAGGGGACTCCTCCTATATCCACTTGATGGTGGACACTGATTGAGTACAGGTGTATGTGGGGGGTGGGGAGGGCTGCTCAACCTCGATGGTCTGGTCAGAATGTATTCGGTCTGACCAGACTACCGGGGTTGAGCAACCCATCCCACCCCCCACACACACTTGTACTCTATCAGTGTACGGTGCTTCGGAAATACATGGGTATGCTCCCCCAAATTTTTTGCTTGCTAATATTTATGTTGATCTGGATGCCAAATGTCATCTTATGTCTAATCCCTATGTTTAATGACTTTTTATGCTAATTAGTGTTATTTCCATTGTCAACCCATTTTATGCTTGTGCCTTGTTGCCAATGATATTGATTGACATTATATTGTGTTTACCTTTACTACCTTATTTGGAGCCAGTTTTCTTTGATATAACACCTTTACTGGGTACTTAGTATTACTTTTAGTGATTTCCTGTGGTATTGTATGTTTGTACACCCAACCTGGTGTGTTAGAAGGGCTGAGGCTGTCGAAAATATGGAGTCAGAAAACAGAGAACCCATCCTAACCAGTGACTCCTATAGGGGTAGTGCTACACACCTAAGAACTTATAAAAGAACCCCATCATTGGAGGAAGGTGTGGCTAGTGGAAGCTGTTGTGGTTTCAGGAACTATATTTACTGATATGCTATCTGAAAGCAGCAGCTATTCTAGACTGTTGAAAATTATATTTTGTGATGTACAGTAAAAATATATGACATGCCTATAGGCACTGGCTGTAGTCTGTATTTAAAACAATTATTCAGCTGCTGGTATGACAATGTAGAGATAACTCATATCGTACGCAATATACATAAGTTGAAGTAAAAGTTCTTAACTCCATCAGGTGGTGCAGTGTCTGCATCCAAGAAAATGTTCTATACCACAGCAATGACTGGAATATTTATTAAAGGTTCCTGGAGTGCCAATGTATTTCAGGGATCCTTCTAATAGATACATTTTAAAATAATAAATTCAAACATAAATGCATCATTTTATAAACATACACTGGACAACATTATAAATGCAACACTTTTGTTTTGCCCCCATTTTTCATGAGCTGAACTCAAAGATATAAGACGTTTTCTATGTACACAAAATGCCTATTTCTCTCAAATATTGTTCACAAATCTGTCTAAATCTGTGTTAGTGAGCACTTCTCCTTTGCCAAGATAATCCATCCACCTCACAGTTGTGGCATATAAAGATGCTAATTAGACAGCATCATTTTTGCACAGGTGTGCCTTATGCTGGTCACAATAAAATGCCACTCTAAAATGTGCAGTTTTATCACACAGCACAATGCCACAGATGTCGAAAGTTTTAAGGGAGCGTGCAATTGGCATGCTGACTGCAGCAATGTCCACCGGGGCTGTTGCCCGTGAATTGAATGTTAATTTTTCTACCATAAGCCGCCTCCAAAGACATTTCAAAGAATTTGGCAGTACATCCAACTGGCCTCACAACCGCAAACCACGTGTAACCACACCAGCCCAGGACCTCCACATCCAGCATCTTCACCTCCAAGATCGTCTGAGACCAGCCACCCGGACAGCTGCTGCAACAATCAGTTTGCATTACCAAAGAATTTCTGCACAAACTGTCAGAAACCATCTCAGGGAAGCTCATCTGCATGCTTGTTGTCCGCATCGGGGTCTCGACCTGACTGCAGTTCTTCATCGTAACCAACTTGAGTGGGCAAATGCTCACATTCGATAGCGTCTGGCACTTTGGAGAGTAGTTCTCTTCACAGATGAATCCTGGTTTTCACTGTACAGGGCAGATAGCAGACAGCATGTATGGCCTTGTGTGGGTGAGCGGTTTGCTGATGTCAATGTTGTGGATTGAGTGGCCCATGGTGGTGGTGGGGTTATGGCATGGGCAGGCGTATGTTATGGAGAAGGAACACGGGTGCATTTTATTGATGCCATTTTGAATGCACTGATATACCATAACAAGATCCTGAGGTCCATTGTTGTGCCATTCATCCCCGAACGTCACCTCATGTTGTAGCATGATAATGTTGCAAGGATCTATACACAATTCCTGAAAGCTGAAAACGTCCTAGTTCTTGCATGGCCAGCATACTCAACGGACATGTCACCCTTTGAGCATGTTGTTGGGAATGCTCAGGATTGGCGTATACAACAGCGTGTTCCAGGTCCTGCCAATATCCAGCAACTTCGCACAGCCAATGAAGAGGAGTGGACCAACATTCCACAGGCCACAATCAACAACCTGATTAAATTTATGCGAAGGAGATGTGTTGCACTGTGTGAGGCAAATGGTGGTCACACCAGATACTGATTGTTTTTTTGGACCCCCCTGAACCCCCCTCCATCCCCAATACAGTAAGGCCCCTTTCACACAAGCGGACCGTTCAGATCCGCCTGTCCGTTTTTTTGGCGGATCTGAACGGTCCCCCCATGCATCTCTATGGGGGATCGGATGTCAGCGGAGACATGTCCACTGACATCCGATCCGTCAAATCTGGACGGATGGAAACCCTATTTTCCATCCGTCCAGCGGATGGGATCGGATAAGAACGGACCGACGGTCCGTTTCCATCCAATTTCCCCCATAGAGATGCATGGGGAACTGACAGCTGTGTCTCTGCACACAGCGCGGAGACACAGCTGTCATCCTCCTGCTCAGCGGGGGATCGGCGGCTCGATCCCCCGCTGAGAAAAACGGAATCCGTCCCACGGACAGATAGTGTGAAAGGGGCCTAAAACTACACATTTTAGAGTGGCCTTTTATCGTGAGCAGCCTAAGGCATTAGGTGATTGGTGATTGGACAGCATTAATCATGCTGTCCAATCAGCATCTTGATATGCCACACCTGTGAGGTGGATGGATTATCTCGGCAAAGGAGTAGTACTCACTCAGTCCCGGTTCACACTACCGCGACTTGTCAGACGACTTGGCCGCCTGACAAGTCGCGGTCCATTCAGTGCTATGGGAACCGTTCTAATAGGAGCGACTCAAGTCGCTCCGACTTAGAAATAGTTCCTGCACTACTTTTGACCGAAGTTGGAGCGACTTGCATTGACTTCCATTATGGGAAGTACGTGCAAGTCGCGCCGAAGTCGCGGTGCACGGCGACTTCACTAGTCGCCCCCGAAGTCAAATCGCCATAGTGTGAACCGACACTAACACAGATTTAGACAGATTTGTGAACAATATTTGAGAGAAATAGGCCTTTTGTTTACATAGAAAAAGTCTTAGATCTTTGCGTTCAGCTCATGGAAAATGGAGGCAAAAACAAAAGTGTTTATAATTTTGTTCAGTGTATATATCACGTCATACATGTCCCCACCAATCTCACCAAATATAAATGTACAAGCACAAGCATCAGAACAAATAAAAATTAAATGAATGACAATATCAGAAGAAAGAATTAGAGCGTCCCAGCACAATAATGTTCCAGGTTTTTAGTGGGCGATAGAACATGAATTGTGTAATGTAAAGCAGTAAAATATTTAAAACTGGGAAATACACAAGCTGATAATATTTTATGTCCAGAACAGCAGGTGGTATTTACCTAGAAAAGTTTAGTAACAGTCTGCTTCAAGCTTTTCTATTAAGATCTGTTTGCCTACTATTGTTTTCTTTTTCACTCTGTCAGACTGATTCATCTCCATGCCATCACTTTTAAGTAAGCAATTCCTAATGGATTGTCTTCACTGGCATTTTAAACTCACAGCTTGCCAATGCTATGAAAATGGGCAATGCATTTTTTATGCTGAATAAAAAGCAGAAGCGCTCACATGCCTCTGTCAGATACACCGGCCAATTCAAACACTGCTGCTGGGTCACTGATAAGAGCATGCCATTCTAATAGCTACAAATGTTTCCCTGGACCACACACCAAAATAGTGAATGAACACAAAATGGCTTCAGCTGGCTCTCCACCCATCAGAAAAGCCCCTCTAACATGTTTCACCCATGTAGGGCTTAATCATGGAGTGTCCTTTTGACTATTTTTTATTTCCTGCTGTAAAAATGAAACAATCCTATTGCTGTGGTAACTTTTATAGGTCTATGGTTATGTGGATGTACAAATTTGATTTTTGCACACAATTGTCAATAAAAAAATTCAGTTTGGGTTGGACACCTTAGACCAGAGGTGGTCAAGTTATGAGCTAAAGAGGGCCTCAAATGTGGCCCCTGACATCACCAAAGGACCACACATAATGTTCATTATATGTAATGCTTGAGACCTAATAGATAAATTGAGAGTCAGGGTTGTTGAAAACAATACTTGCGGCCCTTGGTTGGACACTAGGGCCTTAAACTCAGTTAACAAAACTTTCCCACTAGCCTAGGACACACAACTTTTTTTCACATTTGATTAGACAGCACAGGGTGACATAACTCCTGCATATGTGCGTGCATATGTGCATAGGTCAGTCATCCTGGCACATGTAAACTTAGTGCCAGCAATGTAACTGAGCTGCCCTAGTGCAGTTCAGTGTACATGCCACACAAAAATGCGAGCAGGCAGGTAGGTTTATTTTAATACTTGCGGCCCTTGGTTGGATACTAGGGCCTTAAACTCAGTTAACAAAACTTTCCCACTAGCCTAAGACACACAACTGTTTTTCACATTTGATTAGACAGCACAGGGTGACATAACTCCTGCATATGTGCATATGTGCAGAAGTCAGTCATCCTGGCACATGTAAACTTAGTGCCAGCAATGTAACTGAGCTGCCCTAGTGCAGTTCAGTGTACATGCCACACAAAAATGCGAGCAGGCAGGTAGGTTTATTTTTTAAAATTCCAAAGCAAGTGATAAGTAATGGTGCCAATTAAACAAAAAATATGCAAAATTAATGTGAGTGTAGCTGCCCCATTTAAAAGTGGAAAAAAACACTTTGCAAATGATAACAAAAAAGTCAAAGGTATGGCGCTAACTAAAAAAAATTCTAGTGTCATCAAATGTGATATTCAACATAAATCAAACAGTTCAAAGTAAAAGTTCCATGAAAAAGTGACACAGTTCTTCACAGATTAATCCGATCACCGTGGTAAGGAAGTAAGTGTCTTAATTAATTTTCTACAAAAGGTGCTCCATCACAAACAGTGTGTTAAGAATGCACACTCACCAACCATCAATACTAGATACGCTTTCTGATAATTCCAGCTCGTTAATCATCAACCCTTAGAGAGATCGAGTAATGGTGGTAGCTCTTAGCCCCGGAGGCATCTCCAGAAATATTTTCTTTCATATATTATTCACACAATATGAACTCGGGAAAAGCATATTAAAAAATCATCGTGCAGTACATTTATTATAAGACGCAGATCATACAAACAAGAAATGCGCACTAACATTCGGAGGTGCTATAAGTCAGCACCAACATGTATAGCTCAGTGTGCGCTCGCCTTCTATCCCAGGTTTGTTTTTTCCATAATAGAATTTGCATGTCTCTTCTGGGATAAATAGCCTGCCCACTCATAGGTTTTGTAATTTCGAGTTTAGTTCCTCTTTACTTTTGTGAATTAAGCCTCCAGTATGCAACTGTCAACAGGAAGTATTCCTTGTAATTACATTTTTGACCAGCAGATGGTGCTCATATGTGCTCTAAAAAGATGTGGTCACGCTTGACTACTTTTAAAGCGAACCTGTACTTTAACCATACTAGGTAAAGTAACAGCACGATATCCACAACACAAATGAAAATCAGCATAGGACTGTCTGCAAAAACATCTGGTCTAAAGAATCCCACTCTCAGGATGTGGGAAATAACTTTAAGATGAATTCAAAAACAAATTTGTGCAGAAAAGGGCAACCATTTTTGGGCAGCTGCTTGATATATTGATATGCGCATGCTTACATTAATACCAGGATGATGTTGGACTCACAGCTACAAAATGACAACTATAATTAAGGTCAAAGGTGGAACAACACACTTCTCAGAGGCATTTATAATTTTCAGTATAGTGATATATTATAAACCCACTTTATACCCAGGAAAATGCAACTGATCAGGAGACATAATGATTGCACAGAAAATGATTTCACCATTAATGTGAATCTAAAGCCAAAATCTAATAGTTTGAGGTCTCCCTGTACTTGCTGTTGGCTACATTCAGTAAAATCTAAAAATAGTACCAAAATACTTACCAGTGACTTGGAGTAGTTCTCTGAACCCTCAGTACCTTCTGGCCAATATCGCAACCAAGGTACCCAAAATACAAGAGGCAAAGAAGGACAGGCAGAATCTTTTCCGCTCACATTTCTAGTTCTTAGACTATATAATAAGCAGGGCATACTAGGGATCCAGGCACTGTTCCAGGTCATAGGTAGGTATTTGGGTGATGTTTTTGTAGCTTTTAAGCAACATAGGCAGTATTGCTTGAATTTATTATAATATATGGCAAATCTGGGTAAACCATCAACAAGTTTTAGGATAAATTGTATTTAAAGCGAGAATTGGAGCTAGAGAAGAACTAATCTTTGCAGTGGGTCCTCTGCAAGGTTGGATCACTTTTTCTAGGGGGATACTAAGATTGCTTGAGGTTCGGTTCCAGGTCTCCCCAATCATGCAGTTTAGGATGTGATTCACTATTTTTCATTTAACCACCCCTTGTGGGAGCCCAGTCGGGGTTCAAGGAGTTTGGACTTGCGCTAAGGACAATGGATTAACAGGACTTTCAAACCTATTCAATTTATGACTACCATAAGGGGCAGGAGGGGGCACTAGAAGGATAACTAGGGGGTTCTTAGAAGACAATGTACATGAATTGTATTGAAGTCTTCTTTGTTGAACTGTTTATATGTTACGACAAAAAAGCAAGGCGCCTCTAAATGCAGTAACTAAAAGCATTTATTAAAAAAGGTATAAAAACACTCACATTGGGCTTGATGGGACATGAGAAACATAAGCATGAATGTCCAGAATCCATCCGGAATCTAATGGGCCACAGTGCTTTGGTACGGACAACCAGAGATCTGCTTCCAGTAAATGCGTCCTCTCAGCTGTGTGCGGCGGGAGACCCCTGACAACAGTGAAGGGACGTGAGCGATCGGTATCCTGTGGATGGGCGGTTACATGTTTCGGAGCATGCGCGGCTCCTAGGTCAGACCAGACTATCTCCAGAGCAGCTTCTCCTCTCAAGTGCTCCCCAGGTGCAGCGACCTACAACTCCCTGACAAGATCCACGGAAGTGCCCATACAAACACACTTTTTTCTTGTTTATATGTTACATTTAACAATTGAGTAAAGAACTTTTGTTTATATCTTGGCCTGGTCTGAAGTCACATTGGGACAACCTTAAAGTGGTTTATGCATACATGGTGTATCACAAGAACAGGGCTTTTCAAGGGACAAGGCGAGTTAGAGAAGATGCAGTCCAATTGTGTAACATGCAGGGAAGCTATTGAAAAGAGGCTATATTGCCTTGCTAATTTCTACAGTACTAGTGTCAAGTGCATAAGCAGCTAGCCAGTCAGGAAACAATGTGGCTTGGCATGAGTGACAGAGGGCCCTGGTAGTGAAGGAGCTTGTGCAGTTAGGCTCCTTCACTAGAGAGCGGAACAACAATCCTGGGTCCGACTAGCAGCACAGGGCAACCTAGGAACCCAGCCTAAAAGTCACAGAAGATGGAGTGAGGCCTCGGGAAAGACTAAGCACGGGTTGTATACAAACAAGCTTTCTAGTATTCACCATATTTATAAAGTGGATAATATCAAATTTGTCCCTTTTTATCAAAATCCTTTAGATGACATATACACCATTTTGGTGCTTTATCTTAAATGTTTTGAAAAGGTTTGGAAGTGCAAATACTATTGAAAAAAATGTTCATTAGCCCCTGCATAGTAATGTCACTCTGATATCTCATAATTTCTGCACTCAGGCTGCTAGGTTTCATGGGAAATAACCCTGTATGCTTTATTGAAATGAGATGGCCCAACCTCTTAGGAATTCTGAGGCAGGTGTTTCTTAAACATGAATGTAACCTCTTTCTTTTTTCTTCACAAATTGATGAAAATTTGCTGAATACAGCAAAACTCTAAGCACAGCTTTTTGAGTCCATTTTTGGTTTTTAACCAGTTGCCAGTGTAATGCTGCTTCTAGAGAGTCATCTGTTCAAGTTACATTTACCCAGATCAGGCGACAGTCTCAAGTCTATGAGAAGCAGATAGACTCCTGATAGCCAACAGCTCTCACTGGAACATTGTTTAATGTACTACTACAATGTACTCTTCGCAGGCATGAGGGTTGTGGGATCATGAATGTAAAGTTATCAAACGACAAAATTCCCATTGCACACGTTCCTGGAATAAGCTTGAGAATATTAAATGCTGTAGCCACAACCAGCTGGAAACTAGAAACATCACAGAACAGTGTAAATATTTGCCAGCACACCATGGATCTTCCGATAGCGTCCAAATGGTTTTGTTTGAAGAATGATCACATCAGAGCAAGAAAGTGCAACATTTCAGAACTGCGCAAGACCTCTTCGTCAAGTACGTGACCACAGCAAAGAAGTGCAACATTTCAGGGCTGAGCAGGAGCCCTTCATCAGGCATGAGGTCATATGCCTGATGAAGGGGTCCTGCATGGCCCCCAAAATGTTGCACTTCTTTGCTGTGATGTGAGCATTCTTCAATAAAAACCATTTGGATGTTATCTGAAGATCCGTGGTGTGCTGGCAACAATTATGTACACTGTTCTATGCATGTAAAGTGGTTCCTTGGAGGTATATGGGCACATTTAATTGCTTAGATTGGTTCTCCATATCTCTGGACTCTGTACTCTGGACATCTCTTTAAATCGGTGCTTCAAGAGACAGTCATAGACTGGAGACACTTCACATGAGACAACCAGAGGTTACAGCAATTCTATATTAGTCCATATTAATGACATTTACATTTCTCTTAGCAAGATCCATTATAAAAGGTTGGAGGAATAAAACATAAAAAGAGAAAAGGGATGAACCATGCAGAAAACATCAGATATTATGAAAGAAAGAAATTAAACCATTATCTTATTGAGTAAGCACCAAAACAGACCATTGTCTGTAGGGAGGGCTGCATATTAAGCATCAAAAGGATGAATGTGGCACCTGGGCTGCACGTTGGGCACAAGGGCTCTAAAGTGACACAGATATGGTATTATACTTCTTACTGTGTATTTTTTCAGATGAAGAATGAACAACCTACAACTTAGTTTTGAACGTGTTCTCTGCTGCTGACCTGGAGACTTATAGAGAACTGGTAGAGGAGTAAACCCTGACTCACTTCACACAAGTATTATAATCTATTGTAAATGGTGTTCTTCTTTAATAGTTACATGCAATATTCATTTCCCTGTCAGATTAAGATATGCCAAAACAACACTGGTACTCATCTCAGCTACAATATTCTCAGATCCTGATCAAGGGTCCACACCCAGCAAATAACAAAATAAAAACACGTATCTCTCCCTTTCACATCAATGTTATATACTTATGATTTCCAAAAATAATATATGATACACTTTCCCAGTGCAGTATACAAATATTTTTGTTTCATTGCTACCACACCCACATGAAACAATGGATGATTAAAATGCTTCCTAAGGTAAACGTATAAAATAAATCACACCTAGGAATAATTCCACCAATATGGGTATTTTGCCATAACAACCATCAAGTGGTGTCATAACAACTTATTGTTGGCAGGGTTACCTGAGTTTCATAAAAAGCCCACAATATTAATATAGTGCTTTCCCATTAATTAATTAGTGAGTCATAAGTGGATTATAAACTTGTTTCTCACTGAAGATTTCCTAAGAAAAAAACACACATGAGAAAAACGTTTAATATATGTTTTTTCTTACACAGCATTCAGCATACTTTTTTGGATCACGTCATAGAAAACAATACCGGTTACACCGTATGGTATGTGGAAATACAGTATATACCATCACTAATAATGGTTGCTGGAGATTTGGTTTTGTGTGTTTAATGGAGTAAAATCTGGAATAGACCCCTGTTACTAACATAAATACCTTGCAAGATCATCCTATTTTGTGGGGTTCGTAAACCCGGTGTTCATTAAAACTGAAGTCCAGCTATACTGAAAAATCCACTTTATAGTGGGGACCCCCTCCATTTTGCAAGGGTTAATTTCTGATTTTGTCTAGGAGGTAGTGAATAAGGTGAAATATTTAACTTCCTTGTTGCTCTACAACTGGTCATCTGAAGCTGTTCCTGTTCACCGATCAACTGGTTGCATCAATGTCATTGTGTACCATGCGGGACCAACAATTCTGCATTGTACGTAAGGATGCAGAGGGCCCACCTACATTTCAGGAGTATTGGATAGCGGAGAATATTGCTGACTCCATGGGGAGCAGGAAAATAAAATACACATTTCACTTTTTTCATCACCCTTAGACTAATCAAGCAAATAACCCCTGCGTTTTGTGTGTTGGGAGGGCACACCAAGGTTACATTTTTCAGCATAACTGGAGTACAGCTTTAGGTTCAAGAACAGGGTTTCTTAACCAGGTTGTGATTGAAACCTAGGGGTCCTTCAGAGGTTGCAGGGATTCCTTGAGAAACAAATAATGTCTGCCTGTCAGGTAAGTACCCACTAACACCACTGATGTATTAAAGTGTTTGTAAAGCCAAATTTCTGGCCCCCTCCCCCTGCCGATTGCCCCCATAGCAAGTGGCTTGTTCATAAGACACAGAGAATGCATTCAGGCCTGCCCCCATGTTCCCTCCTCACTTTCTGTGATTTACAGCAGTAGTAGCCAATGGCTCCTGCTACTACATCTAAACTAATGAGGAGGGAAAGACCTGGGAGAGCCTTGGATCTCTTGCACATCGCTGTAAAAAACCTTCAGCCTTTGGAACCTCTTTAAGCTAAGGGGATAAGGGATGTAAGGGGTTAATCCTTCCCAATGTTCACAAGTGTAAGGACCATTCTTCCCACTGACCATCACACTAATGTATCATAAGTTGTAGATCTAGTCATTTTTTAGCAGGGGTTCTTTGAGACCAGAAAATTATTTCAACTGTTCCCCTGTGTTGAAAAGGTTGAGAAAGACTGGTCTATTAGGAGTACTAATAAAAAAATGGATATTGTTGCATACTGATGAAGAGGATGAATCCATTTATACCAGATTGAATTTTGAATTTGTAAATTATGTATTTAATCAGATAATTGTTTTATATATACGTATATAGGCCTCATTCACACGGGGCTTACTATACTGTAGCATACACTCATGCGAGGGCTGTATATACCCGCATGGGGATGCTATTATCCCATGCAGGCAGTCCCATTGATGTCAGTTGGGATGCAGCAACTGCATGGACACATCAGCTGCTCCCAGTTTGACATCAATGTGGGTGCAAGGCCCTGAGCCCTGAGGTGACATCCATTTGGGGCTGTGCACCTGTACCCGCACAAATGTCAAATTGGGAGCAGTGGCTGTGCCCAATGAGGCTGCTGCATCCCAATTAACATCAATGGAACTGCCTGCATGAGGATGTACAAAACACCTGTGCATTCCCATGCAGGTGAATATGGTCCTCACATGGGTATGCGCTGTAGTACGCCCCGTGTGAACGAGACCTTATATTTGAGTTTTGTGCCCTAATGAATTATTAAATATATATGACATTTAGATGTAGATGTAGTGCTGTATCTATTGATATACAGAATATCGTGTACCTCCAATACTGTTCTGAGAAAACTTCCTATGTTGATAATTTTACATTAGGATCCTCTGAATAGCTAATTTTTCTATTAGGACCATGTTTCACTATTTTCAAATGATATCTTGTAACTTTCTTTTTTTTTTTTTTTTAAAGGTAACTTTATTGCACATAAATGGATAATGTTCAAAATGGACTGAATGACAAACAAAGAAAAAGGTAGAGCCAACAATGCTCAAACATCACATTAGTCAGTATATAAAGCATCCATTTATAATATACTGAACAATAATTGAGTATAAAAAAAGACGTATATCCAACATTTTATCTCAGGCAGAGATCAAAACAATTCGATACAAGTTGTCTAGGAGTACAGATAAATCCAACCTTCCGGCACCATAATAAGATAGGAGAGTTACGATCCACAAACTTGATTATTAGCTTAATTGCTAGTTGGTATGGTGTAACTTTCTACACCTTTAGTCATCAGCAAAAGGGCACACCTTACCTACCAATAATTTGATAAATTAGCTACAAAAAAAATGAACAAAACTACAAGCAAAAATCAAAGTAGCAGGATCTCAGTTATATGGTAACATATTTTCCTGCCTTTATTCTTATAGCTAAAAGTCTCTTGCATGTGCACGATTCAACAACCTCCTCCTTCTGAAATCTTTGTAGCTGTATACATTTACCTAATGGGTGACTATTGTAAAACATAGGGGCTAAAATTCTGCTTTAATAGGCACCTTACTTCCCCCAGTCTGTGATTGTCCACCCAGTGCTCTCTCCTCCTAATAAATAAAATATATTCCCAATGTTAGACCGACAGCAACAGAACCCTGATTGACTCAGTATACTGACTTTATGTCCCCAATTCTGACTTCTGTTGTATAGTAGATTATAGTAAGGTAAAGGGTATTTAAATGTGTTTTTTTTTTTTTTTAGTTTTGGATACAATAGGAAGGAATTAAAACCTAAAAGTCTATTTATTACCATAAAGTGTAATTTTATTTTCTGCTGTCTCTATCCCATTAGGGAGATATGCGTTCACTGCCTTTTCCATCTTTTCACTTCAGCAGAAGTGAGGGGAAATCTAAAAAAATTACCCTTTTAGGCCCCTTTCATGCTAGCAGGCGGATTGGGTCCACCTGTCAGTTTTTCAGGCAGACCTGATCAGACCCTCCAGTCTCCTTTATGGAGCGGCAGGTACAGTGGACATGTGTTTATTTACATCCGACTGCCCATAGAGGAAAGTGGGCTATGTCTGTGTCCGCTCTGCATAAGCGGAGCAGACACAGACCATTTATCCGCCTTCTCAGCAGGGATCAGTGTACAGATTGCCCGCTAAGCAGATGGACTCCAGCGGAACCCGCCTCTTGTGGAAGGGGTCTTAAATAGTTATCACTGGAACAGATGTTCCCTTTAGAGAAAATACCCTCACCTCTTTTTATGGTAACGGCTGAGAACTTTTGGATTTCCTATCACTTTCTGATAAATAGCAGCTAAATTTGTTAGGAGGCAACACATACAGAATAAAAAAAAAAAAACTGAAAGGGGTTTCCGATCCCTCTTCACTCTATCCAAAACTTAAGAAAAGGTTGGTTTGTACATAGTCATCAGTAGTAGACATATTTGGGAATTTTCTGGTTTATACAAACCCAATTCCAAAAAAGTTGGGACACTGTACAAATTGTGAGTAAAAAAGGAATGGACTAATTTATAAATCTCATAAACTTATATTTCATTCGCAATATAATATAGATAACATATCAAATGTTGAAAGTGAGAGATTTTGAAATGTCATGCCAAATATTGGCTCATTTTGGATTTCATGAGAGCTACACATTCCAAAAAAGTTGGGACAGGTAGCAATAAGAGGCCAGAAAAGTTAAATGTACATGTAAGGAACAGCTAGAGGACCAATTTGAAACTTATTAGGTCAATTGACAACATGATTGGATATAAAAAGAGCCTCTCAGAGTGGCAGTGTCTCTCAGAAGTCAAGATGGGCAGAGGATCACCAATTCCCCCAATGCTGCGGCGAAAAATAGTGGAGCAATATCAGAAAGGAGTTTCTCAGAGAAAAATTGCAAAGAGTTTGAAGTTATCATCATCTACAGTGCATAATATCATCCAAAGATTCAGAAAATCTGGAACAATCTCTGTGCGTAAGGGTCAAGGCCGAAAAACCATACTGGATGCCTGTGATCTTCGAGCCCTTAGACGGCACTGCATCACATAAAGGAATGCTACTGTAATGGTAATCACAACATGGGCTCAGGAATACTTCCAGAAAACATTGTTGGTGAACACAATCCACCGTGCCATTCGCCGTTGCCAACTAAAACTCTATAGGCCAAAAAAGAAGCCATATCTAAACATGATCCAGAAGCGCTGGCGTTTTCTCTGGGCCAAGATCATTTAAAATGGACTGTGGCAAAGTGGGAAACTGTTCTGTGGTCAGACTAATCAAAATTTGAAGTTCTTTTTGGAAAACTGGGACGCCATGTCATCCGGACTAAAGAGGACAAGGACAACCCAAGTTGTTATCAGCGCTCAGTTCAGAAGCCTGCATCTCTGATGGTATGGGGTTGCATGAGTGCGTGTGGCATGGGCAGCTTACACATCTGGAAAGGCACCATCAATGCTGAAAGGTATATCCAAGTTCTAGAACATCATATGCTCCCATCCAGACGTTGTCTCTTTTAGGGAAGACCTTGCATTTTCCAACATGACAATGCCAGACCACATACATACCACATTACAACATCATGGCTGCGTAGAAGAAGGATCAGGGTACTAAAATGGCCAGCCTGCAGTCCAGATCTTTCACCCATAGAAAACATTTGGCACATCATAAAGAGGAAGATGCAACAAAGAAGACCTAAGACAGTTGAGCAACTAGAAGCCTGTATTAGACAAGAATGGGACAACATTCCTATTCCTAAACTTGAGCAACTTTTCTCCTCAATTCCCAGACGTTTGCAGACCGTTATAAAAAGAAGAGAGGATGCCACACAGAGGTAAACATGGCCTTGTCCCAACTTTTTTGAGATGTGTTGATGCCATGAAATTTAAAATCAACTTATTGTTCCCCTAAAATGATACATTTTCTCAGTTTTAACATTTGATATGTCATCTATGTTGTATTCTGAATAAAATATTGAAATTTGAAAGTACCACATCATTGCATTCTGTTTTTATTCACAATTTGTACAGTGTCCCAACTTTTTGGGATTTTGATTTGTACATGCTCTTCAGTAGTGGACATATTTGGAAATTTATCTTATCTGTATTTAAAAACGTCTTTTTTAATTCTAAAGAATACATAATGGTGTTTTTTTGCTTGATCTTTCACTTTAAAAAGATGAGACCTAGGAATGAGGTGCGGTGGACTAGCAGCAGATTTTTTTTCAGACTCCCAGTGGTCTGCCACCTGGACCTGAGGACTGCCATTTTATATAATGTAGCTTTGACTGTATAGTATGGATACCTCCCAACTTTCTGAGTTGGAACAGAGGCACATCAAGTGCCTTTTTCATCAGTATGTTTTCTTTATGCTGGATTATTAAGACAATAATGTGAATAAAATGGTTTGAATGAAAGGTTTAGTGTACATCTTTTGGTAGTTAAAGTGGAAGAAAAGCCTAACTCATTGAAGTGTGCATAAGTGGGGGGGAGCTCTAACGTCATGACACCCGCGGAGTAGGCGGACCGCCGATCAAACCCCCGCCACTGCCGCCTGTTGCTCGCAGCAGCACGCCCCGAGAAAGGTCACCACCCAGGCCGTCTGAATGCTCGGTCTGGAGCTCCGTGCTGCTGTCCCCCGGTCCCCCTGGATCCCTCTCCTGCCACTGTCGTGACCCTGTTATGGACCCCTCTGCTGCTGCACCGACGCTGGTTTGCTGGCCCCCCATGCATTGAATAGGAAGGAACATATTGTGGGGTCCCGTTCTCCCTGAACCACCCTTGGAGAGTGGTAAGCCTGTTTCAAGGAGGGCCTTAACTGAAGGGGACTGTGAAAGTGTACGAGGGGGATAACTCGCTGATCCAGCCACTTCTCTGCCGACTCCATCTCTTAGGGGACCCCTCCCCTTCAATGAGAGATAGGTGACAGACTATTTACTTGAACTATGGGGGATAAACCCCAACAGGGACATATGGCTTTTTATAACCAGGGACTACTGCTGCTATACTTTCTAGTTGTTTGTTGCATACCCTGAAGGCTACCCCTCTATACCCTCAGGTACTAAGGATGATCGAACTTTTGAAAAGTTTGGTTCGGCCAGAACATCCGAACTTCCCGAAAGTTCGGCCCGGATTTCAGAATCCCATTGAAATCAATGGGACCCGAACTTCGGTAATCAAAAAACACAATTTTGAAGCCCCAAAACCCAATAAATGCCCCTAAAAAGTGCCTAGGGTTCTGGGTCATGCCCCATTAACTATTAATCACACAAAAAAAAGTTCTTAAAAATTGTCATTTTTGATAAAAAAGCCAATTATTGAAAAATTAAAAAAAAAAAAAAAGAGATTTTTTGATTTTTACTTTGGATTTAGTATCTGGGGGGGGTCTAAAATGTGTGCATGTGAAGTTTCAGCTCTGTAGCATGTCCAGAACCATGAAAAAAAAAAGATAATTTTTCAGTAGAACAGGGATGTGGTTCGGGGGCCTCCTTTAACTTTAACACCTATATGATCTTTTTTTCTGGTTCTGGACATGCTACAGAGCTGAAACTTCACAGGTACACATTTTAGACCCCCCCCCCCCAGACACAAAATCACACAAAAAAAGTTCTTAAAAATTGTCATTTTTGATAAAAAAGCCAATTATTGAAAAAAAAAAAGAGAGATTTCAGATCTGGGGGGTCTAAAAAGTGTACATGTGAAGTTTCAGCTCTGTAGCATGTCCAGAACCAGAAAAAAAAGATCGTTTGTATTATAAAACTTTCAGATCTGATTTTTCACCAATATGGCTTCTCTGCTGTAACACCTTGCCGGTTTAATAGAAGGCATTTTTTTGGGTTCTATGCAGTCAGGAAAAACATCTGAACTTGTGTATAGTGGTACTGTGCACAAGTTCTGATGTTTTGCCTGCCTCCAAAACCCCCCAAAAAATGCCAGCAAAAACACACCTTTGGCATTTTTTGGGGTTCTTTTGAGGCAGGCAAAACATCTGAACATGTGTATAGGGGGTATATATAGACATATATGTCTGAATATATACCCCTAGACATATATAGGTGTGATAGTAGCAGAAATATATTACTGTAAATGATTTCATTAGCGCAAGCATTTATTTCTGCTACTATCACACCTATATATGTCTAGGGGTATATATTCAGACATATATGTCTATATATACCCCCTATACACATGTTCAGATGTCATGTCTGACATCAAACATGTCCTCAAAAAAGCACTGGCAGTGGCAGCCCCTGCAGCATAAAAAATGCTAGGCTGGTGAGAAGCCATATTCCAGTTCCGAAGCTATTCAGAGAAATTATCATTTCTCTATAGCGGTCACCCTGCTATGGAAGGGTTTTGTCACCCTGCCATAGCAGTCACTGCCAGTTAACCCTACACTACACTACGGTCCCCTGACACTTAACACTTTCCCTACAGAAACTAAATTTTTGAAGCTAACTTAAGTGTAAAGGAGCACTCTAACTACACTAGATATCCCTTTCCTCACACTAAAAATAGCTAAATGACACTTTTAAAGTTAAATTAACAGAACTGCTTCCACTCTCTTCCATGTCCAGTATAACAATGCTGGGAATATGGCGGGGGCGATCTTATATACTGGGGGGCATATTCACTAATGATTGGTCTAGGGACCCCCTAGTCACTCCAATCACATTCCTAGCATTCTCCTGCCCCCTCAATTGGCTTTTGCTAATGGTTCTGGTCCAATCACGGGCTTTTAAAGCCCATTTCCTGAAGCATTGCATTTTGGGCGGTTCTGGTTGCTGAATTCCGAACTTTTTGGGCAAAAAGTTCTAAATTCGGCCGAACCTCGAACACCCAATGTTCGGGCCGAACCGATGGTGGACCCGAACCGTTCGATCATCCCTATCAGGTACTTCTCCCCTGATTTACCAGGGATAAGCCCCCCTTGGCCTGCAGAAACTGTGTTAACACTACTTGCAGCAGTGAATCTCTCAACGCTGCTACTCCTCCTAGGGACATTTTCTTATGTCTGTTTAGGCACCCCTCTTTACCTTCACTCTCCATCCTATATCCGAGGGCCTAAAGATGAGAGGCAAAGCAAAACCTAATAAGGTAAACCAACCCGCCCCCAGCCCAGGAGGCATACAGCGCTATATGTCAGCCGAGTCCAGCTTGGTGGAAGAAGGGCTTGATAGCCCTAGACAGAGGTCCGCAGGGCGGCCAGGGATGGGGGAAGTGAGGACCTATAGTGGAGGAACCCCCTGTGGGGAAGACCAGCACCTAGACCAAGAAGTTCTGGAGGGATCCCTCATGGGGAACCTAAAGTGCAGAGCGGAGGCTCTAAAGGGGAAAGCCCGGTCAGGATAGCAGAGGGGAACGTGGTCTTGGAGGAACACCAGGCCGGCTTACCTCTCATTAAAGAAGCCCTGGCGGGGTTGCTGTCCAAACTGGAAATATCTTTAGATAATAATTAGACAAAACACAAATCAAGACAGACATTGGACAAGTCCTTGGCGGGGTGGAGGAAAAGGAGGGAAGGCTTGATGACCACGACCACTTGCTGGAGGATTTGAGCAAATAGAGGAAATTGGAGGGAGGGGAGAACATGGAGTTATGCGTTGAGATGGGTGAGGTTGTCTCTTGTGTTCTTTTTCCTTTTGCTCCCCCCCCCTTCCTTCTGGCGGGTTTGGTTGGTTTGCTTGTCCAGTGGGTAGGATCGCGTCAGAATATCAGGGTGGTTGAGCCCTGGGAAGGTATGGACAGGAGGTGGCACATGGTTGTGAGCCACCAGTTGCGTACATTGAACAAGACCTTTGACCCTCTGAGGTGATAACCTTTGGGGGAAGGGTTTCTTTTTTCCCTTTCCTTTTTTTTTTTCTCTCTCTCTTTCTCTCTTCTCTTTCAGGACTTCTCTTCAATAATAGATGTGCTAGCTGCTCCTTTGGCTGCCCAATGGCTTTGGTAAATTTAGTGTCATATAATGTTAGAGGCTTGAACACACCTAGCAAAAGAGATAAGGTAATTACAGAGTTGCATCACTATGGGGCGGGAGTTGCCTGCTTACAAGAAACACATATTACACACACTTCAGGGATTCAATTGTCCTCTCATCTTTTCCCTATGTGGTTTTACGATGACTTGACTTTGGGTCACTCACGGGGAGTAGCAATTGGATTTGATAGGAGCACTGTGGTTACGCTAAAGGAGCAGTTGGCAGACTCTGAGGGGAGGTGCTTGTTTATTAAGTGAAGACTATTCGATATGGAGTGTACGGTGGTAAATATTTACTCCCCGAATAGGACTCCAAACAAGTTTCTAAGGAGCGTTCTGAAAAGATTGATGACATTCAAAGAGGGGGGCTTCTTGTGGTGGGAGACTTAAATATGGGGTTGGACCCACATTTGGATTCTTTAGCGGGGACTTCCCGTCTCCCACTGCAAAGGCAGAACAAAACAAGGTCCTTGGAGGGTTAGACACCCAGACTTCAGAGACTACACATGTTATTCCTTAGTACATGGGTCTTATTCAAGGATCGACAACATTTTAATAGAGCACCAACTTCTAGTCTCCCTTAAGGACGCAACAGTTTAGCCCATCACACTCTCTGACCACGCCCCGGTGATATGTTCAGTTAGATTTGCTTGCTACCAGTACCTAGAGAAAGGGCGTGGAAATTGAACGACTCGCTCATCCAGGATCCTAAGATAGTGGAGAGAGTAGAAAAAGAATTGGAGAATTTCTTTGCCATCAATGACTCACTAGAGATTTTACGATCTACTCTGTGGGAATCGCACATGGCTTATATAAGGGGGATGCTAACAGACATTGGGTCACAATGGAAAAAGGAAAAGAAGGAGAGGATGAACCAGCTACTTGGGGAGATCCACACATTGGAACAACAGACTGGACCCAAAGGTATCCAAGAGCAGTGGGTGTTAATTGAGAAGAGAGGAGAATTGGCGGTATTTATGGAGCAGGAAACAAAAAGCGCATTTCACATAGTCATGAAAGATAAATAGCAATGGGGAAATAAGCCTGGGAAATAGCTATAAAAGCAGTGAGGGAAAAAAAAAACGCAACCCATATTCCCAAAATTGAAAAGGAGAATGGGGAAATAGTGCATGCGTCCCCAGATATCGCTCAGGTGTTCCACTCCTATTATAGTCAACTTTATAATGTTATACAGAAAGAGGAAGGCAGAGATAAAGGTAAGAAAGACCTGGCTGTGAGGGAATACCTACGGGAGCTTGACCTTCCAAGGCTACCCAGAGAGGAACTAGAAGATCTAGAGGCCCCGATCACATGTGAAGAGGTGGGGAGGGCCATAAGAATATGGCCCTTGGGAAGAGCCCGGGTCCTGATGGCTACTCGATCCTGTATTATAAAAGGTTAAAAAAATCCTAATCCCCAAATTATGCAAATTATTGCTCTCACTCTGGCAATCACATGGATACCTCCCATATGTGGTTTGAACACTGTTTCCATTTGTGGGCGCGACTTACGTATGCGTTTTTTTCGTGCATGAGCTCACAGCGACAGGGGCGCTTTAAACGTTTTTTTTTTTTGTTTTATTATTTATTTTATTTCATTTTTTATTTTTAGCACAGTTTTTTTTTAAATCTGATTACTTTTATTGCTGTCACAAGGAATGTAAACATCACTTGTGACAGTAATAGGTAGTGACAGGTACTCTTTATGGAGGAATCTGGGGTCTAAAGGACCCCAGACCCCTCCACTGCACTTCAAAGTATTCAAACTGCTGAAATCTGCATTTTTGAATACTAACAGTTTTTTAAATTCGGCGCCGTTAGCCGCCGACTAAACCGGAAGTGGCATCATGACACCGCTTCCGGGTTACTACATCGGAGACCTGATCAAAGCCGAATTCAGCTTTGTTCGGGACTCCAACCAGCCGGCAGTTGTGTCGGCTGGTTGCTCGGGTCTCCCGGTGGGACGGGGGACCGCGGAAGGTGGCCGGAGGGGGACGTCCCCTCCTGCTCTCTGGGATAACGGCTGTGCGGCTCCCAAGCCACATCGGCTGTTATCTTCTAAAAGCTAACCGCTGGCTCTAAAGAACGGTACCAGGTTAATGCCTGCAGCTGCAGGCATCATCCCAGTACAACCACTTCTCAGAGCCGACATACAGGTACGTCGATTCACGGTAAGTTTTTAATATACAAAAAAAAAAAAAAAGCCTAACTATGCTGTTCTTAAAAATGTTCCCTACCCACTCCTCCTACATTTACTGCCAACCTGTATAAAAGGATAGGTGTACTTACTTAATTTTAATCCTCACTCGTCTGCGCTGTGAGCGGCTGCTGCAGGGGAGGGGAGGGGAGGAAGAAACAACAATGGCTTGGCCATTGGAACCTATGAGTGATATCTTGAGTCCCGTAGTTCACAAGCTCCCTTGGCTTCCCGTTGTCAAATACTCCCTTACACAGAGCTACAGTATCACATGATGAGACCGGAGTGCATTGAAAATAGGTAAGTACACACATCTTTTTTATACAGGTTAGGCCGGATTAGGTAGGAGGATGGGGGGAGTGAACATTTTTTGAAGGAGAAGTGTGGGAAGTTAAAAAAAAAAAATACATACTTAACTATATGGATGAATTGGTCCAATGCTGCAGCTGTCCCATTCTGTGTCTAAGTCCAAGAACTGGGTGATCACGTGACTGCTGATTGCTCAGTTCTCGGGTGTGCTCTGAGCACAGAGCGGCGACTGTCATTCAGCTCTCTTTAAACTGCCCCTCTAGCGCTCAATGAAGTACCGGGCAGGGGAGGGGGCTGGAATGGCTGGCTCAGGCTCTCAGTGGCACACTTAGAGGCTGAGCAAGCTGCTAGTAGGGCATCTGGGTGGATCCTAATGTTATTGTTGGTATACATCTAGAAGCTTGAGTGGTTCTGTGACATCAGCCAACAGGGGCAGATCAAAGAGAGCGGACTTTAGCCCACTGTCGGCTGATTTTGCGTCACAGGAATGCAAAAACAAGTGCACTTCTGTAACCCATACTTCTCATTTAAAATTTGTTATAGTTGGAATTTCCTTCCACTTTAAGTACTGCATTTATTATAGAGGCCTATATATCTGTGCAAAAAAGACAGAAAACTTAGAAAGAAAGAGGGGTGGAGGTATTTAGTTCAAAAACAGTTGAGACAGTTGCTCAAAATTAGGGAAATTCGGGAGTTGTTTATTATGTATTAAAGCTTTTGGCTGAGGCTATATTATACAGCTGACAGTGGTCGAGATCCTATTAGTTATATAGTATACAGTATTTGAAAAATGTGCTGTAACCCAGAATTTATTTATGTACACCACAGTATGCATCTTTTGTAGGTTAAAAAGAAAAAGAGATAAAAATCCATTTGTGAGATTCATGTGATCATCAGATGAAATCACTAACCTACTTTTCTAAAAATACAGGTGTTATTTTTATACAGGCACTTGCCTTGAAAACGCAGGAGTAAAAGAACTGAATTTGTCACATGTCTTATGTCAAATAATATAATCTGTGCCTTGTCCCATTTCTTTCTTATCTGCCTCCTAAGTCCTTGTCTACTGCTGTCAGGCTAGTATCTCCCCAGGAACATGAGTAATGGCTCTTCTAAATGTCTGGGTGGGAGAATTAGCTATCAGTGTCATGTTTACTGAGTCTCTGATGTGCTCTTTCAGTGCTAGTGAGCTTTTTATACACTGCATTTGCATTTCCCATAAAACTGTCACATGCTACAGAAATGGGGATGTGGTGATATCATTGGTCATACGCCTACAGATGGGAAGCCATGAAAACTATCAAAAGTTGCAGGCGCTCCAATCCACAAGAGACTTGGTCATCTACTGTGATGGTCAAATCTGACAAATATGGGTATTTCAGCTAGGTGCCGAGCACACAACACATTTAGAAGACCAAAGAGGCGAAGATGGATTGAGCCAAATACAGTGCAATAATAGAAGAAAACCGGTTACAGTCTGCAAAAACTTGAGGCTGGGGCGGAGGGTTATCTTCCAGCAGGACAACGACCCTAAACATACAGCCAGAGCAACAATGGAATGGTTTAGAATAGATCAAAGCATATTCATGTGTTAGAATGGCCCAGTCAAAGTCCTGACCTAAATTTAATTGAGAATCTGTGGCAAGACTTGAAAATTGCTGTTCACAGATGCTCTCCATCCAATCTGACAGAGCTTGAATTTTTTTGCAAAGAAGAATGGACAAAAATGTCACTCTCTATATGTGCAAAGTTGGTAGAGACATCCCCAAAAATACTTGCAGCTGTAATTGCAGCAAAAGGTGGTTCTGCAAAGTATTGACTCAGGGGGGCTGAATACAAACACCACACTTTTCACATACTTATTTGTAAAACATTTTGAAAACCATTTATCATTTTCCTTCCACTGCACAATTATGAGCCACTTTGTGTTGGTCTATCACATAAAATCCCAATAAAATACATTTACGTTTTTGGTTGTAACATGACAAAATGTGGAAAATTTTAAGGGGTATGAATACCTTTTCAAGGCACTGTACATGTAAAACAAAGATAGATGAAAATGGTAATATGCATTGAAAGGCTCTTCAGTCAGCCCCCGTTCACACTGGGGCGACCTGTCAGGCGACCTGGTCGCCTGACAGGTTGCCGTAGGTCACCTTCCATAGAGAAGCTGCGGACCCGTTCTAATAGGAGCGACACAAGTCGCTCCGACTTAGAAAAAGGGTCCGGAGCTTCTTTGGGGCGACCCAGAGCGACCTGCATAGACTTCAATGTTATGAAGTCCGTGCCGGCCGCTCCGAGGTCGCGGTGCGAGCAGCGCGCCGCGACCTCTGAGGTCGCCCGGCAAAGTAGCGTCGCCCCAGTGTGAACGGGGCCTAATAAAAGCAATGAAACTCATAATCATAAAATAAATAGAAATATCCACTAAACATTTAAATAATCAACAAGTAGTTATGTTCTAGTTGCAGGACAATTGCTGGTACCTAACAGTACACAATATAAACATCTCTACATACAGTATATAGGTAGAATATTAGTTTTACATTTGAGTGCCTACATATATATTTCTGAAATACCTACATTTATCTGAAGGTGCTGGAATTTATACATACTGTATATGCACTTTATTAATTAGTATTCTTTTTAATACTGTGGGGTCTATTTATAAAAATGAGTTGTGTGAATAATCCCCATGTGTCTAATGGCTCATAATGGCTGTTTCTTTCCTATCTACTTGTATTTGTCATAGGCCAGTCCTGGTGGGCAGCCTATCTATAGATTGCACTGTAGTTGAGCTTCAGCTTGAATGGAAAAATCTATGGGGTGATATTTGATGCTAGTTTAAACTTTGATCCACATGTACAAAATGTTGTCAGAACATCTTTTTTCCACTTGGAAAATATTGCTCAGCTACCTCCTATGCTATTACACACTGTAGCTGAAAAGCTGATCTATACATTTGTTTTCTCCTGCTTTGACTACTGCATTGCTCTACTCGCTGATGTACCTAAATCAAGATTAATGGACTACAATATGTAGAAAATGCTGTAGCCAGAATCCTCACTAAGTCTGACACAAGAGACCGTAATAAACCCTATCCTGGAGTCCTTGCACTGGCTACCCATCAGGTTTCACCAGTGGCGTGGGCAGGGGGGGGCTGACCTGGGCTATAGCCCCGAGTGTGCTCCCCAAATGCCCCGGGTCTCCTGTTGCTTTTTTAAAATGATTAGCCCCGAGTCCCAAAGCCTGGGTTTGGCCGAGAACTCGGGCTACATACCTCAGCAGTGTAAGATTTATAAAGCACATCCAATGATTGGTGGGCAATCCGGGGCAGCCGCAAGGAGAGTGAATGCAGCTGTCAAGTTTCAGCATTGATGTCGGGTGTGGGCGGGACCGGTATGCCACGCCGACCTTCCTCCCCAGACAGCTTCTGTTTCTCTATGCACGGAACAATGGGGCGGAGCCCCGCATACCGGTCCCGCCCACACCCGAAATCAATGCTACTTGACAGCGGCAATCACTCTCCTTCCTTGCGGCTGCCCCAGATCGCCTACCAATCACTGGATGGAGTGGCGTAAAGGGCACTGTGTAAAGGGCAGGCAGTGGCAGCTCCTTCAGTCCGGGGACTAGCGGGGGCGGAGCCGCGGCGGGAAGGGGGCGGGGCCTCGGCGGGAAGAAGGGGGCGGAGCCTCGGCTGGAAGAAGGTGAGTGCCCATTGCCCACGTGTGTGTGCTGGGTAGTAGAGGGATGGGGAAGCTGCATATAGAGGAATTCATCTTTCCCTATTCTTTCTGCAGCTGCTGAATAACTGATTCTCCTCCTCTCCCTCCTGCAGGAAGAATAGGGAAAGATCAATTCCTCTATATGCAGCTGCCCCATCCCCCTCCTATACAACTTCTTTTGCTGGCTCGCCAGTGCTCTTAACCCCCCCCCCTCCAGTGTTCTAATCCCCCCTCAGTGCTCTTATCCCCCCCCCCTCGGTGCTCTTATTCCCCCCCTCGGTGCTCTTATTCCCCCCCCACCCTCAGTGCACTTATCCCCGCCTCAGTGCTCTTATCCCCCCCCTCAGTGCTCTTAACCCCCCCACCCAGTGCACTGGACTGCCCCCTGTTCTTTAGCCCTCCCCCGGTGCTCTTCAGCTCCCCACTGTGCTTTTCATCTCCCTCCCCCCTGTGCTCTCCACCCCCTGCGCCTTCCAACCCCCCTGCAATGCTTTCCAAACCCCCTCTTAATACTCTCCAGTCCCCCACCCCCACCCCACCATTCCCTTCAGCTCCTCCAGTGCTCTCTGCTTCGCCTGTGCTCTCCGGCCCCCCTAGTGCTCTTCTATCTTCTATCATGTCCTCAGTCTCTGAGCATCTTCTGTAACATGTCCTCAGTCTCTGGCCATCTTCTGTTTAATGTCCTCAGTCTCTGACCGTCTCCTGAACCATGTCTGCAGTCTCTGACCATCTCCTGTATCATGCCCTCAGTCTCTGACCCTCTCCTGTTTAATGTCTGCAGTCTCTGACCATCTCTTGTATCATGTCTGCAGTCTCTGACTACCTCTTGTATCATGTCTGTAGTCTCTGACCATCTCCTGTACCATGTCTGCAGTCTCTGACCGTCTCCTGAACCATGTCCTCAGTCTCTGGCCATCTTCTGTTTAATGTCCTCAGTCTCTGACCATCTCCTGTATCATGTCTTCAGTCTCTGACCATCTCCTGTATCATGTCTGCAGTCTCTGACCATCTCCTGTATCATGCCCTCAGTCTCTGACCCTCTCCTGTTTAATGTCTGCAGTCTCTGACCATCTCTTGTATCATGTCTGCAGTCTCTGACCACCTCTTGTATCATGTCTGTAGTCTCTGACCATCTCCTGTACCATGTCTGCAGTCTCTGACCGTCTCCTGAACCATGTCCTCAGTCTCTGGCCATCTTCTGTTTAATGTCCTCAGTCTCTGACCATCTCCTGTATCATGTCCTCAGTCTCTGACCATCTCCTGTATCATGTCCTCAGTCTCTGACCCTCTCCTGTTTAATGTCTGCAGTCTCTGACCATCTCTTGTATCATGTCTGCAGTCTCTGACCACCTCTTGTATCATGTCTGTAGTCTCTGACCATCTCCTGTACCATGTCTGCAGTCTCTGATCGTCTCCTGTACTATGTCTGCAGTCTCTGACCGTCTCTTGTATCATGTCCTCAGTCTCTGACCATCTCTTGTATCATGTCTGCAGTCTCTGACCACCTCTTGTATCATGTCTGTAGTCTCTGACCATCTCCTGTACCATGTCTGCAGTCTCTGACCGTCTCCTGTACTATGTCTGCAGTCTTTGACCGTCTCTTGTATCATGTCCGCAGTCTCTGACCATCTCCTGTACCATGTCTGCAGTCTCTGACCATCTCCTGTACTATGTCTGCAGTCTCTGGCCATCTCCTTTAGCAAGTCTCCAATCTCATACTCAAACTTAAACACATTGCTAATAGTATTAGCTATCTATTTATGCTGAAGGTAGGACTATGCAGGGGAGGGAGGCAGAGAGTGCAAAAGGGGGAACTGTGATTAGAGAGACGGAGGGCAGACTGCAAGGGGCACTGTGATGGGGGGCTGTGAAATGTGTGCAATAAATATTCTTGAAAACATTACAAATTTTTGTGGGTGTTTTTACATTTTAAAGTTGGGGGGTGCCAGATATAGGATCCGCCCCGGGTGCCAAATGCTCTAGGTACGCCACTGACTGGATGTGCTGTAATACATTTTCTTTCTAAAAAACCCCAGTGAGTCGGCGCACAATAGAAGAGATCTCAGAAGAAACTCAGACCGAGTCAACCAATCGCAGCAAGACCTCCCAAACTAAAATAAGAAAGGGGTCTCACCATAAATATGTACCAATGTTTAAGAATGACCAAATAAATAATCTATAAGCAGCTAAAAAATCAACTGATTGAAGCAAACAACATATAAAATCCAACTCTTGTAGGCTGATCCGATTCCTTAAAAAAATTCTTAAAAAATCCTTAAAAAGGGGGCGTGGCTTGGATGTAGAGCGGAACGGACGTCTGCCCTGAGAGCTCCTGCCATCCTGATTCAATCTATGCCATCCTGGGGAATCCGCTGACTGTACCTGCCTAGGTTTCATCTCTAACTGCTGAGGATCGATATCCTGCTCTAATATGCCGTCCAAGGGGAAGAAATCGGCAACTCCGTGCAAGCCTGCCACGCGCCAGGCCCTGCCTGCGGCCTGCCCGGACGCCATCTTGACGGAGCGACTTCGGGCCTTGCTGGCAGAGATGGAGGATGCGCGAGTCGCCAGCCCTGATCCGGCTGTTCCGGGCAAGGACGTGGGAGCCGATACGGCGGTCATCCTGCAAGCCATCGAGCACAGCAAGACCTCGCTTCTGGTCCGCATTGATCATCTTGCGGAAGAGTGCAACTTGATCCGCAACGATCTCGACAAGATCCGAGGCCGCCTCACGGAGGTTGAGGACAGGGTATCCACGACGGAAGATTCGACGGCCCGCCATTCTGGCCTGCTGGATGCCCTGCAACAAAAGGTGGACACGCTTATGGCTAAGGCGGATGATGCGGAGAACCGCATGAGGCGCAACAATGTCCGGGTCCTCGGCCTGCCTGAGGGAGCGGAGGGTGAGACCCCGGCGGAGTTTGCGGAGGGGTTCTTCAGGCAGCTTCTGGACCTTCGGGAGGTATCGCCCACGTATGTGGTGGAGCGGGCACACCGGGTCCCTACCGGCAAAAAGATTCCTGGAGCCCCTCCTAGACCCTTCCTGGTCCGCTTCCTTAATTACCGGGACCGGGACCGCATCCTGGGTGAGGCCCGGAAGCATCCCGAACTGCGATTCGAGAATGCCTCTATCCAGCTCTATGCGGACTTCTCGGCTGACCTCCAGAGGAAGAGAAAGTCCTTTACTGATGTCCGGCGCCGACTACGCGAAAAGGGGGTCCAGTACGGCATGTTATACCCGAGTCGGCTTCGGGTCACTCATGGGGGCACGGTGCGGTTCTTCAATACCCCGGACGACGCGGATGCCTGGCTGCTGACCATTCGTTGAGAGGTGTGAGTAATGGCTCCTATCTGCACTGCTGTTCTTCCTCATCCTGCCTGGATCCGTGCAGCTGCACCCCTTTCTCTCCCTTGCTTCCCTGGATGACTCTTTGCCCCGGTTTTCTTCACTCTGGATCCCTGGGTTATCCTCTCCCTGTTTTTGCTTTGACCCCATTTTTTATTTTCTAGATGGGACCTTGGTCTCCCCTTGCCTCATTGCTCCTTGTTGGGATGGTTTGTCTTTTCCTATGATGAGGAGCTCTCGGGCTCTACTACTCTGGTGTCCTACACGGAAAATTATTATTTTTTATTTCTTTTTTTTTGACACTGCGATTGACTGTTTCTTCTTCCTTTATCGCCCTTTTCCCTTGCCACTGACTGTGCAGTGGGGTGCCACCCGCCTCCCCTGTTTTTCGCGGGTGGCTCTCTCACGGCACCCCATGCTTGCGGCCTGAAGTAACTGTTTCCCTCTTGTGGCCGCAAGAGGTACCACATGTTTTTGGGATGAAGCCGTGCCAGGGTGTTGTTGTTTTCCTGGTCGGCAGGGACTATTTTTTTTGGGACTGTTTTAATTTTTCTTTTTTATTGTTGTTTTGTGCTACTGGGTTTTTCTTTTTTTTTCTCATGGCTGCTAGCTCACTGTCTTATATTTTGTGCTCAGACGTTCTCTCTATTATGTATCTTTACCGAGTACTGTTTGATCCTTGGTCCGGCCAGTGTATAACTGGTGGGGAGGAGTGTGTGGTGTGGGGACCTCCCCTCCTGGAGCCGCTGGGTCGCTCCCTCCCTGGGATCCTGCAACCGTTTTGCCTTGGATGCCATGGCGGGAGGTATTAAGCTGCTTTCGTGGAATGTGCGGGGATTGAATAATAAAATTAAACGTTCCCTAATGTTCAAATATCTCCAATCTCATAAGCCGCATATTCTGTTTCTCCAGGAAACGCATCTGACTGGGAGCTCGGTACTGGCACTGCGCCGGCGCTGGGTGGGGCATTCCTTTCACGCCACGCACTCCTCCTATGCAAGAGGGGTATCTATCCTTGTCAACAAGTCGTTCCCCTGCCATATAGAGCAGGTTGTTACTGATCCGGAGGGCCGATATATTATTCTTGCATTGCGGTTTGAGGCCAAATTGTATGTGTTTGTAAATGTATATGTGCCCCCGCCTTTCTCTAGTGCTGTGTTGTATCTGATTTACGAGCGCCTGGCTGCGTTGTCCACCCCGGGGATCTTCCTGGCTGGTGACTTCAATGCCATCTTGGATGGGACGCTTGACACATCCAACCCGAGCAGGCAAGGGTGCCCTGAATTTGTTCACTGGGCTTCTGCCTTACAGCTAACTGATATTTGGAGGTGGAAAAATCCTGACCTCCGCCATTTCACACATGTGTCGGCGCCCCATAGGTCTGGATCGCGTATTGACCTCGCCTTCTGCCCTCCTTCGGCTCTCCGGCTTGTGAACTCTGCCGTGTACCTACCTTCGGGTTTGTCGGATCATTCCCCGCTGGAGCTCACGTTGGAGCTGGGGGGCCGGAGGGGGAACGAGTGTTGGAGGCTGGGCACAAGATGGCTGCGGGACTCTGGGGTGGAGGAGGCGATGCAGGGCAAGATCTCTCAGTATTGGGACCGTAATGAGGATACATCTACACCTATGATTTGCTGGGACGCTTTTAAAGCCACTATTTGTGGGGAGTACATTAGTGCTATTAAGGCGGCCAGGGTGGAGGGCGCTGCGGAGATGCTGGCGTTAGAAGAAGGGGTATCCTTGGCTGAATCTGATTTTGCCTTGGATCAGACTCCTGAGGCGCACTCCTCCCTGGTCCAGGCCCAGAGGGCGTTACATTTGCATGTCTCCTCGGCCGCCTTGGCAGAGGTTGGCTCACTCAAGGCTAGAGTGTTTGAGGGTGGTGACAAGAAGGGGAGGCTCCTGGCTAACCTGGTGGCGGATTCTAAATCTCAAACAGTTGTCCCCCTTATCCGAACGGAGGCGGGGGACACCACTGCTGACCCTGCTGCTATTCTTGATGAGTTTCGAAATTACTATCAACGTCTGTATTCTGTGCCCTCCCCTCCGCGGGACGTGGTGGACCTGGGGGCTCTTGGGGATCTCTCCTTGCCGCACTTGGACGAGGATGAGGCCGCTTCCTTGGAGGCGGACTTGACCTTGGAGGAGGTGGAGGCGGCCATCCGCTCTCTTCCCCCCGAGAAGACCCCGGGTCCGGACGGCCTGCCGGGGGATTGGTATAAAATGTATATTGCAGACCTGGCCCCCAGATTGTGCAGTCTATACCGAGCCAGTCTGGAGGCTGGCGCGCTTCCGGACTCATTAGCTCAGGCCCACATTGTGCTGAACTTGAAACCTGGCAAAGACCCTACCCTCTTCTTAATTATGATTTGAAGATTCTCACAAAAATCCTTGCCACTAGGTTGATGAAGGTCCTCCTCTTAGTCGACATTGACCAAACGGGCTTCATGCCGGGGAAATCTACGGATATCAATATCCGCCGGGTGTATACACATCTGCAAGTCCCGGCGGAGGATCGAAGTCAGCGAGTCTTAGTGTCATTGGATCTAGAGAAAGCCTTTGACTCTGTGGCCTGGCCCTACCTTAGTGAGGTGCTCCGCTCGTTTGGTTTTGGTCCTACCTTCCGCAAATGGATTGACATACTTTACAGTAAGCCTCAGGCACAGATCAAGTTGGGGGGTAGGGTGTCGCCTGTATTTGATATCCGACGTGGCACCCGTCAGGGGTGTCCACTGTCGCCGGCGTTGTTTTCGCTGGCGGTGGAGCCCCTGGCGAGGGCTGTTCGGGGTTCCGGAGAGATCGGGGGGATTCGGGTGGGGTCCCTGGAGGAAAAGCTGGCGTTGTACGCGGATGATATCATTCTGTTCCTCCGGGACCCGGGCCCCTCCCTCCGGGCTGTCCTGGCCCTGCTGTCGCGTTTTACGGAGCTGTCGGGCCTCCGAGTAAACTGGGAGAAATCTCTCTTGCTCCCGGTGGACGCGGAGTCCCGGACACGGGCGGACCCCTCTTTGCCCTTGTGCTGGGCGGACAGTGTCAGATACCTGGGGGTCACGATCTCCCCGAGGGTGCAGGATTTCTGTGCTTTGAATCTTTACCCTCTCCTCCAGTCCTTCAAGGACAGGCTCCGGGCGTGGGCGAATCTCCCGCTGACTTTGATTGGGCGCATAAACCTTGTTAAAATGAAGTTGTTGCCTCCCCTACTATATGTTTTGCGGCAGTCGCCGGTGTGGATCCCGAAACGGATCTTTAGAGCCATTCATTCTCAAATGACCGCCTTCATATGGGGGGCTCGCCCCCCGAGACTGCGGCTAGCTGTCCTACAGCGGCCCTGGACGCATGGGGGTCTGGCTTGCCCGGATTTCTTCATGTATTTCATTGCAGGTCTGTTGACTCATGCCCACAACTGGCTTGTATCGGATGACGCGAACTCTGCGGTGGTGCTTGAGGCGGCGCTTCTGGGGTCCTATGAGGCACTGTGCAACGCCCTGTTCCGTGGCGCCCGTGCCCCATATCCCCTCACCAACTCTATGAAGGCGGTCATCAGGGCTTGGGTGCTGGTCTCTCCTTATACTAAATCTGACCCCCACGGGCTCTCGCCTAATACCCCCTTATGGCGCAATCCGGAGTTGCCTGAGTTCTTACTCATTCCTGACCCGTCTCTGTGGGCCTCTAGGGGTATAAAGTGTCTCTCACACATTTGTCAAGGGGAGGGTTTGCTGAGCTTTGATAGGCTTAAGGCCAATTTTGATCTACCCAACTCATACTTTTTCAGGTTCCTGCAACTTCGCCACGCCTTTCGGACTCAGTTTGGGGGTTCTCCCCCTGATATGACTCCGGCGGATTTGGAGCTCCTCCTTAGGGACGAAAATCTTCGGAAACCGCTGTCCTCCATCTACAGATCCTTGCTGCCAGGCGTGCATGTGGGTCTGGAGAGATTGCAGGAATTCTGGGCGGCGGAGGTGCGGGACCTGGACACGGAGGATTGGGAGGATGTCTGGGACTACCCGTTTAAATATTTGGTCTCCTCGAGGGACCGGCTGGTCCAATTTAAAATTGTACATAGGTTCCACCTTACGCCCTCCAGATTACACAGGGTGTCTTCTGACATCCCGGATGCCTGTTGGCGCTGTAATGGGGATTCCCCGTCCTATACCCATATGATCTGGCACTGTCCGTCCCTGCTGGGGTTTTGGTCTGAGGTCCGGGGTTTCAGCACCAAACTGACTACTATTCCTATCCCGGCTGAGATTGAGATTTGTATTTTGGGGCTGGTGAACGGGCTGGCCCATTCTGTTGCTACACGTACCCTCCTGGGGCTTCTGCTCTTCTATGCCAGGAAACTGGTGGTGATGCGTTGGAGAGCCCCTGGGATCCCGACGTTATCACAATGGAAAACACTGGTGAACTCCATGATACCTCTATATAAAGCGGTGTACAAGTTTAGGGGATGTTCCAAAAAATTCCACAAAGTGTGGGATCTGTGGTTGGATGCTGCAGATACCGCTGATGATTCCTCGGCTCCGGCCGTTGATGTAACTCGACCAGCTACTTAGGTTTATGTGTATATATGCTTTGTGCTATGTGAAGCTTGTGATTTACGGTGTGCACTGGACCGCGATTAGGACCACCAATGCTTAGAGGACTCGGTACATACCTGTGATACTTTTGACTATCTTTGAGCTGCAGCCACTGTTGGGGGGATAGTGGGGGGGTTCCCCCCCCCTATTGTTTGTTCTGCTCTCTATGTTCTTTTTGTTTCTCTTTTTTTGTTGTTTTATTTTTTGAGCCGGGGTATGCCCAAATGGCTCTGTTTTGTATGTTGCTATAAAACTTAATAAACATAATTTTCAAAAAAAAAAAAAAATCCTTAAAAAAATTCCTATATTCGCCTAGGATATATGAAGATAGGAAAATATATCCAACTTATAGACAACTCCCAATCTATATTAAAAGACGTGTATGATGCGAATCCTAAAATTGATCCAATTCCTTAACACTAATCATAAATAAGTAATCTAAATATCTGTTCCCAGTGGAATTATGGCTTCTTTTCCTAAAACAATAAGCTCAATACAAAATCTTGTGGAAAGCCTTCCCAGAAAAGTGGAAGCTGTTTACAGATGCAAAAGTGAGACCAACTCAATATACCACCCCATGACTGACCCCCTGTACTCCGCTCCTCTCCATACCACCCTATATCTGCCCCCCTGTACTCCTCTCCATATCACCCCATGTCTGACCCCCTGTACTTCTCTGCTCTCCATACCACCCCATGACTGACCTCCTGTACTCCTCTCCATACCACCCCATATCTGACCCCCTGTACTCCTCTTCATACCACCCCATGTCTGACCCCCTGTACTCCTCTCCTCTCCATACCACCCCATGACTGACCCCCTGTACTCCTCTTCTCTCCATACCACCCCATGTCTGACCCCCTGTACTCCTCTCCATACCAACCCATGTCTGACCCCCTATACTCCTCTCCATACCACCCCATGTCCGACCCCCTGTACTCCTCTCCTCTCCATACCACCCCATGACTGACCCCCTGTACTCCTCTCCATACCACCCCATGTCTGACCCCCTGTACTCCTCTTCATACCACCCCATGTCTGACCCCCTGTACTCCTCTTCTCTCCATATCACCCCATGACTGACCCCCTGTACTCCTCTCCTCTCCATACCACCCCATGTCTGACCCCCTGTACTCCTCTCCTCTCCATACCACCCCATGACTGACCCCCTGTACTCCTCTCCATACCACCCCATGACTGACCCCCTGTACTCCTCTCCTCTCCATACCACCCCATGTCTGACCCCTGTACTCCTCTCCATACTAACCCATGTCTGACCCCCTGTACTCCTCTCCATACCACCCCATGTCTGACCCCCTGTACTCCTCTCCTCTCCATACCACCCCATGACTGACCCCCTGTACTCCTCTCCATACCACCCCATGTCTGACCCCCTGTACTCCTCTCCATACCACCCCATGTCTGACCCCCTGTACTCCTCTCCATACCACCCCATGTCTGACCCCCTGTACTCCTCTCCATACCACCCCATGTCTGACCCCCTGTACTCCTCTCCATACCACCCCATGTCTGACTCCCTGTACTCCTCTCCTCTC
The DNA here is from genome assembly GCF_965119305.1 of Pelophylax lessonae. NCBI lineage: Eukaryota > Metazoa > Chordata > Amphibia > Anura > Ranidae > Pelophylax > Pelophylax lessonae. Next base: position 555,617,069 of record NC_138769.1, on the reverse strand, counting down.
CATACCACCCCATGACTGACCTCCTTTACTTCTCTCTTCTCCATACCACCCAATTTCTCACCCCCTGTACTCCTCTCCATACCACCCCTTGACTGACCCTTGACTGAGGGGGTCATTGGGTGGAGCTTGGGCGGTACTTACTTTTAAATATGGGAGGAGCTTGGGCGGGGCTTACTTTAAAATGTGGGAGGGGGTTATCAAATTTATCTTCGGGCTGAAGCCCCTGGTCTTTTTCCCACCTAGCAACGCCCCTGGGTTTCACATAGACTTTAAGGCTAAGTTCACACTAATGCGATGCCAGACATCGAATGCGATTTGCTGTGCACATCACATGCAATGTCTGTGCGATGCAAATTCAGCCTTACAATCTGTATGGCTGAAATCGCATTGCATTCAGACTAAAATGGTGCAGGACCCTTTTTTTGGTCCAAACTGGAATCAGATCCAGTGGCGGCTGGTGTGTTGAGGGTGCAGGGGCACCGCCCCCCCCCCCCATCCATGCGTCCGGCCCCCTAATCTGCATGCAGGGGCGCCAGACGCATGGAGTGCAATGGGTTTATTTATTTTTTTTCATCACCTGATTAGAGCCAGAGGCTCTAATAGGGCGATGCAAAGGGTGGACCCGGGGCGCAGAGCAGTGCGTCCCGAGCCAGTGGCTGGAGAGCTATTGTCACACAGATCCTCCTCCTGGCCAATCAGGAAGCCGGTCTAATACTGGCTTCCTGATTGGCCGCATGGCAAACCCCATGCCATTGGCCGAGGAGGAGGCGGGACCGGAAGGACTCAAGAAGACGCGCCGCCGGAGTGAGAAGCCGCCCTCCGAAGCCATCGCCGAGTGACCGCCGGGACAGAAGACAGAAGCTGTCGCCGAGTGAGGAGAAGCCGCCCGCCGGGACAGAAGCCGTTGCCGAGTGAGGAGAAGCCGCCCGCCGGGACAGAAGACAGAAGCCGCCCGCCGGGAGTCCGGGACCTGCTCCAGGTAAGTGCACTGGTCTCGGGGGGTGGCACACTGCTGAACTCTGCATTGATGGGGGCACGGCACGGCACAATGTTCTTTGCATTGTGGGGGCACAGCACAGTTGCATTGAAGGGGGCACGCACGCTGAACTCTGCATTGTGGGGGCACAGCACAGTGTTTATTGCATTGAAGGGGGCACAGCACAGTGTTTATTGTATTGAAAGGGGGCACAGCACAGTGTTTATTGCATTGAAGGGGGCACAGCACAGTGTTTATTGCATTGAAGGGGGCACAGCACAGTGTTCATTGCATTGAAGGGGGCACAGCACAGTGTTCATTGCATTGAAGGGGGCACGCACGCTGATCTCTGCATTGAAGGGGGCATGTACGCTGGTCACTACATTGAAGGGGTCATGTACGCTGGTCTCTGCATTGAAGGGGTCATGTACGCTGGTCTCTGCATTGAAGGGGGCATGTACACTGGTCACTGCATTGAAAGGGGGCATGTACGCTGGTCTCTGCATTGAAAGGGGGCATATACCATCTCCTGTACCATGACCTGTGACATGCCCGTACCATGACCTGTGACATGCCTGTACCATGACCTGTGCCATGCCTATACCAGATCTGTGCCATGCCTATACCATCACCTGTGCCATGCCCTTACCATGACCTGTGCCATGCCTATACCATCTCCTGTACCAGGACCTGTGCCATGCCTGTACCATCACCTGTGCCATGCCTATACCATCCCCTGTGCCATGCCTATACCATGACCTCAAAGTCATGCAATTTTTTACCGCATTTTTTAACGCAAAGCAATATCTATTACATTTTTCTTTTTGCGCCCCCCCCAAAAATTTTGAGCACCAGCCGCCACTGATCAGATCGCTTGAGTGTTCAGACCCATGTGGTCTGATCCCCATCCGATTTCACAGTTCGAACTGCTTTCCGCGAACCGATTTGGGGACGCCATTAACTTTACTTTGACACCCACAGCGGTTCGCAGAGAGCAGTGTGAACTGCCTGGGAGTCTGATGCAATGCGGGAACTCGCACAGAAATCACTGTGGTTCCTGCATCGCATCAGTGTGAATGCAGACTCTCTTGCTCATCTATAAAGCTCTTCATGGTTTGGCACATTGTTAAAGGGACGTGCGGTGAGGTCAGTGGCTGGTGAGGCACTGGCTGGTATCAGAGCCAGATACACACAGGCTACATATTCACAAGTTACGTAATCGATTCTCATTGTGTAGGCAATTTCAGTTCTACTAGTTCGACTCATTCAACAAAAATATTTACAAACGCTGTCCCTTTAGCGCCGGTTCACATTACCGAGACGCTACTTGCAGGGGCGACCTCCGAGATCGCGGTGCGAGCAGCGCGCCGCAACCTCGGAGCGGCCGCCACGGACTTCATAACATTGAAGTCTATGGCGGTCGCCTCCTGGTCGCCCCAAAGAAGCTCCGGACCCTTTTTCTAGGTCGGAGCGACTTGTGTCGCTCCTATTAGAACGGGTCCGCAGCTTCCCTATGGGAGGCGACCTGCGGCGACCTGTGAGGCGACCAGGTCGCCTCACAGGTCGCCCCAGTGTGAACCGGCACTTAAGATGTTTTTCAGTCACTCTTTTTGTTGATGCTGGAATCAATATTACTAGCAAAGATGATAATAAAGATTATAGAAAAAATAAAACACGTCTCTTTATTTTTGAAGCCAGAAATATAACAGTAATAGACAAGTAAACAATAAAGGGTTCAGGGTTATTTACTTAAGGCCCCGTTCACATAGGGGCGACGCTACTTCGCACCGCGACCTCCGAGGTCGTGGTGAGAGCAGCGCGCCGCGACCTCGGAGCGGCCGCCACGGACTTCATAACATTGAAGTCTATGGCGGTCGCCTCCTGGTCGCCCCAAAGAAGCTCCGGACCCTTTTTCTAAGTCGGAGCGACTTGTGTCGCTCCTATTAAAACGGGTCCGCAGCTTCCCTATGGGGGGCGACCTACGGCGACCTGTGAGGCGACCAGGTCGTCTCACAGGTCGCCTTAGTGTGAACGGGGGCAAAAGGTGAAATGCTGGAGAATTTAAAACAAACAGTAAAACAGTCGACCTAACTAAAAAAATATATATAATGTTTAGGGGTTTTGAGTAATTTCCTTGCAAAGAAATTAAGATTTTTACATGTAGGAGAGAAATGTCAGAATTGGCCTGGGTGGCAAGTGGTAATTACCATACGTAAGTAATATACAAATAATAATTTTTTATTGTTTTTAAGGCAATTTACTATATTTTCAAAAGCTGCACTCAAGCAGGTGGCTTAACGAACAAATTACTGAAAAAAATTTCACAGTAAATAGATAAATAATACATTTTTATGTTATAACATATAGCATAATAATATATTATTTTGCTTGATTAAAAAAGTACCTTATCAGCAGCAGCAGCAGCAGATTTTACCTCTTAAATGTTTGAGAAAAACTTTGGAATATGGGTAAACCTTTTACCTATAAACCCATGTTTTTTCCTTGTAGTTAAAGCAGTTGTAAACCGCTGCACTTTATTTTTTTTTTTTTTACTTACCTGCAAGGCAAAGGCATAATGTGCTAGTATGCATCATATACTAGCACATTATGTTAAACTTACCTGAAAACAAAGCACTCCAATGATGCAATGCCATCGCTGGAGGCAGCCTCCATCTCTACCCGGTCTTCCTTCTGGGTTTGTGGCTCCGGCTCTATGACTGGCCAGAGCCGCCATGACGTCACTTCCCCACATATTCGCGAGAGCCGCCAGTCACGGCACACTGCTCTGAAGAAACGGCACGGGTGGCCATTCCTACAGAGTTAGCGCTTCGCTTTTTGTTTACATTTCTTTCTGAGGGTTATATATTCACCTTTGTGTGCTAGCTGCTGTTGCTACATTTGGTTTCACCAGCGCTCTGTTTCTTTATGTGGGATTTACATTCCTACAGAGTGCATGCGTGATGTAACTGGCTGCTAGCTCAGTAAATATCTCCTAAACGGTGCATGTTTAGGAGACATTTACACTACCTTTAGGTAAGCCTTAATATAGGCTTACCTATAGGTAAAACTTACAGGGCACTTTCCTCCCTTCCTGCCCAGGCCAATTTTCCCCTTTTAGCGCTGTTGCATTTTGAATGACAATTGCGCGGTCATGCAACACTGTACCTACACCAAATTTATGTCATTTTCCCCCCACAAAAAGAGCTTTCTTTTGGTGGTATTTGATCACCTCTGGGTTTTTTCCTTTTTGCTAAACAAATAAAAAAAGACCGAAATGTTTGAAAAAAAAAAAAAAGTTTTTTTGTTTATGTTATACAATTTTGTAAATAAATAAGTTTTTTCCTGCACTGATGAGACTGCACTAACAGGCACTGATGAGGAGACACTGATGGGGTGGCACTGATGGGGTCGCACTGATAGGCGGCACTGATAGGCACTGATATGTGGCACTGATAGGTAGGACAGATATGCAGCATTGGTGGGCACTGATAGGCGGCACTGCTAGGCACTGATAGGCGGCATTGATGGGCACTGATAGGTTGCACTGACGGGCACTGATAGGTGGCACTGATGGGCACTAATGGGCACTGATAGGCGGCACTGGTGGGCACTGATGGGCGGCACTGATCGGCACTGACGGGCAGCACTGATGGGCACTAATGGGCACTGATAGGCGGCACTGGTGGGCAATAATGGGCACTGGTGGGCGACACTGAAAGATGGCAATGATGGGCACTTGTGGGCAGCACTGATAGGGAGGGCACTGGCGGGCAGAACTGATGGGGAGGGCAATAGGGGGCTCCCTGAGCCCTGATTGCCATCCCTGGTGGCCATAGTGGGCATCCCTGGGGTCATAGGGGCATCCCTGGGGTCATGGGTGGGCATCCCTGGTGGTTCTAGTGGCATCCCCCCCCGAGGGTCTGCACTGGTAATCAATGACCCCCCCCCCTGTCAGGGGAGCCGCCGATCGGCGCTCCTTTACTCGTGCCTGTCAGGCACGAACTAAGGAAAGCCGATCAACGGCTGTTCCTGTTTACTATGTGACCAGCCGTGATTGGACATGGCTGGTCACATGGTAAAGAGCCTACGTCAGAGGCTCTTTACCGTGATCGGAGATGCAGGGTGTCAGGCTGACACCTCGCATCACCGATCGCCGCTCTGCGCGCCCCCGTCATATGACGTCCGGTCAGGATAATACAACCACATTCCCGCCGTCAATCTGTTATAGGGCGGACGGGAAGTGGTTAAAGATGAAAGTTTACTTTCTCTTTAAGAGGGCTGGGCTGGAAGGGAGCATTTGTCTTTTAGACACATGAACCCCTTCTATGACACTGCAGTGAGAGGAGAGCCTCCACTGCTGCATTTTTATTGGACAGCTTGAACCAATGATGCTTTCCATTAAGCTGTCCATTGAGCTGAGTGGCAAGTAGTCAGAGGTACTGTGAGCTCATCCTCTGTCTGCTGCAAACAACGTATGCCAGCTTGTATTTAAACTGGCCGCGCTGTATGTAGCTTATGACAGGCTGCGCAAGGAGCCCCGTATCTCTGGAACCATAGGTGCTAGCAATCTTTGACTAGTGGTGGTGTAGGAGTTTGGCTACCTACCCCCCAAATTTGGGGTCTCTCTGACCTGAGGTCCCTTAGCTACGACCCTCAAAGTTCAATTGTTTTTTAAATTTTTTATGTTCATGGCTCTGCCTCAACTGCCTCCCCTGACTGCAGGTCCCTGCCTTGTTATCTGTCTGAACTTTTATCAAGCCCCCACCTTGTAACCTCCGCTCCTCAAATACTCATCTTTTGTATGTCCCCCCTACTCATCTACACTCGATGGGAGACAGAGCCTTCTCCTGTTATGCTCCCAAACTCTGGAATTCACTTCCAAAGAACATTAGAGAGTCTTCTTCCCTAAACCCATTCAAATCAAATCTAAGAACTTTTTTCTTTAGACAAGCTTTCAAGCTTTTGATTGTCCCTTTTTTCCTTTGTTTTATCCTGTGTATTTCTCGTGTTTTTACTTTGTAAAGCGCTTTGGAAAGCTACCTATAAAGGAGCTATATAAAATAAAGTTTATTATTATTAAAAATAATATATGTGTATTTCCTATGCTAATTAGTCCCATCTAATGGCCATAATGCATTTTTTTTTCCTGAAGTACTGCAATCAGGAAAATATTGTCAAGAAAGAGATCAGGCGCCAAGGTTACCAACGGTCATGAACCATATCAAACTGCTGCTAATTAGCTGCAGATTGTCCCACATCAGAGGTAGATGAAAAGATAAATCAGCACAAGTTTGTACTCCCCTAGTGGGTGAATGATATTATCCTTCCACTGAAATTGCTAGTGCTTCAAAGTGCATAGTAAACCTTATCAAAAAATCATATCTAAAATCATTTTTTACCTCTTCCTTTTTGTTTAATATATATATATATTCGTTTTACTGTTATTCCCCTCCCCTCTTTCCCTCAATTTTTTTTTTGTATGTACTGATAACTTCTGTGCAGAGTAATGTACCTCAGTTGTAACTGTCTGTCTTGTTTATATGTCTAATAAAGGAAAAAAATGTATTTGTTAAAAAAAAAATCATTGTAAAAAGAAAAAAAAAAATATGTCGACTTTCTACTTATAGTAATAGTGCAACAAGGTGTGTAAACAAAGTGCATAAACAAAAAAATCTAAAATATATACTCAGTGCAATACAAAAAATATAAAAAATATTATAAATGACCTAATCAATTAATTCATCAATGATTACATATTATATATGTGCTAATCCAATAAAAAAAAAATGATTTCTATAAAAAAAAAAAAAAATTCCATGACCAGTATTCAATATTCCATAAAGTTCCAAGTGAATATTTCAAAGTGCAAAAAGTGTCTATCACGTTGTACAAGTTCTTCTGTCAACAATTCTTGCAATACACCCGGTGTGATCCTTCCACCGTTTCCCCCAAACTGACTCACCATATGGGGTGGCTGGTAAGATCATAAACCAGCATATGCGCCTCTATACATAAGGAAAATGCTACGGTATCGCTACCCCTGCAGAAACCACTTGAATATTTGTGCCTGGGTCTCCCACTGATTAATCCATGGCCAATTACAGTGTATTTTCACACAGCCAGGTACACACACTCTTCTGCTTGTTGTCTCTAATACCCAGTCTAGGGGATGTGCTTTTTTTATTTGGAGAACTTGGATAGGAGATAGGATTTAGTAGGATACTCTAAATAAACTATTTTCAAGCAAGGACAACTTCTTCAATAGATATGTGTAGCAGACTCTCAGTACAGCTATTCAGCAGGCTGTACAAAATTAGGCAAGTCCCTTTGTAGCAAAAGGAATCTAGTGGATCTTCTTCAAGACACTAGCTAGTGTTCCCTTTTGCTTACACCCAGTATGCTGACTTTTAGCACAAAGAGGGTGATTTTAGGAACAACAGTTTCTAGGATCTCTTTAGGGGGTCTGTACTCACAGGTCACCTTCCTCCGTGATACCAGACAGGATCCGTCGTCATCCTCCCTCAGTCAGCTTGCAGGAGAACCATGGGTTTCAGCTCCAATGTTTCAGGCCTTCAGGTTGCCCACCTGAGGCCGCATGGCAGCCTGTGCTGGGGAGAGGCTGCAGACCCCTCCCCCCCTGGACCTCTCTCTGTAGATGAAGACCAAGAGCAGTTGTGCTATTCATGTATAAATAAAGTCACTCAGCATGCATATGGGCACTTCCCCTTGTAATTGGCTAGGGCTGTACAAACGTCCATGCTCTCATCTGCCACGTTTCCACCCACTGTACAATATACTCCATAGCTATTGGATCAGTGTGAAACTTTCAAGACAGCATGAGCAGCACCCAAACACAGCACAGACCTCACTAAACAATCACAACTCTCTGTTAAGCAGACAACACCTAAATTTGCCTAGCTGTCTCTCTGTTAAGCAGAGAAACCAAAAACTATATACATTCACTCTAGCACCTACCTAGGAGGGCGCTACATCCACTCCCCACCAAAAATAGGCCATGTCCTCATTGGCCTGGGCCGTTGCCCCTACAGAAAATTTGTACAAACATCTAGGTGGAGTATCCCACAAACTTGGAAAAGAGGGAAAAGGGAGATAACAAATGAACAGGACCATGGGGCATACCCCATATGTGGCCAGTATGTACAAATAAATTAGGGTCATCTGCTGTACAATGTATTTACAGATTAAGGCAGAACTCTACCAAGTGCACTTTGTTTGTGCACCCACCATTAAAGAAAGAATTATTGGTAGGGTAAGATAACCACACACATCCTGACTAACTATACTACACAATATATTACAGCACATATCACAGTATATTACTGTAGGATGTCTCAGCCGAGGCGTAAAAGCTCCTTTCAGTCCTGCAAAGGAAAAAAGAGAAAAGTACACATATACAAAAATGTTTACACTTCCTATTCAACTAACAGTGGGAACATCCTCTCCGCAGAGTCAACCTTCCCACCTGACATGCAGCTACTCCTAAACATTCACGTAGAGGCAAATCTTTGTATCCTGCCCCCTAAGGGCAACTCTTGAGAAGTCGCCTCCTTGTGTTCCTGCAAGAGACAAATAACATCCTACCTAATCTTACTAGCTAGGCATGTTCAGCGATAACTTGGACTTTATCAAATTAGACTAATATATGTAAAGTCCATTTAGGTACCTGGGTTCTGACCCCTGTCAGTTAAACCCAGGAACCAGCATAAAGAAATGCGGTGTCAACTTAACTGGCACCTGCAATTACACCACCTCTGCAGTATCAGGAGTGAAGCATCTACTTCTTGGAGCAAGCCATGACTTTGCATGGCTCACCCACATACAGGAACCAACACCAGAGCTAGCTGAACTGGAGAAGTTTACAGTAGAAGTTCTTCTTCTGGCACTTTACTCGAAGAAACAAAGGTAGCAAGCAACTGCCTTCTGACATGGTAGCAGCTCATGCAAACTTGGTCTAGTAACAATAGTGGCCAAGTGGTCAAAGATCTTTCCAAAGTGTCCTTTTACTCTTCACAAAGTGTCCAGCAGTAAAAGATCTTTGCAAAGTGTCCTTTTGAATTGCAAGAGATTTACCCCCTTCAGGTTGCAATCCTGGATGAAAACAGGAGAAGCCCCTTCTTCAGTTTGCAAGGTTAGAAGGGAAAGGGGATTTGGGAATGGGGGATTGCCCCCAGCAACAACAGGAAACTTAAAACAGATGATTCTTCAGGCATGACAGCCCCTTATACAAACATCTTTTCCATGGCGGACAGGAACAATTTGAACACGGTTCAACAATAAATGTCAGGATGAGGGATCTGAACCATTTTTCTGTCAGGACCCCAGATGTTGCTAGACCACACCTGACTTCTCTTTCTAGCACGGTTGACCACTACACAGTCAATGTGAATGGATCTTCCCAGACTCCAGTTTTCCTTCACTGACAGGAACTCTTCCCAGAGTTGACTTGTTTCTGTAAGGCTTGAGGATGAATATGAAGTCCCAGACTGCTTACTCACACCATGAAACTCTTTTGGCTTCTATCTCCTCTTTGATCTCCATACCCATAGTCCATAGCTATACAAGCCTCTGAAAGTGCAAAAACCTTGGTAGCTTATGTCTGTCACCTTTCCCGGGTGGAGCATATGGGGTTTCTGTTTTAGTAATCAGGAGCGTATAAGCCTAATTCTGAGCTTGGGTCCGATCATAAGTGCGAGGAATGGATAAATCAGGGACCCTATTTGCATAGGCCTTGCAGAATCCCAGATTTATTGCACATCGAATAAGGATGGTCCCCATTTTCCTCTCTTCGGCATCACAGTCCCACTCTGTGCCGACCAACGACGCTACTCTGCGTTCTCTTCCTCTATGGACCCAAAGAGTATTCAAAGCTAGACGACCCCACATCAATGATCCCCAGCCTCTCCTCACCTGAGTAACTTGTAGATTTTGGCCTCTGGATCCGACGGGTCTCCTCGTTAAAAGGTCAGATGACGAATTACAGTGACTGCTGCTGACGTACGCTGCTGCTGCTCAGCTCTGACTGGTTGGGTGTTCTGTACTGTAGAGATGCGGGTCTCCCTGGTCTTGCAGACGGTGGTGTGGGTGTAGACCACTGGTTCTGGCCCCAAAGGCGCTTCCCCAGAAGTAGTAGCCATTGTAGACATAGGCATCTCTCTAGTAAATCCTGTCTCCTAACTTTCACACAGGATTCTCAGTTGGCAATTGTTTGATTATAACTATAGCAGCATCTCCCCGCAATGATCACACTGACCCCAGGTGCATAGCTTCACAGTCACTCGCTGCTTCACAGCACCTACTCTAGCACCTACCTAATAAGGCACTTCACTACATTATGACCATTAGATGAAGCTGATGATCAAAAAAAGGGCAGCACAGTGGCTAAGTGCCCTTCTGCCTAGCAGCACCAGGGTTGCTGGTTCGAATCCCAACCACTGCAGAGTTTGCATGTTCTCCCTGTGCCTGCGTGGGTTTTCTCCCACACTCTAAAGACATGCTGGTAGGTTAATTGGCTCCTGTCTAAATTGTCCCTAGTATGTATAAATGTGAGTTAGGGACCTTAGATTGTAAGCTCCTTGAAGGCAGGGATTGATGTATACTTTATGTAAAGCGCTGTGTAAACTGATGGCGCTATATAAGCACCTGAAATAAAAATAAATAAATAGGAGACACATTACAGCCATTATTCATGACAGCTGTGCAAATGCTGAGGAATTTTCCCTTTCCTGTTGTTATGGGGGTCCTATGGCTGCTGTCCCCTCCTCCCTTCTTGCTGGAACCTATCGCTCTGCTGTGTTTACTGTATAACAAGGAAGTTTGGGAATAGTACTGATCAATCCTGGAGCTAATGGTGAAAACAAGGACAGAGATTATGTATTTGGGGGGAGGGGGGGGGGGTATAGCACATACTCTGGGAGTTTTTTTGCCCTAATGCTGTAAACAGTGCCAGGACAAGGTCATCCAGCTCCCAGGGCAAGGATGCCAAACTGTGCCCCCCCTTCCCTTAGGGTTAGGGCACCCCCCATCCCTGCAATAAACCATTGTGCCCACGGCAACCGTCCCTACTGCCCACCCCTTATCCTGGCCCTGGCTGTAAATGCATTAGAGGTAAAATAATTAAACCTTTAGTACTACTTTAAGCCCCTTCTCCTTCCTTCACTACAACATGCTTGTAAGTTGAGTTGCAGTAAGAAATTATTTTTGCACATTTGTTACGCACCAGTAAATCACCTCTAACGATGTGTGTTTTCATGTCCCATGATATGCTACATTAGTGAAAACCGTTTGTTTCATTCAACCCCAACTTTACAGTAAGCACAGAACTTCCAGGACAGAGTCTTTCAATTCTGTTTCTTGAATAGAACATAAAGTGAAGGCTGCATGGATCACTTACACACCACCTCCTCCATTTATAAAACATCTTGTTTTAATTTCTCAAAATAGAAGGCACTCTTGGATGAGATAAGGGAAGGGGAGATCTCTGTCTTATCTAATCAGAGAATGCCTTGTATTCAAATAGATTAATATTAAAGCCCAACTACAGTAAAGCTAAAACTCCCCCCTTGCAGTGGCACTGTGCCCACATTGCTATCTGCTCTTTTATGTCTAGAAGACAGTAAAAACATTTTACTTACCTGATTCTCCACTTTGCCAGAAGATGGTGCTCCCCCACGGTTCGACATTGGACTGTCCCTCACTGTCCTCATCTCTGATGCACATGTCTGACACAGAACAGAGTTCTCTTCTGTCAGCAGTGATGTGTAATTTTTTTTCTCCTTGCAAAGCAGAGAGCAAAAACTGGCACATCGCTTAGTAAAAACAGCACACAGTAAACACTGTTAGGCACACAGTTAACCCTTTGTTTGCTGATAAATGTTAACCTCTTCCCAGCTGGTGTCAGTACAGTGACAGTGTATAATATTAACACTGATCACTGTGTTAATGTCACTGGCGGTGTCTATGGCAGTTGATCAGTTCGTTTCACCCCAGCGTCCTTTAGTTTCAGATTTCCTGCCTCACTATCACAGTCTCACTATAAGTCGCTGAATGCCGAGATTAATAGCATTAAAAAAAAAAAAAACTACAGTATATATGCACCATCATTTGTAGATACTATAACTTTCTCGCAAACCAATTATTATAAACTTATTGTTTTTTTTTTTTGTTTTGTTTTTTTTTTACCAAAGACATGTAGCAAAATAAATTTTGGCCTAAATTTATAACAAAATTAGATTTTTACAATTTTTTATTGGATATGTTTTATAGCAGAAAGTAAAAATTGTTTTTTTTTTTTTCACAATTTGCAATATTGTTTTGTTTATAGCACAAAAAATAAAAAAACCCAGTTGTGATCAAATACCACCAAAAGAAAGCCCTATTTGTGGGAAAAAAAGTATATAAATGTAATTTGGGTACAGTGTTACATAACAGCGTAATTACCAATTAACCAGTTCCGGACCGCCTGCCGCAGTTTTACTGCAGAAGGCAGCCCCTCCTACACGAACCAACGTAGGACTACGTCTGTCGTGCGTCTGGTGCACCCGACTGCCGCTGGCCACCCACGATCACTCCCCGCTGAGAGAGAAGGATGGGCAGCTGTTGTAAACACAGCCGACCGCTTCTTCTCTCTGAAGTGATCACAGAGCGCCTGTGATCCTTCTATGTAGGATCACAGATCTCTATGGTTATTTCACAAGCCCCTCCCCCCAAAGTTAGTAAACACTCCCCTAGGATTACATTTAACCCTTTGATCACCCAGGTTAACCCCTTCCCTGCCAGTGTCATTATTAGTAGTACTTATGTCACTGGTCCCACCAAAAGTGTCAAAAATGTCAGTTAGGGGTCCGATTTGTCGCAGTCCTGCTAAAAATCGCAGATTGCTGTGTAGGGGGTCAGCCCCTTGAATGACTAACTCCATTACACTGTAGTTCTATTGAGAAATTCCCACAGACTGTCATGCATCTTCCAGCCACAAGAGGTCACTGTTGTTGCTTTAGGTGAAGGGAGGAAGCAGGAAGTTCCAGGAAGTGTGTGGTGTTCGGGTCTCTATGGCTGTGCTGAGCTGAGGAAAGGTACTGCATGCTGTGGCCTTGAGAGGGATATAGACTGTATAATCCTGGGACAGAAGAACAGGATCTTGCCAGAGGAGACAGAACTGAACTGTGATACAACGGACAGTAGCTGAGAACCAGAGAAAGAGAGGAGAGAACATCCCAGAGCACCTCAAGCAAATTACAGAGCAAGGGGCCAGACTGCAGTGACCTCCAAGTGACAGAACAAGATAAACTACTTGCAAAGAAACCCAGACCAGTGCATAAGAGACTGCAGCTACAGACAGCAAGGGACAGATCCAGAGACCTGACTGCATCCACCATCACAGAGACTGAGATAAAGCAGCTGTACCTACAGAACTGTGAGTTGCACCGGTGCTAACCTGTGGTAGGGCATAGAACAGGTTTCTGTAGACAGAGCGTTGCAGCAATGTGTCCCGGTTAGCGGGAATCAGATAGGATCATATAACAGAGTAGCCTGTATCTCTGTGTGTGCGTTGGCGGGAGCGCCATTTTAAGTATCACATTGCAGTTAACTTTGCTGTAAACCTATGTAATCTGTTTTTACTGTTAACATCATTCTCCGGCCATTATACTCTGTTGGTTAATAAAGCCGGTATCTGCTTCAGCCTCTCTGTCTGCTGTACCGTACTTGAATTCTGCATTGCGGTCCCCTACTCCTCTGACCGCTACAAGTGGCGCTGCGAGCAGGGTGCGGTTACAGAGATGGAGGCGGCTGAAGGAAATGTGCATGATGCTAATGTGAGTACCTCAGGCAATGGTGGAACCCCTGCAAGGACCCTCCCTATGGGCATGCTGTTTAACTTGCTGCCAAAATTTGATGGCAAGAACATGTCACTGTCAGACTGGGTGACAAGATTACAGAGCGCTGCAAGAATTTACAATGTCAGCCCAGAGTTACAGGTAGAAATCGCTTTGGCTGCCCTGGAGGGTGAGGCCCGAAAGAATGTGTTTCTACAATCAGAAACCACACGCAGCACCTTGCAAGAGATTGTGCGATTTCTGGAAGAAATATACGGTGAAACAGCTAGTGCGGGCCACCTCCGGGCGAAATTCATCTACCGGGTTCAGCACGAAAATGAAGGGGTCTCATAATATGCGATGGCTCTACAAGAAGTATTGGCTGAGGTACAGAAAAAGGAGGCAGACGGAGTATCTGGCATGGGATCTGCCGACCGAATATTGCGGGAACAGTTTATTCTGGGACTCTTCAGCTCTCCCCTGAGACAGGTTCTGCGGGAGCGAGTCAGGGTGGACCCTACTCTGAACTTTCGGCAAATATTGGCGGAGGCTGTGGCACGCAGTAAAGAAGAAAGTTATGCCTCCGGAGTGATACGGACCCAGACCGCCACACCCTTTGGGGTTGTGGGGAAGGAAGAGGTCCTAGTTAAAGTGGTACAAGACCTGCAAAGCTCCCTGAGTGCTATGCACGAAAAATTGACACAAATGGAAAGGCGACTGGAGTCGAGCTATTCCCCTGGGGCTGCCTATCCAGCCCAACAACCGCCCTATCAGATTGCCCCACTGGTTCCTACACCACAGCATCCTTACCCGAATTCACCGTCACACCAAGTTCCTCAATATCTTCCAACAAGGCCAGCCAGGGCGCCTCCCGCGCGCAGGTGGAGAGACTATCGTCCAGGGACACAGTGCTGGCGGTGCGGAGAAGGAGGACACTTCGCCAGAGAGTGTCAGAGTGATCTATCTAGACGCTCAGAGCCGGCGTTAAACTACCGGCCCCCGCAGTAGTGGGGCGTACTGCGGGGAAGGTGGAGAGTCAAGACACCCAGCACAGCTCTGAACACCTGGTCGCAGGGTGCCCCGTCATACAAGCTGAATTTGAAGGAATTCCAGTCAACTGCTTAGTAGATACCGGATCACAGGTGACGACCATGCCTGAGTCATACTTCAATCGTTAATTCCAAGCACTGGCTAAGCCAGAACGAGAGACATTGGTCCGAGTTACAGCTGCGAACCATCAGCAAATTCCGGTCACGGGAGTCGTGTGGATGAACGTACGGCTGTGTGGACAGGAAGTGGGAAGAAAAGGCATTCTGCTGGTCCCCGAGACGTTCAAGAAGGATGTACCGGTGATAATGGGCATGAATATTCTACGAGAATTGGATCAGATCATGTTCACTAAACGGGGACCTGGCTATTGGAAGCAAGCCACCCCACACAAACCCACGCAAAAAGCTTTCCAGCGGTTGATCCGGTTCTGTGGGACACAGAAGAGTGTCCCAGTACACCAGTCCGTGGGAACTATCCGAGTGCCGGGAAAGGCGACCCTCAGTCTTCCTCCTGGTCGGGAGACTATACTGACACTGCCTGTGGGAACCTTCCGCAACCTTGAAGGTATGGAGGTGATCATCGAACCAGGGGGTCTAGGAGAACTAGGTCAGGATGCCCTAGTGGCCCGGACACTGGCAGTGGTCCAGAATGGACGAGTACCCATAAGAGCTGTGAATGTGGGACATCTGGAAGTCGCTTTGGCACCTGGAGTAGAACTGGCCCGTGTGTACTTACATCGGGGAGAAGTGCTAAGTCGGGAAGAAGTGACTCTAGCTCCAACAGGCAATGCTGCATGGACACTGGCAGTTACTGCCAGACCCGAAGAGGCTCCGACCCCAGAATGGAATGGGAGAACCATTGTGGATCAAATGGAGATAGATGTGAAGAATCTCGGTCCAGACCGTTTGGGGGGGCGGTTGAAGCCATGCTGTGGGAGAATCAGGCTGCGTTTGCCCGCCATGCCGATGACTTTGGCTGCACAGATGCTATCACACATGAGATACCGACCGGGGACGCTGCCCCAATCCGGGAGAGATATCGACAGATCCCGCCCAAGTTGTACCAGGAAGTGAAGACATTGTTGAAACAGATGATAGATTCAGGAGTGGTACGAGGTAGTCAAAGTCCTTGGGCAGCCCCAGTGGTGCTTGTCAAGAAGGACGGCACTATTCAATTTTGTGTGGATTATCGGCGGTTGAATGCATGCACCACACGAGACTCATACCCTCTGCCACGCATCGAGGAGTCCCTGACAGCCCTAGGGCGGGCTAAATACTTCTCCACCCTGGATCTAGCAAGCGGGTACTGGCAAGTACCGGTGGCCGAGAAGGACCGGGCCAAGACTGCATTCATACTCCCCATGGGACTATTCGAATTTAACAGAATGCCATTCGGGCTATCCAATGCCCCGAGCACCTTCCAGCGGCTGATGGAGAAGTGTCTGGGAGACCTGAATTTTGAAGCAACCTTGATATACTTGGATGATATCATTGTATACTCCGCTACTTTTCAAGAACACCTAGACCGACTAGGACAGGTACTCAAGCGGTTGCGATCCCATGGCCTGAAGATAAAGCCAAAGAAGTGTCATCTCTTCAAGAGGAAGATAGAGTACCTAGGCCATACGATGTCCCAAGATGGGGTGCTGCCATCTCAAGACAAAATGGCTGCGATACAACAATGGCCAGCGCCCAGAACACTGCGGGAGTTGAAGGCTTTCCTCGGTCTGACCGGATATTACCGGCGATTCATCAAAGACTACGCAAAGATAGCGGGCCCTCTGAATGAGCTGCAGAGAGGAACAGCTGGGAGGCCCAAGGGTCAAAGTGTCCCCTGGGGACAGAAGCAGGAAGAGGCATTCCAGGCCCTGAAAGAAACCCTGACATCGGCCCCCATCTTGGCTTATGCTGACTTTGACAAACCATTCCTCTTATCGACTGATGGCAGCCTCTATGGACTTGGGGCGGTACTGTCACAGGTACAATGCTGATCAGTTCGTTTGGTCCACCTGTATGTGTTGTGGACAATGTTGTGCTGCTGTTAGAGATTGTAATAATCACTTTCTTCCCCATGGACTATATAGGATGGCCGAGGACGACCATCGTTAAGTGGGGAGGCATGTAGGGGGTCAGCCCCTTGAATGACTAACTCCATTACACTGTAGTTCTATTGAGAAATTCCCACAGACTGTCATGCATCTTCCAGCCACAAGAGGTCACTGTTGTTGCTTTAGGTGAAGGGAGGAAGCAGGAAGTTCCAGGAAGTGTGTGGTGTTCGGGTCTCTATGGCTGTGCTGAGCTGAGGAAAGGTACTGCATGCTGTGGCCTTGAGAGGGATATAGACTGTATAATCCTGGGACAGAAGAACAGGATCTTGCCAGAGGAGACAGAACTGAACTGTGATACAACGGACAGTAGCTGAGAACCAGAGAAAGAGAGGAGAGAACATCCCAGAGCACCTCAAGCAAATTACAGAGCAAGGGGCCAGACTGCAGTGACCTCCAAGTGACAGAACAAGATAAACTACTTGCAAAGAAACCCAGACCAGTGCATAAGAGACTGCAGCTACAGACAGCAAGGGACAGATCCAGAGACCTGACTGCATCCACCATCACAGAGACTGAGATAAAGCAGCTGTACCTACAGAACTGTGAGTTGCACCGGTGCTAACCTGTGGTAGGGCATAGAGCAGGTTTCTGTAGACAGAGCGTTGCAGCAATGTGTCCCGGTTAGCGGGAATCAGATAGGATCATATAACAGAGTAGCCTGTATCTCTGTGTGTGCGTTGGCAGGAGCGCCATTTTAAGTATCACGTTGCAGTTAACTTTGCTGTAAACCTATGTAATCTGTTTTTACTGTTAACATCATTCTCCGGCCATTATACTCTGTTGGTTAATAAAGCCGGTATCTGCTTCAGCCTCTCTGTCTGCTGTACCGTACTTGAATTCTGCATTGCGGTCCCCTACTCCTCTGACCGCTACAGCTGCATTACGAGTAAAAAAAAAAAATATAAATAAAAATGATATAAATCTTTCCCCTAGTTTGTATACGCGATAACTTTTGCGCAAACCAATCAAAATACGCTTATTGCGATTTTTTTTTTTTATCTAAAAAATGTAGCAGAATACAAATTGGCCTAAAAGGATGAAAAAAATTAGATTTTTTTTTTGGGAATGTTATATAGCAGAACATGAAAAATATTGTTTTTTTTTCAGAATTTGGTTTATAGCACACAAAAAAAAATCGCACAGGTGATCAAATACCAAAAGAAAGCTCTATTTGTGTGAAAAAAAAGGACATCAACTTTATTTTGGTACAGCGTCGCATGACCATGCAATTTTCTGTTAAAGTAACGCAGTGCCGAAATTGCAAAAAATGGCCTGGTCATTAAGGGGCAAATGCTTCCGGTCCAGAACTGGTTAAAGTAGCGCAGTGCCAAATAGCAAAAAATGCCCTGGTTATAAAATCTCCTCTCACTACAAATCTCCTCTCACTACAAATTTCCTAGAGTGTATACTAATTGTCCACTTGAATGCTATTTTTTCCTTTGCTTTTCAAACATACTATCCTTGTACACACAATCAGAATATCGTACAAAAAATACCGCTTTTGAAGCAAGCGTACGATAATCTGATCGTAAGTACGTAGCTTTGGTCCAAAATCTTCCGGAGGAACAAACACAAAATGTTTTTTTGTACGATACCAGATCATATGATTTTCATTTAATCAGTTCTCATCTGAAAATACAATACAAATACACTACAATACATCACTCCTGAATTTTTGTTCTGTAGTAGGAGAATTTTTGTTCTTTAGTAACCTATTCGTTTTTGATATGGAGATTAGCATCCAAAACATCCAAAAAAACCCCAAAAAAACATGATCATTCGTCCGATAATCCCATCGTGCGTACTAGGCGTAAGTGAGCACCGCACACTTGTTATCTTGCTGAATAATTATCACCATCCTTGCTTTGGTTGAATTCATTACTAAAATTCTGTTGCATGACCACCCTAATTACTATACAAGGCTCCTGTAGAGGTTATGTCTGCACAATGACTTATAATAAGGGGAATTATTGTATATGACATTGAATCAGCTCGCTCTAGGAAATGGTATGCTTCATAAATTCTATCCTTCATAAATTACCCTAAATAATTTTATTGTTTTTTTTTTAACCATTTTACCAAAAAAAAAAAAGGCTTTTTCAATTCGAAGTTAAAATACAGCATCAATGATTGCAGCACAACTGCTCTTTTATGATGAAATAAGGGCAGGCTGAGGTCACATGGAAATAGATTATCTACGGGCTAGTGTAGAGGGACACCCCAGCAGGACAGCGCAGTGTTAATGAGTTTTAATGGAGCCCTATACAATAGATGAGTGACACATTGCAGGTTAATAGAGTGAGTCATTGTAGGTCTAGAGCATGCAGTGCGCTGATTTAAAGATCTACTAAAGAAAGCTATCCGGAGATAAGTCAACCAGAGGCAATTAAAGTAGAACTTTTCCAGTTTAGCATAGTCTGATTTTAAATAAATTTATAAAAGAATGTTTTCTAATATCTGTTTCTCTGTTCACAGTGCACTGTTTCTTTTGCTGTATTCTATGTAGTTCATGTAGTAGAGTATGTTAACAACCACACTTGAGTCCATCACTCTCACATTTTATTTGTTGCACAAACTTTTTGAATTCCACAGTTTAGTAACCTAATCTAAGCAAAGCAGTTATGCATTGGATGTTTACTAGAAGTGAAGGGGAAGCTGGGAAACCACAGACAATGTAAAAATAGCCTTAACGTTTTCTCTGGTCAGGAAAGATAATCACAATAATAAACTCCTAAAATTTCTGCTATATGATCCATATCCGAAAGCAATAACTATTGCTAGGAAGGTGATATGCAATCTTAAGGATAATAACCACATCACCCTCCTAGGTAGGTGCTAGGATGAGTGTATTATAGTTTTTGGTTTCTCTGCTTAACCACTTGCCGACCGCCGCACAACTATTTACTGAGGCAGTCAGCCGCTGCTGGGCAAAGTGACGTAGACCTACGTCGCTTGCCCAGGAGCCTGTAGGGGGCGAGCACACACCGCCGGAGGCGCGCTACCGCCCCCGCTCGTTCCCTGCCTTCCCCGCGCGTGTGACCGGCGGCTCCGATGGCCGCCGGCCACTCGTTATCTTCCACAGGAGAGGGAGAAGGACGGACAGCTGATGTAAACACAGCCGTCTGTCATTCTCCCTGATGTAAGCACAGAGGCTATGCGATCCTGCTATGTAGGATCGTATGTCTCTGTGGTTACATCACAAGCCACGCCCCCCCACAGTTGGAATCACGGCCCTAGGGATACATTTAACCCACTGATCACCAATAAAGTTAACCCCTTCCCTGCCAGTGTCATTTTTACAGTAACAGTGCATATTTATAGCACTGATTACTGTAGTAATGTCACTGGTACTCCCAAAAGTGTCAAAAATGTCAGTCAGGGGTCCGATCTGTCCACCACAATGTCGCAGTCTCACAAAAAAAATCGCCGCAATTTCTAGTTAAAAAAAAAAAACAATTAAATTCTTTCCCGTAGTTAGTAAACGCAAAAACTTTTGCGCAAACCAATCAAAATACGCTTATTGCGATTTTTTTTTACCAAAAATGCTTTAATAAGTTTACTGGTAACCATGGTGATAATACTGGAAATACCTGTAAGGGGGGAGGGCACATCATGTGCCCCATTTATCAAAACTACTAAATTAGGCCCCATAACCACCAAAATGTTGCTGTGGCATTCATATAACAAACGTGAAGGCGTGGTAACTGGCATCTGTGTGCATAATGAAACCATCTATTCAGTGTGGTCTGCAGGGGACCAGGTAACCTGTTATGACCCCACCTATGCACCCACAAAAGCATGGTTAGCCATTCAGAGCTTTGGCTCCACAGGCCAGCTGACAAACCGTACTCTGATAACCAACCCCAATGCAGCAGCAAGCTTGGTTTTTGATGTGTGCTCTGCCATTAACCTCAATTGCTTCCCCAGTAGAGGTTGCGGGGGATTATGATGGGAAAGAGGGTACCTGTAAAACAACAGATACATCTGTTCAGGGCAGTTTAGAGCAAGTTGCCATAACAAGGACTGGAACTATTGCCCCAGTGGGCGTGTGTCGGTTGGGGAACATGGGGAAAGAAGACCCAGGACGCTATCCTGCAGTCTCTGCCTGGCCTGTTTAGCTGTTCAGATAGGGAGTTGGAAAGACAACGAATGGCCCCCTGAATGTATTGTCCAGTATTATGGCCCTGCCACCTGGGCGGAGGATGGATCACATGGTTACCGTATTTTTATCTATATGTTTAACAGAATAATCGGGCTACAAGCTGTATTAGAAATTATTACTAATGTGTCTGCTTTTAATTTACTAGCTAAGCAAGGAACCAAGCTACGTATTGGTATTTACCTTTACTTTAGATTACTTGCTAGCTGCAGAGGGAGGGGTGTGTGGAAAGTTCAGTCTGAGTAATTGCGGTCTGAAGGTTTATGACCATGGCAAAGCTAGCTCACATACCCATACAGACTTGGGATAGGTGTAATGTTGACAGTTGGTTTGGGGACTGGTTCCCAAATGCAAGTGGGCTAAAAGCCATGTTAGAGGTAGCAATGGCGATACTGGCCGCTTGCATTTTTCTTCTAACTCCCTTTGGTGCCAGGCCACTGTAGAAAGGAAGGCAGTGGCCCATGTAATGGCCATGTGGAAGTACCAGAGGTTTCCCCTCTTAAATCTATGTTTTTGCTATGTTTTGTGATGCTTAGTCTCCGCTCAAACTCTTGCTACAATAGCATCAAAGAGGGGAATGTGGCATCACCTGTAAAGCCTTCTAAAATGGTGTATTCTGTGGTACTACAGAGACCAGGACAGTCAAGACGCGTATTTTAGCCCCCCTCCTCTTTCACTATCTCTACCTCTGTTCTCCTGGAACTAATAAGAATACAGATAAGCGTGAAGCCGGGCATTTTAATTGCCATAGATAAATGTTACAGGGAACATCTGTATGAGAAGGATATGTATTGCTTGCCAAGCTAGTTAGGGAAATATGTATCTGTGACGGAACTGTTGTTTTATATATGTGATGTACGCGCTTATTTAGTCACTTGGCAAATGGGCATGAGCTGGGCTAAGTCACTTCACTGGCGAATAAAAAAGGTTGGATTCCTGAAAGTTTGTACCCTCGCACTCCCTTGTCACAGAATTTGATTGACAGTAGCAGGAGCCAATGGCTCTTGCTGCTATCAATCTGCCTAGCAAGGAGGGAAAGAGCCTCTGCTCTCATGCACAGCGCTAGATCGAAATCAGGCTTAGGTGAAAATCGGGCGGTTCTGTTGTTCTGTGACACAGAATGATTTTTACCTTGATGCATATAATGCATTAAGGTAAAAATAAACTTTAGGCTTTAGAACCACTTTAAGTCTTGTGGATTACCGAGAGAATATTTTCACCTTCCCTTTTTGACTCCAAGGCATTTTGACAAAATGGCAAAATGTTGCTGATATCTCTCAATTTGAGTTTGAATATTTCTAAATTCTATTCATCCCTATACACAATAAAGTAGATAGCTGATTTTCCTGGCAGATATCGCCAGATGTGGGGCCAATCAACAAACTTCTATGCAAATCTTCAGAAAACTGCAAGATGAGAGTTTTTAAGGGCCCGCTAACTTTGTCCCAGCTGGTGTTTGAAGTCTCTGATGTCCTTAGTATAAAACAAATGGATAGTAATAAAAATACTTTTGTGTTTGTACGTAGTTTGATTAGCAGAATCAGCTGTATACATTGTACAATATTCTGCTGCAGGCTGTCACTCCTCTGATCCAGGGAGTTGGTTCTCAGCATTCACTGGTTGCTCATAAAATCCGCACACAGACTCTCTAAGAGAAGAATGGAGAACTGCTGACCCTTTAAAAGCCTTAAATCCACTTTATGAATTTCTTGAACATACAGACTGATTCCATATGGTGTATGTAAGGCCTAACACCTTTCACTCCATTTGGGAGATTACACAGGTTTTTCTTTGGACATTGTTGCTTTTTATTTTGCTTACAGGATGTGTACTATTTCTCAAGACTGAATTTTGAAACCTGAAATATAGACAACTGGAGAAGCAGCCAATAGCAGCCAATCACAGTTTTGTTTAAAGCGATTTTGGCCCATCCGCTTGCTCTTGGTCACCTGAAAAAGAAATGGATAGTTAAGATTTTCTTGTTTGTTTACTTACCTTGTTATTGAATAAAAATATACTCACCTTTCTTCCACTTCCTCCCTCTGCGGCCGCGGCCCGCGCCGTCACTTCCTCTTTGCATTGATTCCTGGGAGCTGAACGTCATCGGTCCCAGGAATCAATGCGTCTGCCACGGCCCCGCTCGTCACTTCCGGTGCGGCGCCTCATTCCCTGCTAAACAGCTTCTGGGCATGCCCAGAAGCTGTGGAGGGATGGCGCGCCCACACCGGAAGTGACGAACGGGGCCGGTGCAGGCACATTCTGGGAGAAGAGGACACAGAAGAGGACGCAGAAGTGGACGCGCTGGCTTCAGCTGCCCACATCCGAGATGGCAGCGCTGGAGAAGAAATTTTCAAGGTAAGTATTTCTTCTAAAAGGTAAGTGCGACCCGGGACAGTACAGAGGCTATCCATTGTGGAATGTACTAGCCCTGACTGTCCCGGGGGTATTTTTAGCTAAATTTCACCCCGTGGCCGGAACTCCGCTTTAAGTTTCCAGTGCAGGTTACATCACGAATGCTGAATCCTGTTTGGATGATATGTGCTTGAATTTCTAGCAACCTTCCTTTGCTGTTAAAAAAAAAGCCCTATAATTGAATATACTGGGCTTATGTAAAAAGCTAAGATCCATTAAAAAAAAATCCAGCCGTGGAAAACATCTATAATCCACTTTTCACTGATTCCATCTTTGCACTGATTATAATAAACTGAAAAACTGGCTTGTTGGTATGACTTACTGCACTTCACACCCTGTCATTAAGTCTGGTTTTGTCTAAGTAATCTAATTTCATATATTGTCAAAGGTCCACACAACAGTTGGGGTAGCCCAAGCTTCAGCTTTACCACACCTCTTTTATAAACATAAATATTTCCCAGGGTGATAGCACAAGAATCCCTGCTATGTCCCCTGCCAAGAGGTTAGCTTATTGTTTAGCATAGACTGTATTTAAGACCTGTGTCTTCTGGTTCCCACTGGTGGGAACAACATACCAGCATTGGTTGCTGTGATGTGGTGAGGGCCGGCTGGCAGGCAGCAAGGGAATAGTTTTAATGGGAGTAAGGCAGACAGATCAACATCAGTCTCTCTGCTGTCTGCCCACTAAACCTATACACTGAACAAAGCCAAAAAGATGGATGGGGCCTGGTGAGCAGCTGGTGAATGACAATGGACTGAGAAGTAAAGCAGTCATGGAATAAGCATGGCACTAAAACAAGGCTGTCAAAGTGGACAATCCTTACCAATCTGCAGTCTGTAGCTTTAGAGAGGAAAAAAAACAATTATGAATCAACTTTGTAATTTCCATCATATAAAATTGAATAATTAGAGAGTACAGATGTGGGCAAAAGTTTTGAGAATGACAAAAATAATAATTTTCACAAAGTCTTCTGCTTCAGTGTTTTTAGATCTTTTTGTCAGATGTTTCTATGGTATACGGAAGTGTAATTACAAGCATTTCATAAGTGTCAATGGCTTTTATTGACCATTACATTAAGTTTAAGCAAAGAGTCAATATTTGCAGTGACCTCTGCAATTCGCCCTAGCATGCTGTCAATCGACTTCTGGGCCACATCCTGACTGATGGCAGCCTGTTCTTGCATAATCAATAATTGGAGTTTGTCAGAAATTGTGGGTTTTTTTTTTTTTTGGTCACCCGCCTCTTAAGGATTGACCACAAGTTCTCAATGGGATTAAGGTCTGAGGAGTTTCCTGGCCATGGACCCAAAATTGCGATGATTTGTTCTCCAAGCTACTTAATTATCACTTTTTCCTTCTGGCAAGGTGCTCCATTATGCTGGAAAAGGCATTGTTCCTCACCAAACTGTTCTTGGATGGTTGGGAGAAGTTACTCTTGGAGGATGTTTTTATACCATTCTTTATTCATGGCTGTGTTCTTAGGCAAAATTGTGAGTGAGCCCACTCCCTTGGCTGAGAAGCAACTCCACACATGAATGGTCTCAGGATGCTTTACTGTTGGCATGACACAGGACTGATGGTAGCGCTCACCTTTTTTTTCCGGATTGCCCCAAACAATCTGAAATGGGATTTATCAGTGAAAATGACTTTACCCCAGTGCTCAGCTGTCCAATACCTGTACCTTTTGCAGAATGAAAGGAAAAGGGGAACAGTAATAAGCCCCCTTTTCCTCATGGGAGAGTGGCTGGGGAAATAGGTAGAATAGTTCATAAGGTAATTCTCCCTCCTTTTCTCCTCAGGTAAAGAGGGAGGGACTCCTAAGGTATCCTGAGGGAATAGAAATAGTGGGCGTGGTGTTGCAGGGGTCAGAGCACCTATAGGAATAGGTATAGGGTAGAAGTTTCTAGAGCCCTCTGAGCCCCTATATAAGGTAGAGCTCTCCTCAGAGGGGCTCATTCGCCTCAGAAGATTTAGCAGTGTGAATTCAGGAGCTGCCAATTTTGGAGTATAGGAGACTTCTGAGGCGAGAGGATGAGCCTATTGAGACAAATTATAGAAAGAGCAGGGGAGGACGGTGGTGAAGAGTGGTTACGAATGTGCTTAAGCTTACCAAGGAATGCGAGACAAGCAGCCGGTGGAAGTTCTGCTGCGGACGTGCGGGCGGAGGTGATTCCAGCTTTGAATGCCCCGCCGACGGAAGAAGATACGGCTGAGATGGAAGAAGGTCCGGGTCAAGTGGGAAGAAGCACCGTCATGTCGGAGGGACGGACGAAGAGGAAGAGAACGCCTGCCAGGCGGCACTCACAGTCACCAGCGAGACCTCCCGCGAGAAGGCCCGGGACCGGGACACAGCGCAGGCGCAGTGACCGGGAGTCAGCGTCATCAAGCGGCGCCGGGAGCGGAAGAAATGAGGAAGGCTCCGGTCGTGGAAGTCAAGCTCCGGTGCCGGAAGAGTCTCCGCGGCGAGAGATACAGGGCGGGAGCGGAAGAAGAGCTGAAGAGCCGGCGGTGGAAGGTCAAGCAATCCCGGTGGTCGGGGAGGAGCTGGAGGAGAGACTACAAACACAGCAGAATAATGAGAATGGTGAGTGGACAACGCTGCCAATTCTCTCCAATATATCTGAAATGTTATTTAAATTGTCTAGAGATGTTAGGGAGCTGCAGCAAAACAGTAGATTGGTTCAGAATAGCCAGGTTGCAGAGCCAGCTTTGTCAGCAGCAGAAGTATGGGCGCCACCTTGTGGGGGCTTAGCTAAAGACAGGAGCATGCAGGAGAGTATGGTGGATTTAGTTGAATTAGATGGTAGACAGGTGGCAAGGTCACAAAATATTCCTGAAACATGTCTTAAGGAAGCTATACCTTGTGAGGTGTCACCGCTGGGCTTCCATCTATCACAGGGAATAAAAGAAAAGATTTGGAGAGGTGAGTTTATGGATATACTATCTCTTCTGCCATCAGCTAGAGAATTTATTAATAAGAGTGACAAAAAAGATGATAAGTCAGAAGAGGATAGGAAAAGGCCTGTTGCTAAGAATTTTAACAATTGGCTGCAATCCTTTTTTATTTTTGCTGCAGTTCTTTGTGAGAAGTCACCTGAAAAGAGTGTTGGACTTTTCCAACACTTGGATATTATTTTAGAAGCGTACAAGAGCTTCAGTGGTTTTGGATGGTATAGTTACGATGAGGCTTTTAGACAGAAACTGTCAGTGCACAAGAATTTAAGATGGGGGATTAAGGACGTAGGATTGTGGCTTAACCTTTTTCTACCCCAGAAATCAGGTTATGTCAAGCAGCCTGGTCCCTCCTCGCAGCAGTCCACCACTACATATAGAAAAGGGATCTGCTTTAACTATAATGATGGACAGTGTAAATGGCCCCATACATGCCGATATAGGCATGAATGTGCATTTTGCGGGGGAAGTCACCCGGTGTCAAAATGTTTTAAGAAACTGTCCGCTAACAACCAACAGAACCTTCAAAAAGGCAACCT
Source organism: Pelophylax lessonae (assembly GCF_965119305.1). Classification (NCBI taxonomy): domain Eukaryota; kingdom Metazoa; phylum Chordata; class Amphibia; order Anura; family Ranidae; genus Pelophylax; species Pelophylax lessonae. The sequence continues at coordinate 555,590,044 of NC_138769.1, read as the reverse complement.
CCCCAGTGAAATTACAAAAAATGTTGCCCTACCTGTTAGTTTTCCCAGACAAGGTGAGGGCACAACTACTGTTTGAGGGCTTTGAGGAGGGTTTCTTGTTGCCCTCCTTTACAGGTTTAGGTTGTAGGCAGTTTAACAATTTAAAATCAGTTGATCAGTTCCCTAGTGTGGTCCAAGCAAAATTAGATAGAGAAATTTTGGAAGGAAGGATGGAAGGTCCTTTTGTTTCACCTCCTTTTGAAAATTTTAGAGTTTCCCCATTAGGTATTGTCCCAAAGAAGGAGAAAGGTTCTTTCAGATTAATTCACCACCTTTCATTTCCCAAAGGGGAATCATTAAATGACCAGATAGACCCAAATTTAATATCAGTTTCATATGCTTCATTTGAGGATGCTCTTGAAAAGCTTAGGGCTTTAGGTGCAGGGACTTTAATGGCTAAAGCGGACATAAAATCCGCTTTCCGTCTACTCCCCATTAACCCGGTTTGTTTTAACTCTTTGGGAATTTTCTTTAAGGACAAATTCTACTTTGACAAATGTCTCCCGATGGGGTGTTCAGTTTCATGTAAATATTTTGAAGATTTTGCTTGTTTTTTGGAATGGGTAGTGATGAAAGTCGCAGGTTCTAGCTTTATGATTCACTACTTAGATGACTTCTTGTTCATGGGTAAAGCAGAATCGTTAGAATGTCTTCAATTATTAAATACGTTTTTCAATATTTGTAGTAAGTTTGGAGTCCCATTGGCGGTTGAAAAGACGGTGTATCCCACCACATGTCTGGAGTTCCTAGGAATTACAATAGACACGGCGGCGCTGGAGTTCAGATTGCCGGAAGAAAAAATTCTAAGGATTAAAGGTATGTTAATTAATCTGGTTAGGAGAAAGAAAGTGTGTTTGAAAGAGATTCAATCTCTTTTGGGCCTACTGGCTTTCGCCTCAAGGATCATGCCGGTAGGAAAGGCATTCTCCAGGAGAATGTACCTGGCAATCTCTGGGCTAAAATCCCCTTTTTCACATATTAGGGTGACCAGCGATATTAGGGAAGACATGTTAGTTTGGCTTCAGTTTTTAGAACATTTCAATGGGAGGAGTTTATGGCAGAAGGAATTCATTATTGATGAAGAATTTTTATTATTTACTGACTCTGCTGGTTCGGTAGGCTTTGCAGCGATCTGGCGAAACCACTGGTGCGCAGATCGCTGGAGCCAAAGCTGGAGAGAAAAAGGTCTATTGAAAAATATAGTTCTTCTGGAGCTTTTTCCCATAATAGTCGCTCTGGAAATATGGGGAAAAGAATTTAGTAATAGGAGGATATTGCTTAGTACGGATAACAAAGGAGTAATGTACGCTATCAATTGTTTAACATCCAAGTCTCCACCAGTCATTGCTCTTTTGAGATATATGATTTATTTATGTTTGAAATATAATATATGGCTTAAGGCTCGACATGTGCCTGGTAAGAGCAATGACATGGCAGATGCGCTATCTCGCCAACAGATGAGCAGATTTTTCCAACTATTACCAGAGGCGGATCCAGTGGGTACCAAATTCCCAAGGAAGTTATGGGAGTTGATATAAGTCTGGTTACAGAGAATATCAAACACTCCATAGCCCCTTCGACCATGGCAGGTTACCAGTCAGCTTGGCTGATGTGGATTTCTTTTCTGAAGGAGCTAAAAGAAGATGAACATAATTTTTCTGAAGGACTTGTAATGTTGTTCTTAAATAGTTTATTCAAGAAAAATTACTCCTGGGCACACGTGAATAAAATCTTGGCCGGAGTTTCGTTTTTTCAAAAAATGAGAAATTTACCATCTTGTGTGTCGTTTTTTACAGTTAAGCAGGCGCTTAAAGGATATAGGAGGAGGAGTTATAGCAGTGATAAGCGTAGTCCAATTACACCAAAAATTCTTTTGGACCTATGTATGGCCACAGGTGAGGTTTGTTTTTCTGTTTTCGAAGCTGCCCTGTTTAAAGCAGCCTTTTCTCTAGCATTTTTTGGAGCTTTGCGGATTTCAGAGTTATTAAATATTTTAAGAAAGGAGGTAAGTCTGGAGGGTAACTTAGTGAGGATAAGGTTAAGAAGGTCAAAAACAGACCAGGTAGGTAAAGGATGTGTTATTTGTTTAAATGCTCTCAGTGGTTCTCTCATATGCCCAGTTAAGTCATTGCAACAGTATCTTGAGTTAAGACCAAGTTTTGGTGAAAAGGCTCTTTTTATTCATGCATCAGGTGCAAACTTATCTAAATATCAATTTAATAGCGTTTTCAAGAAATGTGTGGTCAAGCTAAATTTAACAGGAATGCATTTGACATCACACTCTTTTCGGATAGGGGCAGCCACTGAGGCATCTAGATTAGGATTGGAAGATTCGATAATAAAAAAGGTTGGAAGGTGGAAGTCAGATTGCTATCAATTATACATCCGACCTAATTCATTTGTTTGATTCTTTTCAGATGGAAAAAGGATCATTTGGATTGTCGGGCATTCGTATATCTTTTGGGCGTTCAAGAGGGCAAGACAGAGGGTTTACTCTGAGAATTTGGGAATGGATCCAGAGAAATTCAAAGTATATTGGTATGGTAGGAGGGGCATGGTTTGGGCTGACCTACTATTTGAGTTAAACAGGTTACAATCATTGTTTCCTCCTCCGGATGCACTTATCGTGCATTTAGGAGGAAACGATATTGGGCAGGAAAAAACGTTGGAATTGATTTTCAGAATCAGGGATGATCTTTTTAGTTTTGGGTTGTCGTCACCAAATACTGTTATTATCTTTTCTGAAATCGTTCAAAGGCTGAGGTGGTTATTTTCACCTTATTTGAAGAGTTTTGAAAGGATAAGAAGAAGGATTAATAGGTCATTGGCTAAACTTTTGCCCAATATAGGTGTTATGTCTTTCAGACATAGGGAATTGGAAGGGGGTACGGAAGGATTGTACAGGGATGATGGGGTACATCTTTCCGAGATAGGATTGGATGTTTTTAACGCAGACCTGTCGGATTGTGTTGATATGGCCGCGGTGCGGGGTCGTTGGTGACAGAAGGGGTTAGTTTTCCCCCTTCTGTCTTTTGGAAGTTGATGCTTGAAATGTGATGTTATTTATCCGGCCTGAGCTGTGGTGGCTAGGCTGTTGAGTGTGTTTAAATTTTTAATTATATATTTATTTATTGAAGTTATTTTAAAATAAATAATAAACGGCCGCGGCCTATATATTTCCAAATAATACAGGTGTCTGCTTCTTATTTTATTTACTTAAGTAAAAATGCTAAGTGGTTATTGAATCCTGCCTACTGTCCCATGAAAGGAAAAGGGGAACAGTAATAAGCCCCCTTTTCCTCATGGGAGAGTGGCTGGGGAAATAGGTAGAATAGTTCATAAGGTAATTCTCCCTCCTTTTCTCCTCAGGTAAAGAGGGAGGGACTCCTAAGGTATCCTGAGGGAATAGAAATAGTGGGCGTGGTGTTGCAGGGGTCAGAGCACCTATAGGAATAGGTATAGGGTAGAAGTTTCTAGAGCCCTCTGAGCCCCTATATAAGGTAGAGCTCTCCTCAGAGGGGCTCATTCGCCTCAGAAGATTTAGCAGTGTGAATTCCCCATCCCCCCCCCCCCTTTATGTCGCGGCTGTTAAAAATAAAAAAAAAAAATAAATAAATAAATATATATATAGATATATAATAAGTAAGTGGTGTCGTTTTTGCTATAGCAAATGGGCAATGTTATATGTTTATGAGTGGAAGTTGATGCTTGAAATGTGATGTTATTTATCCGGCCTGAGCTGTGGTGGCTAGGCTGTTGAGTGTGTTTAAATTTTTAATTATATATTTATTTATTGAAGTTATTTTAAAATAAATAATAAACGGCCGCGGCCTATATATTTCCAAATAATACAGGTGTCTGCTTCTTATTTTATTTACTTAAGTAAAAATGCTAAGTGGTTATTGAATCCTGCCTACTGTCCCATATCAGTCTGTTCCTGATGTTTTTCCTGGAGAGTGGCTTCTTTGCTGCCCTTCTTGACAGCAAGCTATCCTCCAAAAGTCTTTGCCTTACTGTGCGTGCAGATGTACTCACACCTGCCTGCTGCCATTCCTCAGCAAGTTCTGCACTGGTTGTGCCCTGATCCATCAGCTAAATCAACTGTAGGAGACCCTCCTGGCACTTGCTGGACTTTCTTGAGTGCCCTGAAGCCTTCTTCACAAATGCAGTGGAAATGTTTTTATGGAATTAAGTTCATTTGCATGGCAAAGAGGGACTTTGCATTTAACTGCAATTCATCTGATCACTCTTCATAATATTCTGAAGCGTATACAAATTGCCATCATAAACACTGAGGCAGCAAACTTTGTGAAAATTCAAATTTGTGTCATTCTCAAAACTTTTAGCCAGGGCTGTGTATTGGGTTAATATATGTCCATACACAGACTGAGCAATGCAGCATCAGCTTGTAATACAAATCTTTAGGCTTTGTTTCTGTGGGTTTCCATCTTGAAGGTTTTAATATTGCTCATTGACAACCACTCTTCTATTGACAAATACAGGCTGCTGTTGTCGTCCCTTGAAAATGTAATTTGCTTTGCCATGATGCTGAGGCTCGCTCCCGCTGTATTTAGTCACAGCGGGAGTCGGGTCAGGGGAGGAGCAGCGGCGATCGCCGCTGCTCTTCCCCGATCATCGGGGAATCGAGTCTGGAGATCTGCCTGCTTGTGTAAACACAAGCGGGCGGATCTCCTAAGTGACAGGCAGGGTAAGATTGCAGGGTTCAGCATAGCTGAACATGCGATCTGTCCTTGTGTCACTCAGTCACCTCCCCCCACACACGTCAGTAAGCACCAGGCATACATTAACCCCTCCCTCTCCAATAAAATTAACCCCTTCCCTGCCAGTGTCATTTTTACAGTAACAGCGCATATTTATAGCACTGATTACTGTAGTAATGTCACTGGTACCCCCAAAAGGGTAAAAAATGTCAGTCAAGGGTCCGATCCGTCCGCCGCAATGTCGCAGTCCCGCAAAAAAAAACGCAGATCGCCGCCATTACTCGTTAAAAAAAAACACCAAAAACGACAGAAATCTTTCCCTTAGTTAGTAAACGCAATAACTTTTGCGCAAACCAATCAAAATACGCTTATTGCAATTTTTTTTACCAAAAATATGTAGCAGAAAACAAATTGGCCTAAAATGATAAAAAAGTTTGATTTTTACATTTTTGGGGGGGGGGGGGGTTTCATATAAAAAAATGTGAAAAATATTGTTATTTCTTCAAAATTGTCGCTCTTTTTTTGTTTATAGCGCAAAAAGTAAAAATCGCACAGGTGATAAAATATCACCAAAAGAAAGCTCTGTTTGTGGGGAAAAAAGTACGTAAATTTCGTTTGGATACAGCATTGCATGACCGCGCAATTGTCAGTTAAATTCGCACAGTGCCGAATCGCAAAAAGTGGCCCAGACGTAAGACAGCAAAATCCTCCGGTGGTAAAGTGGTTAAAAATCATTAAAGCGGAGTTCCACCCATTTTTAATAGGTTGGAATACATAGATCTTTGTAATCCCCTTTAAAATGGCTTTTACCAATGGAAACTTTTTTTCTTTTTTTTTGCTAGTAAATACCTTAATTTTGGCTTTATTCCTCCTCTCCTCACTTCCTGGTCCGATCGGCGATGACGTCATTCGGCGATCCGCAGTGTCTGCTGGGATGTATTCTACTTGCAGTAGCTGTATCTGTACTGAGCCGTGCCTGCCCCGCCTCCGCCCCGCCTCCGCCCCGCCTCCTCTCATTGAATTGCATTGTATGAATGTATTAAGGCCGTTCTCTGCCCAGCCTCCGCCCCGCCTCCTCTCATTGAATTGCATTGTATGAATGTATTAAGGCTGTTCTCTGCCCAGCCTCCGCCCCGCCTCCTCTCAATACAACTCAATGAGAGGAGGCGGGGCGGAGGCTGGGCAGAGAACAGCCTTAATACATTCATACAATGCAATTCAATGAGAGGAGGCGGGTCGGAGGCGGGGCAGGCACGGCTCAGTACAGATACAGCTACTGCAAGTAGAATACATCCCAGCAGACACTGCGGATCGCCGAATGACGTCATCGCCGATCGGACCAGGAAGTGAGGAGAGGAGGATAAAGCCAAAATTAAGGTATTTACTAGCAAAAAAAAAAAAAAAAAAAAAGTTTCCATTGGTAAAAGCCATTTTAAAGGGGATTACAAAGATCTAAAGTTCCAAAAATGGGTGGAACTCCACTTTAAAAACCCCCAGCATGAACTCAGAGAATTGTGAGCATTCCAAATGTTGTGAGAAGAGCTGCAGTACAGTGTAGCAAGGTTAAGAGTACTCTACATTCGCCAGATTTTGCTGAAAAGAGGATGACATCATCAACCTCGCCTAGGCTTTGCAAGAAAGGTAAGTATACATCTAACTTTTCCCCTACGGTTTTTTTGTTTTGTGTTGCATTTCTACAAGTGGGGTCATTTTAAAATGCACAACTTAAATTTTAGCTGCAAGATGAACTTTAATAATATAAAGTCATTTTCATATTGCTGCACTAGATGCTTAGTGGAACTATTGTCTTCCCGGCCTCCATTAGTTTATATAGGGGAACACCATTCCTGCCTGAGATGTACATCAGTGTATGTTTTTGGGACATTGTTGGATGCTGAACATTTGTTAAAAATGTTTTATCTTAACAGACCAGATTTTCCACAGTACTGTACCAGTAGTTTTCAATGCTATAGATATTAACTGCTCTGAAGGCTTGTTGTTTATCATTGTTACCAGACTTTAGCTCTTTGGGTCCAGAACTGTCAAATTGACCCAGATATGTTAAACAAAGCCAACAGGTCAAATGCCATAGAACAGTGGTCCTCAGCCCTGGCCTACAGGGCCCACTAACAGGCCAGATTTTAGGTATTACCTTGGGGAGATGCAGACTAGAGTACTGCAATCACTGAGCAGCAAATGATATCACCTGGGATGTATTTCAGTTATCTTGAAAATCTGGCCTGTTAGTGGGCCCTGTAGGCCAGGGTTGAGGACCACTGCCACAGAACATGCATTCACTCAAAACAGCAACAGGGCTGTATGTTTAAAGCCCCAGTCTGGATTGGTGTTTAATTTACCCATACATTGCCCCCCACCCCCATACACTACATGCATTCATTTTAAATGTTTGTTTTGTGTAGGGGATCATGAATAAGGTGAATTATTTTACTGTATGCTTCAGTTCTTCAGGCTTCTTCCCCAGTCCCCACTGTACGAATGGTCCCCTGCAGGGCCGCTGATAGGGGGGGACCACCAGTCCAATTGTACTGGGCCCCGAGCACACGGGGGGCTCACACAGGGAGGGGGATTAGTGATTAACGACATTTACAGAAATCTTCCTCCAGCAGCTAAAAGCTGATCTCTCCCCTTCTCCCTGCTGCCAGCTTTTATCTGCTGTGAAAGAGACAGTTGTCCCTCACTAATCCCCCTCCCTGTGTGGCCCCCCTGACAGCGCTGGATCTAATGTTAGCTCTGCTCCTGAGTTTGTTATCTCTGTAACTTTGTTTCTCTCCCTGCAGTTTTTCCTATACTCCTTGTCCCAGCCTGTGTATTTTTTTTATTTTTTTTTGTATGTCTCCCGCACACAGTCACAGCTGATCAGCTGCATTCCCATGGGGTGAAGAATTTACTGATACCCCGGTTCCATAGCTGCCTGTTATCTTGTCCCAGTGCAGTTTAGTGTGCTTGCTGTACCTGGGCTTCCCACTCCTCTCCCCCAGACTACTTCCTGATCTATTCATCTTTGCTTCTTCTCCCCTATACTGTCAGTTCCCTCTGCATCCATGTATCAACGCCTTCTATTTAACCATTTACTAACTGGTCTGGCAGTAGTAAACTCCATTTTTATTATCTTGTATCTACAGGTAAGCCTATAATAGGGCTTACATGTAGGTACAGTGAATATCTCCTAAATGAAGCAGCCGACACATGTGCACTGTACCATCCATTGAGAGAGCTGTGCTGTGACCAAGACTCCCGCGTGCATGTGTGTGAGTTACATCATCGCAGTTTGGCCAAAAGACTGGAGCCCAAGAACCCAGAGAGAAGATAGAATCCCTCTTAGTAGTGACAGCACACCGCTGGAGAGATCAGTTTTTTAGGTTAGGAAAATATAATTAAGGGCTCATTCATACAGGTACTCTGGCGGTGTGAAGGAGGGGTTTGGGCTGGAGCCACCTGTCATTCTATGGGCATGCAGCACCTGTATGAACACAGCCACAGGCCCTTATTGGACAGGTGATTGGACAGGTGTACCCCCACGCCTGTCAGATTAGGACCTTCAGCTGTGTTCGTTCAGCTCCAGGTGGCTCAAGCCACATAAATAAACCACTGATTTACACTGTACAGAACACAGCACCCATGTGAATGAGCCCCAAGACCTCCCCCACACACAGAGATTTATTTATTAACTCAGTTTTATCTTTTAGATTTATCAGGAATTCTGTGAAATACGTTGTATTTGTGTCTGCTAATAATGATTTCATTGCATTTTATTTTAAAATATAGCTTTAATATTTTCTTTGGGGGGGCGGGGCCCGGCCCTGGCAGGTGGTCTGTACGGGGTCACGCGATTTCTATTAGCAGTCATGGTCCCCTGAAGCTTTTTCTCTTTGCTACTCAACCATTCACAGGCTCTCCAAAATTGCTATGTACAATGCAGGAGCAGCAGTCCTGCACTGTACAAAAGGAAACAGAAGGCTGATCCATATCCCAGGAGGATCAGAGAGAGGACAAGAGCATTGGCCACTGTTTTTTTGTGTCTGAGTTTAGATCTATGTTTGTGCCATGCATGTTTGAATCCACTTACTGTTGACTGACTTGCTATTTCTGCTGGAAGTTTATTCCAAGTAGCAATGACTCCTTTGGTCAATATTATTTTAATCAATAATATTTTCTCAGATTCGTTATGAACATCCCTCCTGCTAGTTTGAGGTCTTGTTCTTGGCTTTATATTGAAAATACTGCCCTTCTGAACTTTATTCACTCCTGTCATTCAAAAGGTTTATAAGGACCCATTACTCCAATCCAGTTCATGTAATCACAGACTTCGAGGGCCCAGTCCTGCATCCTGTTCCTCAGTTGCTAGTTTTTTACAGCTTTGCTAAGAGATAGAGGTCTATGGGGATTACAATCAATTGATATAATTTACCACTGCATCTGGGTGGCTTAGTTTGGTCCCCTGAGTTCTGGGGTTCAAACCTCATACCTGTTCAGCTGTACTTTTTTTACTGTCTAGCTTTCTCCTGTTAAGAGTTTGTACATTTTGGTATTATCAAGGAAGAAGTCTCGGTCTTGGCTGTTATTTTTCAATGGCTTCTGGTTAACTTTTACTTGCCTTTGTACAGGGAGTCCCTCAAGTTTCTCTCCCTGTGAGGCCTCCCCTTCAGGTTTTTGATTAGAATTGGGTCCTTTTGATTCACCAGAAGCCTCCTTTCTATCCCTTTGCCCAAGGGTTGTCCAAACAAAAATGTCCCTCTCTTGCTCTATACACTGCAGGCACTTAGAGTTTACTTTACCATTGTGGCTTAATTTAATAAGACCAGCCTTTTTGTACATCGTCCAAATGTACCCGGCTTCTAGCATTACCATTTGCAGGCTTATGCCAATTAATATCAGGTCCCACCATTGCTATTCACATCTCCCAGGGTAGTGAGAACTTCCGGGACTTTCAGACACCAGGCTTTGGACTTTCAGGTTTGCAAAGCTACAACCTGATCCTCTGCCCTCACCTTTACCAGTTTTATCAGCTGGAAGTAGCTACATGTGCAGATCATAGGCATGCGCATGGGGCGTGCCAGGAGTGACTGGGCACACCCTAATCAACCCCCTGCGCATTGCTCTGCCAGGACCTGCCAATTGAACTCCCGCTCTGTATCAATTTAAAAAAAATCTTCCCAGGTCCCATTGTTCAGCTAAGAACATGGGGGCAGAAAAAGGAACTAATTAACCACTTTCAGGTGCAGGCGGAGTGATCTACTGCACTGCAGCTCACGACAATTAAATTAATATCCCAGCCTCTTCTATATCAATCCGCTGAGGCAGGCTAGGGCTTTATTTTAATTGTAGGGAAAAGCTGCAGAAGATTACTCCGCCTGTCCTGAAAGTGGTAGTCACCTGTTTGCCCCGAACCGCGTTGCCCAGCTCGGTTTTCAAGAGGAAGGGACACCACCAGTCCCTGGCTCTCGGCCCACTAGGATCCTGCAAAAGAAGCACTGCACCAAGTTCCTGGGCCCCAGGTAGGAGAAGTCGGCCGGACTAGGTGCAGAAGGAGACAGGTTTGCTACCTGTATTGATTCACCCCACGATGGCTCCCTGCAGCACTGATGACTTTCCGACTTTCCTCTATCCTCACCTGCCAGCTGCGGCGGAGGTAAGGGGGGTTTCTATGCTTCAGTTTGTAAATGAATGGTAAGCTGCTCAGCACAGAGCACTTCACATTCATTCACTGTTCAGTGCAGCTGAGGCTGCAGAGAAGGGGACTGGGGAATCTCTGTCCTCATTCTCTTTCTCTGTCTCAAAAGTGAGATATTAGTGGTCTGCTTATGTAGCACTGCCCCCTAGGGAGCTGCTGAGTGTGGATTCCCCTGGGTTACCCATAGCAACAGTCTGTAAAACTTATCACTTTAAGACTTGGCTTAGACAATGAACAGTCCAGGGGATTTGTTTTTTTTTTTGTGTTTTATTTTAGAACTTGGATGGAATGAGTGGGATACTCAAACTTGAACTAAGCACAATTTCTAACACACTGTAACGTTCATGCGTTTTTGTTTGTGGATGGATTTACAGCTGCAGAATTATTACACTCAGTAGCCTTGTAGAGAATCTGTTGAACAACATATCCAACTCTCAGGACTTCATCACCGTGTACAGCCTGTTATATACTATATATATATTAATAGATGTTTAATGGAGGGATAGAGTATATGAGGATATATAGATGAGAGACAGGCTATTGTATGGTGAGCACTAGACGTAGTATAGGAGAGTTGCAGGTGATGGTAAGCAGATAGGTTCTGATGTCAAGTATAGTGCAGATGGTAAGAGGACACAGATGGAGTATACTTTAGACTGAGTAACCTAGTGCAAGGATAGTTCAAGGTAGTCCCGAGAGCTAACAGTCTTATGCAGATGATAGTGAATAGATAGATACAGATAGTCTTGGTAATTGCAGTAGATGACAGTAGGAGATTGGTTAGTAAGAATCCCCTGCGGGGTACTTATCACTTAGATAGGTTAGGAATAACAGTGTCCATTGGAGAGGGGTGATCCCGTAGTGGGATACGGATCACCAGCGAGGTTTCCGGCTTTAGTTCAGCAAGGAAGGTATGTCAGCAGCTCCGACTTCTCAGGCGTAGGTGCGATGAACATGTGGGTTTGAACGAGCGATGAGTGAGAGCAAACCGGCGATTGAAATAGCCGCTCATAGCGGCGCTCGGCAGTGATGTCATCCGGTCTTAAAGATGTATGCGTCCTTTGTTATACAAGATGGGACGCAAGGAGAGGAGAAATATAGGAACAAGGGTACCATAGGTACCGGAACATTACAGTACCCCCCCCCCCTTAAGGCCGGCTCCGGAAGGCCTCTAGAACTGTTTTCTCTGGATATTTCGAGTGGAAATTGCGAATCAGTCTAGGGGCATGGATATCGGAGGTATCCAGCCAGGTGTCATCTTGGGGCCCATAATTCTTCCATCGTACAAGATACTGGAGTCTTCTTCTATTGAAATGGGAATCCAAAATTTCTTTTATCTCAAATTCTTCTCCACCCTCCACTTGTACAGGAGGTGGAGGTGAGATAGTAGGCCTTATTCCTTGGTTAGGAACATGGGGCTTCAGTAGAGACACATGGAAGACAGGATGTATCTTGAGGTCTACTGGCAATGTGAGTTGTACTGCAGCTTTTCCAATAAGCTTCTCTATTGGAAAAGGTCCCAGAAATAGAGGTCCAAGTTTTTTACTAGGGATCTTTAGTCTCAGATTTTTTGTAGAAAGCCAAACAAGATCCCCAATGGCATATTGGGGAGAGGGTTTCCTACGGAGGTCGTAGTATTTTTTTTGTTGGCTATAAGCATGAGATATGGTATTGTTGAGTAATCCCAGAGAATCCTTTATCTGGGCAAGATAATCAGATGCTACTGGATTACTTGATGGTAAGATACGTGGAGGAAGGAGTGTGGGATGAAACCCATAATTCAGGTAAAACGGACTTTGCTTAGTAGTGCTATGAGTAGCGTTGTTATAGGCGAATTCCGCCAGTGGGAGGAGATCTGCCCAATCGTCCTGTAGATACGAAGTATAGCAACGCAGGTACTGTTCAATGCACTGGTTAACTCTCTCTGTCTGTCCGTTGGTCTGAGGGTGGTAGGCAGAAGTAAGGTTACGCTCTATTCGCAGTATCTGACATAGAGCTAGCCAAAACTTTGAGATGAATTGTGAACCACGGTCAGACAGCAGTGTTTTTGGAATACCATGTAACTTAAAGACATGTTTCACAAGTAATTCCGCTGTTTGTTTGGATGAAGGTAGTTTTCGGATAGGGGTGAAATGTGCCATCTTGGTCAGATGGTCCACTGATACCAAGATGGTGTTGAATCCTTTGGAAGGTGGTAGTTCCACTATGAAATCTAAGGATACCACTTCCCACGGAACCTGGGGTATCGGTAAACTACAAAGTAATCCTGATGGTTTCGTGTTGTCAATTTTAGACCTTGCACAGATATCACAAGATGAAACGAACTTTTTTACGGTTGTCTTCATGTCTGGCCACCAAAATTGCCTAGTGAGTAGATTGAGAGTTTTAGTCATACCCATATGTCCTGCCATAGGTACATCATGCGACAATTCTAAGATCTTGGTTTGCATAGTAGGGGGTATGTATAATTTATCGTTGTAGTAGAGGAAGCCTTCTGTGTCAGTAGTTAGTTGTGGTGGAGGTGAATCCAACCCTATGCTGTGCAAAATCTCCTCTTTCAGTGAGCGAACGACTCCGAAAATACATTCAAGTGGTATTATAGGAACTGAGGGAACCTCAGTGCAATCTTTCTCGGCTAGTCGTGAGAGTGCATCCGCTTTTTTATTTTTGTCTGCGGGCGTGTAAGTTACTAAAAAATTAAATCTCAGAAAGAATAACGACCACCGTACCTGCCGGTGGGAAAGAGTTCTATTAGTCTGAAGGTATTGGAGGTTTTTGTGATCAGTATATATCAGAATTGGCAATTGAGTGCCCTCAAGTAGATGTCTCCAATTCTCTAATGCCAGTTTTATGGCTAATAACTCCTTCTCACCTACTGGGTAGTTCACCTCGGGGCTACTTAATGACTTTGAAAAGAAAGCAACTGGGTGAAGAGGTGAGGTGTTTGTTGGTTGTTGTGAGAGAACTGCTCCTACTGCCATATTAGACGCATCTACCTCCAAGATGTATTGAAGGGATGGGTCTGGATGGCATAGTATGGGAGCAGTAGTAAAGCTTGATTTCAGCAGAGAGAATGCTCCATTTGTTTCTTTTGACCAATTAAATGGTCTCTTCGTGCTTGTAAGTTGTGTGAGAGGTTTCACAATCGCAGAGAAGTTTTTAATGAATTTCCTATAGTAATTAGAGAATCCTAGGAACCTTTGTAATGCTTTGCGAGTGGTTGGCACAGGCCAATCCAGAATGCAGGATATTTTGCTCATGTCCATTTTGATTCCACTTTTAGATATAATATATCCTAGGAATAGTACCTCCTCTTTATGAAACAGACATTTCTTTGATTTAACATATAAGTTATGTGCAAGTAGTCTTGACAACACAAGTCTCACATGTTTTATGTGCTCAGGTAAGGAATGAGAATAGATAAGTATATCGTCCAAATATACTACCACACAAACATCAAGCAAGTCTCGGAATATCTCGTTTATAAAACGTTGGAAGGCTGCGGGGGCATTACATAGCCCAAATTGCATTACAAGGAGGTACTCAAACAGTCCGTATCTGGTTCTGAATCAGTGTTGCCAACCGTCCGTAGATTTACGGACAGCCCGTTAAAACAGGGCACTTTTCTCCTGCCCGTAAATGCCCGTAGCAGGAGAAAAGTGCCCGTAAATCTAAGGCGGCGGCGGCACTGTCAGAACTGCGCATGTGCGGCGCGCAGTTCCGGAGATCCCCGTCGGACGAGTGCCACGGCCGGCCTCTGCCTCCACCCCCGACGCCGCCTCCGCCCTCGACCCGGAGTTAATTACATCGGACGAGTCACTCTGCCACCCACGGCCCGCCTCTGCCTCCACCCCCGACACCGCCTCCGCCCCCGAGAGTTATTTACATCGGACGACGAGTGCCACCCACGGCCCGCCTCTGCCTCCGCCTCTCCTCATTTAAGTTTTCCCGCCTGTGTCCCTGGCCCTGCGTGAGGAAGCCGGCCCGGGAGTCGGGACTGGAGGAGGAGTACGAGACTACGGGGGGCGTGAGCTATGGAGGGGGGTCACCGTCACCTACCTATCCATGCTGCTGGGCACCATGCTGGCCACTGACCGACCGGCGTCCGATCAGCCGCAGGGTAAGTCAGACTCAGACTGAGCCGGCTCCTCTCATCTGGATGGAAGGGTGAGGGGGGGGGGGCACACACTGGCCCTGGCATCACGAGAAGTTGGAGAAGATGTTTCATGTGTAACTTGTACTGCCTTGCAATGATATGAGGGGAGCTACTTACCTACCCGTGTAATATCAGGGGAGCTACCTACCGGGTAGGTAAGTAGCTCCCCTGATATCACACAGGTAGGTAGGTAGATGGATGGGTATGTCCTTCATGTCCGCAGTGTCTGCCCACCTTCTGTAACATGTCCGCAGTGTCTGCCCACCCCCTTCACCATGTCCGCAGTGTCTGCCCACCTTCTGTAACATGTCTGCAGTGTCTGCCCACCTTCTGTAACATGTCCGCAGTGTCTGCCCACCCCCTTCACCATGTCCGCAGTGTCTGCCCACCTTCTGTAACATGTCCGCAGTGTCTGCCCACCCCCTTCACCATGTCCGCAGTGTCTGCCCACCTTCTGTAACATGTCTGCAGTGTCTGCCCACCCCCTTCACCATGTCCGCAGTGTCTGCCCACCCCCTTTACCATGTCCGCAGTGTCTGCCCACCCCCTTCACCATGTCCGCAGTGTCTGCCCACCCCCTTCACCATGTCCGCAGTGTCTGCCCACCTTCTGTAACATGTACGCAGTGTCTGCCCACCCCCTTCACCATGTCCGCAGTGTCTGCCCACCTTCTGTACCATGTCCGCAGTGTCTGCCCACCCCCTTCACCATGTCCGCAGTGTCTGCCCACCTTCTGTACCATGTCCGCAGTGTCTGCCCACCCCCTTCACCATGTCCGCAGTGTCTGCCCACCTTCTGTAACATGTCCGCAGTGTCTGCCCACCCCCTTCACCATGTCCGCAGTGTCTGCCCACCTTCTGTAACATGTCCGCAGTGTCTGCCCACCCCCTTCACCATGTCCGCAGTGTCTGCCCACCTTCTGTAACATGTCCGCAGTGTCTGCCCACCCCCTTCACCATGTCCGCAGTGTCTGCCCACCTTCTGTAACATGTCCGCAGTGTCTGCCCACCCCCTTCACCATGTCCGCAGTGTCTGCCCACCCCCTTCACCATGTCCGCAGTGTCTGCCCACCCCCTTTACCATGTCCGCAGTGTCTGCCCACCCCCTTCACCATGTCCGCAGTGTCTGCCCACCCCCTTCACCATGTCCGCAGTGTCTGCCCACCCCCTTCACCATGTCCGCAGTGTCTGCCCACCTTCTGTAACATGTCCGCAGTGTCTGCCCACCTTCTGTACCATGTCCGCAGTGTCTGCCCACCTTCTGTAACATGTCCGCAGTGTCTGCCCACCCCCTTCACCATGTCCGCAGTGTCTGCCCACCTTCTGTAACATGTCTGCAGTGTCTGCCCACCCCCTTCACCATGTCCGCAGTGTCTGCCCACCCCCTTCACCATGTCCGCAGTGTCTGCCCACCCCCTTCACCATGTCCGCAGTGTCTGCCCACCTCCTGTACCGTGTCTGACCAGAGTCTGCAGACTCTGATGTAAGGGGGAACTCTGTGCTGGCTGGGTTATGGTAACCCAACCTTCATGTAAATTTGAGAAATATGTTTTTTGACTTTTGTTTAACTTTAACACATTGCTAATAGCACTAGCTATATGTTTATAGTTAAAATATTGATATTTGCACGGTTTAGCACTGAAAATTGTTATTTTAGGTACTTTTTTCAGTGTCCGTAAAAAATTGGTGCTGTCCGTAAATTTTGGACGTTCTGCCAGTAAATTTCCCTCCGGGGGGTTGGCAACACTGTTCTGAATGCCGTCTTCCATTCATCCCCTTTACGGATTCAAATTAAATTGTATGCCCCTTTTAGGTCCAATTTTGAAAAGAAAGAAGCCCCACGCACCTGTTCGATAAGTTCAAGAATAAGAGGTAAAGGATAACGATCCTTTATTGTGATGGCATTTAATTGTCTGAAATCAATGATAGGCCTAAGGCTAGAGTCCTTATTGCGGACAAAGAAAAGCCCAGCAGCAGTGGAGGAAGTAGAAGGTCGGATGAATCCTTTTGCCAAGTTTTCATCCAGATACTCCTTAAGGTGAGAGAGTTCATCCTGTGAGAGAGGATATACATGTCCGTAAGGCAACTTGCTATTAGGGAGCAGATCGATACAACAATCATAGTCCCTATGAGGAGGTAGCATTTGAGCGTTTTTCTCGAGGAAAACCTCCGATAAATCTTGATAACACTTAGGAATAATGTCATCTGGCAGTACAGACAGGATCCTATCATGTGTGGGGAGGTTACACGTCGTCTCGCAATAGTGAGAAGAGAAGGCTAACGTTCTTGTTTTCCAATCGATGATTGGTTGATGTATGTGTAACCAGGGAAGTCCCAAAATGATTGGAAAATGTGGCGAAGTTAATACATCAAAGGTGGTGGTCTCCACATGAGACTCGCCAGCAGTTACAAGAAGTGCCTGTGTCTGGCTGGTGATAGGACCAGAGGATAAAGGGGTACCGTTAATAAAACTAACGGAGACAGGTTTGGGTTTTGAAACAATAGGTATTTTATTAAGGGAGACAAAACAAATGTCAATGTAGTTTCCACAAGATCCTGTGTCAATCATAGCCTTGGTGGTGATCCTAGTTTGGTCCCACTGCAATGTTAATTGAACAAAAAGATAATGATTAGGAAAGGAAGTTGTGAGTCCCCCTAGCAAGACATTTGAACACTCACCCTCTTTTCTGCGGACAAGAGGACAGTCGTTTACCAGATGATTCGGGGATGCGCAGTACATGCAAAGATGTTCGGTTTTCCTCCTGGCACGTTCAGAAAGGGTCAGAGGTGGACGTATCATTCCTACTTCCATAGGAGTAGGGTCAGCAGGCAACATCCGAGAAGGACTGGAAAATGGTGAGCCCATCTTCTCAGCCTTTCTTTCTCGTAGTCGTCTGTCAATATTGATACTGGTCTGGATCAGTCCCTCTAGAGTGCCAGGTAAATCCGCTCGGGCGAGCTCGTCTTTAACGGCCTCAGATAGGCCGAGTCTAAACTGCGTTCGCAAAGATGTGTCGTTCCACCCTGAATCAGGGGACCATCTTTTAAAATTCGCCACGAAATCTTCAACAGGTCTCCTTCCTTGTTTTAGGGCCCGTAACTGGGTGTCAGCGGTACTCTGCTTGTTGGGGTCTTTATATAAAGTAGCAAGTTGTGCTAGAAATAAGGGATAAGAATTAAGGAGTGGATCATCCTTTTCAAAGAGAGCATCTGCCCAGGCCCGGGGTTCACCCGTTAAATAGGAGATGATGGTACAAACCTTAATTTGGTCAGTGGTGTAGGTTAGAGGTTTTAACAAAAAAAACAATTGACATGCGTTTTTAAATTCACGGAATTTGCTCCGATCACCAGAAAACACTATAGGAGGGTTTATCTTAGGCTCACGGGGCTGAGCAGCAGGAGGCTGTGTGAGACGGCCAAGCTGCTGTCTCAAGGTTTGATTGTCATTTTTTACCTCTGTAAGCGCATGGATCAATGCATCTACTTGTTGTTTTAATTGTAGTACATGAGTGGATAATTCTGCTGAATCCATATTTTTTTTAAAGGCTCGTTCAATCTGTAACGTTCATGCGTTTTTGTTTGTGGATGGATTTACAGCTGCAGAATTATTACACTCAGTAGCCTTGTAGAGAATCTGTTAAACAACATATCCAACTCTCAGGACTTCATCACTGTGTACAGCCTGTTATATACTATATATATATTAATAGATGTTTAATGGAGGGATAGAGTATATGAGGATATATAGATGAGAGACAGGCTATTGTATGGTGAGCACTAGAAGTAGTATAGGAGAGTTGCAGGTGATGGTAAGCAGATAGGTTCTGATGTCAAGTATAGTGCAGATGGTAAGAGGACACAGATGGAGTATACTTTAGACAGAGTAACCTAGTGCAAGGATAGTTCAAGGTAGTCCCAAGAGCTAACAGTCTTATGCAGATGATAGTGAATAGATAGATACAGATAGTCTTGGTAATTGCAGTAGATGACAGTAGGAGATTGGTTAGTAAGAATCCCCTGCGGGGTACTTATCACTTAGATAGGTTAGGAATAACAGTGTCCATTGGAGAGGGGTGATCCCGTAGCGGGATACGGATCACCAGCGAGGTTTCCGGCTTTAGTTCAGCAAGGAAGGTATGTCAGCAGCTCCGACTTCTCAGGCGTAGGTGCGATGAACATGTGGGTTTGAACGAGCGATGAGTGAGAGCAAACCGGCGATTGAAATAGCCGCTCATAGCGGCGCTCGGCAGTGATGTCATCCGGTCTTAAAGGTGTATGCGTCCTTTGTTATACAAGATGGGACGCAAGGAGAGGAGAAATATAGGAACAAGGGTACCATAGGTACCGGAACATTACACACACTAATTGTAATGAGTGCAGCAAGGCCGCTGCTTCACCTTGCCACTGAAGTAAAGTAGAAGATAAGTTCCTGACTGAATTTCTCTTCAGGGTCCTGACTTGGCACCCTTCCTGGGCAGACCCCTGGCAAGCTTCCCAGTACTCACGGACACTGTTTTTCCCTGGATTGCTCTGCCTTCAGCTCCACTTGTCAGTATCCTGGACCTCCTGGCTCAGCATCACACACTTGGTCCACTAGGCCGACTGCCTGTGACCACCTTTCTTACTGACAGGAGGAGAAACAAACCGTCACTCTCCTCCTGGGACCTGGCTTTCCCCCAAAGACGCCCTGTCACATGTGCCCCTGGCTTTTATGACCCATCCCAGGATGCACCACTGTTGTGCCCTCCCACTAGGACAGCCACAAAAGCCTGTGTGTCACTGGCTAGGTTTCCTCCACTGTCCAACAGGCTCCCCTATTTGATACAGTGCGGACACTCCCTCAGACCAAGTGAATCACACATGGACACATGTAACAGGCAAAACTACTGATCAGGTTCCCCTGATAAGCAGACGGAGCAAACAATGCTTTTACCTAGCACCTACCTAGGAGGATGCTACACTTAGAACCCTGATATTTCACCAAAGCCCCCCAAACAAAGCTGTTAAAAAAAAAGCATCCACTGCCCTACTGACACCGCCCACTGCCCTACTGACACCACCTACTGCCCTACTGACATCGCCCACTGCCCTACTGACACCGTCCACTGGTTTACTGACACCACCTACTACCCTACTGACACCACCCACTGCCCTACTGACACCACCCACTATGCTCCTGACACCATTCTCTGCCCTACTTATATTGTCCACTGCTTTATGGACACCAATATCTTCTCTACTGACAGTGTCTACTGCCCTACTAACTCATACCATCCACTGTTCTACTAACGCCAATCACTGTTCACTACGCTCCTTACACTGTCCACTAATCTACCAACACTGTCCACTGCTCTACTGACATTGTCCACTGCTCTATTGATACCATCCTTTGTCCTACTAACATCCATCACTGCCTTACTGACTTATATTCATTCGCTATTGTAACACAACTGGGTGGGCTCAGGGCGCAGTGCCCTTTTTTGAAGCCTATTAGAGCCTCTGGCAAGTACTTTATTTTGACAGGTACCCCCTCCCCCACTTCAAGTTAGAAGCGGCAGCGATCTGAGAGAAAGTTCAAACCCCCTTTCCCCCCGCAGCCTTCTGGGACACAGAAGACTGTGGGACCATTCACAAAGCGCAGTGCGGCTCGCACATGCGCAGTTGGAAGCTGGCTGTGAAGCGCAAGGCTTCACTGCTGGTTTCTCTTAGTGAAGGTGTCGGCTCCGGCATCTGAAGCTGATTGAAGAATCGGCTTGGCCGAGGACAGCGCTGGATCCAGGGGCAGGTAAGTGTCCTTATATGAAAAGTCAGCATACTGTAGCTGACGTTATATTTTTTGATTGGAGACTGGAGCTCGTCTTTGAGCTTCCATCGCCAAGTGACAGGACCCACAGCAGGGTCAGGGGGAATCAAGCTGCATTCTTCAGTATACCATTCTCTTTCCAATGGCTCTTCCATAGTTCTGCCCAGCTGGGTATGCTCCCAGGCTGCACACTCATTCCCAAGCTCCTCCACTACTCACATCAGAGGACTCTGTCCAGGTTTTCAAGGTCTTATTGTCCCTGCTGCAGGATCCACGGGAGAAAGGACGACTACAGCTAATCCTTTTAAGTTCTGTACCACCTTGCCTGGGACTTCAGCCCTGCAAAGGGCCCTTTTGATCAGCTTTGCAGGAGACTACATCTTAGCAGCTATGGGGTATCTCACACCCATGCCCTGTCTACCTAGGCTCCTTCTACACTGGCAATTTTTCTGAGCACTATCTACGCACATGCCATCACTTAGGGGGTCAGGAGGGCACAATGCTGGGATCAGGAGGGCACAATACAGAGGGGTCAGGATGGCACAATACTGGGATCAGGAGAGCACAGTACAGAGGCGTCAGGAGGGTGCAATACTGGGATCAAAAGAGCACAGTACAGAAGTGTCAGGAGGGCACAATACTGGGATCAGAATGGCACATTAAAGAGGGGTCGGGAGGGCACAATACTAGGATCAGGAGAGCACAGTACAGAGGGGTCAGGAGGGCACAATACTGGGATCAGGAGGGCACAATATTGGAATCAGGAAGGCACAATACAGGGATAAGGAGAGCACGGTACAGCTTTTGGGACGCTGCTCAGGACACGACTAATCTGGGACAGCTTAGTAAAAAGCGTAAATTGCCCAGCGAATCTGGGACAGTTGGCAAGTATGATGTAATGCAAGACTATCATGGGGCCCCCATACACCTGGGGCCCCTGGGCAGTGCCCAAGTATGCCCATGTATTAAGACAGTCTGTTAACACCAACATCTAAATAAACATGGTCACCCCAAGATCACATACTAAAAAAATGAATGTTAGGACATTAGGACAGGGAGCAAGAGAGTTTAAATCATCATTACTAAAAATCTATTCAAAAACAGTTGGAACCAGGAGTAGCATAGTTTAAAGTAGAACTGTGGTTAGGCTATGGTCAGTAAAATATGTAAATATTCTTAAAGTGGTTGTAAAGACTGAAGGTTTATTTTCCTTCATGCATTCTATGCATGAAGGTAAAAAACCTTCAGTGTGCAGCTTCCCCCTCAGCCCCCTTATACTTACCTAAGCCTGATCTTTATCCAACTATGTGTACGAGACCCGAGGCTCTCCCGGGTCTCTCCCTCCTGATCGGCTAAGATGCAGCAGGAGTTATTGGGTCCCGCTGCTGTCAATCACAGCCAGTGAAGTGGGGCTGAGCTGCGCTCTCCGTGTCCTATGGACATAAAGAGCTGGCTCGAGAGCGAGCATGCACAAGTGCACCCACAGCAAACGGCTTGCTATAGGGCAGTAATGGTGAACCTTGGCACCCCAGATGTTTTGGAACTACATTTCCCATGATGCTCTATTACACAGCGGAGGGCATGAGCATCATGGGAAATGTAGTTCGAAAACATCTGGGGTGCCAAGGTTTGCCATCACTGCTATAGGGGCACTCAGCAAAGGGGAGGGGCCCAGAGCGCTTGCGGGGGACCAGAGAAGAGGAAGATCGGGGCGGCTCTGTGCAAAACCATTGCATAGAGCAGGTAAGTATAACATGTTTGTTATTTTTTTTAATAAGATTTTTTTCTTTACAATCACTTTTAGCCTGGGTTTACACTAGTGCATGCGGAACACCGCATGTGATTTGCACAGGAATCGCACCGCATTCCTGTTCACATCACATGCGATGCCTGTGCAGTGCAATTTGAGCCATACATTTTGTATGGCTCAAATCGCATCGCATCTGCACCAAAATAGTGAAGGACTCTTTTTTTCCCCCGCGCCTGAATCATATTGCATAGGTGTTAACACCCACGCAATGTGATTCTGCCAATCGCACAGCATTTTGCAATCTGTTTTGGGTGTCGTTAATGTAACATTGGGCTGCTTATCCAATATACTGATAGGTAGCAGAAAAGCAAACTGATGGCTAGCTTACAGCATCCTGACAATGTTGCTGCAAATTGTAAGCCTGCAGCTTAGTGTTGTCAGCCTTCAGCAGGAAGTGCTGTTACTGTCAGGATATTTTCTATTTGCTTTAGAAAACTGTATGCAATAATTCATGTTGCCAGGCATCACAAAAAAAATGCACTTTATACCAGTGTTAATTTTGGCAGCAAATTTCAATTTAGTTTTAGTCTTAGTCTTAGGACTAAAATGGCATTTTAGTTTTAGTCCCATTTTAGTCTTCTGCAAGTGTTTTAGTTTTAGTCGTATTTAGTCGACTAAAACGTCCTACATTTTAGTCGACTATAACTCATTTTAGACATCTATAATCGAATGGGTGTAGTTCAATTGTAATTTGTAATGCATTATTTAAGCATTTTTCTACAATTTCCAAACTCATTATATACTACTGCTGGTCCTGGAGTGAAAAATCTAATATGTTATTATTTATGGTATTAAGCTTTGAGCATGCACCAGTGTTAATTTTGGCAGCAAATTTCGATTTAGTTTTAGTTATAGACTTTTGACTAAAATGCCATTTTACTTTTAGTCGTATTTTAGTCTTAAGACTAAAATGCCATTTTAGTTTTAGTCGTATTTTAGTCATCTGAATTGTTGTAATTTTAGTCGTATTTTAGTCGACTAAAATTGTGTTAATTTAGTCGACGAAAACGTTTTAGTCAGTTTTAGTCGACGAAATTAACACTGCTTTATACATCAGCTCATTTATAGCATCAGTAGCTTCGAAACTTTCTTGTGGGAAATCCTCTGGTCTTGTGTACCCAGACACATACTCTTTATGGAAAAATAGATTTTTGCTCCTGCGTTTGAGAAGTGCTGTGCGGTTTGATCGTTAACAAGGTGACTCCAACGGTTTAGACGCCTTAATGACTGTGCTGCCACTCTAAACAGGTCAGGGAAACCCAGGTAGAGCTCTAAAAAAGAAAAGAATATAGAGGGCGCATGAGCCTAGCGCATTATCTTTTACAACAATTTATTGTGTTAAAAAAGTATGCACATCATACTCACAAATATGAAGAAATTACAAGCAAGGTAAAAAGTATATGTCCACCAAGTTTCCATTCAGCATGGTCTAATGGTTGGAGATAGTCGTGGAATGAAGACCTCCAAAAATAGCTGACATGTTTCGAGGAAGTCCCCTCTTCTTCAGAGCTGGATTTGGACTGCAGGTAGATGGTCCTTAAATGATCAGAATGTCCCATGACCTCTAGCAATGACCCTTCCCATCATAGATGGGCTAATCAGGTCAGGTCATATAGTAGGGTGAATCTCAATGTAAGTGTGTATGTGTATATACACATACACACCCAAAGCAAATAACACGCACAGATATACAGTAAGTCTACTACAATAAGCTTTTCCTTGGAAAAAAGAAGCTTAAAACAGAAGGATAAAAATATTATTATGTGTGTATATATATATATATATATATAAGTGTATATCTATAATTATGAAGACTCGTGTCCTATCCTGCACTAGGAAGTGCGATTAGGACCAGGACTAACCACCGTAAATTCCTTCTCAAATAGGCACACCAAATATAGCTCAAACCAGACATCACAAAAATTAAATAGAAATAAAATAAATCAAAAAATGATGATGCATGTAGGGCCAAATTGCAGCGTAGTGTGTACCGAGTTCCTGTGTTACTCTGATATTGCAGCTGTGCTTATTGGACAATAGCTCCATGATAATGATGTTGGTTTTTTAGTGCTGATATTTTAATATTTTAGTGTTTTAGGGTGGCTGGACATACTCTTTATGTCCTTTATTAAAACACGTAGCTCTGAAATTAATTATTTTGGTGCTGAACATAGGACTATAAAAAATAGTCACCTTAAGAAATATTTTTTTTTTATTGAACCCACTAACTTCAGTGCCTCCCAGGGCCTTTTTAAACATAAAAAGGGAGCAGTTGTATTAGGGGAGTATTCAACAGTTCATAATTCTAGGGACAGGGCCCACTATGCTATTCACTAGGGATCGACCGATTATCGGCAAGGCCGATATATCGAAGGCCGATATGCACTTTCCCCAATATATCGGAATCGGCCCCGGAAGTTACCGATATTGCTGATATTGTGTGTGGCGCACACGTGACGTCATTGCGTGTGTTGCTTCACGTGTCTCCGCGCGCTGGCCTTTAATTTGACACATTCGGCCTTCTAAGACCGCCTGCCACGCCTCGGACAGTGTGTGCAGCTGCAGTTTGGTCACGGTGCCAGTCAGCCAGCCACCCACAGGCCCTGGCCTCAGCCACCCACCACAGGGTGCCAGCCAGCCAGCCACAGCAGGGTGGAGGCCGCCAGCCATCAATCCACAACAGGGTGCCAGGCTAGCATCCAGCCACCCAACCCACAACAGAGTGCCAGCAGCCAGCCACCCACCCCACAACAGGGTTCCAGCAAGCCACCCATCCACATGGTGACACCAAGCCAGCCACCCACCACAGTGTTCAAGCAAGCCAGAACACACCCCCACAACAGGCCAGGGTGAGTGACACCAAGCCAGCCACCCACAACAGGGTGACACCAAGCCAGCCGCCCACAACAGGGTGAAACCAAGCCAGCCACCCACCACAGTGTTCCAGCAAGCCAACCACCCACAACAGGGTGACACCAAGCCAGCCACCTACAACAGGGTGACACCAAGCCAGCCACCCACCACAATGTTCCAGCAAGCCAGCCACCCACAACAGGGTGACACCAAGCCAGCCACCCACAACAGGGTGACACCAAGCCAGCTACCCACAAAAGGGTGTAACCAAGCCATCCACCCACCACAGTGTTCCAGCAAGCCAGCCACCCACAACAGGGTGACACCAAGCCAGCCACCCGCCACAGTGTTCCAGCAAGCCAGCCACCCACAACAGGTTGACACCAAGCCAGCCACCCACCACAGTGTTCCAGCAAGCCAGCCACCCACAACAGGGCGACACCAAGGCAGCCACCCACAACAGGGTGCCAGCAAGCCAAACACACTGCCAGGCGTCAGCCACCGACCCACAACAGGGTGCCAGAAAGCCACCCACACTGCCAGGCGTCAGCCACCGACCCACAACAGGGTGACAGCAGCCAGCCATCCCACAAAAGGGTGCCAGCAAGCCACCCACACTGCCAGGCATCAGCCACCAACCTACAACAGGGTGACAGCAGCCAGCCACCCCACAACAGGGTGCCAGCAAGCCACCCACACTGCCAGGTGTCAACCACCAACCCACAACAGGGTGCCAGCAAGCCACTCACACTGTCAGGCGTCAGCCATCGACCCACAACAGGGTGCCAGCAAGTCACCCACAGCAGGCCAGGCTGCCAGCAGCTAGCCAGCCAATTTTTAACCTTATTGTCTCTTTCAAATTGCAATTGAGATGGATGAAGACAGAAAAAGTAAAAGTGTGGTCTGGGACTATTTCTCGTCTCAACCATCTCCAGGAAAAGCAGCAGTGTGCAGCACATGCACAAACAATATAAGCATGTTATATCATGCAGCACAGAATAAACAAAATTAATATCAATGTGATTTTGAAATACCTCCTCCACTATCCCAGGCAACAATAACAGATATGTTTCAGAAAAAAACAGGTGTCACAGTCTAGATTCAGATGGAAGATCCCAACTGCTGGACAGAGTATTCACAGAGATGATGGTCACTGATAACCAGCCATTTATAATGGTGTCTGACTCAGGATTTAAGCAGTTGATGTCCATACTTGAGCCAAGGTACACACTGAAGAGTGAGAAGTATTATTGAACCGAAATGCTGGGAAAGATTCACCAAAAGGTTGTTGAGAAAGTAAAGGCTATGCTGCAACCAGAGAATGCTGGCAACTCACTCTCATTCACAACTGACTGCTGGTCAGGAGGAGGACAAGCAGAGTCACTAATGAATCTTACATGCCACTTCTTTGACAATGGATGGACAAAAAGGTAATTGGTCTTGATTACAAAAGTGATGCAAGGATCCCACACCAGGGAGTACAGAAGAGAAATGTTTCTAGGCATGCTTGAAGAATGGGGAATCACCAAAGACTAAGTGATACTTGTGCTCCTTTGAGACAGCGGAGCAAACATGCGGAAAGGACTGAGGCTTGCTGATATGTCAGACCTCAGTGCCATGGCACACAACACCCTCCAACTTTCAAATGATGGTCTGTCAAGCCAGAGAGCTTTGATTGATATATGTTTTGTGAAGCATGAAGAGATTAAAAATGTTGTGCTGGCAAGTCATTTTAATCCTCGAGACAAGAACCATGCTTTCTCTTCTGATAATGTATTGACCAAGGCAAAACAATGGCTGACAGAAGATATTCAACATGAGGTGCAGGAGGTTTCTGCGGAAAAGACAAGTCCAGAACAGCATTTTTATAACCTGAAAGAGCATCATGCTGCAAAAACAGAAAAATGTCCAAAAAGACAACGAACAGAAGAGAATTTTCTTCATCGTGGTCGAATTGATCATGACATTTTCAGTGTTTTATTGGGGCCTCATGCGGAGGATTCTTCTGAATCTGCAATAATGAGCCTGGATGATCACCTTCATCTGTATTTGAAGGAACAAGTAATTGGCAGAAGAAGTGGTGATCCTCTTCAGTGGTGGAAAGAAAATGAGGCACGCTACAAAAGACTTGCTTCCCATGCAATGTTAGCAGGTTAATGAAGTGGCAGCATTATATGAAAAAAAAAGAAGCCGTTTAACCACTTAACGTCTAGCCACGCAGACCTACTTCGGCTGACTTTGCGTGGTTGTACCGGGGTGATGCCTCTAGCTAGAGGCATCATCCTGGTACTGTTTTTTTAGAGCCGATGTGGCTCAGGACCCCCGGGACCCGAGCACCCAGCCGGCACGTCTGCCGGCTGGATGGAGTCCCGATCAAAGCCGGAAGCGGCTTAGATCGGGCCTCCGATGACGTAACCCCGAGGCGGCGTCCATGACGTCACGTCCAGGTTACTCTGCTGCTAAAGGCGGCAGATCCAAAAAGCGACAGTATTCAAAAATGCTGTTTTTGGCGTTTTGAATACATGGAAGTGTAGTGGAGGGGTCTAGGGTCTTTTAGACCCTCGATCCCTCCATAAAGAGTACCTGTCACTGCATATTGCTGTCACAAGGGATGTTTATATTGCTTGTGACAGCAATAAAAGTGATCAGATTTTTTTTTTTTAAAACTGTGTTAAAATAATAAAAAAATAAATAAATAAATAGAAAAAAAAATAAATCATTTAGCCGCCCCCGTTGCCGTTAGCTTGCGCATGAAAGAAAACGTATATGGAAGTCACGCCGCAAATGAAATCGCTGTTCAAACCACTCATGTGAGGTATCGCCGCGATCACCAGAGCGTGAGCAATAATATAAAAAAAAGAGCTACACTCTAACTTTAAACTGGCAACCGTTAAAATTTTTAAAATTGTCGCCTATGGAGATTTGAATTGACCGTAGTTTGTCGCCATTCCGCGGGTGTGCCCAATTTTACCATAACATGTTGGGTATCTATTTACTCAGGGTGACATCATCTTTCACAATATGCAAAAAAAATAGGCTAACTTTACTGTTTAGTTTTTTTTTTAAATGCAGTGAAATGTGATTTTTCGTAATTTTTCCAAAAAAATGGCGTTTGAAAGACCGCTGTGCAAATACCGCGAATCTTTGCTAAAAAAATATATATAATGTTTGGGGGTTTTAAGTAGTTTTCTAGCAACAATCACTGATTTAAACTTGTAAACAAAATGTGTTTAAAATAGGCTTAATGGTAAAGTGGTTAACAGGTGAACATGAACATGCTGAAATGTTCTGCTTTCTGCAGTATAATATTGTTCTACGTAACTGGGTGTATTGAAAAGTGTAGTAGTACTAGTGCCCACTCCAATCCACTGTCTAGCTTTTGTCTAGCTTTTTATCTAGCAGTTTTGCACTGACTGCAGCAGTAGTCCACTGACTCCAGTCCAATCCACTGTCTAGCTTTTTTTCTAGCATTTTATCACTGACTGCAGTAGTGATTAAAATCATTGCAGTTAGTGCACTACTGCAGCGGTAGTCCACTGACTCCAGTCCAATCCACCGTCTAGCTTTTGTCTAACTTTGTTTCAAGCAGTTTTGCAGTGACCGCAGTAGTGATTAAAATCATTGCAGTGAGTGCACTACTGCAGCAGTAGTCCACTGACTCCTCCAATCCACTGTCTAGCTGTTGTCTAGCTTTTTTTTCTAGCAGTTTTGCACTGACTGCAGTAGTGATTTAAAATCATTGCAGTGAGTGCACTATTGCAGCAGTAGTCCACTGACTCCAATCCACTGTCCAATCCAATCTAATCCACTGTTGTCTAGCTTGTTTCTAGCAGTTTTTCTGCCACTGACTGCGCTGCTGCAGTAGTGATTTAAAATTATTGCAGTGAGTGAGTGCACTTCTACAGCAGTTTATGCTGTTAATACATAAACATTAACATGTTCAGTAGCAGATTTGTGTTAAAATTTGTGTTTATTTTGCAAAACTTTAAATGTACAAAATATCGTCCCATATCGGGCGATACTGATATACGATGGCCAAAATATCAGTATTGGTATTGGCAACAAAAAACCAATATCGGTCGATCCCTACTATGCACTATTCTAGCTGCCGATATCTGGAATTGCAGGACTATTCCTCTTAAACTCTGCCTACATACTTATGTACTGTAGGTGTTGTTTGAGGATATTGAATCTGTTGTGCTGATACAGCAACTAGCAACCTAAAATATAGAGGGCTTAAAGGAGGTGGATCCTATGGATAACTGCTGTGATCTTTAGAAGTACAGCCAAAGCTTTAGCTTTACTACTCCTATGGATCACAGGAGTGCAATTCGTTTTCGGCTGAAGTCCGCTTTCTGCTGACTTTACAGAAGTCAGTCCAGGCACCGCGTCATCGCAACAATGGAAGTCGGGATCCGCCAGGTGCCTAGACCGACACCTGGCTCAGCCTCACAATGAGCCAATGAGAGCCTGAGCTGGCGGCTCTCCGCCCCTCCACAGTTCAGCGCTCCAATGAGCAAGGAGGGGGTCAGCAGCTTTCTCAGGGAGCCGTCAAAACCGAGCAATCGGCCGTGTTCGATCGCTCGGTTTTCAATGTAGAGGCGACGGGGGACAGATGCAGTATCGGACCGATGCTACATCCACCTAGGTAAGTATCTATCTGAAAAATAAAACAAAGCCATTCTTCTCTTTTAATAGGTTATTCCACTAAAATCTGTGACTGTTGGAAGGTTGTAATGAAGTGCCACTATTGCTAAAAATAATGTCATGGCTGGTTTATAAATATAGCCAAATAATATTGATAATAATAATAATACAGGCCTCTCAAAAAGTAAATATTAGCTTGTATAAATAAACATTAAGTAAAATTTTACCTAACTTAGGCCCCATTTACACATACGATCCGTTCAGTTCATCAGTTCAGTCACGTCAAAATGTATCAGTTTTCCATCAATTTTTCATCCGTTTTTCATCTGTTTTTCATCAGTTGTCATCCGTTTTTCGTCAGTTGTTATCCGTTTTTCATCCGTTTTTCGTCAGTTGTTATCCATTTTTCATCCGTTTTTCGTCAGTTATCTGTTTTTCATCCGTTGTCATCAGTTTTTCATCCGTTGTCATCCGTTTTTCGTCCGATCCGTTTTTTTTGACGGATGAAAAATAGGGAATTTATACTTTCAAAAAAATGGACATTGACGGAAGCGGATGAAAACGGATGTTAACTGATGATCATCCGTTGTCATCTGTTTTTACATAGAGATACATTGATGTCCGTTTTACATCCGTCAACGGATGGATGAAAAACGGACAAACGGACAGCATGTGTGAAAGGGGCCTTAAAGTATAGCTACTGGCAAAACTTTTTTAAAAGTTTTGGGTAGAGTGGTGAGGGATTAGAATGCTTGTCAGTTTTTATTGCTGTCTCTACCCCCAGTAGGAATATTCGCTCTCTATTTTTCCTTTTTACCATTATCATTAAAAAGTGCAAGTAAGAAAAAATTCCCAAATTTTGGGTTGTCCCTAGAAAAGTAATAGAGGGGAAATCTTCCAATGGGGACACTAGTTCTGGTGACCTGGGGTCCCCAAGGAATTCCCTTAATTTGCAGGGATTTCCTCTCGCTTCCTGTTTTGATATGGGGCAGGAAGTGAAGGGAAATCTCAGCAATGGACACAGATGGTGTACAAAAATCTGGTAGGGGTTATAACCCATCCTTGCTCTATCCAAAATGAGAAAAAAGTTTTGCCTATAGTTCTGCTTTAAGGCCCCTTTCACACGAGTGGTTCGATTTTAGCTTTTAGCTGTGGATAGAGGAACTTTTTTACCGCAGCTAAATGCAGACAATGCATCCCTATGGCCCCATTCACACACTGCGTTTAGCAACGTTTTCATACCATACGGTTTTGTGCATTTAGGAAAAAAAATTGACAGCGTCCAGGAGAAATTTACCGCAGCTATCTGTATATAAACGCAGTTAATCGCAGTACAAAGGAAAAATAAGTAAACAGTTGCTATACAAAAGGCAAGAAGTTACTACTGCAGGTAAACGCAGCCGTATATAAACGCAAGTAATCGCATATAAACGCAATGTTCAAATGTGAGTAATCTTTGTGCCAGGAGAGTTGGAATTTCAAAATAACAAAACATGCTTTTACCAGCGGCAGAACAACCACCCGTGTGAAAGGGGCCTAACACCAGAAGATGGGTTGCAAAAATAGCAGTTATAGCATTGATCCAGTCCAACTCTCTACAGCAGCTGATGGCCTACAGTCATCTTACTATGCAGGCTGCTGAATTAGATGGTCATAGTTGAGCTAGGTATTTGATGCTCAGTTCAACCACTTATCAGCTTGTCAGTGCATTGTACCTTGCAAATTTTGAAGGCATGTCAGAAGCTTACTATAGCACTGAGCTGCGTGGTCAGCTAGCTAATGCTAACTTTTGTTAACAATTTTTATGAAGTTGACTTAAAATAGAACAGAACTGCCCATTTTCATGCAATATTTTTTTAGAAATTGGTGTTTGCAGATGTGCCAGTCTCTTCCAGTTATTTGGGAGCTGGCAGAGACTGTCTGTACAGCGCAGCAAGTTTCAGCGCATGCGCACAAGTGCTGCCAGCTTCTGATGGATGAGCACTATAGCACATGGTGGCATTTGAATGCATGTCCAGAAATCAGTAACACAGTGTCTCTTAAGATAGCCATGACATAGCAATCTCAGGAGGCAGCAAGGACCTAGGTCAGAAACCAGGAAGTGCTGCCTTGCAGCACAAAGCAAACATAAAAGTACAAATTGTAATATGTTTCTTTAACATTTGTGTAAAAGAGAGAGGGGAAGGACAAAATAAACTTTTCTCTGTGAATTCTGTCCCTGGTTGTAGTGCAGTCTAAGCTTATAATTTGAAACATAAAATATTTAGCATTACAGGGGTCTTGTGGTGATTTTGGGAAATAAG
This sequence comes from Pelophylax lessonae, assembly GCF_965119305.1. Classification (NCBI taxonomy): domain Eukaryota; kingdom Metazoa; phylum Chordata; class Amphibia; order Anura; family Ranidae; genus Pelophylax; species Pelophylax lessonae. The sequence continues at coordinate 555,558,021 of NC_138769.1, read as the reverse complement.
ATGACCATATATTATGGTCCTGGTAACTCCTACCACTGTATGAAGCTCATCCTGCACATAATGTATGTAAAAATGTCTGGCTCTATATTTAGCACATTGTCAAGCAGGAGGGCCTACCCAGGGCATCAATACAAATCTTCAAGACAGCAGTGATAATCAATATATATTTGAAAGAATATATATGTATAGCCTCAAACACTAATGTCAGGTATCAGTAATTCCATTTTCATGTCTGCCTGAATCATGCTCTTACCCTGGGTTTTTTTCATAGACAAGGGGCTGATTTACTAGGCTGTTCACTTTGCAAGAGCAGTTGCACTCTGCAAGGAAATTGTCTCTTGAACTTCATAAATGAGGTGAAGCTCACTTTCCAAAGAATGCTCAGTCACTTGCAAGGAAAATAAAATAAAACTGTATTTTTGCTTGCACGTGATTGGATGATGGAAGTCATTTACTAAGTTCTGGAGCAAATTCCCTTGCAGATGTACTTGAAAAGTGAACAGTCTATTTGCCTTTAGTAAATCAAACCCATTATGTCTTGTTACAATGCCTTGAAAAGGTATTCATACCTCTTTAAATTTTCAACATTTTTTTATGTTACAACCAAAAACGTAAATGTATTTTATTGGAATTTTATGTGATCGACCAATACAAAGTGGCACATAATTGTGACGTGGAAGGAAAAGTAAATATGTAAAAAGTGTGGCGTGCATTTGTATTCAGCCTCCCTGAGCCAATACTTTACAGAACCACCTTTCACTGCAATTACAGCTCCAAGTCTTTTTGGGGATGTCTTCACCAGATTTGCACATCTAGAAAGTGAACTTTTTGCCCATTCCTCTTTGCAAAATAGCTCAAGCTGTGTCAGATTGGATGGAGAGCGTCTGTAAACAGCAATTTTCAAGTCTTGCCAAAGATTCTCAATTGGATTTAGGTCTGGACTTTGACTGGGCCTGTCTAACACATGAATATGCTTTGATCAAAACCATTCTATTGTAGCTCTGGCTGTATGTTTAGGTTCATTGTCCTGCTAGAAGATGAACCTTGGCCTCAGTCTCAAGTCTTTTGCAGACTCTAACAGGATTTCTGCTAAAATTGCCCTGTATTTTGCTCCATCTACCTTCCCATCAACTCTGACCAGCTTGTCCCTGCTGAAGAAAATCATCCCGACAACATGATGCTGCCACCACCATGTATCAAGGTGGGGATGGTGTGTTCAGGGTGATAAGTTTTCTGCCACACATAGCATTTTGCTTTTAGGCCACAAAATTCAATTTTGGTCTCATCTGACCAGAGCTCCTTCTTCCACATGTTTGCTGTGTCCCCCACATGGCTTCTCGCAAACTGCAAGCGGGACTTTTTATGGCTTTCTTTCAACAATGTCTTTCTTCTTGCCACTCTTCCATAAAGGCCAAATTTGTGGAGTGCACAACTAATAGTTGTCCTGTGGACAGATTCTGCCACCTAAATTGTTGATCACTGCAGCACCTCCAGAGTTATCATGAGGCTCTTGGCTGCTTCTCTGATTATTGCTCTCCTTGCCTGGCCTGTCAGTTTAGATGGACGGCCATGTCTTGGTAGGTTTTCAGTTGTGCCATACTCTTTCCATTTCGGATGATGGATTGAACAGTGCTCTATGAAATGCTCAAAGCTTGGGATATTTTTTTATAACTTAACCCTGCTTTAAACTTCTCCGCAACTTTATCCCTGGCCTGCCTGGTGTGTTCCTTGGCCTTCATGATGCTGTTTGTTCACTAAGGTCCTCTAACAAACCTCTGAGGGCTTCAAAGAACAGCTGAATTTATACTGAGATTAAATTATACACAGGTGGACTCTATTTACTAATTAGGTGACTTCTATAGGCAATTGCTTCCACTAGATTTTAGTTAGCGTATCAGAGGAAAACAGGGCTGAATACAAATGCACACCACATCATTCAGACATTTATCTGTAAAAAAATTTGAAAACCATTTATCATTTTCCTTCCACTTCACAATTATGTGCCACTTTGTGTTGGTCTATCACGTAAAATCCCAATAAAATGCATTTACATTTTTGGTTGTAACATGACAAAATGTGGAAAGTTTCAAGGGGTGTGAATACTTTTTCAAGGCACTGTATATACAGTTAGGTTGAATAAATCTCAGAAGCCAAGCATTTAATGTGTCCCAAAATGATTTACACCTTTCTTTTTAATCTTTATGATAATTGTGTAAAGAATATATTCTCTGGCTTTTTACAAGTGTCTGCTGGCTATTTGAGTGGACAACTAGCTTTATCTACTTTCATCCATGTATAGTATCATGTAGGACCCGAATAGGACTGAATTCTATCAGAAGCCACAATCACTACTGCCATGAACTTCATTAGATAGATTAATAAAGATGAGTCTGCGTTCAAGCTTAACTTGTTCACAGAATAATTGAAAAAGGCAGTGCTTGCCATTGAAATGAAGTTGACTTCTATTAAAAGGATGATCTCCCTCCTCTTCCTCTTTTATTCTCCCATCTTATAGCAGATTACTGTAACAAGATTGTGCAGTCATCCAAACATGGGCTGAAATAAAGAAGGGGTGGGAGTCCTAAATACATCTTTCCGGCTCAGGTTTAACTTCGCCCTCTCCAATCCCCGCCACTGAAAAGAGCAACTCTGAATCTGTTAATCTGTTTCTAATTAAAGCTAGGGGAGGGAGTCCTGTAAATATGACTTGATGTCCTAGTCCATTCAGGGTGATCGCTGGGAAAGTGCATCTCCTATTCTGTATGTGTGGGAAGGGACACCTCCTTAACAAGAGAGGATCAACACTATTTTGAATCATTTAATGTGTACTGTTTCATGGGTCAAGTCTTATAGTGAAAGGAAGTTTAACAAACGAAACTATTTCAATAAAGAAATTAGAATTATTTTGGAAGCAAATGTTGTAGAAGCCCAAATAAAATGGAAAAGTTTTAACATAGTATAGAATAAAAGATTTGGGCACATAATGACACATGAAATAAGAGATTCTGGATACATCATACATATGAAATAAAAGGTGGAAGCCAGCCACTTACAGTTGGAAAAAAACTACAAGGTGCGGATACTGTTCATTGTCAACCAAGTGCGTATTCCAAACAAGCCCAAAGAAACAAGAGAATAGATCTTATTTTCAAAAGAAGCATTGCCTCCCTTTATAGAGCAGATATGGACAGAATAGAACATATTTCAGCAGTGTTTACATTGACAAATACAGTAAACCCCCCTCCATTGCGGGGGTTACGTTCCGGACCCAGCCGCGAAAAGTGAAAATCCGCGAAATAGAAAAACCCTATTAAAATGCATTGTAGGCATGTTTTCTTTACTGTCACTGTACGTGTAAAAGCATTTTAAGGTCTTTAAACACACTTTTAAAACAATAGAAACTCATTTAAACACATAAAAGATACTGAGAGACATAGCAAGAGCTATGGAAAACACAAAAATATTTCATTTTTAATGATTTATATAGTAAAATAACATTACAAAAAAAAAAAACCGCAATATACCGGGACCGCAAAAACTGAACCGCGATGGAGCGGGGGTTTACTATATTCTCCCGAGATTTTGTTCTTATCTATAACTTTAAATGCTAGACCAAACTGTTTCTCTATGCAAAAAATAGAGTAAACCAGCACTACCTAATTTTAAGTAAAATATGACCATAGAATCCAATAAGTAGGAAAGAATGGACTTCCCAACTTTTCCCTATATTGTAGCATTTTTATTAACTGAAATGAGTAAGCGTAAATATAAAGGTGCCTGCTTCCCTATTGTGAACAACAAAGCTGCCTTACCAATAAACTGTGAAAACCAATATGGGAAATCAGCGCTAAAACAATTTAAACATAGTACAACAGTATTAAAAAGTCCATATAATAAAGTCCATAAACAACCGTTATGATCCCACACCAGAAAAAATGTGATCTTCTTATATCTGAAGAGTGCTCCTCCAGTGAATCACCTAGATTACCACCAAAGTGCTAGTGCCCACTCACCATAGCTCCAGTGACCTTTAAACCATACACCAAAGAGATCTTATAGTGTAGTATTTTCATGAATTATGAATACATCTCGCTTCTCCCTCTCGGGATCGGCGGTGGCTTTCCTGAAGACGCGATTTGGGAAACTAGCCAAAAGCGTTCCGGCTGCCGTCACTTGCAGTTTTCATCCGACATCATGTCCGGCCTGGACTTCCTTGATGTTGAAACACACTGATCCCGAGAGGCAAAAGCGAGATGGTATTTATAATATAAGACTGTATACATTTGTGCTGAGTCAGGGCACACATAAATGTGAGTACATTACTTTTTGTTGTTTTTTTAATTGGTGAATAAAAATACTACACTATAAGATCTCTTTGGTTTATGGTAGTGATATCATTGAAGAGAGAGAGGGAGACTGGGAATTATCAGGAGACCTAATGGAAGACTGTGATTGATTCTCAGGGACCTTTATTCATTTAGAGATCACTGGAGCTATGGTGAGTAGGCACTTCTCACTTTGGTGGTGGTCTAGGTGATTTGTTGGAGATATAAGAAGATGACATCATCACGGTTTTTATGGACTTTATTATATGCACTTTTTAATACTGTTGCGCTATGTTTAAGTTGTTTTAGTGCCAATTTCCCCTTTTGGTGTTTACATTATATGAGTGTTGGAGGTTGGTGCAATACCATTACTAGGCTACCAAGCTCAGCCATAGTTTGGACCCTGGTAAGAGTTAAAGGAGGCTGAATATATGGCTACCCAAACACAGTTTTTAGATTAAAGTGGTATTAAAGCTTTTTTTTTTTTAAATACCTTGGTATACATAAATACACAAATAATATCTGCGCTTGGTAGTATAAATAAATGAAGGCAGCCAGCACCAATAGGTAAGATTGTACACCCACAACAAAATAATAGCAACAGGGATGCAGCACCAATAGTAACAATGATCAGGTGGAATGACATGACGCAAGCACGCTACACATATTGTTTATCGATCGACATGTTTTAATTGCATGTGAGTGTACATCGCCTTTATCTAATTAAACTGTTTTAGAACTACTACACCATGTCAGTGTTTTTACATCTCTGAGGTGTAGTTGTTGGCCCCACTTGTTTGCTTCCCGGCTGTGAGCGCAACAAGGATTTGGAGAGGAGGTACTTGTGTGGTTTTAACACAGAGGACACGGTGGATAATAGGTCCGGCCATTGATCGATTATATTGGCCTTCCACATGCTTGTATTGACTTCTTTATAATTTGAGAGTCAATACAATCTGGTACGCAGGACCCCCTTCTCCCACACAGTGGTGATGTGTGTTTCCAGGATTCATGGCATTTGGTGTGGGGACTCTTCTTGATACATCCATTATGATTTATGGACATTCTTTCACAGGACTGATCATTGTTATTATTGGCGCTGCACCCTGTTGCTATTAACATGGTATACATACCTGCTCTGTGCAGTGGTTTTGCACAGATCAGCTCCGATCCTTTACTTTTCAGGTCCCCCCACCGGTGCTCCTAGCTCTTCCCTCTTGAGCAGTATCCCCAGCGTGCTTGCTTGCTCCCGAGCCGCTGCTTTATGGGTCCATAAGACACATAGAGACAAGGGTCAGCCCTGCCCCCGACTCTCTCCTCATCGGCTCACTGCCTGTGATTGACAGCAGTGGGAGCCAATGGGCTCCGACGTCTGTCTCAGCGAATATGGAGAGAAGCATCCAGGACAGCCGAGGCTATCATGAACATCGCTGGATCAGAGGTAGCTCAGATAAGGATTGGGGAGGGGGCGCTGCACACAGAAGGTCTTTTACCCTCTTGCAGAGAATGCATGAAGTTAAAAAACCTTCAGCCTTTAGAACCACTTTAAGCTATTTATATACCAGCATTTGCAGCCTTTTTAAGTTGTGTGCCTATATATTTATCTTAATATGCTTATGCATGTGTAGGAATGTAAATTTATATTGCAAAATCATTGGATACTATCAAATTCAAATATTATAGTTTTGCCTGTATCCGTAGTGAGTGACAACGGTGGTGACAGTGGCAGGAACTGGACTTCCCACTGCACATGTGCAAGATCGGGAGATGCATGCTGGGTAGCCAGCATGCACTTAATCCCGGAAGAGAGTCCCAGTGGGCTTCAGATGCCCACAGTCAGGATGGCGCATTGTGCATTATGAGATTAGAGTAAGTAATCTATGCTGCACAAAAAGCACAAAAGGTATACTTTTGAATATTGGCAGTTTGTAAAGCACGAGCGAAGCATGTCACCAGGGTTATTTAAAAAAAAAAAAAAAATGTCCGGAACTCCGCTTTAAAAGTATACAAGCCAATAAGAGGTGTTTCAAATATGTAATTACAGACAATTACAAACTCAGTAGGATTTCAATTAAATTATATATATGCTGGCATGCACTGTTACATGGTTACATGAAAAGTATTAGGTTTTCAAATAATTCTAAAACCTTTGATGTTCAATGTGGACAAAGGAGGCCCCCGTGGATGGCAATTAATTCTATTAATTTTTTAATACTCAGGGTATGGACTGCTTTACAGACATTCCAGATAATTCTCACAAAGTCATGCTAATCTCATTTTGCCTTCTTTGATACAGTATGTACATCCAATATATGCTGAGCAATTTCTCCAGAAAACAAAATCCATAGCAGCATCAAGAATTTTTCTCTTGAGAAATGCCCCAGATAATTGTATTAATGGAGTTCTAAATGGATATGGGTACATGTTGCTTATATGGAAACATTGAGCTCTGAGACCTAAAGTTGTGTTTCAAACTTTGACATCTGAATTCAAGAATATTTTTGAGAAGAAAATTTTACTTTGCTGGAGTATGAACACTGAAAACACAATGGTATACAGTAAATAGGGTGATATTTACCTATACGGAGAATAACTGGACACATCTTATATACTAATTATATTTTGATACATCCTATATATCTATTTCGTTCTTGTTTAAGGAGGGATTTTTGCCTCTATAGTTACCATTCTGCAATAGAATACAGTGTTAAGTACTGCTTCAGGGAAACAGGAAAGATGTAACCATTTATGTGACTGTAGTTTACATATTGTTGTTGTTGTTCAGTCGTTTATTCATGTCCGACTCTTCGTGACCTCATGGACCATAGTGCGCCAGGCTTTTCTGTCCTCCACTGCCTCCCGAAGCTTGCTTAACTTCATGTTCATTGTTTCTATGATACTATCTATCCATCTTGTTTTCTGTCATCCTCTTCCCTTTTTTTGTCCCCATGTTTCCCAGCTTTAGGGTCTTTTCCAATGAGTCCTCACTTTGAATTCGTTTACACATACTTTAAAGTTAATCCAGGAATCCACAACCTTTTCATTTTTATGTAGTTATTTTTATGTAATTGTGCATAAATGTGCTAATGCAGATACTACTGTTTTTATATCTACTGGTATTTATTGGTATCTACTGTTATACCCAATAAATTCATTCCTTCAAACATGTTACTTTGTTGGGGATTGTTTTCTAGTTTTGTTCTTTTTTTCTAGGATGATGACTGTTCTCAAGTATGTCTGTTAACCAGCAGCCCAGCAGCTTGCACGTCCACTGGCACTCGTGCGACTCAGTACTGTCACGTACCTGGTGGGTAGAGCCTGGTTATGCAGAGGAAGGCCTCTCTTAGACTTCTGACTCGGGGCCCCTGGTAGATTATACAGGTGCCGCAGGAGTGCAGAGTCGGCCGAGTGCCAGTGGACGTGCAAGCTGCTGGACTGCTGTTTTAGTAGGACACCAGATGGTAGCAGATGTCCCGGTAGCAGATGGACAGGTGTTAGCGACTTGGTAGCTCCAAGGGAACTGGAAGACAAGTCAGACAAGCCGGGTCATACACAGAGCAATCAGATCAGGAACAGATGAGGAGTCAGTATAATGGTCAAGGAACAAGCTGGAGTCGATGCAGGTGGAGGGCAGGAATAGTCAAGAGCAAGCCGGGTCAATAATTCAAGAGCAGATGCAGGTAACAGAGAACAGGACAATCACAGAATGCTGTAGATGAGACAGCACTGATCCTGGGTACTGATACAGCTTAAATAGCCCATTTGGCGCCCTAATCTGTCACGGGATGCGCCGCTCACAAATTGCATGCGCACATTCATTCGCATTCTGGCGCATATTAGTTCACCTGCGCATGCACAGACACGCGTGCATGTTAGCACGTGCCAACTTCTTCGGGAGCTTCAGGGAACAGCGACTTGCCTGTAGGCATGCCGGCATTAGCCTGTCTTCTGACAGAGCCTTCCTGACAGACAGTACCTCCCTAGGGGAAAGCCAGTCCTGGTCTGGTGCTTGAAATAAGGCAAGGAGATGTTAAGAGGGAGAGAGATGTATATGCTATGCACTGCATTTATTATGCTGTACATTATGCTACTGACTGTCACGTACCTGGGAGGAGTCTGAGTTGACGAGGTCGGCCTCTCTTATATCTCCTGCCCAGACCCCACTGAAGGTGAGATAGAGGGTGTCAAGGGCCAGGAGGGACACGAGTGCCTGTGGTTGTTGATGGATCAGGATAGGCTGCTTGTCCGTATCCCGGAAACTGGAACATGCAATGATGTATGGAACAGGTGCAGCAGATAGCCAGGCAAACACTTGGGTAGCTCTGAGAGACAAGGTTTGAGACAGAGTCAGAGTAGTAGGAAAGCCAGGGTCTTTAACAGGCGGTGCAGCAGGGTACCAAATCGTAAGCAGAGCCAAAGTCAGGGACGGAGCCGGGTCAGGTTTAGCAGAGAAGCAGAAGCAGAATCCAAGTCCAAGTTCAGAACAAGCCAGGTCAGCAACAGAAAAGCATACAGATATCATCAGGTCACAGGAAACAGCTGAAGATCAGTCAGCAAAGGAAACAGGATTGAACTTCCTTTAAATAGCCCGTCTGGCGCCACGATCATAGTCATTCTTCTGGGAATAGCCTGTCGCACAGGGATTCCCTGACACTGACACTTTCACTGTATATGCTATGCTGTATGTTATACTTCTGACCTCTGCACTGCCTCTATTATGTTGATCATTATACTCCTGACCAGTGGCAGCCGGTGTGTTGGGGGCGCCGGACGCATGGAGTTCAATGGGGTTTTTTTTTTCTTCTGAAGCATGTAATAAGAGCCAAAGGCTCTAATAGGCTTCAGAAAAGGGTGGACCCGGGGCGCATAGCAGTGCGCCCCGGGCCCACCCATTGTGTGACAATAGCGAATGAATATTCGCTATTGTCACACGGATCCTCCTTCTGGCCAATCAGGAAGCGGGTCCGAGACCCGTTTCCCGATTGGCCGAAAGGCGAACTTTTGCGATTGGCCAAGGAGGAGGAGGACTCGGGAGACGCGGAGGACTGAGGACAAGCCGCCGCTGCATCTGGTAAGTGCACTGGTCTCTTTGCACACTGTGCTTACTCTGCATTGAATGGGGGCACGCTGTGGTCACTCTGCATTGAATGGGGGTATGCTGTGGTAACTCTGCATTGAATGGGGGCACGCTGTGGTAACTCTGCATTGAAGGGGGCATGCTGTGGTAACTCTGCATTGAATGGGGGCACGCTGTGGTAACTCTGCATTGAATGGGGGCACGCTGTGGTAACTGCATTGAATGGGGGCACACTATACTTTGATTACTGAAGGCCCCTTTCACACTTTTGTGACCTCAAAGTCATGCAATTTTTTGCCGCATTTTTTGCCGCAAAGCAATGCCTATTAGATTTTTCTGTTTGCGCCCCCCCCCCCCCAAAAAAATTTTGAGCACCAGCCGCCACTGCTCCTGACCTCTGCACTGCATAGGCTATGTTGTAGATTATACCCCTGCACTGTATATGCTATGTTGTATGTTATACTTCTGACCCCTGCGTTGCATTCATTGTGTTGTACATTATGTTCCTGTCCCCTGAACTGTATATCCTATGTTGTACAATATTCTCCTGACTCCTGCACTGTAAACAGTATGCTATGTTGTACATTATACTTCTAACCTCTACACTATTTACGTTGTATGTTATATTTCTGATCCCTGCACTTGGCGCCAGATGTTAAAACGTCACATGGGAAGCCTCCTCCCCAGACGTCAACATCATGACATCACTTCCGCATATCGACGGACATTGACAGCGGAAGCAAGGGGCAGAGCGGCCTATGGTCCAGGGTGGGGCCACATCTGCTCTGGGTCAGAAAGCCAACTGAGGGTAACCAAGGCAACAACAATGTGCCGCCCCAGCCAAACCCATAAACCATTGGCCAAACGCCTGCCCCAGAAGCAAAGTGCCCTGCACAAAGGTGAAAGGCTCAGATGTCAAAAATGCCATTGCCACGCCAGCTAATGCACAACAAATACAAGAATACAGACCATACCAACAATAATACAAATCATATTTGGCACTAATAAAGTCAAAGTAGAAGGCACTCTGATATTTATACTATTACACTCAATTTTCCATCAAGTCCCAGGTCGGATACCAAGGTCCAACCCAAGATGATAAATGCTCTTATTTGCATTGATGTTTACAGGAAGGGTTTAAAACTGAGCATGTCATTCAAACCTGGGGGGTGGGTAACTCGTAAGTCTTAGATCCAACAAGCTTCCCTACATAATACAGTTTTGTCTATATTTCCTCCTCTCGGATCTTCTGGGACTATATCCAAAATTGTGAATCTAATGATTGTTTCATCATAATTGTGCTTGAAACCCACATGACCACCAATAGGGGTGTTACCCTGCCCATTTCTAATATATGAAATGTGATCAGAGATTCTCTTCCAAAATGGTTGGATTGTTTTGCCCACATAGAAGGAACCACATGGGCAAAACATAATATTGACTACTCCTTTCATTTGAGAGGTAACAAGTTGATTAATGTATCTCATTTTCCCAGTGGGCAATCTAAATTATGCCCTTTCTAAAATCCATGGGCAAAAATCACATTTCCCACATTTGAATAGGCCAGTTAAATCATCATTGTTAGTTTTAGGTCTTTTAGGTCTGCCAAACATGTGATCTCGCAAAAATGTTGATTTCCTAAAGACAATGGCAGGTGACTCCCCTAAGTATTTTTTGGATCTCTGATTGTTGGTTTGAATATGTGGTGATCAACCCTACCTTGTCCTAATTTATTTTGTCTGTCTTTTCAAATAATAGCCTGTGATGTGTTTTTGATTTCGCTTTGTTAAATGCCTTACGCAATGTGGTTTTAGTGTATCCCCTTTTCAAGAGATGGCCTTTTAAATGATCCGGTTCTTTCTTAAACATATAATCATCCAAGCAATTACGCCTCAATCGGAGATATTGTGAAAAAGGGATGCTGTTGATCAATCCTCTTGGATGGGTGCTATCAGCATGTAGAATAATATTCCTTGCCGTAGGTTTTCTATACAGGGTAGTGCCTATCTTTCCATCATTCTGAATAAAAAGTGTAGTATTCAGAAAATCAATTACCTTGTCACTATATGTCATCATGAACTTTAAATTGAAAGAATTATTTTAACTTAAGAAAAAAACTGTTGGAATTCACCTATCGAGCCATCCCATAAGATGAGGACATCATCTATGTACCTGAACCATCCAAGAACATGGTCCAGGTACATAGAGAGGCCCTCATCTGCAAACATTTTCCGCACCCACCCACCCAGGTGCAGGTTGGCATATGACAGGGCACAGCATGTGCCCATCGCCACACTCTGCACCTGGATGAAGTGGGAGCCATCAAATGTGAAAATCTTATCTCAAAATGTGGGATAATGCATCCAGTACAAATTGATTGTACACATCAAACATCGGTCCTCGTTCTTGCAAGAATTTTTTGATTGTCATAGGTCCCAGGTCATGTGGGATTCATGAATTGGTGAGTACAGTGCTTCTATTTCTAGGGCTATCAACAGACAGCCTGAAGGCATCATTTTATCATAGAGTGCCCTAAACAGAACTGGAGTATAGATCTAAACGCTATTGAGCATCTGTAGGGCATCCTTAAACGGAAGGTGGAGGAGTGCAAGATCTCTAACATCCATCAGCTCTGTGATGTCGTCATGGAGGAGTGGAATAGGACTCCAGTGGCAACCTGTGAAGCTCTGCTGAACTCCATGCCCAAGAGGGTTAAGGCAGTGCTGAAAAATAATGGTGACCACACAAAATGGGCCATTTTTGACATTTTAATTTAGGGGTGTACTCACTTGTTTTGTTGCCAGCGGTTTAGACATTAATGGCTGTGTGTTGAGTTATTTTGAGGGGACAGCAAATTTACACTGTTATACAAGCTGTACACTCACTAATTTACATTGTAGCAAAGTGTCATGTCTTCAGTGTTGTCAGATGAAAAGATATAATAACATATTTAAAAAAATGTGAGGAGTGTACTAATTTTTGTGAGATACTGTATGTTGTATGCTATACTTCTGACCCGTGCACTGTCTTCACTATGTTGAACATTATTCTCCTGACCCCTGCACTATATATCGTATATGTTGTATATTGTACTCCTGACCCCTGCATTGCATTCACTATGTTTTACATTTTGTTCCTGACCCCTGCACTGTATATCCTATGTTGTATGTTTTGCTCCTCATGCCTGCACTGCATTCAATAAGTTGTACAATATACTCCTGACCTCTGCACTGAATACACAATGTTGTACTCTATATTCCTGACCCCTGCACTGTAATCACAGTGTTTTATATTACACACCTGACCTCTGCACTGTATATGCTATGTTGCAATTATACTCTGGAGCCCTGCACTGTGCATATCATGTTGTACATTTTATTCCTGACCCCTGCTTTGTATATACTATGTTGTACATTTTATTCATGACCCCTGCACTGTATACGCAGTGTTAAACATGATATGCAATGTGCTTTACATTTTATTCCTGAGCCCTGCACTCAATATGCTATGATGTCTGGGTGCTAGGCCTGTTCACACCATATGTGTTTGGTTGCTGTGGGCTTTTCCCAACAGAGTCTTAATGACTAAACAAAGCAATTTGCTTTGAATCCTGTTAGTTCAGTTCACACAACTGCACTGCAGTTATGTATGGTGTAAAATGTAGGATATGCACTACTTTTTTTCAGCCTGGCAGGTTGTGATGACACACTGCATTGCAATCCGCTGCGATGGATGAAGATCGTGAAATGCAGCTTTTTGACATATCAATAATAAAGTTAAAAAAAAAAAGCAAATATTGTAATGTGTCATTTATAGTGCATCAGCACCAAGGCCACTGATGTGACAAAGGCCTTAGACTATGCAGAATAAAAGCTGTAGCTGTTACAAAAATAATCCTTTTACTAAAATAAATCTTAATCGGCCCTACCAAAACGTGTAAAATTAAATAAATTAAATAATTAAGTGAATTGCTGCTGGCACCGTAAAGTGTTTTGACCTCACTCTATGTAGACCAATAAACCAAATAAGCGCGCAGCACAACATACATAACTAAATTTAGCACATTAGCACTTTATTTTTATGTACATTGTGCTGCATGCTTATTTGGTTTACTAAAAGCGGTAGCTGGCTAAACAAATATACCGTATAAATAATTTTACCAATAAACAATACCTTCTTAGCCGTGTTTCTGTCCTTATTATATTAAATCTTTCTGTATGTACATTCATTTTTAAATGAAAGTGGTTGTAACCTCTTATATGAAAAATGAACAGCACACATCCTTCTATAGTGTTTATTTGCCACAACCCAAAGCACTGAAGATAATTTCTCTCTGCTGCCTAGTTCCTCTGCTATGTGCATGGCTCACTGCTGAAAGGTATTCCTAACTCCAAGAGATAGAGGGAAATAGAGTATGGGCTCTCCTGCACACAGCCTCTCAACTTGGCATGTGTTTCTTGGGTGCTGTGTGAAGGAGGCGGGGGGGGGGGGCTTCACTCCCCTCCCCTCCAGACAGTTCTGAGGCTACACAGATCTCTCCTCTTTAAGATGTGGAAAGTGTGACTTCAGATCCTGCCCCCCTGCCTTCTACTCCTGAGAAATAGCCTTTGATCTGTTTTTTATTTTCCATGTATTTATGCATGCACACGCATAAAGTACATTCTAGCTTCTATTCTGCAATTCTATTCTCTTCAATTGAACATTATAAGTACATACGCATGTAAAATACTGACTGGCAATGCAGATTTCTGTATTTTGTTTACTGATCTATAAGCAGCATGTTTATGCACCTGTGTGCAAAGCCGCATTGACTGCACAAACACAACCACAGATCCTAATTTGACAGGTGTGCAGGCGGGTGTGGGTGGCCCTGAATGCGTACTGTCTGTGTTCAGGGCATACACCTGCACCCACACACGTGTCAAATTTGGACTTGTGGCTGTGTTCGTATGGCCATTGCAGCTCAGTAGCTTAACATAGGCTGCCTGCACATACGTAGCTCCTGCCACATAAACAAACTGTTGATTCACACTGTATAGGCTACAGCACCCATGTGAATGACCCCCCCTGAGATGAGGATTTTTACTGAATGCGGGGGAGAATATTGCTTGAATGGGTCTCGCCTGATCCCTAAACTGTGTTAAACACTTCTGACTCCTGCGCTCTTTTCGTTTTGTACTCCTGACCCCTAATGTGAATTACATACTCCTGTCCTCTGCATTCTGCACTATGTACAGTATATTGTACATTGGGTAGATGTAAAGATGCGCTAAACCCGGATAGTAAAAGCAGCACCTGGATTCCTGAACCTTTGGAATGGAAATTAAATTGATATGCAAAGGTGCGCTAATAGAAAGGTGATCAAATAAATTGACTATATAGTGATATATAAATTGGTTATAGATTTCAGCAAAGCAAATGTAAAATGTATATAAATATAAAAAAATTGTTGTAAAACAACGTGATTTAAATTAAACCAAAATATAAAAGGAAATTAAGTGCTGGGTGAGGTGAAAAAAGTTCAAAGTGAAAAGCCTCTTAAAGTCCATAGGAATTCAGACTGCAGTCAGGGTGAGGATGGTTCACTTATTTAACACCTCGAGTGCTGCATGCAGATCCCCTGTGTGCACACAATAAGGTGGCTGCTTACCAGATACAGATGGCCAAATTCATTGTACCTCCAATGCTGATTCTGTTCTATTTTTCCTCCATTTTGACTATTTTTAGGTGCAAATGCAATTCACTCTAACACCATCAGAAACGTTAAGAGCAGTGTCAAATTCATTAAGATCAACTAATGTCAGGACTGGACTTAAAAACAGTCCAGCTAAAAGGTGGACTATTTTTTTCAAAATCACAAAATATGGCAGTAAAAAAAATAAAAAATGTGTGGGAAAGATGTGTTATATGATTTTGAGCTAAACTGCTTTTAAACTGTGTGAAAATGTTAAGTAGAAAAAAAGATATTAATAAAAGTGTAAAATGCAAAAAGAGTATCAATAGGCTCATAGGTACATAAACCTCGATAGCCAGGCTGAGAGATGTTCACCAATACAGCAAGTGTCGCTAAAAACTACAGGACAGAAGCACCACTGCTACACTGGGTCAGGATCCGGCAGTAATTTCCAGTGTCAGCCACAGACTCTCCGCAATAGTATCAGGATAGCCAGATGGAATGCAAATAGGAAACAGAGCAGCCGATAGTGCATTACCTTTTAAACATTTTATCAAAACATAAACGGTTGCACTTACAATTAGATGATAGAAAATTGCTTGACAAACAGATTCTTGTGTGGATTACTCGGCTGCCTGCAGTGTGGACCGAGCAGCGTGACGGTACAGCCCTCCAGCCGACGCGTTTCCCCAAAAACTGACATCCACTGGGATTGGAGTATGATTATATTATATTGTACATTACTGACTCCTGAGCTATATACACTCATACCTCCCAACTTTTTGGGATGGGATTGAGGGACACCTATTAGCAAAAGTATGTAGGCATAGGTCACACCCCCCACACACCCCCTTACAGGAGAATTATACAAAAAAATGATTGGTTAAACCTACAAGTGCTTTTTTTATTTACCACTACTATTCCTTTATACTGGCTTTTGACATTTACAATTGCAACAATTTAGAAATTGGATGAAAAGTTTAGCACTGCAAAACACTTTTTGAAAGATAACAAGTGCCTTTTATATACAACTCTACAGATCAGACCAAAATGAGGGACAAATGAAGAAGAAGGAGGGACACAGGGACTTTGCTCCAAATCAGGGACAGTCCCATCGAAATTGGGGACAGTTGGGGAGCTATGTGCACTATATTTTACATTACAGACTATATACTGTACACTATACTGTATATTATACTATAGTATAGTACTATATACACTATACTGTATATTACACTATAGTAAAGTACTATATACACTATATTGTGCATTGTAGACACCTGCACTATATACAGTATATTATATTGTATATTACAGATTACTGCACTATATACACTATATTGTGCATTGTAGACACCTGCACTGTATACAGTATATTATACTGTATATTACAGATTACTGCACTTTATATACTATATTTGCATTACAGACTCCTGCACTATATGTACAATATTGGAAAATATATATTCCCGCATTATATACATTGTATTGTACATTGCATACATCTGACCATTGTCTCAACAGTTGCTGGTTGCTAAGCAGTCCCTGACTATTTTACTGATCTGTTGCGTTTTTTATGCATTTCTAGTGCGTTTCCAGTGCATTTTCTAGGTACCTGATTCCTAGCATGAGAAACACTAAACATTTTTTAACTCAAAAAACACACCAAAAATGCAACTGTGGTGCATTTTTATGCATTTTTTAAATTAATTTCAATGTACAGATGCGTTTGTGGTGTGGTTTTGAAAACTGCCCCAAAGAGCATGCAGAACTTTTCAAAACGCACTACATCCGCAGCGCAGTCGTGTGACGAGTCCCCTAGGATTTAAAGGGAAATTTTTTTATTGCGTGTTTCTTGAGTTTTTAGCAGGGTAAAAATGCAGCAAAAATGCATCAATGTAAATAAAAGCCTTAGGCTTGGGAAAAAAGTATTAGCTCTCTGTATATTTTCAGTGCACAAAATCATATGTAGTCGTAGATTTTTTTTTTTTGTGATTGTGCTGAAGTTTATGGGTCCATGCACACTTGGCCTAAAAAACACAACTTCTGTAGGGGTTTTTCATTTATTTCACCTGCCTGGAAAAGTAGTTAAATGTTTTTCTATGTCCATGCACATTAGGATCTTTAGGCTGGGTTCACACTGTGCGGAGTGGCTCGCAGCAGGGGGTCCATTGCCTCCCCATTCACCGTTTCAGGTCCCAAGTCAGTCTGAATTTTTGGCTGAATTTGGACCCGAATTGGACCAGAAGACACACAGGATCCTTCTGCAAACCGCTCCGCGGCCATCCCGGAGCTGTGTGAACCGGCATCATTGAGAGCCGGTCACAATCTCCTGACATGCGAATTGGATGCGGGGAAACCCGCCTACAATTTACACCGGTGTGACCCCAGCCTAAGAGGCATATTTTAGGCTCAGTGGTTAGAGTCAGAAAAAAAAAACTCTTCTGGATTTCATTTTTGAGTGGAACTTTCAGGCAGTTGAAAATGCTTAATGCTTCTAAATGCTCCAAAATGCGAGATTTAGGAACCTTTTAGTTTTCAAGCGTACACTGAAAAATGAGCAGAAGGGGATGTTTTGGGTAAAAAAAAACGATTGTAAAAGCAAATGCTCTTTAGAGTTGCACGATTCTGGATAAAATGAGAATCACGATTTCCTTGCTTAGAATAAAGATCACGATTTTCTCATAATTCTCGGCGTAACATCATCTTTCACATTATACAAAGAAATTGGGCTTACTTTACTGTTTAGTTCTTTTTAATTAAGTGTATTTTTTCCCAACAAATTGCGTTTGAAAGGCCGCTGCATAAACACCGTGACATAAAATATTGCAATGGCCACCATTTTATTCTCTTGGGTCTCTGCTATAAAAAAAAAAAATATATATATATATATATATATATATATATATATATAAAATGTTTGGGGGTTCTGAGTAATTTTCTAGCAAAAAGTACTGATTTTTACTTGTGAGCAAGAAGTATTAGAATAAGGCTTAGTCTTAAAAGCGTAGTTCCACCCCCACCTCCCCCAGCAAAAAACGTAAAAGTCAGCAGCTACATATACTGTAGCTGCTGACTTTTATTATTAGGACACTTACCTGTTCTGGAATCCAACGATGTCTGCACCCCAGCCGATGATTCCATGTTTTCCAGGGAAGGAAGGGTGGGAGGGAGGGAAAATGAAGGAAGTAAGGGAGGGAGAAGGAAGCAAGGGAGAATGAGGGAAGAGAGGGAAGGAAGGAGAGAGGGAATGCAGGAAGGAGTGAGGGAATGAAGGGAGGGAGGAATGAAGGAAGAGAGAATGAAGGGAGAGAGGGATGGAAGGAAGGAGGGAAGGAAGAAAGACAGGATGGCATCACAAGGGAGGGAGGGAGAATGGAGGAAGAGAAGGAAGGGAGAATGAAGGAAGAGAAGGTAGGAAGGAATGGAGGGAGGGAGAATGAAGGAAGAAAGGGAAGGAAGGAACGGAGGAAAGAAGGAAGAGAGGGAAGGAAGGAAGGGAGGGAGAATGAAGAAAGAGAGGGAAGGAAGGAAGGGAGGAAGGAGGGGGAAGGAAGGAAGGAAAGAAGGGAGGAAGAATGAAGGAAGGGAGCATGAAGGAAGAGAAGGTAGGAAGGAAGGGAGAGAGGAAGGAAGGAAGGAAGGAAGGAAGGAAGGAAGGAAGGAAGGAAGGAAGGAAGGAAGGAAGGAAGGAAGGAAGGAAGGAAGAGAGGGAGAATGAAGGAAGAAAGGGAAGGAAGAAACGGAGGAAGGAAGGAAGAGAGGGAAGGAAGAATGAAGAAAGAGAGGGAAGGAAGTAAGGAAGGGAGGAAGGAGGGAGAAGGAAGGAAGGGAGGAAGGAAGGAAGCAAGGAAGGGAGGGAGGGAGAGAGAATGGAGGAAGAGAAGGAAGGGAGCATGAATTAAGAGAAGGTAGGAAGGAACGGAGGAAGGAAGGAGGGAGAATGAAGGAAGGAAGGAGGGAGAATGAAGGAAGAGAGGGAAGAATGAAGGAAGGAAGAAGGGGAGGGAGGGAGAAGGAATGAAGAGAAGGAAGGGAGGAAGGAAGGAGGAGGGAGAATGAAGGAAGAGAAGGTAGGAAGGAAGGGAGAGAGTGAGGGAGAATGAAGGAAGAAAGGGAAGGAAGGAACGGAGGAAAGAAGGAAGAGAGGGAAGGAAGGAAGGGAGGGAGAATGAAGAAAGAGAGGGAAGGGAGGAAGGAGGGGGAAGGAAGGAAGGAAAGAAGGGAGGAAGAATGAAGGAAGAGAAGGAAGGGAGCATGAAGGAAGAGAAGGTAGGAAGGAAGGGAGAGAGGGAGAATGAAGGAAGAAAGGGAAGGAAGGAAGAAGGGGAGGGAGGGAGAAGGAATGAAGAGAAGGAAGAGAGGGAGAATGAAGGAAGAGAGGGAAGGAAGTGAGGGAGAAGGAAGGAAGGGAGGGAGAATGAAGGAAGAGAAGGAAGGGAGAATGAAGGAAGAGAAGATAGGAAGGAATGGAGAGAGGGAGAATGAAGGAAGAAAGGGAAGGAAGGAACGGAGGAAGGAAGGAAGAGAGGGAAGGAAGAATGAAGAAAGAGAGGGAAGGAAGTAAGGAAGGGAGGAAGGAGGGAGAAAGAAGGAAGGGAGGAAGGAAGGAAGCAAGGAAGAGAGAGAATGAAGGAAGAGAAGGAAGGGAGCATGAAGTAAGAGGAGGTAGGAAGGAAGGGAGGAAGGAAGGAGGGAGAATGAAGGAAGAGAGGGAAGGAAGGAAGGAAGGGAGGAAGGAAGGAGGGAGACTGAAGGAAGAGAGGGAGGGAAGGAGGGAGAATGAAGGAAGAGAGGGAAGGAAGGGAGGAAGGAAGGAAGGAAGGAAGGGAGAAGGAAGGAAGGAAGGAAGGAAGGAAGGAAGGAAGGAAGGAAGGAAGGAAGGAAGGAAGGAAGGAAGGAAGGAAGGAAGGAGGGAAGGAAGAAAGACAGGATGGCATCACAAGGGAGGGAGGGAGAATGGAGGAAGAGAAGGAAGGGAGAATGAAGGAAGAGAAGGTAGGAAGGAATGGAGGGAGGGAGAATGAAGGAAGAAAGGGAAGGAAGGAACGGAGGAAAGAAGGAAGAGAGGGAAGGAAGGAAGGGAGGGAGAATGAAGAAAGAGAGGGAAGGAAGGAAGGGAGGAAGGAGGGGGAAGGAAGGAAGGAAGAAGGGAGGAAGAATGAAGGAAGGGAGCATGAAGGAAGAGAGGTAGGAAGGAAGGGAGAGAGGAAGGAAGGAAGGAAGGAAGGAAGGAAGGAAGGAAGGAAGGAAGGAAGGAAGGAAGGAAGGAAGGAAGAGAGGGAGAATGAAGGAAGAAGGGAAGGAAGAAAGGAGGAAGGAAGGAAGAGAGGGAAGGAAGAATGAAGAAAGAGAGGGAAGGAAGTAAGGAAGGGAGGAAGGAGGGGAGGAAGGAAGGGAGGAAGGAAGGAAGAAGGAAGGGAGGGTGGGTGAGAGATGGAGGAAGAGAAGGAAGGGAGCATGATTAAGTGAAGGTAGGAAGGAAGGTGGAAGGAGGAGGGAGAATGAAGGAAGGAAGGAGGGAGAATGAAGGAAGAGAGGGAAGATGTTGGAAGGTTGATGGGGAGGGTGGGTGAGAATGAAGAGAAGGAAGGGAGGAAGGAAGGAGGAGGGAGAATGAAGGAAGAGAAGGTAGGAAGGAAGGGAGAGTGTGGGTGATGAAGGAAGAAAGGGAAGGAAGGAACGGAGGAAAGAAGGAAGAGAGGGAAGGAAGGAAGGGAGGGAGAATGAAGAAGAGAGGGAAGGGAGGAGGGGGAAGGAAGGAAGGAAAGAAGGGAGGAAGAATGAAGGAAGAGAAGGAAGGGAGCATGAAGGAAGAGAAGGTAGGAAGGAAGGGAGAGAGGGAGAAGGAAGGAAGAAGGGAAGGAAGGTTGTTGGGTGGGTGGGTGAAGGTTGGAGAGGTGGGTGTTTGTTGGTTGAGGGATGGTTGTGTGGGTGTTGGGTTGGTTGGGTGGGTGGTTGGTTGTGGAAGGAAGGGTGATGTGGTAGTGTTGTGTGGTTGGTTGGTGGGTGAGGGGATGAAGGAAGAAGGGTAGGATGGAAGGAGGAAGGAAGGAAGAGAGGGGTAGAATGAAGAAAGAGAGGGAAGGAAGTAAGGAAGGGAGGAAGGAGGGAGAAAGAAGGAAGGGAGGAAGGAAGGAAGCAAGGAAGAGAGAGAATGAAGGAAGAGAAGGAGGGGTGATGTTGTAAGAGGTGGTAGGTTGGAAGGGAGGAAGGAAGGAGGGAGAATGAAGGAAGAGAGGGAAGGAGGAAGGAAGGGAGGATGGAAGGAGGGTGAATGAAGGAGAGAGGGAGGGAAGGAGGGAGAATGAAGGAAGAGAGGGAAGGAAGGGAGGAAGGAAGGAAGGAAGGAAGGGAGAAGGAAGGAAGGAAGGAAGGAAGGAAGGAAGGAAGGGGAAGGAAGGAAGGAAGGAAGGAAGGAAGGAAGGAAGGAAGGAAGGAAGGAAGGAAGAGGGGGAGGGAGGGGGAATGAAGGGAGGAATGAAGGAAGGAAGGAGGGAGAATGAAGGAAGGGAAGGAAGGAAGGAAGGGAGGGAGGGAGGGAGGGAGAATGAAGGAAGAGAAGGAAGGGAGTTGAAGGTTGTTGGGAGTGTGGGTGGGGTTGGTTGTTGAAGGAAGAGGTGGTTGGTTGGGTGTTGGTTGTGTGGGTTGGTTGGTGTTGGTTGGTTGTGAGGGGGATGGAGAATGGAAGGATGTGAGGGAGGAGGGAGGGAGGGAGAATGAAGGAAGAGAGGGAAGGGAGCATGAAGGAAGAGAAGGTAGGAAGGAACGGAGGAAGGAAGGAATGCAGAATGAAGGAAGAGAGGGAAGGAAGGAGGGAGAAGGAAGGAAGAGAGGGAGGGAATGAGGGAGAATGAAGGAAGAGAGGGAAGCAAGGGAGAATGAAGGAAGAGAGGGAAGGAAGGGAGAATGAAGGAAGGAAGGACGAGGGGGAGGGAGGGAGAAGGAAGGAAAATGAAGGAAGAGAGGGAAGGAAGTGAGGGAGGAGGAGGGAGGGAAGGAGGAAAGAAAGAAAGGAAGGAAGGGAGGGAGGGAGGGAGGATGTGAGAATTAAGGAAGAGAATGAAAGGAGAATGAAGGAAGAGAAGGTAGGAAGGGAGGGGAAAATGAAGGAAGGAAGGAAAGAAGGAGGGAGAATGAGGAAGAGAGGGAAGGAAGGGATGAAGGAAGGAAGGAGAATTAAGGAAGAGAAGGAAGGGAGGGTGAATGAAGGAAGGGATGAAGGAGGGAGAATGAAGGGAGAGAAGGAAGGAAAGGAGGGAGAATGTTGGATGGGAGGAAAGAAGGAGGGAGATGAGGAAGAGAGGGAAGGAAGGGATGAAGGAAGGAAGGAGAATTAAGGAAGAGAAGGAAGGGTGGGAGAATGAAGGAGGGTGAAGGAGGGTGAATGAAGGGAGAGTTGGAAGGAAGGGTGGGTGATGAAGGGAGAGAAGGAAGGAAGGGAGGGAGAATGAAGGAAGGGTGGATGAAGGAAGAGAGGGAAGGGAGGGAGGGAGAAGGAAGGGGAATTAAGGAAGAGGAAGGAAGGGGAAGGGTGGGAGAATGAAGGAAGAAGGGGGGGGGGGGGAGGAAGGAAGGAGAGGGAAGGGAGAGAGGGAAGGAAGGGAGGAGAGAGAGGGAAGGGAGGGATAAGGACAGGAAAGGAAAAGGAAAATGGAAGGAAAATCAGCTAGTTATATGTGTTTGTGTAGTAGGATATAAATTAATGTGCAGAGGTTTAAATAAGAATATACAGTGGTCATGGAAGTAAGCCAGCTAATTTGATAAGGCATTGCAGTGATGAATGTATATGTATAGAATGTCAATGGATACCATGGAAGTAATACCAATGACAGAGCACACATCTCTATTCGTTATAGGACAGACGTTCTTCTATGTCTTCACAGCTGAGTGTAGAGAATTGGCTGCCAGCACGTTCCCTGTGCCAGGCTCTCTGGGCTGTTCCATTGAGATGTGATGTACATGTGATGTAGGGTAATGAGAAGAGCACAGCGCCCCTCCTTGTTATAGATGTGTGGGTGACTGGGAGAGATCAGGGCTTCATGTGAGGACCAGGCCTCCTGCCCACTCATCCCTGCAGCAGAATGGAAGGAGAGGAGAGCTGCTGCATCCGTTGCCGTGGGAACCAGGTCAAGTCTCGCGAGTCCTTCCCGCATCGCTCATAGAATAGACTAGCTCCGAGGAGGAAGATCTCGCGAAATTTGCGCCGGGTGCTTCCGGTCGGAGAGGACAGAGGAGTCGCTGCGGTAGGCGAGGAAGAAGAGGAAGGTGAAGGTAGGTGCAGGAATTGATGGAGCTGAGGGTAGAACGTCCGGGCGCCGATATAAGGGCCCCATCATTTCCGTTGCTCCTAAGAGAGGCTGCCATGGATCCCGCCCACACAGGAGCCTCAAGCACCAACCTCCATCTTACGTTACCACAGGGAGCACCTACCCCCACTGCACGCTACACGGCGGTATGGAATGACTGCCACCATGTCAGGATAACGGAGCCCCGCCATGTGTGACACGATGGCCTGTACTGAGTGGGCATATTCCACTCACTGACCGGTCTTCTCCCCATTCCTCAACTGATTCCCACATGTCATACGGTTTACATCACAGGACCACAGTCCTACTGGAGGACCATGAGGGGACCTGATCGCATCACTTCTACATAGTGAAAGTTATTAGTATAAAACTGCCAACATCCATCCATTGACCTATGCTGCCAACACCTCACCTGTACATAATGACATTCACAATGGGACATGCTGCCAACACCAATGTAATGATATCACCTGTACCGAGTGACAGTCACATAATACCTTGTTTTCAAAAACCAATCTGATGACATCACTTGTACATAGTGATGTCACCTTGTAACTTGATGATATCATTTTTGCATAGTGGCAGTCACATTATAACATGCTGTGAGCACTGACCTTGATGACATCACTTGAACATAGTTACGTTTACATTGTAACATGCATCCTGCACTGACCTGATGACATCACCTATACAGTTTCTTTTATATTGTAACATGCATCCTGCACTGACCTGATGACATTACCTATACATAGTGTCCTTTATATTGTAACATGCTGCCTGCACTGACCGGAAACATCACCTATACATAGTGTCCTTTATATTGTAACATGCTGCCTGCACTGACCTGATGACATCACCTATACATAGTGTCCTTTATATTGTAACATGCTGCCTGCACTGACCTGATGACATCACCTATACATAGTGTCCTTTATATTGTAATACGCTGCCTGCACTGACCTGATGACATCACCTATACATAGTGTCCTTTATATTGTAACATGCTGCCTGCACTGACCTGATGACATCACCTATACATAGTGTCCTTTATATTGTAACATGCTGCCTGCACTGACCTGATGACATCACCTATACATAGTGTCCTTTATATTGTAATACGCTGCCTGCACTGGCTTGATGACATCACCTGTACATAGTGCCCTTTATATTGTAGCATGCTGCCTGTACTGACCTGATTACATCACCTATACATAGTGTCCTTTATATTGTAACATGCTGCCTGCACTGACCTGATAACATCACCTATACATAGTGTCCTTTATATTGTAATACGCTGCCTGCACTGACCTGATGACATCACCTATACATAGTGTCCTTTATATTGTAACATGCTGCCTGTACTGACCTGATAACATCACCTATACATAGTGTCCTTTATATTGTAATACGCTGCCTGTACTGACCTGATAACATCACCTATACATAGTGTCCTTTATATTGTAACATGCTGCCTGTACTGACCTGATGACATCACCTATACATAGTGTCCTTTATATTGTAACATGCTGCCTGTACTGACCTGATGACATCACCTATACATAGTGTCCTTTATATTGTAATACGCTGCCTGCACTGACCTGATTACATCACCTATACATAGTGTCCTTTATATTGTAATACGCTGCCTGCACTGACCTGATTACATCACCTATACATAGTGTCCTTTATATTGTAACATGCTGCCTGCACTGACCTGATAACATAACCTATACATAGTGTCCTTTATATTGTAACATGCTGCCTGTACTGACCTGATGACATCCCCTATACATAGTGCCCTTTATATTGTAATATGCTGCCTGCACTGACCTGATAACATCACCTATACATAGTGTCCTTTATATTGTAATACGCTGCCTGCACTGACCTGATTACATCACCTATACATAGTGTCCTTTATATTGTAACATGCTGCCTGCACTGACCTGATAACATAACCTATACATAGTGTCCTTTATATTGTAACATGCTGCCTGTACTGACCTGATGACATCCCCTATACATAGTGCCCTTTATATTGTAATATGCTGCCTGCACTGACCTGATAACATCACCTATACATAGTGTCCTTTATATTGTAATACGCTGCCTGCACTGACCTGATGACATCACCTATACATATAGTCCTTTATATTGTAACATGCTGCCTGTACTGACCTGATAACATCACCTATACATAGTGTCCTTTATATTGTAATACGCTGCCTGCACTGGCTTGATGACATCACCTATACATAGTGTCCTTTATATTGTAATATGCTGCCTGCACTGACCTGATGACATCACCTGTACATAGTGCCCTTTATATTGTAGCATGCTGCCTGTACTGACCTGATTACATCACCTATACATAGTGTCCTTTATATTGTAACATGCTGCCTGTACTGACCTGATGACATCACCTATACATAGTGTCCTTTATATTGTAACATGCTGCCTGTATTGACCTGATGACATCACCTATACATAGTGTCCTTTATATTGTAATACGCTGCCTGCACTGACCTGATGACATCACCTATACATAGTGTCCTTTATATTGTAACATGCTGCCTGCACTGACCTGATGACATCACCTATACATAGTGTCCTTTATATTGTAATACGCTGCCTGCACTGACCTGATGACATCATCTATACATAGTGTCCTTTATATTGTAACATGCTGCCTGCACTGACCTGATGACATCACCTATACATAGTGTCCTTTATATTGTAATATGCTGCCTGCACTGACCTGATGACATCACCTATACATAGTGCCCTTTATATTGTAGCATGCTGCCTGTACTGACCTGATTACATCACCTATACATAGTGTCCTTTATATTGTAACATGCTGCCTGCACTGACCTGATAACATCACCTATACATAGTGTCCTTTATATTGTAACATGCTGCCTGTACTGACCTGATGACATCCCCTATACATAGTGCCCTTTATATTGTAATATGCTGCCTGCACTGACCTGATAACATCACCTATACATAGTGTCCTTTATATTGTAATACGCTGCCTGCACTGACCTGATGACATCACCTATACATATAGTCCTTTATATTGTAACATGCTGCCTGTACTGACCTGATAACATCACCTATACATAGTGTCCTTTATATTGTAATACGCTGCCTGCACTGGCTTGATGACATCACCTATACATAGTGTCCTTTATATTGTAATATGCTGCCTGCACTGACCTGATGACATCACCTGTACATAGTGCCCTTTATATTGTAGCATGCTGCCTGTACTGACCTGATTACATCACCTATACATAGTGTCCTTTATATTGTAACATGCTGCCTGCACTGACCTGATAACATCACCTATACATAGTGTCCTTTATATTGTAATACGCTGCCTGCACTGACCTGATGACATCACCTATACATAGTGTCCTTTATATTGTAACATGCTGCCTGTACTGACCTGATAACATCACCTATACATAGTGTCCTTTATATTGTAATACGCTGCCTGTACTGACCTGATAACATCACCTATACATAGTGTCCTTTATATTGTAACATGCTGCCTGTACTGACCTGATGACATCACCTATACATAGTGTCCTTTATATTGTAACATGCTGCCTGTACTGACCTGATGACATCACCTATACATAGTGTCCTTTATATTGTAACATGCTGCCTGCACTGACCTGATGACATCACCTATACATAGTGTCCTTTATATAGTAATACGCTGCCTGCACTGACCTGATGACATCACCTATACATAGTGTCCTTTATATTGTAACATGCTGCCTGTACTGACCTGATGACATCACCTATACATAGTGTCCTTTATATTGTAACATGCTGCCTGTATTGACCTGATGACATCACCTATACATAGTGTCCTTTATATTGTAATACGCTGCCTGCACTGACCTGATGACATCACCTATACATAGTGTCCTTTATATTGTAACATGCTGCCTGCACTGACCTGATGACATCACCTATACATAGTGTCCTTTATATTGTAATACGCTGCCTGCACTGACCTGATGACATCACCTATACATAGTGCCCTTTATATTGTAGCATGCTGCCTGTACTGACCTGATTACATCACATATACATATTTTCCTTTATATTGTAACATGCTGCCTGTACTGACCTGATGACATCCCCTATACATAGTGCCCTTTATATTGTAATATGCTGCCTGCACTGACCTGATAACATCACCTATACATAGTGTCCTTTATATTGTAATACGCTGCCTGCACTGACCTGATGACATCACCTATACATATAGTCCTTTATATTGTAACATGCTGCCTGTACTGACCTGATAACATCACCTATACATAGTGTCCTTTATATTGTAATACGCTGCCTGCACTGGCTTGATGACATCACCTATACATAGTGTCCTTTATATTGTAATATGCTGCCTGCACTGACCTGATGACATCACCTGTACATAGTGCCCTTTATATTGTAGCATGCTGCCTGTACTGACCTGATTACATCACCTATACATAGTGTCCTTTATATTGTAACATGCTGCCTGCACTGACCTGATAACATCACCTATACATAGTGTCCTTTATATTGTAACATGCTGCCTGTACTGACCTGATGACATCACCTATACATAGTGTCCTTTATATTGTAACATGCTGCCTGTATTGACCTGATGACATCACCTATACATAGTGTCCTTTATATTGTAATACGCTGCCTGCACTGACCTGATGACATCACCTATACATAGTGTCCTTTATATTGTAATACGCTGCCTGCACTGACCTGATGACATCACCCATACATAGTGTCCTTTATATTGTAACATGCTGCCTGTACTGACTGGAAAACATCACCTATACATAGTGTCCTTTATTTTGTAATACGCTGCCTGCACTGACCTGATAACATCACCTATACATAGTGTCCTTTATATTGTAACATGCTGCCTGCACTGACCTGATGACATCACCTATACATAGTGTCCTTTATATTGTAACATGCTGCCTGTACTGACCTGATAACATCACCTATACATAGTGTCCTTTATATTGTAATACGCTGCCTGCACTGGCTTGATGACATCACCTATACATAGTGTCCTTTATATTGTAATATGCTGCCTGCACTGACCTGATGACATCACCTGTACATAGTGTCCTTTATATTGTAGCATGCTGCCTGTACTGACCTGATTACATCACCTATACATAGTGTCCTTTATATTGTAACATGCTGCCTGTACTGACCTGATGACATCCCCTATACATAGTGCCCTTTATATTGTAATATGCTGCCTGCACTGACCTGATAACATCACCTATACATAGTGTCCTTTATATTGTAATACGCTGCCTGCACTGACCTGATGACATCACCTATACATAGTGTCCTTTATATTGTAACATGCTGCCTGCACTGACCTGATGACATCACCTATACATAGTGTCCTTTATATTGTAACATGCTGCCTGCACTGACCTGATGACATCACCTATACATAGTGTCCTTTATATTGTAATACGCTGCCTGCACTGACCTGATGACATCACCTGTACATAGTGCCCTTTATATTGTAGCATGCTGCCTGTACTGACCTGATTACATCACCTATACATAGTGTCCTTTATATTGTAACATGCTGCCTGTACTGACCTGATGACATCACCTATACATAGTGTCCTTTATATTGTAACATGCTGCCTGTACTGACCTTATGACATCACCTATACATAGTGTCCTTTATATTGTAATACGCTGCCTGCACTGACCTGATGACATCACCTATACATAGTGTCCTTTATATTGTAACATGCTGCCTGTACTGACCTGATAACATCACCTATACATAGTGTCCTTTATATTGTAATACGCTGCCTGTACTGACCTGATGACATCACCTATACATAGTGTCCTTTATATTGTAACATGCTGCCTGTATTGACCTGATGACATCACCTATACATAGTGTCCTTTATATTGTAATACGCTGCCTGCACTGACCTGATGACATCACCTATACATAGTGTCCTTTATATTGTAACATGCTGCCTGCACTGACCTGATGACATCACCTATACATAGTGTCCTTTATATTGTAATACGCTGCCTGCACTGACCTGATGACATCACCTATACATAGTGTCCTTTATATTGTAACATGCTGCCTGCACTGACCTGATGACATCACCTATACATAGTGTCCTTTATATTGTAACATGCTGCCTGTACTGACCTGATAACATCACCTATACATAGTGTCCTTTATATTGTAACATGCTGCCTGCACTGGCTTGATGACATCACCTATACATAGTGTCCTTTATATTGTAATATGCTGCCTGCACTGACCTGATGACATCACCTGTACATAGTGCCCTTTATATTGTAGCATGCTGCCTGTACTGACCTGATTACATCACCTATACATAGTGTCCTTTATATTGTAACATGCTGCCTGCACTGACGTGATAACATCACCTATACATAGTGTCCTTTATATTGTAACATGCTGCCTGTACTGACCTGATGACATCCCCTATACATAGTGCCCTTTATATTGTAATATGCTGCCTGCACTGACCTGATAACATCACCTATACATAGTGTCCTTTATATTGTAATACGCTGCCTGCACTGACCTGATGACATCACCTATACATATAGTCCTTTATATTGTAACATGCTGCCTGTACTGACCTGATAACATCACCTATACATAGTGTCCTTTATATTGTAATACGCTGCCTGCACTGGCTTGATGACATCACCTATACATAGTGTCCTTTATATTGTAATATGCTGCCTGCACTGACCTGATGACATCACCTGTACATAGTGCCCTTTATATTGTAGCATGCTGCCTGTACTGACCTGATTACATCACCTATACATAGTGTCCTTTATATTGTAACATGCTGCCTGCACTGACCTGATAACATCACCTATACATAGTGTCCTTTATATTGTAACATGCTGCCTGTACTGACCTGATGACATCACCTATACATAGTGTCCTTTATATTGTAACATGCTGCCTGTATTGACCTGATGACATCACCTATACATAGTGTCCTTTATATTGTGATACGCTGCCTGCACTGACCTGATGACATCACCTATACATAGTGTCCTTTATATTGTAACATGCTGCCTGTACTGACCTGATAACATCACCTATACATAGTGTCCTTTATATTGTAATACGCTGCC
Source organism: Pelophylax lessonae (assembly GCF_965119305.1). Classification (NCBI taxonomy): domain Eukaryota; kingdom Metazoa; phylum Chordata; class Amphibia; order Anura; family Ranidae; genus Pelophylax; species Pelophylax lessonae. The sequence continues at coordinate 555,527,421 of NC_138769.1, read as the reverse complement.
TGCACTGACCTGATAACATCACCTATACATAGTGCCATTTATATTGTAACATGCTGCCTGTACTGACCTGATAACATCACCTATACATAGTCTCCTTTATATTGTAATACGCTGCCTGCACTGGCTTGATGACATCACCTATACATAGTGTCCTTTATATTGTAATATGCTGCCTGCACTGACCTGATGACATCACCTGTACATAGTGCCCTTTATATTGTAGCATGCTGCCTGTACTTACCTGATTACATCACCTATACATAGTGTCCTTTATATTGTAACATGCTGCCTGTACTGACCTGATGACATCCCCTATACATAGTGCCCTTTATATTGTAATATGCTGCCTGCACTGACCTGATAACATCACCTATACATAGTGTCCTTTATATTGTAATACGCTGCCTGCACTGACCTGATGACGTCACCTATACATAGTGTCCTTTATATTGTAACATGCTGCCTGTACTGACCTGATAACATCACCTATACATAGTGTCCTTTATATTGTAACATGCTGCCTGTACTGACCTGATGACATCACCTATGCATAGTGTCCTTTATATTGTAACATGCTGCCTGTATTGACCTGATGACATCACCTATACATAGTGTCCTTTATATTGTAATACGCTGCCTGCACTGACCTGATGACATCACCTATACATAGTGTCCTTTATATTGTAACATGCTGCCTGCACTGACCTGATGACATCACCTATACATAGTGTCCTTTATATTGTAACATGCTGCCTGTACTGACCGGAAAACATCACCTATACATAGTGTCCTTTATATTGTAACATGGTGCCTGCACTGACCTGATGACATCAGCTAAACATAGTGCCCTTTATATTGTAATATGCTGCCAACACTGACCTGATGACATCACCTATACATAGTGTCCTTTATATTGTAATACGCTGCCTGCACTGACCTGATAACATCACCTATACATAGTGTCCTTTATATTGTAACATGCTGCCTGCACTGACCTGATGACATCACCTATACATAGTGTCCTTTATATTGTAACATGCTGCCTGTACTGACCTGATAACATCACCTATACATAGTGTCCTTTATATTGTAATACGCTGCCTGCACTGACCTGATAACATCACCTATACATAGTGCCCTTTATATTGTAACATGCTGCCTGTACTGACCTGATAACATCACCTATACATAGTGTCCTTTATATTGTAATACGCTGCCTGCACTGGCTTGATGACATCACCTATACATAGTGTCCTTTATATTGTAATATGCTGCCTGCACTGACCTGATGACATCACCTGTACATAGTGCCCTTTATATTGCAGCATGCTGCCTGTACTGACCTGATTACATCACCTATACATAGTGTCCTTTATATTGTAACATGCTGCCTGCACTGACCTGATAACATCCCCTATACATAGTGTTCTTTATATTGTAATATGCTGCCTGCACTGACCTGATGACATCACCTATACATAGTGTCCTTTATATTGTAACATGCTGCCTGTACTGACCGGAAAACATCACCTATACATAGTGTCCTTTATATTGTAACATGCTGCCTGCACTGACCTGATGACATCAGCTAAACATAGTGCCCTTTATATTGTAATATGCTGCCAACACTGACCTGATGACATCACCTATACATAGTGTCCTTTATATTGTAATACGCTGCCTGCACTGACCTGATAACATCACCTATACATAGTGTCCTTTATATTGTAACATGCTGCCTGCACTGACCTGATGACATCACCTATACATAGTGTCCTTTATATTGTGACATGCTGCCTGTACTGACCTGATAACATCACCTATACATAGTGTCCTTTATATTGTAATACGCTGCCTGCACTGACCTGATAACATCACCTATACATAGTGCCCTTTATATTGTAACATGCTGCCTGTACTGACCTGATAACATCACCTATACATAGTGTCCTTTATATTGTAATATGCTGCCTGCACTGGCTTGATGACCTCACCTATACATAGTGTCCTTTATATTGTAATATGCTGCCTGCACTGGCTTGATGACATCACCTATACATAGTGTCCTTTATATTGTAATATGCTGGCTGCACTGACCTGATGACATCACCTGTACATAGTGCCCTTTATATTGTAGCATGCTGCCTGTACTGACCTGATTACATCACCTATACATAGTGTCCTTTATATTGTAACATGCTGCCTGCACTGACCTGATAACATCACCTATACATAGTGTCCTTTATATTGTAACATGCTGCCTGTACTGACCTGATGACATCCCCTATACATAGTGCCCTTTATATTGTAATATGCTGCCTGCACTGACCTGATAACATCACCTATACATAGTGTCCTTTATATTGTAATACGCTGCCTGCACTGACCTGATGACATCACCTATACATAGTGTCCTTTATATTGTAACATGCTGCCTGTACTGACCTGATAACATCACCTATACATAGTGTCCTTTATATTGTAACATGCTGCCTGTACTGACCTGATGACATCACCTATACATAGTGTCCTTTATATTGTAACATGCTGCCTGTATTGACCTGATGACATCACCCATACATAGTGTCCTTTATATTGTAATACGCTGCCTGCACTGACCTGATGACATCACCTATACATAGTGTCCTTTATATTGTAACATGCTGCCTGTACTGACCTGATGACATCACCTATACATAGTGTCCTTTATATTGTAATATGCTGCCTGCACTGACCTGATGACATCACCTGTACATAGTGCCCTTTATATTGTAGCATGCTGCCTGTACTGACCTGATTACATCACCTATACATAGTGTCCTTTATATTGTAACATGCTGCCTGCACTGACCTGATAACATCACCTATACATAGTGTCCTTTATATTGTAACATGCTGCCTGTACTGACCTGATGACATCCCCTATACATAGTGCCTTTTATATTGTAATATGCTGCCTGCACTGACCTGATAACATCACCTATACATAGTGTCCTTTATATTGTAATACGCTGCCTGCACTGACCTGATGACATCACCTATACATAGTGTCCTTTATATTGTAACATGCTGCCTGTACTGACCTGATAACATCACCTATACATAGTGTCCTTTATATTGTAACATGCTGCCTGTATTGACCTGATGACATCACCTATACATAGTGTCCTTTATATTGTAATACGCTGCCTGCACTGACCTGATGACATCACCTATACATAGTGTCCTTTATATTGTAACATGCTGCCTGTACTGACCTGATGACATCACCTATACATAGTGTCCTTTATATTGTAACATGCTGCCTGTATTGACCTGATGACATCACCTATACATAGTGTCCTTTATATTGTAATACGCTGCCTGCACTGACCTGATGACATCACCTATACATAGTGTTCTTTTATATTGTAACATGCTGCCTGTACTGACCAGAAAACATCACCTATACATAGTGTCCTTTATATTGTAACATGCTGCCTGCACTGACCTGGTGACATCAGCTAAACATAGTGTCCTTTATATTGTAATATGCTGCCAACACTGACCTGATATCCCCTATCACAGCTGACCTGCTGCAAACCTGGGGCTGATTGACTTGACCTCCTAAGGAATAGCATTTATTCTTTGCTGCCAACTCTTTTATTTTGTGGTCTGGGATGATTTGACAGCACTGATTTGATGGCATCATCTGTACGTGGTGAAAAAGGCTCAAACTGCAGACTTATCTGACACTAAACTCCTTATGTGATTTTCTTGCCATTGAGATTGCTTTTGATATTTTACAGTGGTTTACTGCCCTTTCATGTATTTTGAAAACCTCTATTGCACCTTTGTACATATATGCTGCCAATTGCAGAATCCATATGTACATATACTCAAGCTATAAAGAACATTACCTTTCCCTCACATGACCAGTAAGCAACCTCATGTTGGTCTGCTGAATCCACACTGACATGAGACACTTACTTCACTCCCAGACTAGCAGTCTTATGGCCAAAATGTTTCTGGAAATTTGATGACGTGTTTAATTCATTCACTCAGCAAATGTCACAGTTACAATTCATCCGTGTGTCATAAAGTTACATAACTGTAAGTTAAATACTGTTAATCCAGCCCAGGTCTGCTGCATGCCTGCATCACTTCCCAGGGACAGGAATGCTCTGCACAACCTCCTTGGAATGCCATGGCTTGTGTGATTCACTTGTCTTGCCACACAAATATGACTTTCAATGTTTTTACAGCGTGCACTTCTATGTGCGTGTTCTTAGTTACAGTGACAGTTGTGGTGAGTTTATAGCCCACTGAATATTATTAACACATTCATAGTTTGGATATGTAGTCACAGCTTTTTTTTCATTTTTGTTGATCATTTTCTTTTTTTGGGAATAATAAGAATCCTTATGGAAGAGATAAGCCACCCTCTCTTTGACAACATGTGCTTTAGTCCCCATTCACACCTACAGTATCTCACAAAAGTGAGTACACCCTTACATTTTTGTAAATATTTTATTATATCTTTTCATGTGACAACACTGAAGAAATGACACTTTGCTACAATGTAAAGTAGTGAGTGTACAGCTTGTATAACAGTGTAAATTTACTGTCCTCTAAAAATAACTCAACACAGCCATTAATGTCTAAACCACGGGCAACAAAAGTCAGTACACCCCTAAATTAAAATGTCCAAATTGGGCCCAAAGTGTCAATATTTTATGTGGCCACCATTATTTTCCAGCACTGCCTTAACCCTCTTCGGCATGGAGTTCACCAGAGCTTCACAGGTTGCCACTGGAATCCTTTTCCATTCCTCAATGATGACATCACGGAGCTGGAGGATGTTAAAGACCTTGCGCTCCTCCATCTTCCGTTTGAGGATGCCCCAAAGATGCTTAATAGGGTTTAGGTCTGGAGACATGCTTGGCCAGTCAATCACCTTTACCCTCAGCTTCTTTAACAAGGTCGTCTTGGAGGTGTGTTTGGAGTCGTTTTCATGTTGGAATACTGCCCTACGGCCCAGTCTACGAAGGAAGGAGATCATGCGCTGCTTCAGTATGTCACAGTACATGTTGGCATTCATGGTTCCCTCAATGAACTGTAGCTCCCCAGTGCCAGCAGCACCTATGTAGTCCCAGACCATGACACTTCCACCACCATGCTTGACTGTAGGAAAGACACACTTGTCTTTATACTCCTAACCTGGTTGCCGCCACACACACTTGACACCATGTGAACCAAATAAGTTTATCTTGGTCTCATCAGACCACAGGACATGGTTCCAGTAATCTATGTTCTTATGCCTCGTACACACGCAACGATTGTTGGCCATGAATTTTCGGCCAACGTCCGATCGGCCAATTGTCGGCTTGTTAGTATGATGCTTCCGACAACCGACTGCGACTTTTTGGCCGAACAAAATCTGGTGTGCATGCTATAAAATTTTTGTTGGCCGTCAACAGAACGGCCGATTGTTCGTCAGTCAGTACAGATTTCGGCAGACAAAAATCAGATGAGCAAGACTGGGCATGCTCAGAGAAGAAAAAACACACGGAAAGTAAACCAGCACATGACATCACTTCTGAAGTTGGTTGTTGTTGGCCGAAAAAATTTGTGTGCAGTCTAGAGCACATTTCAACCAACACAACAACACTGGACAAAAGACGGCCGATCGGTCGGCCAACAATCGGTGCGTGTGTACAAGGCATTAGTCTGCTTATCTTCAGCAAACTGTTTGCGGGATTTCTTGTTCATCATCTTTAGAAGAGGCTTCCTTCTGGGACGACAGCCATGCAGACGAATTTGATGCAGTGTGCGGCTTATGGTCTGAACACTGACAGGCTGATCTCCCACCTCTTTAACCTCTGCAGCAATGCTGGCAGCACTCATACTTCTATTTCTCAAAGACAACCTCTGGATATGACGCTGCGCATGTGCACTCAACTTCTTTGGTCGACCATGGCAAGGCCTGTTCTGAGTGTAACCTAGCCTGTTAAACCGCTGTATGGTCTTGGCCACCGTGCTGCAGCTCAGTTTTAGGGTCTTGGCAATCTTCTTTGCCATGAGGTGCCATGTTGAACTTCCAGTGACCAGTATTAGAGAGTGAGAGCCATGACACCAAATTTCACACCTGCTGCCAATTCACACCTGAGACCTTGTAACACTGAGTCACATGACACCAGAGAGGATAAATGGCTAATTGGGCCCAATTTGGACATTCTTACTTAGGGGTGTACTCACTTTTGTTGCCAGTGGTTTAGACATTAACCCCCTGGAGCCTGTTTTTTTTTTCTCACATGTGTTGCATGCAAGTTAAAATTAGTATTTTTTGCTAGAAAATTACTTCGAACCCCCAAACATTATGTAGATTTTTTTATCAGAGACCCTAGAGAATAAAATGGCTATCATTGCAATATTTTATGTCACACAGTATTTGGACAGTGGTCTTTCAAATACAATTTTTGGAGAAGAAATACACTTTTATTAATTAAAGAAAAAAAAAAAATTAAACCGTAAAGTTAGCCCAATTTTTTTTGTGTAATGTGAAAGATGATGTTATGCCGAGTAAATAGATTCCTAACATGTCATGCTTTAAAATTGCGCACACTCGTGGAATGGCGACAAGCTATGATACTTAAAAATCTCCATGGACGACGCTTTAAAACATTTAACCTGTTTAGAGTTTCAGAGGAGGTCTTGTGCTAGAATTATTGATCTTGCTTTAACGATCGCAGCGATACCTCACATGTGTAGTTTGAACACCGTTTGCGGGCGCAAACTTGTGTATGCCTTCTCTTCTGTGTGCGAGTATTCAGAGACAGGCGTTTTAATTTTTTTTATTTTTTTTTTATTTTTACACTGTCCATTTAAAAAAAAAAAATGTTTTGATCACTTTTATTGCTGTCACAAGAAATGTTAACATCCCTTGTGACCATAATAGGCAGTGACAGGGTACTCTTTATGGAGGGATCTGGGGTCTAAAAGACCCCCAAACCCCTCCACTGCAGTTAAAAGCATTCAAAATGCCAAGTTTGGCTGTGTTGAATGCTGTCAGTTTTTTTTTTTTTTTTTTAATCTTTTTATTGGTTTTAAACACAAACAACAAAAACTAAGAACATCACAGGTGCATATGGTTCACCGTACAGTAGTTGTATACGTACAGGAATGAAATAAGTCACCCACGCAGGGGTCGAATCAGGAAATATTGCGAAGTACTATCGTTTTCCGAGCATAGAACAGTAACAGGCCCAGAAGAGTACGTTCAGCCACCTGCGGCACCAGGTCATCCAACAGCCCCAGTAGACATAACCTGGAGGATGGGTCGACCGTGACCTGTGACATCGCAGTAATCACCTGGAGCACTGATGACCAGAACGTGGAGAGATGCGGACAGGACCAGAAGATGTGGAGGAAAATGCTGTCAGTTTTTTAAAAAAATCTGGCGCCTTTAGGGCTCCAGTACGCGACTTACAGCTGTAATCGCAGCAAAAGGTGGCGCTACAAAGTATTAACTTAAGGGGGCTGAATAATTTTGCACGCCCAATTTTTCAGTATTTATTTGTTAAAAAAGTTTGAAATATCCAATAAATTTCGTTCCACTTCATGATTGTGTCCCACTTGTTGATTCTTCACAAAAAATTACAGTTTTATATCTTTATGTTTGAAGCCTGAAATGTGGCAAAAGGTCGAAAAGTTCAAGGGGGCCGAATACTTTCGCAAGGCACTGTATATCCAGTATACATACTGGTGAATTTGAATGTTGGGAAGCAGAAATCATACACATGCTGAGCCCTTCACAATGATAAACATTTGCATGCGTGTTTGTATGCATCATAGCCTAGACCTGTCCTGTAACTTTACTTCATATCAGCATTTCTCATAAAATACAGGCTTTGTTGGCCAGGTGGAATGGCATTATTTTTTGTATTGTTCACCCAAACCTTTTACCCAGCTGTAGCCCCTCTTAGGAGAGATAGCTCTATATTCAGGTTTTGTCTAAAATTGTACACTGCATACAATTGCAGAAACTCCTTACAAGTTGACAAAAGCAATGGAACCCGTATTGTCATTCAATCAACTTAACCTTTAGAGTCCATTCACACTGCCTGACAAGTCGCGGTCCTCCCGCTCCCACTTTGTAGTACAGGAGCCGTTCTAATAGGAGCGACACAAGTCGCTCCGACTTAGAAAAAGGGTCCTGTACTACTTCGGGGCGACCTGGAGGCGACTTGCATTGACTTCCATTATGTGAAGTCCGTGCCGAAGTCGCGCTGCACGCGACTTCACAGGTCGCCCCCGAAGTCGGAGCGACCTAATGTGAACGGGGGCTTAAGAATGTTTTGCTGTAACCAGACTCTTTCTGGGTGTTTGTGGTCATTGCCTGCTGTGTTTTTTAACTGTAGCACATGTGTGTTTGAGTTTGAAAAGTACATAGTGATGTACTTCATCAGTACAAAAATGTATGCACTGCTACATCAAATGGTAAAAATCGTTTGGTTAACCACTTGCCAACCACCCGCCGCATATATACTGCGGCAGGCTGGCTCGGCTGTGCAAATCAACATACCTGTATGGCGATCCGCGGGAGCGATCCTGGGAGTGTGCGCCCCCATTAGCCAGCGGGGAAGCTTATTTATGGGGCTGCTATTGCCCCTCCTATTTAGGATCACAGGTTTCTGTGTTGGTTCCTCAAGCCCATCCCCCTCCCAGTTAGAAAACACCCCCTAGGCATACACTTAACCCTTTGATCGCCCTTGAGTTAACCCCTTCCCTGCCAGTGTCATTATTGCAGTAACAGTGCATATTTCTAGCACTTATTGCTGTAGTAATGTCACTGGTCCCCCCAAAAATGTCAGTTAGGGGTCCTATCTGTCCGCCGCAATCCCGCTAAAAATCGCTGATCGCCGCCATTTCTAGTAAAAATAAATAAATAAAAATGACATAGATCTATCCCCTAGTTTGTAGACACAACTTTTGCGCAAACCAATCAAAATAGACTTATTGGGATTTTTTTTACCAAAAATATGTAGCAGAATACAAATTGGCCTAAAATGTTGAAAAAATTTGATTTTTCCTTTTTCTTTTTATTGGGAATGTTCTATAGCGGAATGTGAAAAATATTGGTTTTTTTTTTTTCAGAATTGTCGCGTTTTTTTGTTTGTAGCGCAAAAAATAAAACTCTCACAGGTGATCAAATACCACCAAAAGAAAACTTTATTTGTGGGAAAATTAGGACATCAATTTTATTTGGGTAAAGCGTTGCACGACCGTGCAATTGTCTGTTAAAGTAACGCAGTGCTGAATCGCAAGAAATGGCCTGGTCATTAAGGGGGTAAAACCAGAAGTGGTTAACTTGTTATGCCAGTTATTTGCATAGCTGAATAGCAATGGTCCAGTAGACTTATGAAAGAATGTACAGTATTCTTGCTTCATTGTTCAAATTGCTACGGATGTTAGCCTGGGCTGTCTGTTTTGCCCAGATTGATAAGGCACTCTTTCTCAACTTTTTTCACATGAAGTAACCCTTGAAATGGAGAATCAAGGGTTGGCTCCAGGGTTCAGTGTTTAGGTGCAGGCAGAGGGTACAGGTGCAACATCAAGCCCTCCTGCTGGCAGCCTGTCAAACTCCATGAAAGGCTGACAGCTGCTGTGGCTGGATGGGACTGGATGGTGCATCTAGCACTACTTACATTTAGGGCAGTATGTGCGCAAGCAGTCTGCATACTAAGACATACAACTGCCAAGAAAATATGTGCGTCAGATCATTTTGGCTTGGAGGTCTGTGGAGCTGATTTATAGAAAATGGAGCACAGAGAGCTGTTGCCGATATAAACCCGAATATTTGATTATTATGTTTTAGTGGTATCTAGAGACAACATCTATACTTAAGATCCTTGCCTCTTTGTGTAAAGCTCACTAGTGATGGTGTTGGATGGGGGTTGGGGGGGGGGGGGTGGTTGGCATGTGTGCAGCAGATTTACAGAATAAGCTGAAAATACAGCAATGGTGGTTGGAGTTGGGGTTTGATTGGGCACTTCCAGCATTTGGCTGTTTTTGTGAAATGTATTATTTATCCATATAGGAGATCATTGCTTTAGGATAGGTTACAGTGGAAGAATGAGTCTGGAAACATTGGCATATCCAATATTTTGGATATATATTTTTAAGTTTCTGGTGTTTTTTTTTCATTGTATATGACACCTTTGGCACTATTTTATGTCCAAAGTGACATTGGATGTGTGTTGACACAGCGATGTGTATTTTTCCTCGCAACTATTCTAGCCAGTGACGAAAGCCGTCAGACGGGTGCTGCAGGTCATTTAGCTCTGTCCCTCATTGGTTCAGCTTGCATAGATCACAAGTTAAATAAACATACTTCAATAGACAATTGGGCCACCTGTGTGAAAAAGAAGTGCAGTTCAAATAGCATTGTACCCAGAAAATGTCCATAATTCGAAAGCATGGCTGATTGCATGGCAGAAAAAACAAATGCTCACAGCTCCAAATGTTCCTATTTGAAACGTTGCCTCCTTCCAACTAAGCAGAGGCCCAAGGAGTTTGGTATAAAAGCCCCCCTTACTATATGATATGTAGTAGAGGTGAGCATTTTCACTGGTCTCACAATTAGATTCGATTACGATTACCCTGTCAGCGATTCGATTCCATTCTGCGATGCATCACGATTACTGCTCATGGTTTTCATTAAAAAATTCAAGCAATCAGAACAACATTTTTTTTTTTTTATCTGCTCCTAAATAAAAAAAAAAAAAAACACTCTATGCATGTAGCAAAGTTTGAACACAGCACACAAAAGTATCTATTTAGAACAGATTGTAAGCTCTAATGAGCAGGGCCCTCTGATTTCTACTGTATATTGTATTTGTACTTTCTACCCTCCAGTTGTAAATCGTTGCGTAAACTGCCAGCGCTATATAAATCCTGTATAATAATAATAATATAACAGTAAATGCTAAATGACACAGCCCCCTTCACATTGCGCAGCCCCTCCTTTACATTGCGCACCCCCCTTTACATCACACAGACCCCCTTTACATCACACAGACCCCCTTTATATCACGCAGACCCCCCTGCACATTACACAGCCCCCCCTGCACATTACTCAGCCCCTTTCATTATATAGCTCCCCTTTACAGTCCACAGACCCCCTTTATATCACACAGACCCCCTGAACATTGTACAGCCCCCCTGCACATTACTCAGCCCCTTTCATTATATAGCTCCCCTGCACATTACGCAGCCCCCTTTACATTACACAGCACCCCTGCACACTACGCAGCCCCCCTTTTACATTACACAGGGCCCTCTGATTCCTACTGTATTAAAGTATATTGTATTTGTACTTTCTACCCTCAAGTTGTAAATTGTTGCATAAACTGTCAGCGCTATGTAAATCCTGTATTATAATAATAATAATACCGGTAATAATAATAACAATAGTAAAATGGTAAATCGCACAGCCCCCTTTACATTCTACAGCCCCCTTTACATTCCATAGCCCCCTGCACATTACACAGACCCGTTTACATTGTGCAGCCCCCTTTACATTGTGCAGCCCCCTTTACATTGCGCACCCCCTTTACATTGCGCACCCCCTTTACATTGTGCACCCCCCTTTTCATTACACCCCCCCCCTTTTCATTACACGCCCCCCTTTTCATTACACACCCCCTTTTACATCACACAGACTCCCTTTACATCACACAGATTCCCTTTACATCACACAGACCCCCTGCACATTGCTCGGCCCCTTTCATTATATAGCTCCCCTGCACATTACGCAGCCCCCTTTACATTACACAGCACCCCTGCACACTACGCAGCCCCCCTTTTACATTACACAGGGCCCTCTGATTCCTACTGTATTAAAGTATATTGTATTTGTACTTCTACCCTCAAGTTGTAAATTGTTGCATAAACTGGCAGCGCTATATAAATCCTGTATAATAATAATAATAAAATGGTAAATGGCACAGCCCCCTTTACATTCTACAGCCCCCTTTACATTGCGCTGCCCCCTTTACGTTGCGCAGCCCTCTTTACGTTGCGCAGCCCTCTTTACGTTGCGCAACCCCCTTCACATTACGCACCCCCTTTACATTACGCACCCCCCTTTACATTACGCACCCCCCTTTACATTACGCACCCCCCTTTACATCACACAGACTCCCTTTACATCACACAGACCCCATGCACATTACACAGCCCTTTTCATTATATAGATCCCCTTAACATTACACAGCCCCCCTGCACATTACACAGCCCCCTGCATATTACACAGCCCCCCTGAACATTATACAGCCCCCCCTTTTACATTAAGCAGCCCCCTTTACATTACACAGCACCTCTGCACATTATGCAGCCCCCCTTTTACATTACACAGGGCCCTCTGATTCCTACTGTATTAAAGTATATTGTATTTGTACTTTCTATCCTCAAGTTGTAAATCATTGCGTAAACTGTCAGCGCTATATAAACCTTGTATAATAATAATAATAACAGTAAATACTAAATGGCACAGCCCCCTTTACATCACACAGCCCCCATTACATTACGCAGCCCCCTGCACATTACGCAGCCCCCTGCACATTACACAGACCTGTTTACATTACGCAGCCCCCCCTTTACATTCCACAGCCCCCCTTTACATTCCACAGCCCCCCTGCACATTACACAGCCTCCCCTGCACATTACACAGCCTCCCCTGCACATTACGCAGCCCCCCCTGCACATTACACAGCCCCCCTGCACATTACGCAGCCTCCCCTGCACATTACGCAGCCTCCCCTGCACATTACGCAGCCTCCCCTGCACATTACGCAGCCCCTTTCATTATATATCTCCCATTTACATTAAGCAGCCCCCCTTTACATTACGCAGCCCCCCTTTACATTACGCAGCCCCCTTTTACATTGCACAGGCCCATTTACATTTTACAGCCCCCTTGACATTGCACAGCACCCCTTCACTCCCAGGAGACTCCCTGCACATTAAACAGCCCTTTCGCTTACAGGAGACCCCTAGTCTCCTGGGACAGCCCTGCTAGCATATTCTAAAGTTTAAAAAAGACACTGCCAGCCCCTCTGTTTAATGGACCCTTCCTACTATGTGTAAGTGTCAATAAAAACCGATGCCTCTAAATACATTATTATCTCCGTTCTTTCATGGCCATTCTTGTGACTGCTCTCCTCCTCCGATCTAAAGCTACAGCTGGAGAAAGAGGAGCGGCGGAGGTCATGTGACCAGCCAAGAAAGAACGGAGATAATAAGGTATTTAGAGGCATCACTTTACAGGTCCATTACAAAAAAAATAATAAATGCATTTTTTTTTTTTTACCTGCAAAAACAAAATGGGCATTTTATTATTTTTATGTTAAGTTAAACTTGTCCTTCAATACATTTTCCTAACTTTCATGCTGATCCTGCCTAGCTTTTGTGCTTTTTGAGCCTCAGATCAAGAAAAAGCTTTTTTTGCACTTGATTGGATGCTAGAATCAGCAGAGGTCACCCCATAAGCTAGGGGAAATTCCTTTGAAAAGTAAACAGCCTATTTGTCTTTAATAAATTAACCCCAGTGACTCAAAAGTGATGAAGCCATTGTATGCGCATGACAGTTAAGAAATTCTGTTTTCTTCAGGAGAGTTTAGCAATGACAGAACATTTAGTATATGCTCAGGCACAACAGAAAACTTCTGTAATATTTATTTCTTTTTGACAGTTCTTCCTTTAACTATAACTTTGGTTATTGATCTTTATCATATAGATATCCCCAGATTTCAAAAATGTGCATGGCAATGCTATTTGGCATGACAAAACTTGCAGATTGCAAATCTCATTCATAGACACAGAGCAGACATTGTTGAATGACTTTAGCATTTGAAAATAATGCTTCCCTCTTTATTCAGGTCCATACATAATTGAACACATGCCTAGATCTTACTGGATCAGGGCACAATTCACACCATCTGTGCCAGATCTTCATACATTAATAAGATACAGACCAAGGCAGGCACTATTTTTGTAGAGTTCGACAACCACAATGTTCCCATCTCTTAAACGGCTAATTCAGAATGATGATGCTTATTAAAATGTAAGTGTGTTATGCACAGTTACCAGTTAAAGTAGTAAATAATTAGTCATAAGTAGCAGTCAAAAGACAAAAAGGAAATACATGTGAAATAAAGGTTATTGCAGATCACTGTATAGTTATTATTACAGTTAAAAAGACCAATAACCTGTAAAAAGTAACAGCAAGAAGATTTGGCAGCAGAAAGCAAGGACAGAGCAATCCAGCATACATGTGGCATCAATTGACAATGGTGTAACGGTGCAGGTATTGCAGTTTAAAGTGTCACGAATAAGGTTGCATTCACACATGGACATTTTGAATTGCAGGCTAATTTACTCCTCTTCTGCCTGCAATTTCAAAACCCCCAAGTAATAATGATAAATCGCACAAAGCACATTTCAGATGCCATTCATTTGAATGGCACCTAAAAACGCAGTTCGGTTCTACCACGAATGTAGCGTGATAAATATTGCTGCAATCACAGGCCAAACTGCATCGCGTGAAGCATGTCGCCCAAAAGAAGCTCTTGAACTTTGGGTGACAAGCTTCACGCAATTCGGTTTTCCGTGATTGCAGCACAATTGATCGATTTGTCATTCACACCTGGGTTGTCAGGGATGCCACATGCAGGCATCCAGCAAGGGTGATCAGATCAGTTGGCTGCACCAAGGAATCAGGACCCAGATGGATAAAGGTGTAAATAAGTTTATTAGGCAAAATGACACACTCCAACTCCAGTAGACCATAAACAAGTAAACAAAATATAAATGCTAACCGTACCAAACCCCAATAGAACCTAACAAACTATATACAAAAGGATGGAGCAAACAATAGCAGGACAGGACAGGGACAGGAGACAAAGAAAGCAGGGAGTCGGGTACAGGGAACAGGGCTCAGGATCAGAATACAGGTTTCAGGATCAGGCTCAGACAGGGACAAGGCTAGCAGAGAAAATACTGAAGCGCTGAGCCTCAGTGAAGGGCGGGCTTATATTCCCTCAGCAGTCCTCCTCAGGTGCAGCTTAATTAAAAGTACAGTCTAGCTGCTGGGAGACACCCGCTGGTAGGCCCGTCAGTTCCAGGAACAACAGTGCCACCAGCAGGTGACCCACGTTATGACACTGATCCTGACATGGGTGCTTTGAAGTCTAGGGCAGAATTGCAGTAAATCTGCCTGCGATTCAAAACACCTACGTGTGAATGCAGCCTTAACCCACATCATAAAAAAAATTACCAAATGCTGTAATACATACTGTTCATACAAACTCAATCACTATGGGATTCATTTTCTGTATTCTGCAAAACTCCTGGTTGATCCTGCTGTTCTCTATCTCCCCTTTTCCCCCCTTCTGCCCAAGTTCCCAATGCAGTTAGGGATTTTAGAGCAGTGTTGGCAGCTCTGCACATGCTCAGTTTTCAGTGAGTTTCTATGCTGAGCATTTCCTCCCTATCACATCTGAGCAGCCCATGTGAATATAGACCCACACATGTGTGCGTATACACAGTGACAGCCCACTCCCTCTCTCCCTGCCTCCTCCTCCATGCCCACTAACCAGCTAAACACAATGGTGGAGGGATAATATATTACATGTAGATTATTGGAGGCTTCACCTCCCTGCCTTTTTAGGACACAAGCTGGAGGGAAATGACACAGCCTGTAACTGGTTGGCAGAAATCCACCCACACCATGTTTGCCAAAAAAAAATAAAGATTTGATTTCAAATATATATATATATATATATATATATATATGACAATATAAAACAGTTTATTGATATTAATTATTTATTTTTACTCTGATCTTTTGACCATGTGACCAGCAGCGGAGAACTAGGAGCTCCTCCTGCTTATGTTTCCCTGCAGACAGGTTGGGAAAGAGCTGGGTCATGT
Organism: Pelophylax lessonae; assembly: GCF_965119305.1. NCBI lineage: Eukaryota > Metazoa > Chordata > Amphibia > Anura > Ranidae > Pelophylax > Pelophylax lessonae. The sequence continues at coordinate 555,511,449 of NC_138769.1, read as the reverse complement.
GACAGTTGTATATCGATTAGGAAAAAGGTACTTTTTTTTTATCAAAATAATTACAGTGCCATTTTTTTTATGAAGCAGGATTTACAGTTGGTACAAAAGGAATTGGAGTGCAATCATCCATAGGGTTCTTTCACACGGAAGTGACGGCACTTTTTTCCTTTTTTTTTTTTACGGACACGGATGACACTTGTCATCCGGTCCGTATGTCCGCATATCATCCCATCCGTTTCCGGATGATATACGGACATAATGTATGTCAATGCAATTGCGGATGTCAGCGGATGACACCGCTGACATCCGATTTACCGTCCTTTCCGTTTTTTAAACGGAAGAAAAAATAGGGTTCTGTTCCGTTCCAAAAAACGGAACAGAACTGAAAGGACGAAAATCGGATGTCAGCGGATGGTCATCTGCTGACATCCGCAATGCCATTGACATACATTATGTCCGTATATCATCCGCAAAAAAATAGGACATACGGAACGCCCGTGTGAAAGAGCCCACTTTAAGTATCACTTTAAGTATAAATGTGTAACCAATGATCGTTCAGTACATGAAATACCTGTTGAAACTGACAAGATTGCTGTGCTCATGCAAAAGTGTACATATTGATATGTTTATGAACTCTGTACTAACAAAGTACAAAAAAAATCCATGCTAGATATCAATATATCCAAACAAAAATAAGTGATAAAAAATGGACAGCTGCTAGCATGGGCCAATAGACAAAAACACTCCAGACAATCACTATACATATACTGCAGCACTATAAGATAATGATGAAACATTAGAATTGGAATTAAATGAGACAATACATTTCCAATTAATCAAATGACAGTCCATAGAAATACAAAAATAAAATGAAGAAAAAAACCATGAAAATTAAAAATCCAGTGTCACAGAAGAGCATATTCCACAAAAGGAAAGGCCACAGATGCAAGCATGCATAGGAGACCCCGCTTCCCCAGATCCTTTGTGTGCAGCACCAGCAACATAAGACGGCAGCTTACCAAAATGTTTTGGCTCCCAAATTAATGGAAAAGCCAAATGCGCTGTAGGGCAATATCTTCTCAAACTAAATCATGCAGACACTGGCTATCCTGGCGTGCTTCAGATCAGAGTATCGTTCCGGATCTGTCACGCAGGGAGTCCTTTGGACACAGGTCCAGGGAGGGAGGCCATCCATCCGCGGGGATGAAGTGAATGAGGGAGGGTTTCAGGTGACAGAGGAGGGAGGGTTCCCAGCCTCCGGGATCTGCTACGCTGCAGCTCCCACTGACTCTTTCTTCCTGCTACGCCCCCCTGTGGCCAATGGCTAGGCTCCAAACAGATCCAGACCCTGAACTGTATTGAAGTGTGGCACTGAATAAGAATATAAAAAAGCAAGACTTTCTGAACATTGCTAGCTTCCTCATGTATATCCGTCTTCAAGCTAATCTCATAACATAACAATAAGTAACATAGGTAAAATAAACATAAAATATTTTTTTTACCTGCCAACTGATTTGTAATTCTGTCCATCCAGGTTCTGAGATCTAAACAACTTTTCTCTTACGTCCTCCGACAGTCGCCGCCTCTTCATATTCGTCACATATGGGGTATTAGACTTTGCTCCGAAGGAGTAGCTAGGCAACAGAATATGTTAACAATAAAGCTTTAACATATCCCACCCTCAAGGGGTGGTCCCCTCAGTCAATACCCTCCTACTTCCTGCAACCATATCTCAGTTTTAATGTCTAGCTTGTCAGGAGTGGCTGGCTCTCTCTGTGCTGGGACTTTCTGTCCCAGACTCTTTCTTCTTTTTAATATTTTGTTTGAGTTTTTCTCTCTACCTTTCATTAGCTGTTATTTTGTCAGCGTTAGTTAGTTCTTCGGACGAAGAGGATCATGCGGACTGGGTCTCGGGCTGATCCCCCTGGTCGCAGGTCGTGGGTCAGTGGCTTCCCAGTCTGCCATCGAGCGTTCAGCCAGGTAACGCTCCTGGCATAGTGAACGACCCATCCCTGTTCGGTGCAGGGATGATTGGTGAGGTGGCTACCTCACCGGACGCTGTGCGGTTTCTTAACCTCCATTGTGTGCGTCTTGAATTGCGACTCTCCCTGCCTCATGTGCAGCGGCTTGTTCGCCTGTGCGGGTTCCCCACGCCAGGTGAGGTAAGTGTATTTATGTGGGGACCTGTCTGTCTGGGGGGGTATCAGTCTGGGACTGTGTAACCTGCCTCTATTCTCGCTGCTTGTCTCCCTATCTCTCGGCTGCATGCTGTGGGCTGCAAGGGGGGGGGGAGCTGTGTGACACTGTGTGTGTCAGGCTGGGCAGTGTGAGAAGCTGTGTGCTGTGGGGCATGTTTTTTCTTGGCATGTTTGGGCATATACAGCAATCGCTGCGGCGATCTAACATGTATCCTTATATTGGGATGTAATGTGTGTGTTTTAATGCACTGTGGAGCGGCGTTTTCGGCGCCAAACGACGCCATTTTGCCGGCACCCGCTCCGGCCGCATGGTTTACATGCATGGCGGCCATTTTCTTGTAGCCTCCATAGGCTTACATAGAGCGCCCTGGCAGCATCACTTCCTCTTTCCAGGAACACCGATCGAGGCAGCAGCAGCAGCGAGGGTCTCCTCAGGTTTTATCCTTCTGTTCTTGCTATCCATTGCCTGTGTTCAGTTTGCATATTCCCTGTGGGGGTCTCATTGTGCTTGAGTGTGGTGCGGTGGGCTGCGCTTGCCGCGCTTGCTAAAAAGGGGCAGTTAACCCTTGGTTGTCTGGCATTACAGGGGCAATGGATTCTCAGGAGGGCAAATTTCCTACAGTATTGGTGGAAAGCCAGGGGACCGCTGTTTCCCCCCCAGGGGGGGATTTAGCCACTATTGTGGCTGGCCTTGCTGCCCAGGTGCAAATGCTGGTGGCTGCTCAATCTACTAAACGGCCCAGAGTTGCTCTGTCCTCTGATTCTGAGGGTGAAGGTGATGGGGCTGTTCTGGCAGGGACCTCCTTATCGGGGTCCCGCTCCTCTCTTGATCTAGTGGGGTCTGAGGTGGAGGCTGAAGTTGAGGGGGTCGATAATTCTCCCCCTGGCTCGCCTGAAGAGCTTGCAATCATGGATGAGTTGATTGCTTCCATTAAGCAAACGCTGCGTTTGCAGGACGAAGTGTGTCCCCCCGCTGCCTTGGCGGCTTATGGGACGCAGAGAAAACGCAGGACGCCGCAGGTTTTTCCCTGCAATGCTGATTTTCAGCGCGCTGTTAAGGATCAATGGCGCGATCTGCGCAAGCCTTTTGCGGTGCCAAGTAAATTCAAGCTGCGTTATCCTTTCTCGCCTGCCACTGATGAACGGTGGTGTGTGCCTCCGCCAGTGGATCATGCAATTGCGGTTTTGAACGAAGCCACTGCGATTCCTGCAGAGGGTTCCCCTGTTTTCCGTGATGCCACGGATAGGAGACTGGAGTCTCTTGCCCGTCATACTTATTCTGTTACGGGTTCTATGCTTAAGGCTCTGTTTGCTTCTCTCATGGCGGCCCAGGCGATCGCAAGTTGGACGCAGATGCTTAGGCGCGTCCTAGTGGCCGATTCGGCCTCGGCGGCGACCCTGGATATGGTGGATCAGATCCACCAGGGTGTCATGTATCTGTGTGATGCGGACCTGGACCTGATTCCGTTGGCTGCACGTGTGCACAGCGTGGCGGTGTTGTCTCGCCGCCTGGTTTGGTTGAAATGTTGGTCGGTGGACCAATCTTCACGTAAGACCTTAGCCAATCTGCCTTATGATGGGTCTCGCCTTTTTGGGGAGTCCCTGGATGTGTTGATTAAGGGGATCACCAGGGGTAAGAGCACTCTCTTGCCCCATTTCCCCAAGGCTAAGGGGGCTTCTGGGAAGAAGCATGCAAATTTTCGCCCCCCTCAGGGGTCCTTTCGTGCCTTTCGGCCGCACTACAAGGGCAAACCGTTCAAAGGCCAGGGCTCTCAGAAGAAGCCCTGGTCTGGGAAACAGAAGTCCGGCCAATCCGGGCCTGCAGCCCATAACAGTTCGGCCTGAAGGGGCGCCCTCACCCAGTTTTGGGGTGGGGGGACGCTTGCTCGGTTTTCTTCAGCCCTGGTTGGCCCGTGTGCGGGACAGATGGGTTCTGGAAATCGTTCGATCTGGTTACAAGATCGAGTTTCTCTCTCGGCCGGAGAGCAGATTTTTTCCCTCAAATCTTCAACTGTCTCCAGAGCGCCTGCGGGATCTGCACCTGGCGGTGCGGGACCTGAGGGCTCAGGGAGTGGTGGTTCCGGTGCCTCATCGGGACAGGTTTCGGGGGTTTTATTCCAATCTGTTCACCGTGCCCAGAAAGGAGGGCAAGGTTCGTCCGATTCTGGACTTGAAGGCTCTGAACCGCTCTGTGCGGGTTCGCAAGTTCCGCATGGAATCCCTGCGGTCGGTGGTGGCTGCCCTGGTTCCGGGGGAATTCATGGCCTCCGTCGATTTGAAGGATGCGTACCTTCACATCCCCATATTCGAGGGTCATCAGAGGTACCTTCGATTTGCCATTGCGGAGGATCACTACCAGTTCGTGGCGTTGCCCTTTGGTCTCGCCTCGGCTCCGCGGGTCTTCACCAAGGTGCTTGCACCGGTTCTGGCATTATTGAGGGCCCAGGGCATTTCTGTCCTGGGGTATCTGGACGACATTCTGGTTTGGTCTGCGACCAGACAGGGTCTGGAGGAGGACCTGTCTGTCACAATGCAAACTCTGCAGGAGTTTGGTTGGACGATAAATGTTCCAAAGTCGACACTGAGTCCGTCGGTTCGTCTCCCCTATCTGGGAATGATACTGGACTCGGTGCAGGCGAAGGTCTTCCTGCCGGAAGACAAACTCAGGACTCTTCAGGAGGAAGTCAGGTTCCTCAGGGACGTTCCGAACTCGTCTCTGCGGACGTGTATGAGATGTCTGGGATTGATGGTCTCGGCCTTCGAGGCGATTCCTTTCGCACAGTTTCACACGCGGGGTCTCCAAGCGGAGATCCTGTCCAGGTGGGACGGGCGACCTCAATCTCTGGATCTTCAGATCTCGTTGAGTCATCGCACCAGGGAAAACCTTCTGTGGTGGCTCCAGTCCCCGTTGGTGTCCGGGGGCAAGTCGTTTCGTCCGATCTCGTGGACGGTAATCACCACGGATGCCAGCCTGTCGGGCTGGGGTGGAGTTCTGGGCGTTCTGTCCGCCCAGGGGACTTGGTCGGAGGGGGAGTCTTCCCTTCCGATCAACATTCTGGAATTGCGTGCGATAAGGCTCTGTCTTCATCGCTGGACGGACCGGCTGCAGGGTTGCCCGGTTCGGGTGCAGACGGACAATGCCACGGCGGTGGCCTACATCAACCACCAAGGGGGCACCAGGAGTGCCCGAGCGGCTCGAGAAGTGGCCGACATTCTGTCTTGGGCCGAGACTCATGTCCCGGCGATAACGGCGGTTCACATTCCGGGAGTGGAGAACTGGCAGGCGGACTATCTGAGTCGCCAGACCCTGGATCAGGGGGAATGGTCTCTCCATCCGGCTGTCTTCCAGACGTTGTGCGCGAGGTGGGGTCTTCCAGATGTGGACCTGTTCGCGTCTCGCCTCAACAACAAGGTGAAGAGGTTCGTGGCAAGGACGCGCGACCCTCGGGCAGACGCGTCGGACGCGTTAGTGGCCCCGTGGCATCAGTACAGGCTGATGTACGCGTTTCCACCGATTCAGTTGCTGTCCAGGTTCCTTTGCAGGTTACACTCGGAACGCAGCACGGTGATTCTTGTGGCACCGGAGTGGCCTCGCCGGTCCTGGTACGCAGACCTCGTGAATCTGGCGGTCGACGCCCCTTGGCGTCTGCCTCTTCGAGACGATCTACTGTCTCAAGGACCGATTTACCATCCTGCTTTACAGTCGCTGGCTTTGACGGCCTGGCTGTTGAGACCGAGGTCCTGAAGGAGAAGGGTCTCTCTCCAGAGGTCGTTCATACTTTGATCAACGCAAGGAAGTCTTCCTCGGGGAAGGTTTATTACCGTACTTGGAAGGCCTATTTTGCCTGGTGTGAGTCCAGGGGGTTTTCACCCCGCACGTACTCGGTTTCCCGTGTGCTGTCTTTCCTTCAGACGGGTGTCGATCAGCGTTTGGCGCTGGCTACGATAAAGGGTCAGGTGTCTGCGCTGGCCGTTCTGTTTCAACGTCCCGTGGCTTCCAACTCCTTGGTTGGCACTTTTATTCAGGGTGTGCGGCATCTGGTCCCTCCTAGGAGGGATCCTTTGCCCCCTTGGGACTTGAATCTCGTTCTATCTGTGTTACAACGTGCTCCTTTTGAACAGATCAGGGAGATCTCGTTGTCTATGTTGTCCAAAAAGGTCGCCTTTTTGGTGGCGATCACTTCGGCTCGCAGAGTGTCGGAACTGGCGGCTTTGTCCTGCCAGTCTCCGTACCTGGTTGTTCATTTGGATAAGGTGGTCTTGCGACCTAATCCTTCTTTTCTGCCGAAACGAGTTTCGGAATTCCATCTTAATGAGGATATTGTCTTGCCTTCGTTGTGCACGAAGCCTAAACATCCAAAGGAGGTGAGATTGCACTCTCTGGATGTTGTTCGGGCGATAAGGGTTTACCTTAAATCGACTGAGTCTTTTCGTAAGACGGACTCCTTGTTTGTTCTTCCAGAGGGTCCTCGGAAGGGCATGGCGGCTTCGGCCTCTACCATCGCCAAATGGATCAGGCAGACCATTGAACAGGCCTATGCTTTGCAAGGGAAGGTTCCCCCTGTGCCTGTGAAGGCGCACTCTACTAGATCTCTGAGTACGTCTTGGGCCTGTCGTCATGGGGCTTCTGTAGCCCAGGTGTGTAAGGCGGCGACTTGGTCGACCGTGCACACTTTCACGAAATTCTACAAAGTAGATGTTCAGGCATCGGCGGATGCTTCCTTTGGCCGCAAGGTTCTTAGTGCGGCTGTTCCCTAGGGTCCCTTGTTGGGGACTCCTGGCTGTTGGGATATCTTTTGTATCCCCTGGTTTTTTTGTCTTTTCCTGGGTTGTTGCTCCTGTTGAGCACTTATTTTTGCTGTTGCCCAGCTGGTTTCCTTCCTTTGGTTAGGTTCCTTTCTTTGATGTGGAGACTGCGTTGCCTTTCGGCGCGGATGCGTTTCCCACCCCTCATGTTTGCACTGCTTTGGGACGTCCCCATATGTGACGAATATGAAGAGGCGGCGACTGTCGGAGGACGTAAGAGAAAACGGAATTTTTGTAAAATCTTACCTGTAAAATTCCTTTCTCTGAGTCCTCCGACAGTCGCCGCCCCCGCCCCTCTTTTGGGGTTTGATTGTATACTCTACTGCTATTCCACTAAAACTGAGATATGGTTGCAGGAAGTAGGAGGGTATTGACTGAGGGGACCACCCCTTGAGGGTGGGATATGTTAAAGCTTTATTGTTAACATATTCTGTTGCCTAGCTACTCCTTCGGAGCAAAGTCTAATACCCTATATGTGACGAATATGAAGAGGCGGCGACTGTCGGAGGACTCAGAGAAAGGAATTTTACAGGTAAGATTTTACAAAAATTCCGTTTTGCACACAGCACCTCCCTGCCTGGCAGAGGGAGGAGACCTGATCTTTCTGTGCTGCTCCTCCTCATCCCCACACTTTAACTGGACAGTGAAAGGAGAAGCAGTACACTGATGAGCTTTTAGCTCTGTCTCTTTGTCCACTTAAGCTATCAGTATCTACCTCGCGGTCAGCTTTAAAATGTGTGTAAACAAAAATGTACTCCAGACAACCCTTGGCCCCTCATTCCCCTTGCTGACAGTCACTCTTCTCCAGTCTATCCTACCCTCCCCTGACGTACAGGACACCTCTGCTTGTCTCCTTGTGGACCACCCCTGGCTGACAGACGCATCCCACCCCCATGGACATCACCTATCTGACAGACATACTCCCCTTGTTGGTGCCCCTTTGCTGACTGACCTTTTTTTGTCATGTACCATTAGCCCCCCCCACCTGAGGGCTGACAGACCTTCTCCGCACACCCCCACCCTTGGGTCGATAAACATCCCTCTTAGCGTTATCCACAGCTAATAGTCACACCCTCCACTCGCACACCACTCCAGTCCCCGCACCCCGGCTGATACACATTCTTCTTGCTGACAGTCATCCCTTCACATGACCCACAGACGTTTTAACCTAGCTGATTCATCACCACTACATACCACTACATACACCCCTCTCCTTACCACCTCACCCTTCTCACCCCTGACAACAGTTGCGGATGCCCTGTAGAATGGCACAGGAAGCCAATAAAGAAAAGCTTGTGGTCACCAAACCATCTACACTGTACGCTTTATGCAAGTACACAGCTGTAGCACCCATCCCTGTTTCTAGTTCCTACCACACACTGTACACTCCTTTTCCCCACATACTTCTTTCTGTCATACCCAGCATTCTCTACTGCACTTATGGGCACTTACTGGTTATTAGCATACTCTGTGCACTTCTCCCATGAATAGTCTTTCTGCCCTTATACCCTCCGCACTCCTCGCCTGAGCATGCTTCTCAGTGTTATACTCTAAACACCCCCCTCTCCTGCAAATACTGCCCTGTGTTAAACCCTCCACATTTCTCTCCTGCACACACTTCCACTACTACTACTGAACCCCTTTCATGCACTTACTGGCCACTGTCCTACTCTCTAAACTCTTCTCTTGTACACACTGACTGCTTTTTTATCGTCCACGCTTCTCTCCAGCACATGCTGGCTGCTCTTGTATCCTTTACGCATTTCTCCTGCACATACTGCCTGCTGTCAAACCCTCCACACTCCTCTTATTGCAAATTTTGAGCACTGTCATGCCCTCCTCATTCCTGTCCTAAACATACTTCTTACGATCATACCCTACTCACTGCTCTATTAAGCATGCTACACGGTGTCATACTCTACACACTTCTTTATTTCACATACTTGTCATATGTCAATAAAGAAGTCTATGTCCTATGTCAAATCATTCGTAAACATTCCTCTATTACCCATACAACCTGCTGTCGTACCTTTCTGTATGCCTCTCCTGATCATGCTTTCCCATGTCATACCTTCCACACTCCTCCCCTGCCTGCTCTTCTACCCTCTGTACTCCTCTCCTGATCCTGCCTCCCCATATCACACCCTCCACATTCCTGCACATACTGCTTGGCATCATACTCTACACATTCCTCTCCTCCACATACAGCCCACTATCATACCCGCCACACTCCCCTTCTGCACATGCTGCCTACAGCCTTAACCTTGACACTCCTCTCCTTCACATTCTGCCTGCTATCATACCTCCAAACTCCTCTCTTGCACATACTGCCTGGTTTCATACTGTCCACACTCCGCTCCTGTACATACTGCCTGGTATCCTACTCTCCACACTCCTCTCCTGTACATACTGCCTGGTTTAAACTAGTGATCATCCAATATCGTTTTTTAATGCTGATACCGATATTTTGATCATCGGATATAGGCATCAGCCAATATCGGCCGATATTTTCGGGCATGTAAAAAATGTTTTATTGTTTTATTTATTTTTTGGTTCCAGGTACTCTTGAGGAGGGATCTGGGGGTCTAAAAGACCTCAAAGCCCTCCTCGGCACTGAAAAGCATTTAGAACGCCAAGTTTGGCTGTTTTGAATGCTGTAAATTTTTTGAATGTGGCGCCTAGTTTCCCCGGAAGTGATGTCATGACATCACTTCCTGGTTGTTTACATGGAGACCCGATCAGAGCTGAATGCGGCTTTGATCAGGTTTTCTGTTTGGTTGCCGTGCAGGTAGGATGCCCGGGTCTCCCGATGGGACAGGAGACCCGGTCGAGCCACGGAATGCGGTGGGAGACGTCCCCTCCCGCTCCTTGTAATGCCAGCCGAGCAGCTTCTCAGCCGCATCGGTTGTCATTACAAGACAGCCGACCGTCGGCTATGGACACCGGTACCGGGGTGATGCCTCTAGCTGCAGGCATCACTCCGGTACAGCACTTTCCTGAAATATCGGCAATATCAATAACCTCAGGGGCCGATTCCGATATATCAGGGAAAGTGCTTATTGGCCCCCTGATATATTTCTGGTGCCGATCCCTAGTTTAAACCCTCCACACTTCTCTCCTGTGCATTTTGCCTGGTTTCATACTCTCCATACTCCTCTGTTGTACATACTGCCTGGTGTCATACTATTCACACTACTCTAATGTCACTACTCTAATGTACATACTGCCTAGTTTCATACTCTCCACACTCCTCTCCTGTACATACAGCATGGTGTCATACTCTCCACACTCCTTTCCTGTCCCTACTGCCTGGTGTCATACTCTCCTGTACATACTGCCTGGTTTATACTCTCCACACTCCTCTCCTCTACATACTGCCTGGTGTCATACTCTCCACACTCCTCTCCTCTACATACTGCCTGGTGTCATACTCTCCACACTCCTCTCCTGTACATAATGTCTGGTGTCATACTCTCCACACTCCTCTCCTGTACATACTGCCTGGTGTCATACTCTCCAGACTACTCTCCTGTATGTACTGCCTGGTTTCATACTCTCCACACTGCTCCTCTGTACATACTGCCTGGTGTCATACTCTGCACACTCCTCTCCTGTACATACTGCCTGGTGTCATACTCTCCACACTTCTCTCCTGTACATACAGCATGGTGTCATACTCTCCAGACTACTCTCCCGTATGTACTGCCTGGTTTTATACTCTCCACACTACTCTCCTGTACATACTGCCTGGTGTCATACTCTCCACACTACTTTCCTGTACATACAGCATGGTGTCATACTCTCCACACTGCTCCCCTGTACATACTGCCTGGTGTCATACTCTCCACAGTACTCTCCTGTACATACTGCCTGGTGTCATACTTTGCACATCCTCTCCTGTACATACTGCCTGGTGTCATACTCTCCACAGTACTCTTCTGTACATAGTGCCTGATGTCATACTCTTCATACTCCTCTCCTGTACATACTTCCTGGGCCGCTCCAGTAGACGTCCAATGATGAAACGCATAGGGCGGAGTTTGTACGTCAACGTCACTTCCGGTTTTTGCAGTTGGTAGCCGTGGAACGCGGAAGTATCCCCAGTGCCCGGCGTCTGCATTTCTTACTGAAATTGATCAGCCTGAAATGTGAGTTTTGCTACACTTGATTTTCATTTAATGGTACATACTACACCATGGGGCTTTCTTTGTCTTGAGCACTCAGATTGGACCTGCATCCGGAGGATCCCCCTGAGGTTTGCACACCAAAAGATTGCACCCTGAGCCTTTACCTGCTGTGTGTGTGGAGATTATCACAGCCTGTACTCAATACTTTGTGCTCAGGGAAAAAAAAGGGTGAGTGCGACACCTAGTGCCTTTTCTTATGCACAGCACTTCTTGGCACTAGCCTCAGTGATTCTACCACCTTTTCCTTTTCCACCAGCACTGCTTTTTGCACAGTATCGATTAAAGTCCTAATTTTATGTTTATGGACAACACTTCATATTATTTTATTATTTTTCAATACCTGCACTATTATTGCACTTTTTGAATAATAAATCAGCACTTTGTACTTGATGTTTCACATTTATTTCTAGCACCTTAAGCACTTTCTGGGCACATATACATTATCAGCCCAAAAACAGATCCTGTCATTTGGCACTTGCACTTCATGATCACTTGAAATTTACTCTCACTTGGTTTTTAATTGTATTTATCACCAATATACACACACGGGATCTAGTGCAATACATTCTAAAAATACCAGGTTAGCGCCACTACCAATCCTTCCATACCCTTTATCTAGTTGACCCCTATCTTAGGGGTTGGTTGGTGGCAGCTTCATACCTGTACACAATTGTTTTTACACACCCCATAGCGCTGGTCAAATCCATTTTTTCCACTCCTCAGATCTTACCTATTACAGGCAGATTGCTTCATTCGGTGTAAAAAACAGGCATTTGGACAGCAGGATATATGCTGTTAAAAGTCTGTGCCTCCCTTCACCCAGAAATGCCTATTTCTCTTACGTCCTCCGACAGTCGCCACCCACTCACAAGTCTTCACCAATGGGTATTGACCTTTGCTCCGCAGGAGTAGCTAGGCAACAAGAATTGTTAATAACAAAAGCTTTTAGCATAGACACACCCCTAGGGGCTGTCCCCTCAGTCAATACCTCCCTGCACCAGCATTCCCAACTCAGTTTGATCTTGCCTAGCTTAGGAGTAGCAGGCTTTCCTGTGCTGGGGCTTCAGTCTCAGCCTTCTACCCTTTTTTGATTTTATTTCAAGTATTTTTCTTTCCTTTAACTAGCTGTTATTTTTTGTCAGCTTTAGTTTAGGGTTCTTCGGATGAAGATGTTCATGCGGAGCTGGGTCTCGGACTGGCCGCCCTGGATCTCAGGGCTGAGTGCCAGATGGATCCCCAGCCTGCCATCGAGCGTTCAGCTTAGGTTTGCCCTGGCACATTGAACGACCCATCCCTGTTCGCTGCAGGGATGCTGCCTGTGAGGTGGCTACCTCACTGGATGCCATGCTGCGGTCTATGGCTGCGATCCACAGGTGTCCTGGCTGCGGCACTCCCTGTCTGCCTTGATAGCGGTTTGTCGCTGGAGACGGCTCCCCACGCCATCCGGTACGGTAAGCACCTTCTGTGGGGGGACCTTCTGTGTGGGTGTCAGTCTGTGACTGTGTAGAACCCCCATGTCTGTGATTATGCGGGCTCCCTGTCAGATCCCTGTATGGATGCATTGCCTGTGGGCTGCGAGGGGGGGCCATCCTGCTCTGCTGTGAGTTCTACTCTGGATGCAGATATTGGTACAGACATGTGTTGTGCGGCGGCCGCTGCTGCGATCCGCTATTTTTTTGCATATATGCTGTCGCTGGCCCTGTCCCTGTACAGCGCCGTGTTTTGGCGCCATTCGCCGCCATTTTGGCGGGCCGCGATAGTTCGGGCACATGTCGGCGCCATTTTCCTGTAGCCTCATCCCTCAGCCGAGCGGCCATGTTTGCGGAGCCTTCATAGGCTATTTCAGTCAGCCAGCTATTGCATCACTTCCTCTTTCTCTGGGACAGCGATCGGTGGCAGCAGCCTGTTTGTGCTCTCTCCAGGTTTTTACCTTCTTTGTCCTGTCATTCCTTGCTCAGTGTCCTCTATCCCTGCGGGATCGGTGCATACAGTAGTGTACGGTGGGCTGCGCTCGCCGTGGTGTTAAAGGGCCAGTTCTCTTTTTTCCTTTCATTGCTGGGGCATGGATTCTCAGGATAGCAAGTTTCCCCCCGCCCTGGTGGGGGACCAGGGGGCTGCTGCACCCCCCGAGGGGGCTGATCTGGCCGCGGTAGTGGCGTCCTTAGTTTCTCAGGTGCAGATGCTGATGGCTGATCGATCCGCAAAAAGGGCAAGGTTGTCCATTTCCTCTGATTCAGAGGGCGACGTGGCTGCTGTGGCTGGCGTGCCCTTCTCGGGGTCTCGCTCATCTCTGGACCTTATGGGGTCTGAGGGGGAGGCGGAGGTGGAGGGGGTTGATGTTTCTCCCCCTGGCTCGCCTGAAGAGCTTGCACTCATGTATGAGCTGATTACCTCTATCAAGGAGACACTGCATCTAGAGGATGAGCCCACTCCTCCTGCTAGGGTGTCCTCTTTTGGAACGCAAAGAACCCGCAAATCAGCGCAGGTTTTTCCCTGCCCTGCGGAATTTCATCATACTGTTAATGAACAGTGGCGCAATTTAAAGAAGCCCTTTACTGTGCCAAGTAAGTTTAAACTGCTTTATCTGTTTGCGCCCTCCACCGACGAGCGTTGGTGTGTGGCGCCTCAGGTGGATCACGCGGTGGCCATTTTGAACAAGGCTACTGCGGTTCCTTCTGAGGATACCCCGGTTTTCCGGGACCCTACGGACAGGAGGCTGGAGTCTCCTGCCCGTCATGCCTATATGGTTGCTGGATCTATGCTGAAGCCTATTTTTGCTTCCATTATGGCGGCCCAGGCTGTTGCAGATTGGACGAAGGTGCTCAGGCGCACCCTGGTGGCTGATTCGGCTCCGCCTACCACGTTGGCTATGGTGGATTAGATCCATCAAGGTGTCATGTACTTGTGTGATGCGGACTTGAATTTAGCTCCCTTGGCTGAGCGCTTGTCCAGCGTGGCGATACTGAACCGTCGTCTGATATGGCTGAAAAGTTGGTCGGTCGACCAATCTTCTCGCAAGACGCTGGCGGATTTTCCCTACGCGGGATCTCGCCTTTTTGGCGAGGCTTTGGATACTCTGATTAAAGGAGTTATGGGGGGCAAGAGTACTCTCTTACCCCAGTCTCACAAGCATAAGTCCTTCCGTGGTAAACGGAATTCCTCGTTTAGGCCCTCTCAGGGGTCCTTTCGTGCCTTTCGGTCGCAAACCAAGGGCAAGCCCTTCAAAGGCCAGGGCTCTCAGAAGAAGCCGTGGGCAGGTAAGCAGAAGTCCGGCCAGTCCGGTTCGACTTCCCATGCCAATTCCGCCTGAAGGGGCGCCCTTACCCGTTTCTGGGGTGGGGGGGACGTCTGCGCAGTTTCCTACAACCTTGGCTGACCCACATTCAGGACAGATGGGTTCAGGAAATCGTTCGATCTGGTGACAAGGTCGAATTTCTCTCGGCCGGTGGGCAGATTTTTTCCCTCAAATCTTCAGCTTTCTCCGGAGCGCTTGCAGGATCTGCACCTGGCGGTGCGGGGCCAAGGGGTAATTGTTCCGGTGCCTCATCGGGACAGATTTCGGGGGTTTTACTCCAATCTGTTCACTGTGCCCAGAAAGGAGGGCAAGGTGCGTCCGATTCTGGACTTTAAAGCTCTGAACCGCTTTGTGCGGGTTCGCAAGTTCCGGCATGGAATCCCTGCGCTCAGTGGTGGCTGTCCTGAGTCCGGGGGAATTCATGGCCTCCATCGATCTGAAGGATGCGTACCTACACATCCCCATTTTCGAGGGTCACCAGAGGTACCTTCGATTCGCCATTGCGGAGGATCACTACCAATTCGTGGCGTTACCTTTCGGTCTCGCTTCGGCTCCGCGGGTTTTTACCAAGGTGCTGGCGCTGGTTCTGGCCCTGTTACGATCACAGGGCATTGCTGTCTTGGGGTATCTGGACGATATCCTGATAAGGTCAAATGCCAGTCGGAGCCTGGTGACCGACCTGTCCACCACGATGCGGACACTGCAGGAGTTCGCTTGGACCATAAACATTCCGAAGTCAACTCTGTGTCCTTCGGTTCGCCTTCCCTACCTGGCAATGATTCTGGACTCTGTCCAAGCGAAGGTCTTCCTACCGGAAGACAAGCTTCGGACACTTCAGGACGAGGTCAGGTCCCTCAGGGACAACCGGCACTCGTCTCTCCAGACATGCATGAGATGTCTAGGTTTAATGGTCTCGGCTTTCGAGGCGATCCCCTTTGCCCAGTTTCACACGCGGGGTCTCCAAGCGGAGATTCTTGCCGAGTGGGACGGGCGGCCGCAATCCCTGGATCTGTTGAGCCACAGCACCAGAAGAGATCTTCTGTGGTGGCTCCAGCTCCAGTCCCCGGCAGTGTCGGGGGGCAAGTCTTTTCGTCCATTATTGTGGACGGTGGTCACCACGGATGCCAGCCTGTCGGGCTGGGGTGGTGTTCTGGGCGTTTTGTCCGCCCAGGGAACTTGGTTGGAGGAGGAATCCTCCCTTCCGATCAACATTCTGGAATTGAGGGCGATAAAGCTTTGCCTTCTGGGATGGTCGGACCGGCTTCGGGGCCGTCCAGTTCGGGTTCAGACGGACAATGCCACCGCGGTGGCCTATATCAACCATCAAGGGGGCACCAGGAGTGCCCGGGCGGCTCGGGAAGTGGCCGACATTCTGTCTTGGGTCGAGACGCACGTCCCAGCGATAACGGCAGTTCACATACCGGGGGTGGAGAACTGGCAGGCGGACTATCTGAGTCGCCAGACCCTGGACCAGGGGGAATGGTCCCTTCACCCGGATGTCTTCCAGATGTTGTGCGCGAAGTGGGGTTCTCCAGATGTGGACGTCTCGTCTAAACAACAAGGTGGAAAGGTTCGTGGCAAGAACGTGCGATCCTCGGGCTGACGCCTCGGACGCGTTAGTGGCGCCCTGGCATCAGTATCGTCTGATGTATGCCTTTCCCCCGATTCAACTACTGTCCAGGCTGCTTCGCAGATTAGCCTCGGAACAGCATGCGGTGATTCTGGTGGCACCGGACTGGCCTCGCCGGTCTTGGTACGCAGACCTCGTAAATCTGGCAGTCGGCGCTCCGTGGCGCCTGCCGCTTCGGGAAGACCTTCTGTCTCAAGGGCCGATATTCCATCCTGCTTTACAGTCGCTGGCTTTAATGGCCTGGCTGTTGAAAGCCAGGTCCTGAAGGATAGGGGTCTCTCCCCTGAGGTCATTCCCACTTTGATCAAGGCTAGAAAAGCCTCTTCGGGAAAAATTTACTACCGTACTTGGAAAGCATACTTTGCCTGGTGTGAGTCCAGGGGGTATTCCCCTCGCTCATACTCGGTGTCGAGAGTGTTGGCTTTCCTCCAAACTGGAGTGGACCAGCGTTTGGCGCTGGCCACGATTAAGGGTCAGATTTCTGCGCTGGCCGTTCTCTTTCAACGCCCTGTGGCGTCTAATTCATTGATTAGCACCTTTGTTCAGGGGGTGCGACATTTGGCCCCTCCTAGGAGGGAACCTTTGCCTCCATGGGACTTGAACCTAGTTCTGTCCGTGTTACAACAGGCTCCCTTTGAAAAGATCAGGGAGATCTCGTTGTCTCTGTTGTCCAAAAAGGTTGCCTTTTTGGTGGCGATCACTTCGGCTCGCAGGGTGTCGGAGCTGGCGGCTTTGTCCTGCAGCTCTCCCTACTTGGTGCTTCACAAGGATAAGGTGGTCTTGCGACCTAACTCATCCTTTCTTCCGAAAAGGATCTCGGAGTTTCACCTTAATGAAGACATTGTCTTGCCTTCGCTCTGCGCGAAGCCTACGCATCCGAAGGAGGTTGCCTTGCATTCCTTGGATGTTGTCCGGGCTATCAGGGTTTACCTGTCGTCCACTAAATCTTTTCGCAAGTCGGATTCCCTCTTTGTCCTTCCTGAGGGGCCTCGGAAGGGCATGGCGGCGTCGGCTGCGACCATCGCCAAATGGATCAGACAGACCATTGAGCAAGCCTATGCCTTGAAGGGGAAGGTTCCTCCCTTCCCTGTGAAGGCGCACTCTACCAGATCTTTGAGTACGTCTTGGGCTTACCGTCATCAGGCTTCTGTGGCCCAGGTGTGTAAGGCGGCGACTTGGTCGTCCGTTCACACCTTCTCAAATTTTTATAAGGTGGATGTTCAGGCATCGGCCGATGCCTCCTTTGGCCGTAAAGTTCTCAGTGCGGCAATTTCTTAGGGACCCTTGTTTTTTTGGGCCCTTGGTTACTGGGGTGTTTTACCCCTGGGTTACTTGTTTTCCTGGGTTGTTGCTCCTGTTGAGCACGTTTTCCGGTTGCCCAGTTGGTTCTCTTACTATGGTAAGGTTCCTTTCTCTGATGTGGGTACTGCGTTGCCTTTTCTACGGTTGCGTCTCCCACCCCTCATGTCTACACTGCTTTGGGACATCCCATTGGTGAAGACTTGTGAGTGGGCGGCGACTGTCGGAGGACGTAAGAGAAAACGGAATTTTTGTAAAATCTTACCGTAAAATTCCTTTCTCTGAGTCCTCCGACAGTCGCCGCCCCCCGCTCCTCTTTTGGGGTTTTTGTGTACTCTTACTGCTATGCTACCAAACTGAGTTGGGAATGCTGGTGCAGGGAGGTATTGACTGAGGGGACAGCCCCTAGGGGTGTGTCTATGCTAAAAGCTTTTGTTATTAACAATTCTTGTTGCCTAGCTACTCCTGCGGAGCAAAGGTCAATACCCATTGGTGAAGACTTGTGAGTGGGCGGCGACTGTCGGAGGACTCAGAGAAAGGAATTTTACGGTAAGATTTTACAAAAATTCCGTTTTCTTTATGCTGTGTGAGCCAAACCCCCCTTGAGCCTGGGTCCTTAAAGAGTTCTTCAAAATTGTACTTTCCCCAACCTTGTGCATTATGAAACAGAAACTTTTGCTGGTGCATAAAAAAGTGTGGCTAAAATACTCCTACTCCAGTGCTGTTCTCCAAAGATTTACCACTTCTCAAACAGTGCTGGTTTACTTCTGACTTGAATGGCTCCCACCGTCATTTAACCATTTGCGGACCACCCGCCCACAATGTACAGCAGATAGGTGGCCAGCACAGGCAAAACACCGTACCTGTAGGTCACTGCCTGCTTCCAGGTTTAGGGCACACTCATGAGCACGCCCTCACCAGCACCCACTGTGATTACTCACAGCTGGAGCCAGTCATCAAGTCTTGGCCAATGATTCCCAATGGGACCTGCTGATTGGCGGTGTACATTTACAACCCAGAGCTCTGTGTTGATAATCAAATGCAAGGATGGGAAACTTAGAGATCTAGTAGTAAAAGCAGCACAATTTACCATAATACACATAGTAAAGGCACAAAGTTAAACCTTTGATCAAAGTAGACCCCTACTGAAGAAGTCGATCGCCCACAGCGCATAACGACACGTGTATAGGGGGCGGGGACTCCAGACGGACGTGACCCGGCAGCATACACAGGAACGTTTCCTGTGTCTCTCCCTGTTAGACTCAGTGCCTGCTTCAGCCTGCACAGCTCATGTGCAATACAATGTTTATCCTTTATGTTTTATTCTAATAAACTTTTACAACAGGGAATCATTAGATCTCCCTGGATCGGGAAGGCATAGCTGATCACTAGCCTCTGCAGTGCCCCTGGACTCCAAGATTTGGTGGCGTGACCCTGCACATCTCCCTAGGATATATAGCGTATATGACCCACTGGTGAGACACGGGTCAGAACCTGAGGTGAGAGGCCATCTGTCTTTGGTTGTGGGATCACGAGCACCAACATCATCTGTTTGAGCACTTGAGCACTTTATGAGTATTGAAGAGACTGTGTGATCTCATTTAACAACAGCGATATATATATATATATATATATATATATATATATATTTACCACTGTATGAGCACTTGAGCACTTTAGTGATTGTTGTATATATGGATTGATTTTTTCAAGGTTCCATGTCACTTGCACAGTATTTTATATTTTGTTGCATTTTTGCGTATTTGCACTATTCCTCATATATACACATGTATTAGAATTGATGTGTACTTATATGTTTTTGCTAGCACCTTATACTCATTGATTTGGTTATTTAGCTTGCATTAGCACATTTAGCACTTATTTATATACTAACAGGAACTTAGTTAACCACTTCAGCTCCTTATTAAAAAAAAAATGGCCTGGTCATGAAGAGGTAAAATTTGCCAGAGCTGAAGTGGTTAACTAACTTCCAGTTAGCACAGAATATCATGGACCCCTGGGAGTATGTCGTCAGGCCGGTCTGGGTTCTAAGTACTCATTAAATACACATCAGTACCTGATTATAGCAATGTCCACTAAATAATTGGAGTAAGGACTGGCCACTGCCGAAAGGGAACAAGGAAGGATCCATGATGCCAGTTGACCAGCTGGGAGCTTCAGGGAAGAAGGACTGCAATGAGGTGGGTGGATAAGTGTAGCTGTAATTTTAATTATTTGTAGATTAAAGGTAGCCATATACAGCTTGAGTCAAGCATCACTTTTGAGAATTGGACCCCAGTGGCCAATAATGAGCAGGTTTGACTGTTGGAAGCACTTTTTCACACCCAGAGATGTTCCCTGGAGAAGAAAGGAACAAATATGTCACTGTATTTTACAGGGCTATTACGAGAATACATTATGACGAGGTCTAGTGTGGCAGTGAATTTGAGGACAAGCAGATGTTTCACTGCCTATTATATAGCTTTATTTGCTGAGACATCTGCCTGTCTTTGCCAAGTCTAAGGGTGGCCATAGATGAGCAGTTCCCTGTCTAAAAGCAGCCTTGTGGAATCTTGTCTGTGGTGTCACCTGCCTCAGTTGTCAGATGACATTACAATATAGAGCACAAATGTAAAAACCTCGAAAGGATCCAGCAGATGTCAGAACATCTCTGTGTGCAGTTTCCACCACTCCCGATGCTCGGGAGACCTTGTTGTTGCTCTGTAGTCTACCTCTACACAGGCTGATTGTTCATAATTCATTTAAAAACCTGTCACTCCTACTTTGAAAAGCTAAGAAACCGCTTCAATATTGTATGTAAAAATTTCCATAGGCGATTCTTTAAAAATGTTTACAGGTTGCCAGTTTAGAGTTACAAAGGAGGTATAGTGCTAGAATTATTGCTCTCGTTATAACGTTTTTGGCGATATCTCACATGTGTTGTGTAACACCGTTTACATATGCAAGTGCGACCTAAATATGCGTTCACCTCTGTGCTCAAGCACGGGGGGACAGGGGTGCTTTACATTTTTTCTCTATTATTATTTATTTTATTTAAAAAAAATATTTTTACACTGTCCCTTTTTAGATTTTTTTTTGATCACTTCTCTCATAACAGCAATAAGCATGACAGTTCCTCTTTATGGAGACATCTTGCGCCTATAAGACCCCAGATCATTCATGTGCCCTTGAAAGCATGAGATAAAAACATTGATTTCATGCTTTGTTAAAAAAAAAAAAAAAAAGTCTTTGTTCAGGGTTTGACAAATTTGCTTTGAATCTAGGAGCCAGCTAAAAAAGTTAGGAGCCAGTTTTTTTAACAAAGCTTACGGGTGGAACAAATAACATGTTCCCGAAGGTGAATATATCCGTTAACCCTTTCACAGCTAGAGCTGTTTTTGCGTTTCTTGCACACAAAAATTATTTTAGGTCTGAAGATTACATACAACCCCCAAACATATATTTTCTGAAAGCAGACACCCAAGACCTAGAAAATAAAATAGTGGTAGTTCCAATTTTTTATGTCACACGATATTACTGCAAATATACACAATAAAATACCCAATGTTTTGGTAAAATATAGAAGCTGAGGTTGCAAAGAATAAATAGATACTCAACATGACAAACCTTAAACATGTCGGTACCCTGTATTAAACATAGGCAAAGCTTTAGAAGCCCCCCTATAGGTCATCAGTTTAGTGTTACAAAGGAGGTCTGGGGCTATAATTATTGCTCTCATTCCTGACGTGCGTGGCGATACGTAACATGTTTACAGAAAATTAAATTTTTGGGCATAGGCGCTCTGCTGCGTGCGTTTATGTTTGTATGTGCATATATGTGGGGGTAGTAGGCCTCAATTTATTTCTGTGAGTTTTTTGCCATGAGGTGCCATGTTGAACTTCCAGTGACCAGTATGAGAGAGTGAAAGTGATAACACCAAATTTAACACACCTGCTCCCCATTCACACCTAAAACCTTGTAACATTAAGGAGTCACATGACATTGGGGAGGGAAAATGGCTAATTGGGCCCAATTTGGACATTTTTACTTAGGGTGTACTCACTTTTGTTGCAGGCGGTTTAGACATTAATGGCTGTGGGTTGAGTTATTTTGAGGGGACAGCAAATTTACACTATTATACAAGCTGTACACTCACTACTTTACATTGTAGCAAAGCGTAATTTCTTCAGTGTTGTCACATGAAAAGATAATTTACAAAAATGTTAGGGGTGTACTCACTTTTGTGAGATACTGTATACATGATTTTGTGGCAGGTGGTAAAGTATGTCTAAAGGCAAAACCTTTTTCTTTTCTTTTTTTTGGGGTCGTTTTGGACAGAGTTAGGTTGAATTAGAACAGCTGTCAAGTTTTTATTGCTGTCTGTGTCCCCATTATGGAGATTTACCCTCTCTATTTGCCCTGTTTACCATTAGCTTTGAAAGTGAAAGTAAAAGAAAATCCCAAATTTTCAGTTGTCCCTGAACAGTATTAGAGGGAAAATCATGGGAATGCTAGTTCCAGTGACCTGGGGATCCTCAAAGGATTCTCTGAGTTTTCTGGGATTTCCTCTCATTTTCTGTTTTGACTATGGGACAGGAAGAGAAGGGAAATCTCCCCAATTGGACACAGATGGCAAAAAAACATAACATAGGTTATAACCTTACCCTACTCTATTCAAAATGAAAAAAATAAGTTTTGCCTACAGTTATACTTTAATAAAGGAATAATAGGAAATTTCTATTTTGTTCATTGACAGACACAGCTCCATATCTTCTTTGACCCGTGGGTTATGCTGCTCTTCCTAGGAGTAGGACACTAGGCGGTAAAAGGGTTAACAAAATTTAACAAAGCCTAACTACGCCCATGGGGCAGTCCCAGGAGGCATACTCCCACTTTCTGCTCTAGGATCTCAGTTTTTTTCTGCCTAGCCAAGAGTAAGGACCTAGCTCCTCGCTGGAATTTCTGGTCCTGGCATTTTTTTCCTTTTAAGCTGAATTTTTTTTCTTTTATTATTTTCTGTTCCTGTGAGAACTACAGTCAATTTGGTTCCTGTGAGAACTACAATCAACTGCAGAACTGGGCGACGGACTGGATATTCTAAATCCTTAAGGTCTCCCCAGTCTGGCCAGCGAGTGCGCGCAGGCCTCAGCTCCGCGCTAGGTCGGCCGCGACATAGTCCCACTGGACGGGGACTGGCCTGCGAGTGAAATTGGTCGCGGCCTGAGTCGCAGCGTACCTCTAGCCCACAACACCCCCCCCTCAGGGCCTCCTCCTTGGGATGGTGGGACCCTCGAGTTCCCTTCCATTCCCCCCCCAGCCCCTCTAACAGTCACGTGATCTTTTGGCCCCAACCTACCTCCCCTCCCCCAGGTGAGGTAGGAGTTGGCTTTGCCACTTGCTGCTGTAAGGAGGAGGGGGGGTTGGGGGGTGGATGTGGTTGTTGCTGACCGAGCTGTCTGGATTGCACACGGGGGTGTTTGAGCAAGTTTCCGGTCCCCTGGGGGTTAGTGACTGGGGCAGGGATGTTCTCTGGGCTCCCTGTGGGTGGTTATTGGGCTGGGGGGGAGCGGATGTCTCATCATCCGCGGGTCTGCGCCTCACGTGGCTGGATCGGGCCGAAAATTTAGTCCGCGGCTTCGCGTCCTGGCGGCTGTTCGAGTGGCTGACCAAGCTGATTATATAGCGAATGGTACTGCCGACGAATGCACACCTCACGAGGCTGCATCAGGCAAAATATTGAGGCCGTGACTGACCAAGTGCCTGGCCAGGCTGACCAAATGATGCCTGGCCAGACTGACTCAGTGCCTGGCGAGGCTGACCGAGTGCCTGGCCAGGCTGTCCAAGCTAACAGCTGCCGGCGGACTGGCAACAACTGAGTCATTCCGAAACTCGGATTCCCTATTTGTCCTTACGAATGGACCCTGTTAGGGGCTGGCCGCGTCTGCTGCGACCATTTCCAGTTGGATAGGCAGGCGGTAGTGCAGGCCTATTCCATTAAGGGTCAGGATCCTCCTTTCCCTGTTATAGCGCATTTTACATGGGCGCTTAGTGCCTCTTGGGACTTCCGTCATCAGGTATCAGTGGTGCAGGTTTGCAAGGCTGCCACCTGGTCATCCGCACATATTTTCACAAAATTTTATAAGGTTAAAGTCTTGGCATCTGCGAATGCCTCCTTTTGGCTGCAAGGGTTTGCAGGCTGCTGTTGGGAGAGGAATAGTCCTCTTTGAGGGTGTACTTTTTTGTCAGGTGAGCTCTATTTGTTCCTGGTTGAACTCCTGTTTCACCTGGTTGGCTACGTCTAGCCTTTGGGAAGTATATTTATTACTGTGTTCTTCCCACCCCTCATGTTGACACTGCTTTGGGACATCCCACGGGTCAAAAAAGATATGGAGCTGTGTCTGTCAATGAACGAAAGAGAAAACTGGATTTTTGTCTTACCGTAATATCCTTTTCTCTGATGTTCATTGATGTTCGCTCTGTGGAGTTGGGTTATGTATTCTTCTAACACTGTTAGTTACAAAACAGATCCTAGAGCAGGAAGTGGGAGTATTCCTCCTGGGAATGCCCCATGGGCGTAGTTAAGCTTTGTTAACTTTTGTTAACCCTTTTTCCGCCTAGTGTCCTACTCCTAAGTAGAGCAGCATAACCCACTGGTCATAGAAGATATGGAGCTGTGTCTGTCAATGAACATCAAAGAAAAGGATTTTACGGTAAGACAAAAATCCAGTTATTTTGCCAAGCAATCATTACTGAATTGAAACTGGGGCAGTGGCTTAGGTTCTGATCAGCTTCACTAACTTTACTGCCCTGGAACTAGTATACAGCATAGGAGTCAAGAATAAAAACTGCTTCCATCTAAAGGTCTCTGGGATGTGATATTATTTTTTTCTACTTGCCAGGTTTACATAAAGCAAGCAAGTCTGCATCAGGCAAGACAGCTTAGCATCTTCTAATTCTTTCTGTGACAGCCTCCTGGGGTCAGTAATTACTGAATAGCTATGGGTTACTTACCTCTTGTCTATGCTGCAGCTCTTACCACAGTAGCCTGTCTTTGTAGAATGTACAAGATTTTGGAACTTTACTTACTAATCCCACTTTTAACTTTTTTCTGTTGTATTTTCTTATATTGTATAGAGATAAGAGCACAAGTCAACCATTTGCTACTCTAAAATAAGGAACATCTAAAGAAAGCAGCCATGGGAAATATCTTCGGAAATCTGTTGAAAAGTCTAATTGGAAAGAAGGAAATGCGAATACTCATGGTGGGACTTGATGCTGCCGGAAAGACTACCATCTTGTACAAACTGAAACTTGGGGAAATTGTGACCACTATCCCAACAATAGGTATTTAAACACATCATTGTATTACTAACTGTGATGACAACCCCCTTCCTTGCATAGTTTCGTTCTCATAAACACTGCATTAAGTTCAGTCACTCTGTGTACATTTACAGTATTTCCCTATCAAAAACTAATTTTGGGGTTCTTTTCCTAACAATTTTGTTCAACAAATGGGGCTTTCATTTACATATTTTACATTGATCTGGTGTTACCAGGGAGGTAGGGCACTGTGTGTGTCCACATGTGTGACTCTATAGTCCCATTGGCTGCTCAGATGTGATAAGGAGGAAATGCTCCGCATAGAAACTCACTGAAAACGGAGCATGAGCAGAGTTGCCACCACTCTGCAAAATCAGTAGCTGAATTGGGGGACATGAACAGAAGGTGGAGATAGAGAGCATCTGGATCAACCAGTTTTTTTTGCAGAATAAAGAAAGCGAATCTCATAGTGACTGAGTGGGTATGAACAACATGTAATACATCATTTATTGATAGTTTTTTATGATTTGGGTTTAGTGACACTTAAGCTAAATTTTATTCCACACCTTATTTTTTTATTTTCTGTATTCCAAAGGCTGTTTTTTTAAATTTTTTTTATTTATGTGTGTGTATACACAGTGACAGCCCACTCCCTCTCTCCCTGCCTCCTCTTCCATGCCCACTAACCAGCCAAACACAATGGTGGAGGGATAATATATTACATTTAGATTATTGGAGGCTTCACCTCCCTGCTTTTTTAGGACACAAGCTGGAGGGAAATGACACCTGTGACTGGTTGGCAGAAATCCACCCACACCATGTTTGCCAAAAAAAAAAAATAAAGATTTGATTTCAAATATATATATATATATATATATATATGACAATATAAAACAGTTTATTGATATTAATTATTTATTTTTACTCTGATCTTTTGACCATGTGACCAGCAACAGCGGTCTAGAAGCTGCTCCTGCTTAGGTTTCCCTGCAGACAGGCTGGGGAGTATCTGGGTCATGTGACAGCTGTATATCAGTTAGGAAAAAGGTACTTAGATGCTTTTTTTTTTTAGTTTATTAAAATAATTACAGTGCCATCACCCACATACAGAAATAGAAGAGATAATGTAAATTCCTTCCTGTAGTCCTAATACACATTTAACTTAGGGTGAAAACATTGCTCCTCAATACAGTACAGTGAGCGAGAGTTGCCACTCTAGGACAGAAAGTGAGTTCCTGAAAGGATCACCAGGAGCAAATAAGGAAAAAACTAAAGTAGCTACTGTATTATAGCATTGGTAAGCTGCAGTATATTATATTTTTGTTCTTAGGTTTAGATAAACGTTAAGATTTGAGCAGGTTTTAATATCTTTAAAATATAATTAAGTGTTCTTGCATGGCAAGACCACTTACTGTTATCTCACATATATATTCTTATTATTATAGCCAAATTTACCACCCTAACTCCTCCCACAGTTTTTACACTACATAGACAGTAATATACCGAAACGTGCGGATTGTTCCCGATTGGTGTGCTATTACTTTGTGGAATGTTTCGCCGAATGGTTCACGAAATAACAGCGCTGACAAAAGCTAGAGTGGGAGCTGAAAAATCAGGACATGATTTCTAAACTGCCCCCACTCCCTCATTTTTAAGCTCACCTACACAAATCTTATATCAAAACGTTCAGCTATCCATGTTGCCACTAAAAATGCTAAGCCATAGTCCTGATAGTTTTCACGATATGAACATTTGTTTGCAACTCACGCCACCCATTGACATTCATTGAAACTCCATTCTAGCAATTTCTAAACTGTGACTGTGCCTTCATTTTTAATATTTCAGAGACATACTATGCATCAAAATGTAGGTCTGGGTCTTGTGGTTCTCACAATATAAAGCTCTTTGCTGTAGGATTTAAACATTTTAAACTACAACCGTTTGAAGATGGCAACTGCCAGTGAAGTGAGCAAGTTGGAGCAGTTTGTTTTTACGAAATATCAGCATTTTTGGGGTGAAATTGGTCCCATAGGAATGAATGGCGGAATGTTCAAAACTAGAGTGGGAGCTGACAAAAGCTAGAGTGGGAGCTGACAAAAGCTAGAGTGGGAGCTGAAAAATCAGGACATGATTTCTAAACTGCCATCACTCCCTCATTTTCAAGCCCACCTACACAAATCTTATATCAAAACGTTCAGCTATCCCTGCTGCCACTAAAAATGTCCATGGCTAAGCCATAGTCCTGATAGTTTTCACAATATAGAAACAAATTATATCAGCGCAAGCATGAATAAAAAACAAGCTGCTGACACCAAGGCACAAAGAACAATACCCAAATAAAATATTCTTTAAAAACGGTACAGCGCTGCAATAATCAATAAGGATAAAGGATAAAAACAGTAAAATCTTCTATAAAAGCACATAAAAGTCCATAAGGTCAAAGCCTATAATAAGAGAATAAGATCTTCCGTGTCAATCCTAAAACAGATAAGGGAAAGTTCATCCAGGCGATGAAAGAACCAGTAAAGTGCACAGTGCTGTAAACTCAAATGAAGGTGCTCTCACTCTGCAAAAAATCCTTCACCAGCCTCTCACCTGAGAGCTGTTTGAAAACAGCATATAGAACCACCAAAGCAGCCTTCCAATACAAGTCTCAGATATCAGCAACTGGAACCTCCCTTTCTTGATAAGATAACTCCTCACTCAGAAGATGAATCCCCATGCAATGTAAAACAGCTCTCAGGTGAGAGGCTGGTGAAAGATTTTTTGCAGAGTGAGAGCACCTTCATTTGAGCTTACAGCACCGTGCACTTTACTGGTTCTTTCATCGCCTGGATGAACTTTCCCTTATCTGTTTTAGGATTGACACGGAAGATCTTATTCTCTTATTATAGGCTTTGACCTTATGGACTTTTATGTGCTTTTATAGAGGATTTTACTGTTTTTATCCTTTTATCCTCACACCTCACACAATTTCCCCAGAAATTGTAGCTTTTCTAGTTATTATTAATATTATTATTATTTTTTTTTTTTTTTTTTAGTCCCCAGGAAACAGCTTTACTAGGACTGATATAAAGATTAATCTAAATGTCATTGCAGCAAACTGTGCTAGAAATGTCAACTCTGTGTCATTAATGTGTTTGAAAAGTTCCTATTCTGTGCTCTATATTTGAAGATTATCCTCTGGAAAAAGGTAGTGCTAGAGTGTTTATGAATCAGAAGAACTTTATATTAGGGTGACATTTTGGCTGACTGTCTTTCCAAGCAAACAAATGTTGACATTTCCTGACAAGCTAAAATTAGGTTTTGGGTTAGAGTTGACATTTTTTAAGAATCGAATTTTTGAAAAAATAAGGTAAAATGCTATTATGACTAAAGCCCCATTCACACCTGAAAATTTTGTAACTTAAAGCTCCAAAATGCTCAACATCCCAAACTCCATGGTTTTTAATTGTTGCTGCTCACACCTGAGCAATAGTGGCAGTTGAAGCTGGTAAAAGCACAAAAGCTTTTTTTGCATTTTAAGCTTCAGTGTCTTTGGACCCAATAGACTTTAGTGGGAAAAGGTCTGGTGCTTTGGAAGCTTGCTATTATATTTACTTAAATTAAGCCAGTAATGGAATTGTCCTTAGTTGCTCTTGTTATTTTTTCCAAAAGTATGATTCTTGATCAATGTCCTTAAGGTATCCATACACTGATCTCATGACTGGGTCTTCCCTTAAAGCGTGTATGTATGGCTCACCAAGATGGCAGATCATACTTTTTTAGACTTTGAAGTTAAACATGAACACCGTGCTTAAGGGTTTTGTGACTTGGCTTTGAGCTTTTTCAGATCTGAAAAAGTCAACACATCCAGCTTACACTGCTTTATTTGATTTAGGTTCGAGATATGTTTCTAATATGAAGATAAACTCAGGCTTATACCATCTTTCCATTATCCTCACAGGCTTCAACGTAGAGACAGTAGAATACAAGAACATCAGCTTTACTGTCTGGGATGTGGGTGGCCAAGACAAGATCCGACCACTGTGGAGGCACTACTTTCAGAACACTCAGGGTACGTGTTCGTATTTTTTATGTTTTTTATTTTTATTTTATGGAATGAGTTCAATAAAATGTATATTTCCTAGAATCCTTTTAATATGAAAACATTAATGATCATAGTCATGCAAACCTGATAAATAGGTTTTGACTGATTATTGTAAATGGGTAATTCCCTATTGGTTTGTTAGTTGGAATTGTAATTCCCAATTTTTTGTTCCCAAAAGGGAAAGTGCAGTAGGAAACCGGTTGTGAAGCCTGAAGGCTTCACTGCCGGTGTCCCTTACATGCAATGCTGGCACCTGCACCCGAAGCTGATGGACATATTTGTAGCTGCTGACTTTTAATTTTTATTTTATCTTTCGTTCATTGACGGACACAGCGAAATATCTTCATTAGGCTAATGGGTTATGCTGCGCTTCCTAGGAGTAGGACACTAGACGGAAAAGGGTTACCAAAGTTAACAGAACTTTAACTACACCCATGGGGCAGTCCCAGGTGGTATACTCCCACTTCCTGCTCTAAGATTCAGTTTTTTTTTCTGCCTAGTCAGTATTAAGGACCTAGCTCCTTGCTGGGATTTCTGGCCTGGCATTTATTTCCTTTTTAAACTGAATTTTTTTCTTCTTATATTGTTTTCTGTTCCTGTGAGAACTACAATCAACTCTGTTCCTGTTAGAAATACAGTCAACTGCCGGACTGGGCAATGGACTGGATATTCTAGACCCTTAAGGTCTCTCCAGTCTGGCCAGCAAGTGCGCACTAGGTCGGCCACGACATAGTCCCACTGGACGGGGACTGGCCTGCGAGTTAAACACCTTGCGAGAACGCACACGATGGTCGTGGCCTGAGTCACAGCGTACCTCTAGCCCGCAACACCCCCCCATTCCAAGATGGGGAGTTAGTTTGCCAGGAGTGGTGCCCACCCGGTTCATTGTTGAGGTAAGTAGTGCCCCCCTTCCCTTTGTGGTCCCTCTAGCTGTCACAATGGTCTTTTGACCCCAACCTACCCCCACGTCCCCCCCTGTCCCCCTCCTGGGTGAGGTAGGAGCTGGCTTTGCCACTTGCTCCAGTAAGGGGGGGGGTTGGATGTGGTTGTTGCTGACCAGGCTGTCCGGATCGCACACAGGGGCCTTTGAGCAAGTTTCTGTCCCCCTAGGGGTTAGTGACTGGGGCAGAAACGTCCTTTGGGCTCCCTGCGGTGGTTATAGGCTGAGGGGGGGGGGGGAGCAGATGTCTCATCATTCGCTGGTCTGCCCCTCGTGTGGCTTGATCGGGCCGAAAATTTAGTCTGCGGCTTTGCGGCCTACTCGCGGCTGACCGGGGACCTGACCAAGCTGTCCAAGGGCCTGACCAAGCTGTCCAAGTGCCTGACCAAGCTGACTGAGGCCTGATCCAGCTGAGCAGACGGTACTGCCGACGGATGTGCACCTCACGCGGCCAGATCGAACCAAAAATTGAGGCCGCGGCTTTGCAGCTGACGGAGTGGGGTGTCCGAGTGACTGACCAAGCTGTCTGAGTGACTGACCGAGCTGCCCGAACTCCTAACCGAGCTGTTGATCAAACTAACAGAGCTGCCAGTGGACTCGCGTCCAGAACGTGCCCCAAATTTAGGCCGCGGCTTTGCGGCCTACTCGCGGCTGGCTGTTCGAGCTGCTGGCCAAACTGACAGAGCTGTTGACAGGATGTTCAAGCTGCTGACCGGGGTGATAGAGCAGCAGACGGGCATCCGCCTCTCCCCCTCCCCCCCAAGGGGGTGGACACATGGACTACCTGGCGCCCCCCTTGATCCTCAGGGCCGCCGTGCGGGCTGCATTTTTTTTTAGAGAAGTGAAGCAGCCATTATTGTGTGGGGGTAGTCTGCCTGCGCGTCTGCATCACAGCGGCCCCCCCTTCCCCTTTCTAACGGGCTATGTCCTTTATGCTGGGCGACCCTTAGGACTAATAGGTGGTCCTTTTGTGGCCCTTTAGCCGGCGTCTCCTTGCGGGACTGTGTTCGGCGACCTCCCCTGCTTGTTATGTTCTCAGAAATTGTGTCTGCACTATTTTTGCATGCAGATGCAAGGGTGCTGGTGGATGCACTGATTGTATCGGTGCCGAAAACTTTAAACATGGGGGATGCAGCTGCTACTGCGTCGGAGGCGCTGGTCCCCTGGAGGCCCGCAGATCCCCTAAAGCGGCAAAGGTATTCCCTTTTCCTGCCTACTGTGACAAAATTGTTGTGAGTCAGTGGAGTTGTTCTAAACGCAATGTGGCGGTGTCTGAGCATTTCGATAGACGCTACCTGTTGAAGAGTCTCTGTTGAGTATGTGGGTAGTCCCACCTCTTCTGTCCTATTTCTGGTAGAAGAGTCTCCAGGTAAAAAGATCCTTTTGATGGGAGAGCCGACTTTAGTCCGTCACATGTCTTCTGTGGCCGCTTCAGTCCTTCGGCCGGTGTTTACCAGTGCATGGTGTCCCTGACTTTCTCTAGTGGGCAAAGCTTTTGTGCCAGGATCTGGAGGGGGAACAGATTCCTCCTGCTTTTGTGGAGCTGGTGGACTAGTTGGTCCAGGGGTTGCAGTTAGTCTGTGATGCCTCCCTTAATCTCTGGGCTGTCTGTGACAGCAATGACCCTTCGTCGCACGATATGGCTAAAATGCTGGTCTGCGGACCAGACTTTCCAGATTGCCTTATGTGATCTTCCCTTGGTGGGGAATCATCTGTTTGGAGCCTGCCTGGAAGGATCTCCTCCGGAGGTATCATGAGGGCCTGGTCTGGTATGTCGACGGGGCCTTCCAGACCTGCAGACAAACATCCCTTCGGCCTGAAGGGGCGCTCTCACCCGTATCTGGGGTGGGGGAGGACGTCTTCGCCTTTTTCCGGACCCGTGGATCTCCCTCGTTCAAGACAAGTGGGCCCATGAGCTGTTTTGGTTCGGCTACAAGATCGAGTTTTCGGTCTTCTCCTCCAGAGAGGTTCTTTCCTTCCAACCTGCTTTTTTTCCCAGACTGCCTGCGAGGTCTTTTTGTGGCAGTGCAAGCCTTGCTACTACAAAGGATGATTGTTCCAGTCTCAGAATCTGAACTTTTGTTTCATGTTTGCAGGTCCCAGGAGCCTTCGGCCACACCACCCTGAGTACGCTCGGAATCTCGCCTGATCTCAGAAGCTAAGCAGGGTCGGGCCTGGTTGGTTAGTACTTGGATGGGAGACTGCCTGGGAATACCAGGTGCTGTAGACTTAAAGAAAAGCGAGGTACGTCCAATTTTGGACTTCAAGCTTTGAACCGCCTTGTGCCGGTACAGTTGTTTCAAATGGAGTCTATTCGTACGATAGTGGCATCCCTACATCAGGGGGATCTTGTGGCCTCTATCTCTATTAAGGATGCTTACCTTCATATTCCGAGATATGTCGGTCTTAGGCATTTCCTCCACTTGCCGTGGCCGAGGAGCATTCTCAAGAGGTCTCACCTCAACCTCTCTGGTTTTTTGCTAGTGTTGGCATTGTTGTGCCAGCGGGGGATTGCGATACTGGAGTAACTGGATGATTTTCTTCTGCGAGCAAAGTCTCCAACTGCTCTGAAGGACAATCAGGTGATTAGTGTGGGAACTCTGCAGGAGTTTGGTTGGAAACTAAATTTCCAGGTTTTGGCTCTGGTTCCGTCCACCTAGTTGAAACTATCTGGGTCTGTTATGGACTCGGCTTCAGCCTGGGTGTTCCTCCCATGGGACGAGTTCCAAACTCTGTCTGCACGAGACGTCTGCAAGAGAGATTCTTGTCATGTGGGTCAAGAATCCGCAGTGTCTAGACACTCTGATCCTGTTGAGCTGGGGTACGAGAGGGTCCCTGACATGGTGGCTTCGCTCTCTGGTGCTTCAACAGGTAAATCTTCCTTCCCCTGTATGGGACGGTGGTCACCACGGATGCCAGCCTGTCCGAGTAGGGTGGCGTTTTTTGGTACTGTTTGTGCTCAGGTGGTCTGGACTCTGGAAGAATCCAGACTACCGATCAATATACTAGTCACTTCTCCCGGAGGTGTTTCATCAGTTGTGTCTCCGGTGAGGTACTCCCGAGGTGGTCCTGTTGGCCTCTCGTTTCAACAGGAAGGGGCTTGGGTTTGTGGCATGGTCTTGGGATCCCCTGGCTGACGCCACAGACACACTGGGGGCTATTTTGGGACCAGTATAGTCTGATATACTTCTTTCCTCTTCTAGAACTTCTGCCAAGACTCCTGTGTAGACTCGAGGCAGAAGGGCTTATGTCCATCCTGGTGGCTCCAGATTGGCCTAGCCAGTTTTGGTACGCAGATCTGTTACGGTTGGTCACCGATGATCCTTGGAGACTTCCTTTTAGAAGAGATCTGTTGGCTCAATGGCCAATCTTTCATCTTGCTTTACGGTCGCTGACTTTTACGGCTTGGCTGTCGGAAGGCAGGTGTTGAAGGCTAGAGGGTGGTCTGAATCGGTGATTCCCATGCTGCTGTAAGCTAGTAAATCTACTTCTGGGTAGTTTTACCATTACGTTTGAAAAGTGTACTTTGCAAATGTGAATCTCTTGGGGTTCACCCCAGCTCCTTTCGTTGACTCGAATTCTGGCCTTCCCCCAGCGTGGTGTGGAGCAGCGCCTGGCCTCGGATACCACCGAGGGCCAGGTTCGGCCTTGGCGGTTTCTTTCATCGTCCTTTGGCTACGTTTTTCTGTGGTTTGCACCTTTGTTCGAGGAGTTCGCCACTTGGCTTCCCCAGTGTGTTTCCATTGCTCTCGTGGGATCTCATCTTGGTGCTATCAGGTCTTCAGTAACCGCTATTGGAAAATATTTGCGAGATTCCTCTGCTTACATTGTCCCAGAAGGTAGCCTTCTTGGTGGCTTTTTCTTCTGCACATAGGGTGTCGGAGCTGGCAGCTTGTCTTGTCATTCACCTTACTTGGTGGTTCACGGCTATAAAGTGGTGCCCCGGCCCTGCCAGTCTTTCCTTCCAAAAGTCGTCTTTGGTTTTCATTTAAATAAGGCATATGCTACCTTCCTTCTGTCCTAGCCTAAGAACCCTAAAAGAGCTTGCCTTGCACTCTTTAGATGTGGCTCAGGGAATCAGGGTGTTCCTGACGACGACTGAGTCGTTCCAAAAATCAGATTCCCTATTTGTCCATACGGATGGATTTTGTTAGGGGCTGGCCGCGTCTGCTGCGACCATTTCCAGATGCATAGGCAGACGGTGGTGCAGTAATCCAAACCGATATATCAGCCAAGCGCTCACTCCAAAGGGGAAGACTGGCGTGCTGCTCTCCTCAGGCAGGGAACTCCAAAACAGATGCATAAAAGAAAGGAAAAGGAGGCGCAAACACCTAGTGCATTACCCGTGGTACTGTGTAAAATGTTTTAATAAAATGCTGAATGCGTACTCACAAACACGAAGAATTAAATCGTGTTGCAAATTCCCGTCACACGTGTGTTGGAACATGTCCTGGAAAATGCGACCGCTAACGCGTTTTGGGAGTCAAGCTCCCTTCTTCAGAGCTGGTCATGACATAGCAGATTGAAGTATATATAGAGAGTAGCTCAATGTTCCTCCACCTTTTCCCCTCCCTTACCCCTCCCTCCCCCCGGAAGGAGGAGGCGGGACCATCCAGTGTCAACAGACCCACTCCTAATAGGCCTATATACCTTAGCCCTCATATCTGTGTGGCCTCTAGTTTTACGTTTCATGGAACAGTTCAAATGAAAACTGCCTTCAGAACATATATCCACAAACAACAAAGGGGTCCCCAGAGCTGGGAATGTGGTCCAGGAACAGCATCTGAGTGATTTTGCAGACAAATGATCTGTATTGTCATGAAATCGTGTGCACATTCTAGATATGCTATTTCTAATGTACAGATGGAACCTTGAGTGTATAAGTAACTTACCCAGTGGCGGCCCGTGCATAGCGGGCGCCAGGGCGCCGCCCCCCTACCCCTAAAAAAAAGAAAAAAAAAAAATTACAGCGAACAAATAAAGTTTAAAAAAAAAATAAATTGGGTTCGCCGGCCTTTGTAAGGGAAGTGGTGGCTGGGGGGGGGGGGGGGTGGGGTTACGTCCCAGAAGAGGCGCCGATCGGCAGCCTTCTGGGGGCGTAACCCGATCGCAAGTCCTTGCGATTGGACACCCCTACTTTCGGATATCCTGGCTGTGTTTGGTCCAGTCTCCAGCCTGGACCAATCATCATCCAGGACATCCGATCCCTGACGTCACAATGGGGGTGGTGCCGGTGCATGAGTCAGTCACTCACCGTCCCCGCCGCTCGGAGGATGAGGGAGAAGCCGCTCTCCTTCCCGCCGCCGCCGCAGAGAGGACGGACTGGATCGAGGAGGGAAGAACCCGCCGCCAGGTAAGTGCATTAAATTGAAGGGAGCAAGCATGCTGCACTCTGCATTGATTGGGGGACAATGCTGTGGGCACTCTGCATTTATTGGGGTACATTGCTGTGGCACTCTGCATTTATTGGGGTACATTGCTGTGGCACTCTGCATTTATTGGGGTACATTGCTGTGGCACTCTGCATTGATTGGGGGACAATGCTGTGGGCACTCTGCATTTATTGGGGGACAATGCTGTGGGCACTCTGCATTTATTGGGGGACAATGCTGTGGCACTCTGCATTTATTGGGGGACAATGCTGTGGGCACTCTGCATTTATTGGGGGACAATGCTGTGGCACTCTGCATTTATTGGGGAACAATGCTGTGGGCACTCTGCATTTATTAGGGGAAAATGCTGTGGGCACTCTGCATTTATTGGGGTACATTGCTGTGGCACTCTGCATTTATTGGGGTACAATGCTGTGGGCACTCTGCATTTATTGGGGGACAATGCTGTGGGCACTCTGCATTTATTGGGGGACAATGCTGTGGGCACTCTGCATTTATTGGGGTACAATGCTGTGGCGCTCTGCATTTATTGGGATACAATGCTGTGGCGCTCTGCAATCATTGGGGTACAATGCTGTGGGCACTCTGCATTTATTGGGGTACAATGCTGTGGCGCTCTGCAATCATTGGGGTACAATGCTGTGGCACTCTGCAATCATTGGGGTACAATGCTGTGGCACTCTGCAATCATTGGGGTACAATTCTGTGGCACTCTGCAATCATTGGGGTACAATTCTGTGGCGCTCTGCATTTATTGGGGTACAATGCTGAGGCGCTCTGTATTTATTGGGGTACAATGCTGTGGCGCTCTGCATTTATTGGGGTACAATGCTGTGGGCACTCTGCATTTATTGGGGTACAATGCTGTGGGCACTCTGCAATCATTGGGGTACAATTCTGTGGCACTCTGCAATCATTGGGGTACAATGCTGTGGCACTCTGCAATCATTGGGGTACAATTCTGTGGCACTCTGCAATCATTGGGGTACAATTCTGTGGCACTCTGCAATCATTGGGGTACAATGCTGTGGCACTCTGCAATCATTGGGGTACAATTCTGTGGCGCTCTGTAATCATTGGGGTACAATTCTGTGGCGCTCTGCAATCATTGGGGTACAATTCTGTGGCACTCTGTAATCATTGGGGTACAATTCTGTGGCACTCTGCAATCATTGGGGTACAATGCTGAGGGCACTCTGCAATCATTGGGGTACAATGCTGTGGGCACTCTGCATTTATTGGGGTACAATGCTGTGGGCACTCTGCAATCATTGGGGTACAATGCTGTGGCACTCTGCAATCATTGGGGTACAATGCTGTGGCACTCTGCAATCATTGGGGGACAATGCTTTGGGCACTCTGCAATCATTGGGGACAATGCTGTGGCGCTCTGCAGTGATTGGGGACAATGCTGTGGCGCTCTGAATTGAAAGGGGCATGCATGCTGAACTCTGCATTGTGGGGGCACAGCACAGTGTTTATTGCATTGAAGGGGGCACAGCACAGTGTTCATTGCATTGAAGGGGGCACAGCACAGTGTTCATTGCATTGAAGGGGGCACAGCACAGTGTTCATTGCATTGAAGGGGGCACAGCACAGTGTTCATTGCATTGAAGGGGGCACAGCTTCAAAGTCACGCAATTTTTTTACTGCGTTTTTTGGCGCGAAGCAATACCTATTACATTTTTCTTTTTGCGCCCCCCCCCAAAAATTTTGAGCACCAGCCGCCACTGAACTTACCCCTCCCAGAACTCTTTTGTGACTGCTCATGTCCACTTATATTGAAAATCGTGACAGTGCCCCAGTGTTGGCCGCTCGTTTCCTCACTCTCAGGGCCCTCACATGCCAGAATGTAGCTGTTTGGGTGCATTCTGGCTCCTCAGAAGCCATAACTCTTTCGGAGGATCGTGACTTCCGGGCCCTGGAACGCACGCTGTCCGCTCTGCGCTCCAGGACCTGTATTGCATCACATCCTGTAGAGCGGGGCGGAAGCTCTGTGTAAAGCCCGCCCCCATCTGTAACCGTGGAAACGTGTGTACAGACTCGACTGGATCCCTGGTTGAGTGCACTGCCACCTAGCGGTTAAAATCAAAACTGCACTGCTCATAAAATCTCAATGAGACTTAGGCAACGCTGTCCCTAAGATCAATTGTATCCCCCATGACATCACTGTCTCAGGTGCCAAAAAAGGGGCCACACATGTTTTCAGAATGGGGCCCTATGTTGGCGAGTGGCCCTATGTTCCCTCTCTATGCATTAAAATTGTACAGTAAAACCTTGGATTGCGAGCATAATTCGTTCTGGAAACATGCTTGTAATCCAAAGCACTCTTATATCAAAGCGAATTTCCCCATAAGAAATAATGGAAACTCAGATGATTCGTTCCACAAGTCCTTCAGTTTATAGTCTATATACAAAGATTATAGCAATGTGATAGGTTGTGTTACCATAAAATGTCCATCCACAAGATGCAGCCTTCCCAAGGGGATTAGAAGCAAAATCTAGCAGAGCTACAGAATATAAGAGAGATGAGAGGCGCCTCTAAGTGTAGAAATATGGTTACATTTAATGAATGTTCAACATTTAGCAACTCACATGGTTGATGATTAAAATAGGCACATCTAAGATTGCAGGCATCCGGGGTAAAGCTGTCTACATAGACCGTCTTCTGAACCACCGACTCTCACCACTGTCAGTCTGCAATCCTGACCGGGAAGAATAGCCTTCAATAGAGCGATCTTAAAGTGAGGCTTTGAATCACTCGTGGAGTGCAGTGGGGAAGGGATGATGAAGATGGCTGTGCAGAGGATGGTCTATGTGGACAGCTTTACCCCGGATGCCTGCATTATTAGATGTGCCTGTTTTAATCATCAACCATGTGAGTTGCTAAATATTGAACCTTCATTAAATATAACCATATTGCTACACTTTAGAAGCGCCCCTCTTCTTTTTTATACATGACGCTACTTGTATATCAAGACTTCACTTGTATATCAAGTCAAAATTTATTTAAAAAATGTGCTTGTCTTGCAAAGCGCTCTCAAACCAAGTTACTCTCAAACCAAGGTTTTACTGTATTTGGAAACATGCATGCAATATATACACAATTATATATTTAAAAATATTTAAAAAAGTGGACATGAGACTGCTCACCTGAATGGGTTTTGTTGCACACTGGACAATCACCCCTTGCCTCCCTGTTGGACCAACTGGAGTGCAGGATTTCCAGCGTGTCATAAGGTGTAGGAACCTGATGCTACTCACTACTATAATCATCTCTTAAAACATGTACAGTGTAATATACAGTAGTAAAAAATGATTAAAATAGCCTATAATTGGCCAAAATCCTGATAAAATGCATCCAGCCGAGTCTGTACACACGTTTCCACGGTTATAGACAGGGGCGGGCTTTACACAGAGCTTCCGCCCCGCTCTACAGGATGTGATGCAATACAGGTCCTGGAGCGCAGAACGGACGGCATGCGTTCCAGGACCCGGAAGTCACGATCCTCCGAAAGAGTTATGGCTTCTGAGGAGCCAGAATGCACCCAAACGGCTACATTCCGGCATGTGAGGGCCCTGAGAGTGAGGAGACGAGCGGCCAACACTGGGGCACTGTCACGATTTTCAATATAAGTGGACTTGAGCAGTCACAAAAGAGTTCTGGGAGGGGTAAGTTACTTACTTAAGGTGGAGGAAAATTGAGCTACTCTCTATATATACTTCAATCTGCTATGTCATGACCAGCTCTGAAGAAGGGAGCTTGACTCCCGAAACGCGTTAGCGGTCGCATTTTCCAGGACATGTTCCAACACACGCGTGACGGGAATTTGCAACACGATTTTAATTCTTCATGTTTGTGAGTATGCATTCAGCATTTTATTAAAACATTTTACACAGTACCACGGGTAATGCACTAGGTGTTTGAGCCTCCTTCTCCTTTCTTTTATGCAGACGGTGGTGCAGGCCTATTCCATCAAGGGTCAGGATCCTCCTTCCATCTTATGGCGCATTTTATATGGGCGCTTAGTGCCTCTTGGGACTTTCGTCATCAGGCATCAGTGGTGCAGGTTTGCAAGGCGACCACCTGGTCGTCCATGCACATCTTCACAAAATTTTTATAAGGTGGATGTGTTGGCATCTACAGATGCCTCCTTTTGGCTGCAAGGGTTTGCAGGCTGCTGTTGTAGAGGATTAGCCCTCTTTGAGGGTGTACTTTTTTGTCAGGTGACCTCAAGTTGTTCCTGGTTGAGCTCCTGGGTTACCTGGTTGGCTATGTTTAGCCCTGTTGGGAATTGTTTCTTGCTGTGTTTGTTTCCCACCCCTCATGCTGATACTGCTTTGGGACGTCCCATTCGACTAATGAAGATATGTCGCGGTGTTCATCAATGAACGAAAGAGAAAACTGGATTTTTGTCCTACCGTAAAATCCTTTTCTCTGATGTTCATTGACGGACACAGCACCCACCCCTCTGTGGAGTTGGGTTATGTATTCTTCTGACACTGCATTTTACTAATCTGAATCCTAGAGCAGGAAGTGGGAGTATACCACCTGGGACTGCCCCATGGGTGTAGTGAAAGTTCTGTTAACTTTAACCCTTTTCCGCCTAGTGTCCTGCTCCTAGGAAGCGCAGCATAACCCATTCGACTAATGAAGATATGTCACTGTGTCTGTCAATGAACATCAGAGAAAAGGATTTTACGGTAAGACAAAAATCCATTTCTTTTTTTTTTTTTTACAGGCTGGAACTCCGTTTAAATAAATGTCTGTGACCCTGTCAGTGAGACCTGGCACTCCCTTTTCTTCCTGTTTTTAGGCTTCACTGCTGTCAGTTTAACTAACCACTTCAGCTCACGATTTTACCTCCTTCGTGACCAGGCTATTTTTTACTATTTAACACTGCACTATTTTAACTGGTAATTGCGTGGTCATGCAATACTGTACCCAAACAAAATTTATATAATTTTTTTCACACCAATAAAGCTTTCTTTAGGTAGTATTTGCTACGGAGTTTTTATTTTTTTCAATAAAAATGAAAAAAGACTGTTTTTACTTTCTACTAAAAAGCATATCTTACATATTTAAAATAAAACATTTTTTTAAATCTAATATCTTTAAAAATATTGACCAAAATGTATCCTGCTACATGTCTTTGGTAAAAAAAATCCCAACAAGTGTATATTGATTGATTTGCGTGAAATGTATAGCACCTACAAACTATGATATATATATATATATATATATATATATATATATATATATATATATATTGGAATTTGTATTTATTTATTTATTTTATACTATTAATGGTAGTGATCAGCAACTTATAATATGACTGCGATGTTGCAGGGGGAAATCTGACACTAACTAACTGCCACTGACATCATCAGTGACACTAATACAGTGATCAGTGTTAATAATATGCACTGTCACTGTACTAATGACACTGGCTAGGGAGGGGTTAATATCTAGGGCGATCAAAGGGGTTAAATGTATGCCTAACAATGTTTACTGTGTGTGCTGTTTTTGCTAAGCAATGTGCAGGTCTTTACTCCCTACTTTGCAGGGAGAAAAAAGTTGTCACATCGCTGCTGACAGTAGAGAGCCCTGTGTTGTTTACCTACACAGGGCTCTCTTCTGGCATTTGCTCAGCCGATTGGCTTGTTCAGGCCATAAATCATTGGCCAGGACCCGCTAATCGGCTTGTGCTGTAGCAAATGGCAGTACAGCACGCCCCCCCACCCGGAAGTGCTGAATCACGTACATGTATGTGATCCAGCGCAGCGGAGCCCCTCTGCTGCAGTTAATCCACAGTAGGTAGTCTGCAAGCGGTTAACACAAAAATATTTGAAGAATCCAATGTATCAGTTTAATCCTGCTGTTCTGAATGAACAAAACCCATCATGGAAGGCCACTTTACTTAGTTATTATAAAGTTATAGTCAAGGTAACTGACACATGCAGATGTCGCTAAATTTTACCTGGGCATCTAGACTGAAATGACCTCTTACACATAAGTCTCCCTTGTGTAGACCTCGAAATAGCCCGAGACTGCTACTGGATTCTGTCTTCTTAGGTGTGATGTTGAGAGCCCCAGCAGACTTAGAGCTGTCACTTAATGGACACTCTTTGGTAGTCCCCTTTGCTCCTTCATTACAGGCTGTAAGTAGATGATAAGAGGGGCTGAAGAGCTTGGCCAGCATAGACAATAATTACACTCCCCAAATGGAGAGCGCTATGACATGCAGAGAATAAGGGGGCTGTGTTAGGGAATTGACTCTTCATGAAATAGTCAAATTTTCAGAGGGAAGTCAATAGAAATGGTTTATGAACGGGAATACATCCTTCAAATAAGCATTTAAAATACTTGACATTTCTGTGATTTTACCTGAAGTTTTTTACGTTGTTGATGGGGTCTTTTTAAGTAAGGTTTTAAAAGCTTCTTCATGGACATCAACCAATAGCAATATTAGGGAGCCTACTGCCTTGATGGGTCCGCAGACAACAGGATCCTTAAAAACATATTTCCTTAGCTAAGAGCAAAGAATAATG
Organism: Pelophylax lessonae; assembly: GCF_965119305.1. NCBI lineage: Eukaryota > Metazoa > Chordata > Amphibia > Anura > Ranidae > Pelophylax > Pelophylax lessonae. Next base: position 555,469,748 of record NC_138769.1, on the reverse strand, counting down.
CATCACTCTCCAAGGCTGAAGTAAGGATGGTCTCTAAATGAAAAGAATATTTATTTTGGTGCTTGCCCCTACCTCTTTACAGATAAAAAGTGGAAAGTTGTTTGTAATTACCTTTATTACTACCTGAATAATTACAATCTAAACATTTTTCCTCTAGCTTTTATAAATAAGCAAATTTATCTTTGTACCTGATATATATTGCAAGTGGGTTGTCCTGTCCTATTCCAACAAGTGACATGAAGGTTTGCTCCCAATGCGCTTGTATATTTGGAAGTTAGACTAATGAAATATTCTGAAAGTGATGGGATTACTGATTGTAAAAGAACAGTAGAACATAATGATTTGTGTCTTCCTGTTTTATCAGGCCTAATATTTGTGGTGGACAGTAATGACAGAGAAAGAGTAAATGAGGCACGTGAAGAGTTGATGAGAATGCTGGCAGAGGATGAGCTTCGGGATGCTGTTCTGCTCGTGTTTGCAAATAAACAGGTTAGTTTAACTAGTAATTAAATATATTTAGCTACAGGAAGTGTGATACCAATATCGCACAATAGCAATATAGAGTTTCTGAAGGAAAGCCTGTATGCTTGAAACCTTCACAAATTGAACTGCCTTTTAAACTGTATATAAATGTATTGTCAAGTAAATATATTTGTTAATAATGGGTTAAAAATTGCATTGCACACGGAGAACACAGAACTCTGGTTTAACCAAAAAACATGACATTTAGTTAGCAAATCACTACATTTAGCCAGTGAACTTTTTCTTTGCAATAAAAGATGAACTAATATAATGTCCAGACCTAACACCCTCAAAATGTTTTGTCTGTGAATATTTCCTCAACCACTTAGCTGTGGAAGCTCTTGCTGTACTGTGTGACTGTAGCTTGTTTTTGCAGGTTCTGATCTTCTCATTTTTTACATGCTGATACAAAGAGGCCACATTCAGCAATAATATAAACAGCTCGCTGTATGCATGGCATAGGCACACAGACACAACTAGTTTTGTTTTCACAAGACTGTTTATATGATTCTTTATAACATTTCTAACTTAATTTCTAATTTAATAACCTCTTGACGACTACTTAACGCTCACACGCCACAAATATGTATCCATGGTAGCTTCATTGTTCAGTGCAAGTAATGCACATAATGCCTGGGTCTTCAACCCCCTGTCTCTAATTATGATCAGGAGCCAGTTGGAAGGATTCCCAAAACATGTGACTAATGTGGTAGCAAATCACAGTTGTCATGTGATTGGAAAGTACGCCTCCCCCATCCCTAGTCTTGTTAAAGGACTATGGTGGTGCACATGAAGGGGTTGTTGTACCTACTTTGTGTACCTATTTTGGATATGAATGAGTTTTTTTTTTTTTACCTTTTTTTGTACTTGCAAGTTCAAAGTTTGGCAAAACTGAAAATAAAAATGGTATATGTAAAGCAGGCCATAGATTATGCAATTTTAAAATTGCTTGATTCCCCCATCAACACAGTTAGTGTTGATGGTGGAATCCCTTCTGCAGTGCTATTGTGTTCTGCTGGTGGGGAGTGCTGGGATCCTTCCCTGCGGGAAGAACACAATGATTAGTGTTGCTGGCTAAAGCCAGAGGCACTAATTGTTCGGCAAAAATTCAACAGAATGATTGTACACAAGTTTTGGAAACCTGGTGCCATCCTGAGGGATCTGCATTATCCCACTCGAATAGCGAGGACGATATATGCTCGTCTGCAGCCACGCGGGAATGGAGGTTGAGGGACTTATAGTGTCAGTGCGGGAAACTCTAAAAATAGCGGATGATTCTGCAGCGTCAGGGACGCAGGTGTCTTTTGGCACCCGCAAATCCCAGAAGTCGGGCAAGGTTTTCCCTTGTCCGGAACTTTTTGACAAATTGTCAATTAATAGTAGGGGCGCATCAAACAGATGTTAGTGGTGCCAAAGCATTTTAAAAGGGGCTACCCCTTCGTGGACGTGGTGTCTGCAAGATGGGACCATACCATCGAAGGTGGACCATCCGGTTTCCAGACTGAACAAATCTACTGTGGTCCCGGTCGAAGAGTCCCCAGTCTTTACAGACCCTGTGGATAGACGGATTGAGTCTCTGTGCCGCCATTTACACGTGATAGCGGGCTCAATACTTAAACCGATCATTGTGATCACCCTGGTGTCCCAGACCATAACGGAATGGGCAAAGTTACTCAAAAGTGACTTAGAAATGGAACAGCTCTCCTTGGGCCTGACAGAGCTAACAGATCAAATGGTCCAAGTCCTACTATTTATATGTGATGCGTCGCTAGATGCAGCTCCCTTTGTAGCCAGAGTGACCGCAGTGGGGGTAGCTATTAGACGCATGGTGTGGCAAAAAATCTGCTCTGCAGATCAGGCCTCAAAAAAAAGGCTCTATCAGATCACCCCTTTTTGGGAGACCGTATGTTTGGTTCCTCATTGGATGAGTTAATCAGAGGACTCACAGGCGGGAAGAGTACTCTTCTCTCTCAATCAGCCAAGGGCAAGTCAATAATAGACGGGGGCCTTATTTCACAGCCCACAGGCAGCCCTTTCGTGCCTCAGGCATGCAAGAGAAAGGATCTAAGCCATTTAGTTCTTCTGGGGGTTCCAAGAAGACATGGTTGGGTAAGCCGAGAACAGGCCAATCCTGACCTGCAGACAAATCCCCTCTGCATGAAGGGACACCCTCACCCATATCTGGGGTGGGGGGGACATCTTTGCTTCTTTTCAGAACCATGGACTTCCTTGATTTAGGACAAATGGGTCCAGGAAGTGATCCGATCGGGTTACAAGATCGTATTCCGGTCTCGACCGCCAGACCGGTTCTTCCCGTACAATGTACACCTATCTCCAGACCGGTTAAGGGATCTACGAGAGGCGGTACAAGATCTGCTGTCGCAAGAGGTGATTGTGCCGGTTCCTTCTCGGGAATGCTTTCAAGGGTTCTATTCAAACCTGTTCACTGTGCCCAGAAAAGAAGGCAAAGTACGTCCAATCCTGGACCTCAAGGCTCTGAACCTCTTTGTGCAGGTACAGAAGTTTTGATTGGAGTCCATTCGCACGGTAGTGGCGTCTCTACACCAATGAGACTTTTTGGCCTCCATCAATATCAAGGACGCATACCTACACATCCCTATTTACGCTGGACACCTGCGTTTTCTTTGCTTCACTGTAGGAGAGGAGCATTATCAATTTGTGGCGTTAACCTTTGGTCTTTACCAAAGTGTTGGCTTCGGTAATGGCATTGCTGCGACAATGGGCGATTGCTATACTAGGGTACCTGGCCGATTTCCTCCTAAGAGCAGACTCACATTCAGCCCTGCTGGGTGACTTGACAATCACTGTAAGGACTCTGCAAGAGTTCGGTTTGAACATCAATTTAAAAAAATCTGCCCTGGTACCATCCTTAAAACAGGATTATCTGGGCCTGACTCTGGACTCCGCTTCGGCCAGGGTTTTCTTCTCCTGGACAAGCTGCAAAAGTTGCAGGGGGCGATTCGTTTGCTGTTATCCAGAAATCTGTCCTGTCTGTGGACTTGCATGCGAGCCTTAGGTCTGATGGTGTCAACCTTCAAGGCGATTCCATTTGCTCAGTTCCACACGAGACCCTTACAGAGGGAAATTCTTGTCAAATGGAACCAAGATCCAAAGTCCTTGGACACTATTATTCGGTTGAGTCACAACACAAAGACTGCCCTTCTATGGTGGCTGCACTTGTTAGCACTACTCCAGGGCAAGTCCTTCCTCCCATTGTATTGGACTGTGGTAACCACAGATGCCAGCCTGTCTGGCTGGGGAGGATTGCTGAGGAAGCTGCGTGTCCAGGGGTCGTGGACAGTAGAAGAGTCCAGACTTCCGATCAATATTCTTGAACTCAGAGCAATAAAGCTTTGCCTGAGTCACTGGACAAACCGTTTACAGGGTTGCCCAGTCCAGATTCAATTGACAATGCCGTGGCTTACATCAATCATCAAGGGGGCACCAGGAGTGTCTTGGCGGCCCAGGAGGGAAAATTTTATTCCAGCCCTTTTTGCAGTGCACATCCCAGGTGTGGAAAACTGGCAGGTGGATTACCTGAGTCGTCAGGTAATGAATCAGGAGGAATGGTCTCTGCTCCTGCAGGTATTTCACCTCCTGTGTGTCCGGTGGGGGGACACCTGACTTCGACCTGTTAGCTTCTCGACTCAAGAAGAAAGTTCAGAGGTTTGTAGCCACGTCTCGGGATCCTCTGGCTGACGCCACAGATGCACTGGTAGCTCTTTGGGGGTCAGTATCGGCTGATCTATGCGTTTCCTCCTCGGAGGCTTCTGAGCAGGATAGAGGTGGAAGGAATTCCGGCCGTTCTGGTGGCCCCAGACTGGCTTGCCGGTCTTGGTACGCAGATCTGGTAAGGTTGGTCGCCGATGCTCCTTGGAGACTTCCTCTTAGGGAAGATCTGCTGTCTCAAGGGCCGATCTTCCATTCTGCTTTACAGTCACTGGCTTGAACGGCGCGGCTGTTGAAGGCCAGGTTTTAAAGGATAGAGGTCTTTCTGATTCACTATTGAAGGCCAGAAAGTCTACTTCTAGGAAGATCTATCATCGTACGTGTTAATCCTACATCTCATGTAATGTGTGAATCGCTGAAGGTGCATCCTCGCCTTTTTTCGGTGGCTAGGATTTTGACCTTTCTTCAAAAAGGGGCTGAACAGCATGTGGCTTTGGACACTATCAAAGACCAAGTGTCGGCTTTGGCTGTGTTTTTCCAACGTTCTTTAGCTACGCATGCCTTGATTTGCACTTTTGTTCAAGGGGTTCACCATATGGCTCCTCCGAGGCGATCCCTGCTATATCCATGGGATCTTAATTTGGTATTGTCTGTTCTTTAAAAACCTCTTTTTGAGAGCATTAGGGAGATTTCTCTGCTTACACTGTCTCAGAAGGTTGCCTTTTTGGTGGCTATTACTTCTGCCCGCAGAGTATCTGAATTGGCGGCGCTGTCCTGCTGTTCACTTTATCTGATGGTCCACAGAGATAAAGTGGCACTTCGACCTAATCAGTCGTTTCTTCCTAAGGTGGTTTCTGATTTCCATCTGAATGAAGACATTGTGCTGCCTTCACTCTGTCTTAAGCCCAAGCATCCCAAGAAATTGCTTTGCATTCTTTGGATGTGGTTTGGGCAAATAGAGTTTCTAATTGCCTGGCAGCTATTGAATCTTACAGGAAATCAGACTCTCTCTTTGTCCTCACCGAAGGACCTCGAAAGGGATTGGCTGCGTCTGCTGCGACCATATCCAGATGGATCAGACAGACGGTGGTACAGGCTTATTCACTGAAGGGTCAGATTCCTCCCTTCCCTGTGAAGGCGCATTCTACTAGGGCCTCTTGGGCTTTTCGCCATCGGGCCTCACTAATGCAAGGCGGCAACTTGGTCGTCTGTGCACACATTCACAAAATTCTACAAAGTAGATGTGTTGGCATCCTCGGATGCTTCCTTTGGCCGCAAGGTTTTGCAGGCTGCTGTGTAAAAGAGCAATTTGTCTCTTTGTGGGTGTATGTTGTTTCTAGGTAAGCTCCAGTTGTTCCTGGTTGAGCTCCGTGTTTGGTTGGCTGAGTTTAGCCGTTGGGCAATTACGTTCTTTTCTGCGTTGTTTTTCCCTCCCCTCATGCAAATACTGCTTTGGGACGTCCCAATAGTCAAGAATAATATGGAGCTGCGTCTGTCAATGAACGATAGAGAAAACTGGATTTTTGACTTACCGTAAAATCCTTTTCTCTGAAATTAATTGACAGACACGGCACACGCCCCTCTAATTATGATTGGGGTGGATTTTTTTTCTTCTAAACACTGCTTGCAACAAAACTGAAGCCTATAGCAGGGTGTGTGGGTGTATGCCTGCAGGGACTGCCCCATAGGCGTGGTAAAGATTTTTCCTGCCTAGTGTCCTTCTCCTGTAGGGGGCAGCATAACCCAATGGTCAAGAAGAATATGGAGCTGCGTCTGTCAATGAACTTCAGAGAAAAGGATTTTACGGTAAGTCAAAAATCCAGTTTTTTTTCTTCTCAAAAACTGCATTTAAAAAACTGCTGCGCAAATACCATGTGACATAAAAAATTGCAAAACCCAACAATTTATTCTATAGGGCCTCTGCTTTAAAAAATATATATATATAATGTTTGGGGGTTCCAATTTTCTAGCAAAAAAAAAACAGATTTTCACATGTAAACAGAAAATGCCTGGCCTTTAAGTTGTTAAAATGGTATTAAAACCAAAAACAAAAAATTTAAGTATTGCACATTAGCAATCATTTATTGTGCTGTCTGCTGCATTTTTTTACCTGGCAAATTGGACAGTAGCACACTTCCTCTTTTAGGGTGGTTCCACCCTCCAGCAGTGGATAGCTGCAATGTCTGGAGAGGGCAGTGTTAGATGGTCTAGTAGATTTAGAAGATTTAGACTTTACACAAGGAACTTCTACATTAAATTTGAATTCCAGCTAAAAGAATTTAGGAGCAGTACATATAACTTATACAGCTGTGCAACAATGATTCACAACTTGAAATGAGTTTATTAATACCTTAAGTTTATGTCATTTTTTTTATTTTTAAATCTGCACAAAAGACAATGCTTATATTGAATGAGAAGTGTCCATTGCTTGCTGCTCTCTTAGTTGAAATCCAAAGTTCTCTGCCCCCCGTACCCCTGCAGCCATAAACTTCTGGTGCTGTAGGGGTTATTACCACCGCTGGATCTGTCAGTCACTTGTCAAGAGTGCTGATTATACCTGCCCATTTTGCCCCCTCCTCAATTCAAATAAGCTGTACTATAACTTCTACGAATGAAAAGCGCTCTGTAAGTGGAGGAGGCATATCTTTAATTCACTTGCCCCCCCTCCATTCATAGATCGCTTATAGTATAGCTATTATGATTTGAGGAGGTAGCGGAAAGGGTGTGCATAGTAAGTGTGTGTGTGTGAGTGTGTGTGTGTGTGTGGGGGGGGGGGGGGGGTGTGTCAAAGGATGTCAGATTTCAAACAGGACAATTCTCATGAAATTTATAAGTACCGTCCTTTATGCTGATTTTTTTAAATTTTATCTAAACTTAGAATGGGCATAGATGGGTAGTTTTCTTTTTCATTCAGCCAACTTGCTGCTTTCAGAATACACTGAACAGCTGCTGTAACCACTGATTGACTAAAGTTTTCCAGCATGTCCCTTTTGGCATAAGTCGATCAAATGACTTCTGTTGAGCAGGGATGGCTACACATTGATTGAAATTCAGCCGGTCCCTGCAGAATCTGTCTATGGCCTGCTTTAGGCTTTAAAGTATATGTGAAGACACAACACCAAAAGCACACTTAAATAAATTAAATATATTTTGATATGGATTCATCTAGTTCTCTTGAAAATGATCTTTTTTGTACATTTTATGACAGTTTTTATTGTGCAGTTCCATGACCTCAGAGCCTTCCTTTCCACCTAGCAGTGGGGTTGTATGATTATTCAGCATCCAGGCATGTATTTACATCACACTGTTTTACCCTGTATGTGTATCATGCATTCCAGAGGTTTAATTTCTGCAGTCCATGCTGGTACTGGCTGGAACTGCTCCTTTTCTCTCATCCAGTCGGGATGCTGGAGTAAGGACTGACTGTCCTCCAATCAGTCACAGCTAAAGTCAGTACCATGTGGAACATAGAAAGGAAACCTCTAGAATGGATGATACACACAAGGGGAAGAACAGCGGCTGTTTAGGGGCATGACAGATGAACTGACTACAATAGATACAGGTATGCTGTACAAAGGCACAGCATGCTGTATCTCCTTTTAGCATAGTCCTGCTTCCATTTAAGAATGTGGTGTGGTAAGAATGAATGAGGGCATGAGGAGAAACTGGCAGGATCACCAGGTATTTCTACAGAAAATAAACCGATTGGCTACAGGAAGAACACAGGCAATGTTATTGACTAGTGCTTTTTCTCGGCACAGCTTCCACAGTTTGGTTCCTCTTGGGGGCTTAATTTAAAGGTGGTTAGGTGTTGAGGACTCATTATAAGGCTTAGGTTAAATGTTAAAGTTTTCTGAGGGCTAAGTTTTAAGGTCAATTAAGGCTTAAATTAAAAGTTTAAATGTTTAGCTATAAGATATAGGTTAACTATGGGGGGGGGGGGGGGGGGGGTTGTAGTGCCCAGTCATTATTTTAGAGGATAAATAAAGGTTTATATATGGAAGGGTTACAGTAGTGTTGGGGTGTGCTTCAATGTAGGGTATGTATTTATTTAAATCTTACAGGAGCTAGAGGTCTTTACTTGTGTACCTGTATTGTTCATTTTGTAAGTCATGCTAAGGGGAATTTCAGGGCTACAAGTGTACATTATCATTTACAAAGTCAGCATTATTTTGCTCTCTGACCTGGAGATGAGGCCTTAAAGTGCATACACCTTGACTTAAAGTACTTGCTTTATTAACCTGATGTGCAGCTAAGTTTCTGATTCTGTGAAATCGTAACAACTGATGGATCTTGTTTTTATGAGCACCTTGCTGCCTGCTTTACTGCCAGTGTGCATCAGATTCTGTAATTCACATCTTGGATGACATGCAAAGCATTTTGAAGCCTACACCTAATTACTTCTTTTATCATTTTTGTGCAGGACCTTCCGAATGCCATGAACGCTGCTGAGATCACAGACAAGCTGGGCCTTCATTCTCTGCGTCACCGTAACTGGTACATCCAGTCCACTTGTGCTACCAGTGGAGATGGTCTCTACGAGGGGCTGGACTGGCTAGCCAACCAACTAAAGAACAAGAAGTAACGGCTCCCAACCCTACCTCTGCCTCCCCAGTGTGCGCCTGACTCTTTCTCCCCAATCCCTTCCATCCAAAAATCCCTCCTCTGCCAGAGAAGGATGGGTTTGGCTTCTGACACAGACCAACCCATCCCTTCTGGTCCCACACTCGCTTACTTTGCCGTTTTTGGTTTGGGGTGTTTTTATCGGGTGCCGTGTTTCTTCTGAATCATCCAGCTGCTGTTACTTGCTCTTTATTTGTCCTTTTGGAGATTTTGGGTGGGGGAGGACTTGTGAGATTTGGCAGAACATGCCATATCAATCTACCCCCTGTAGACAGGGTCGGTAAGGCAAGGATTCGGGAGCTGTGCTGTTTTGTGTCTGTATGTTCTGTGGAAGCTCCCTGTGCTGAAGACTGAGAGATGTATTTGGCTTATTGTGTTTGTTTTTTAAGGCAGGTTGTTTCAATGCTTCATACAAGACAGTTTAGTGATGCAACCAAGTAAACTGTACTTTCCTTTGTTTTGAAGAAAAGGTTTGTTAAGGTTGCGTCCTTTTTATTAAATCACTTGAATTACTACTGTAAGGCCATTGTATAATCTATCCACCTTTTATTATAAAACTGGATAATCTGTAATCTACTGAATATGGAACTCATTCCAGATATCTACTGTGGTATAAATCGGCACAGAGTTTACACTGCAGTGCTGACATGGTATTCCACCACTCTTGAGCTCCACTTTGTGGCTTTTATGCTCTGAATAGAGGCGTTAAAATGAAATGTATCGCAATAAAGATTCAACGGTTGTAATTAAAATGAATTTGGTATGCTCTGATTGTTACTGCTGACTGCAAAAGCCATAGTATTTATTTAGCAACTGTCTTGAGCCGGTGAGAGATTTAAATGTATATGAACTGTGCATGTGGGTTGTGCTTTTAATTTCTAAACACCTGCTGTAATGAAATAAGAGGTTATTTGAGCACATTGTGCTCCAGTAGTTAAAACCTCACCACCCTTATTTATAATCACTGGAGCAGCTCCCAATGATGTCACTGTAGCAGTCTACACTCCTCCTGTCAGTTACATCACTGGGAGTTCATCCAGCTGGTAAAAAAACACATGCATCTATTTGCATTAAACGTTATTACAATTTTTTTCTAATAATCTGCAATGACACTTCTATTCAAACTTGATGATTGTGAAACCTACCTTTTGTTTTTTTTCCTATATGCTTTCTCATGATAATTCTTCTGTATATGAAAGAGAACATTGCGCTCATGGTTTTAGGGTGAATCGATTTGCAACTTGTTAACTCTCTGTGAAGCAAAAGGCATGACAGGGATTTAGTGTTAAGGTGATTCATCTTTACATCATAGATTTGAAACAGATTTTCCAAGTGACCTTTTTTCTGTGTGCAGAATGTTTTCAGATGGAATAATGGGGATAATTTTCTTCACGGGAACTGGGAATACAGAACAAAAATATTTTTCGTATGATTTTTTTTTCTAACTTAGAACAAATTCTAATATACAGTTGTGCTCATAAGTTTACATACCCTGGCAGAATTTATGATTTCTTGGCCATTTTTCAGAGAATATGAATGATAACACAAAAACTTTTCTTTCACTTGTGGTTAGTGTTTGCATTTATTATCAATCAACTGTGTTTACTCTTTTTAAATCATAATGACAACAGAAACTAGTCAAATGACCCTGATCAAAAGTTTACACACCCCAGTTCTTAATACCCTTTGCCCCCTTTAACATCAATGACAGCTTGAAGTCTTTGGTGGTATTTGTGGATGAGGCTCTTTATCTTCTTAGATGGTAAAGCTGCCCATTCCTTCTGGCAAAAAGCCTCCAGTTCCTGTAAATTCTTGGGCTGTCTTGCATGAACTGCACATTTGAGATCTCCCCAGAGTGGCTCAATGATATTGAAGTCAGGAGACTGAGATGGCCACTCCAGAACCTTCACTTTATTCTGCTGTAGACAATGACAGGTCAACTTGGCCTTGTGTTTAGGATCATTGTCAAGTAAGTCCCATGTGCACCTTCCGGGCTGATGAATGCAGATTTTCCTTCAGTATTTTTTGATAATATACTGCATTCATCTTGCCATCAATTCTGAACAAATTTCCTGTGCCTTTGTATCTCACACATCCCCAAATCATCAGCGATCCACCTCCGTGTTTCACAGTAGGAATGGTGTACCTTTCATCATAGGCCTTGTTGACTCCTCTCCAAATGTAGCATTTATGGTTGTGGCCAAAAAGCTCAATTTTGGTCTCATCACTCCAAATTACTTTGTGCCAGAAGGTGTGAGGCTTGTCTCTGTGCTGTTTGGCATATTGTAAGCGGGATACTTTGTGGCATTTACATAGTAATGGCTTTCTTCTGGAAACTTGACCATGCAGACCATCTTTTTTCAAGTTCACCCTTATTGTGCATCTTGAAACAGCCACACCACATGTTTTCAGAGAGTCCTGTATTTCACCTGAAGTTATTTGTGGGTTTTTCTTTGCATCCCAAACAATTTTTCTGGCAGTTGCGGCTGAAATTTTAGTTGGTCTACCTGACCGTGGTTTGGTTTCAACAGAACCCTTCATTTTCAACTTCTTGATTAGAGTTTGAACACTGCTGATTGTCATTCGCAATTCCTTGGATATCTTTTTATATCCATTTTCTGTTTTATACAGTTCAACTACCTTTTCCCGCAGATCCTTTGACAATTCCTTTGCTTTCCCTATGACTCAGAATCCAGAAACGTCAGTGCAGCACTGGATGAAAAATGCAAGAGTCTGTCAGGAGTCCAGAAACTCATTGACCTTTTATATAGACACACTAATTACAAGCAAACAGATCACAGGTGAGGATGGTTACCTTTAATAGCCATTCAAACCCCTTTGTGTCAACTTGTGTGCATGTTATCAGGTCAAAACCACAAGGTTATGTAGAGTTGGTCATTTGGGTAGTTTCTGTTGTCATTTTGATTTAAAAAGAGTAAACACAGTTGATTGATAATAAATGGCTTCAGCCAAACACTAACCATGAGAGAGCGAAAAGTTTTTGTGTTCTCAATCATATTCTCGGAAAAATGGCCAATAAATCATAAATTCTGCCAGGGTATGTAAACTTATGAGTACATCTGTATTGTGTCAATTCAAAAACAACTGAAATGTCAATTGCATCACATCTTACTGAGGAGCATTTTTACTCTAAGGGGATGTTTCTGAAGGTGACTAACAATTATGCCATCCATATCTGATAGTTTCATTGCAAATAGAGGGTGATTAGTGTATCTTGTGTGTGCACTTACCTTCAGTTCTAGGGCCCTGGTAATTTCTTCTTGTTCTACTGTCAGTTTGTCAGAAAATTCTCTGTCAAAATTGATGAGACAGACATAAAGGGGCATGAGAATTAAGATGTCCATTTTACACTCAACCAGATTCATATTTTTGTTGGGGTTGCTTTTTGTCATTGGTTAGATTTTTGCCTTGTTGGTTCTTGAAAATGCAACCAATTATATTTTTAACTGGAGTATTCCATAAAAGAAAAGGAAAGTTTGGTTTCTTGCCTATAGGTTTGATAGTGCTGCGACACACCTGTCTGACCATTCCATTATATTTGCTTATGAATAGGTCCAAAAGGATATAAGCGGTAGTAAAGTCCACTTTTTCAGTCAGCTTATAATAAGGCTTACCTGTAGGTACAGTGAAAATCTACTAAACATGCACTTTTTAGGAGAGATTCACATCTGTACCAGCCAGTGACATCACTGGCCTGTGCACACTGCATTCTAAATAAAGGCACTCTTGAGTGTTGCGGCTGTGACTTAATCAGCTGGAGCCCGCATATCCGGAAGGAAAATTGGGTGAAGATGCAAGCCCTGTCAGTGTTGACAGGGCGCCGCTGGAGGGATCTGTTTCACAGGTAAGTCTTTCATAATGTGGTAGTATGCAGTGCATACTAGCACATTATACCAATAACATTTAGTAAGACTTTTTTTTTTTTTTACAGACTTTGCTACCGCATTAAAGATTTCGTACGCAGTCTTGTACAAAAGACAGCAGGTTTGATTCAAAAATTATAGTGGACCACATAAAGTTAACTTGTAGAAAGAATTACATTAGTAAGCCTATTATACAGAGAAACCTTATTTGTGCTCAAGGTAGTTCCATGATCATGTGTCTACTATTTACAAAGGCTAACATTTCGCCACCAAAAAGGGGAAAGCTACATCCTGCCCTCCCACAGACAGATGAGGACAGCCAGGTTAACAATAGAGGCATTCTCGTTGGTTTGATAGAATGTGGGGTGTAGTTTCAGGAATGAGAAGGAGGTGAAGTTGAAACCATTGCAAACTTTGCACTTGGGACTGTGGGCTGACCCGTGGGAGGAGATTTCTTTTTTTATTAGAGGAACTGGTAAGCGTCACAAGGTGCCTTGTGCTAGGCTTAAGCTATCCATACACCTTTAGATTCCCCCCATCCACACCAAACAGTGTGGATGAAGGAATCTTTCCTGACAGTTAATGTTTTCAGCAGCTGGGGTAATCTGGGGTTTCTAAATACCCAAACAGTGACTGTATCTGATTGGACGCTGTCCGTACTCAGCTGCCAATTTTCCACTCCGCTCCTTCGACATATGTTGATTGAAAAACTGAACATTTGATCAGCTGGGTGGTGCACAAAGGGCCTCCCAGAACTTCCAAAATTCGAGCAGTATATGGCAAGCTTTTTATGCTTGTTAACAGTATTTGGTCGGCTTCCTTTTATAAAGTATTGCATAGCATGCCATTCATGTCAGTATTTCTATACAGCTCAACCTCAACAGCCAAGGGTGGTAGTACAAGCAAAATGTTGTGGTTTTGACAGGTACTCGCTCCTACTTCCGGCTCGAATCACCGCCGGAAGTTCGAACCCCCCTTTTTTCCCTGCTGTCTTCTGGGACACATCACAGGTCCCAAAAGACTACAGGACCGTTCACAAGGTGCAGCGTAGCTCACACATGCACAGTAAGAAACTGGCTGTGAAGCCACAAGGCTTCATTTCCTGTTCCTCTTACTTGCTATGCTGGAGCCTGGATCTGAAGCTAATTGAAGAATCGGTTCGGGTGAGGACACTGCTGGATCCCTGGACAAGTTAGTGTCCTTATATTAAAAAGTCAGCAGCTACAGTATTTGTAACTGCTGACTTTCAATTTTTTTTGGGGGGGAGCCTGGAGCTCCTCTTTAATGGTTTGCTATTTAACAACTAAAAAACTTTAAGAGTTCAGAGCCCTTGAACATATTATTGATCATATTATAAATATGGTAAATATTCTGAGACCTTGATTACTGGTGAATGTTGGAGACTCAATCTGGCAAATGTACTGGGAAATCTGGCTGGTGGATAGACCTTATAAATGCAATAAATGATCCAACACTTGTCCTAGTAGCAAATGGTTTGTGAGTTATGTGCCACTTTCTGAATACTACCCAGTAGCTGGTTTTCACAGGTCCGCTTCCCTAAGAAATCATTCTTTCCCTGTTCTGACTGCAAACACTGCCGATACGTTTCCTGTCATGTAACTTTGATTCCTCTCATCACTTGTGATTTTAAATAACACATAAAGAAAGAAAAGGCTGGACATCAGGTTCCAGTACAATATTTGGTGTAGGAGGACCCTGGTTGGCAGGAAAAGCAGATGCTACAGGTCAGAAAAGGAAAAGATGTACATGAATGGATATCACGTGGCAGCACGTGGCATCTCTTTTGGAGGGCTGCAAAGATCTGCTGATAAGTTTGTGATCATTCGTGTATATTGCCATTTGAAGCTTTCACTGTAAAATACCTCACTAAAGACAATAAATGGTCTTAGAGGTCAGGATATTGGACAGTAACCATTTAATCATACTGTAGAAACTAATGTTGGCGTAATGCATCAAGGTAAAAAGAGAAATGATCTGTTTTAATATATTCAGGTGGAATACTAGCAGTATTTTGTTCAGAAAATATATTTAGGCACAATAAAGGTTTTTAGGTTTATTCAGTCATTCTTCGAATATGTTTTGGAAAGGAAAATGAAGGAAGGTGTGGTCAGGTCTTCAAAATGTTCTAAAGACTGAAGGTTTTTTACCTTAATGCATTCTCTGGATTAAGGTAAAAAAAACCTTCTCTCTGCAGCTCCCAGCCCCCCTATACTTACCTGAGCCCAATCTCGATCCAATGTTGAGCATGAGAGCAGTGGCTCTCCTGGCTCTATGGCTCTATCTTTCCCCATAAGCTCAGAGACAGCAGCATTGATCTGTTGTCACTCACTGCCAGTAAAGGAGGGAGCAGGGGCAGGGCCCAGCTCCATGCTGTGTCTATGGACACACAAAAGCCTCTTGGTAGCAAGTCCGCATGAGTGCCCCCATAGCAAGTGTCTTGCTGTGATTGGCACTTGATGGGGAGGAAGAGCCAGGAACACCTGCAGGAGACCTGAGAAGAGGAGGATCGAGGCTGCTCTGTGCAAAATCATTAGGCAAAGCAGGAAAGTATAACACGTTTTGTTGTTTTAAAAGAAAAAACATTTACAATCACTTTAAGCACCTCAGAGGGATTGATTATCCTTAGGCAACTCTCCCAGAAGTGATGGCCTTGGTTAGCTCTTTATTCAAGAAAGAACTAGAGAGAAAAGAAGCCAAAAGCGGAACATACAAAGTCCAAGTTTATGTTTTATTTAGTACCTTGTATCAAAAAGACAGCATGTTTTTTTTTTTTTTAGCTCAAAGGGTCCTCTTCGTCAGAGCTGTGTTTTTTATAGCAATGATGAAAAGGGATCCTTTAAACTCTCAAACTTAGCCCTCTGTAGTTAAAGTTCAGGTGGCAAGGCATGACAGATTTTTAAAATCTTTATACTGGTAAGTATTTTTTTTATTGTTGCGGGGGCCTTTTTTTTTTTTATACCTGGACACTGCAGTGTACTTCCCACTCCACCTGGATTTTACATTCCATGCATGAAAGGCAGGCTGCAGTGGGGTGCTTGTAGTGTCCCTTAGAGCCGGTTCACACTGAGGCGACACGACTCCTTACTACTTCGGGGGCGACTTGTGCATTACATTGCACCACGACTTCGGAGCGACTTGCAGGGACTTCACATAATGGAAGTCTATGCAAGTCGCTCCGAGGTCGCCCCGAAGTAGTACAGGACCCTTTTTATAAATCGGAGCGACTTGTGTCGCTCCTATTAGAACGGGTCCTGTAGCGGTCAATGGACCGCGAGGGAGCGCGACTTGTCAGGCTGACAAGTCGCTCTAGTGTGAACTGACTCTCAGAGTTCTATTTGCATAATACTGCAAATAAAACCCTGTAATTGAGGAGTGGCTGGCCACATGACTGACAGGTTATGTGACCAGGCTCTCTTTTTTCCCCCTTTTTTTTTAATGAAAGAAATTGAACGAATAGCACTTTGCTTTGGAGTCGTGAAGCATAATGCACATTTTTGAAGCACAACGCTGTGCTTTATGAGCATACTGTTTTTAAACAGTGGTAGTGCCAGGCTAAGTCAGTAAGGCTGCTTTATAAATGGGGCCCTACGTGTTGGTGATCTGCCCCTGTTATTTCCTATGTGCTATCTTCTGGTCACAAAGACTGTCAGCACAAACCATGGAAATTAGGGCCTGCTGGGAAAGCACTGGTAGGGGAAAAGGAGAGGCATGAAGTGCCAACGCCTATGCAATCCTGGGTGAAGTTGCAGCCTTGGTCCCCTATGACTGTGTTGGAATGAATCCCTTTCCCAGAATGGCTACCCATAGACTCCTAGGTCTACTAGACTAGACGCCTAGGTATACTAAATCCCTTCCTGCCCTCGTGTGTTGAAAACAAGTGGCATTTATAAACCTGAGCTGCCATTATGCGCTTTCAGACTATGTAGTGCAATTTTTACATTAGGGACCATTTTATTTAATCCAGTGATGATTGATTTGATATTTATTGATATTGTTTGGTTGTAATCAGGTTATTCTACATGTTTTTTTCTTCTCCTCAGTTAATTGATGCGGTTTGCCTCAGTAGACTATTTTCACTTGTGCTCTTCTCTATCTCTTTTACCTCTGGTCTGTGTGATGTATAGTGGAACGTATGGTTCAAGCTGGGTATTTTTTGTTTGTATATTTTGGAATGTAAGCTGTATGTGTTTAAAAGAAAAGAATTAAACCACTGGAAGCAAAACATGGTGTCGTTTCTTTTTTTTTTTTTCCAGGTATTAGAATTTGGAAGATGGAATACATAACTATGTATTATTATGCTCCATTCATCACCTCCAGTAAGACTCATTTAGTTCTAACATGCCCAAAAAGCCAAGATGGCTGCATTTATAGCTTGTTCACATGTGAGTCAATACCCTGTGTTTATACAACATTTATTCAGCATTTTTAAAGCCTCATAACTGCCCTTTAATGCCTTCTATGAATATTACAATTGTCAGCCGCCTCCATTGATTATAATGGTAACGCTTTATAAACCCACCTTGACAGCACCTAGAACATTTATGGCACGGTATTGAAACATTTATATTGTGTTAACTGGGTACTTAACTGGGCAGAGACAGCGGAAGCTCCTATATCCCAGAATGCACTGGGAAATACAGAACTAAGGCAGAGCAGCTCCAGCCACTTCTTGGTTGTACAGAAAAGCCATATGATAACACTATTTGCTTCTGTGCGTGAGCAGAAGCATCAAGCCAACCAGCAATACTGACAGTGCCGGGCAGAAGCAGAGGCATTGAGCATTATTATCAGTAGCATAGCTTTTTGTTCGAGCGAAGTTGAGCTGGACCAAGCCAAGTGTAAAAGAGATAAAAGTATACAAATCCATCTTGCAGATAATTCACAAAAATGTCTGCTATCACACCAAAACCTAACCATGCCTTAAAGCAGATCATTTCCTCTACATAACTTCCCCTTTAAGCACTTCCCACTAGAAAAGCAACACTTTCATTGGGCATTTATCACATGTGAAAAAGCCCTTAGGGTTCTGAAGAGATCCATGTATGCTTTTTTTTGTAAAATTCTTTTTATTAAAGTTTTGAACAAGAAAACACATACAATCCAATACACTAAAAAAAAATTAAAACAGAGAAAAACAGCAAACGGGCACCTCCAAACATGAGGTAACCAAAAACAAACCCAACCCAGTCTCAACTGGGGTTGACATGGGCTCCTCCATAGGTGAGTAGGACCCTCGGGTACCCATACCTCCTACCACCCTCCTCCATTATGAGGGGTCACCTGGGACCTTCCCCTTCTACCCTGACCTCTCCCTACCCTGGGCCCTGGACCCCTGGGACATTTTAGTGGGGGGTCCCCTATGTAAGTCGCCTCAGGTGCTATACCGGGTAGTGGACGGTGGGGGGGAGGTCTCGGAGGGGGGAACATGGTTGCGCCACATACCGCTACCTTGGGGGGGGGGTTCATCCACCAGGACGCCAGGATGACCCCCGACAACAGCCCCCAGGCCGGTTACTAGGGTAGGCCCAAGGTCACGTGCTCATCGGCGCAAAGCCACCATTTTGTCGGGGCCTGCAGCCTTAACAGGCCTCAGCAGCCTGCCTGGGTATCCCTATCACTGTAATGCCGGTGGCCATTTTGCTGGAGCCGGAGACAAAACAGCACAGGAGCTTCTGGCTCTTGTGGGCGGGGGCGTTTCCTTCTACCTTCTTTTCTCTTTTTCTGCTGATGGACCTTGCTGTGTTCTCCATGTGGTAACTGCTCTAGAGGAGTTAAATTACCCTGGCCTTCACCTTTTCATCTTCAGAGGGGTTTCAGGCCTTTAGGGAGCTTAGGATTATCCCCCGGAGTAGCACTGCGTGCATCGCGATCGCCTCTTAAAGGCGCAGTGCACGCCGGTGGACTTGCTGGGACCTGTGGTGCCTTTGTAACCTCACTAAGCTTCAGGGGCATTAATATTTGGTGATTGGGCGCGGATTGCTCCCTCTTAGGCCATTGTTCCTGTTTTCAGGAGAAGCATCTGTTAAACCCCTTGCGGTGCAGGTTTCCGTTGTTTCCCCGTTTCCCTGTCTGCTCTTTACATTCCTACTGTGCAATCCTACTGTTTGGCCATATGTCTGCCATGGATTCCCCAAGTTTGTCTGCGACCCCCGATGTATCGTTGGGCCCCGCTTCTGAGGCTCATGATGTGACTTTATTGTCTGTGATGCAAGAAATGTCCAGAAAAATGGACAAAGTTAATGCGACAGCATTTACTAAGAAACGCCCTCGGCCCTCGCCTGTCTCATCTCAGACCTCAGATTCTGAGGCCAATATGGTAGCCGTCGACGCAGACCCCCTTTTGGAGGATGCTTCTCCGCATTCAGACTTTTTTGACGCGGAAGAGGATGTTTCCATGCCCGCCTTGGCACAGGAAAAGACGCTGGTAGATGATATCCTCAGTGAGGGACACCCTAAAAATCACAGATGCGATTTCTAAATCGCAAGGAGCCTTGGTATCCTTTGGATCCCTCAGGGCTAAGAGATTGACCAAGGTTTTCCCTTGTCCCGAAGTCTTGTCCGCCTTAGTGGAGGAACAGTTTAGGAACAATGGCGGTGACCTAATCGCACACTTGCAATCCCCAAACGTTTGGCTAGACACTACCCGTTTGAGGAAGAGATCTTATGCAAACGGACGGTCCCCCCTCAGGTGGACCCCCAGATATGTGGTATTCACAAGGCCATGTTTTTTTCCGGTGGCAGAATCCTCATCTCTCCCTGATCCAGTTGACAGACGTATTGAGGTCTTATGCCGACAGCTGTATACGGTAGTGGGATCTATTCTCAGGCCTGCCCTGACTAACATTCTAGTCTCTCTGACTATGTTTGAATGGGTAAAGGCTCTGAGAGAGACACTGACGGTAACCCCTGGAACTCGCTGACCAATTATCGCAGACTCTGCAATTTGTATGCGATGCTAACCTGGACATTCTTCCATTCGTGGCCAGAGCGTCAATGGTAAGTGTGCTTGCTCATCAAACGTGCAATCTGGCTAAAGTCCTGGTCGGCCAACCAGGCTTCTAAGAAGCTTTTGCAGATCTTCCCTTTCAGGGTGATCGCCTTTTTGGTTCCTCCTTGGATGACTTGATCAAGATGGTCACTGGGGGAAAGAGCACACTCCTTCCTCACTCGACAAAGAGGAGGTCTCCCTTTGGCCAAAAGGTTCTGCATGCCGCCATTTAGGGAGCAGTCTACTTTTCCTTCTCCTTTATGGTTTTGCTACAATTGAGCCCCGGTTGTTGCTTGTTGGGCTCCATGTTATATAGTTGGCTATGTTAGCCGTGGGAATTGCATTCTTTTAAGTTTGTCCTTTCCCACCCCTCAGTGGTTACTGCTTTTGGACGTCCCATCTGTCTATGATTTAAAGCAGCAGCTACGTCTGTCAGTGGACGAAAGAGAAAATGGGATTTTTTACTTACCGCAAAATCCATTTTTCTGAGTCCACAGACGGACGTAGCTCCCACCCCTCTTTTCTCTGAAGAATTGGGTTTTGGTTATTAATCACTTTTTGCAACTAAACTGAAGATGCAACGATGAGGCCAGGGGTAATAGCCTAGGGATCCTGCCCCCCTGGGCGTGTCAAAGCCTTTGGCTCTACCTGGTCACTCCTAGTAGGAGGGGCTTACTATCCATCCATCTACGGTAAGTAAAAAATCCCATTTTTTCTAGTTAGTTTTTTTTCTCCGGGGGAGCTGGTCCTGAGCGTCATGCTGATGATGGGGGCGGGGGGGGGGGGTGCGCTGCAGACGACCAGGCAATCGGACTTGCAGCGGGGACTCACCTGTCACTACCAGGACCCTCCATTCTGTCGATCTGGTCCAGGAGGCTGGGGGGTCCCCTCAGGGGCCCCCAGAAACTCCGCAGGGCCGCTATTTTCTTGTAGCCCATGTGCTGCATAGGATCGGAGGCTATGTTTCTGTAGCCCGGCGCCCATTTTGCGGTGGATCCCTATTAAAAATCAATGGCGGACATGTTTTTGGAGTCCCTAGAGGCGTTTTTCTGGCGGTGGAGCCCCTCCCTATTCCCCAGAAGGTTTTTTTCTTCTGATCAAGATCGCTGTACAGACATCCTGGTGCATCTCTGGTGCGGGTGGTGAGTCTGGGGGGTCTCTCTCTCTCTGCTGAGGGTCTTCAGTGCTTTGTGCCTGATCTCTTGGGGGCGATTTAGCGTGGGGGGGAGTTCCTAAAAAATAAAAAAAAATGTTTTTCAAACTTTTTCTGCAGGTTCCTCTGGTGGAATATGGACCCTGTGGAACACGTTTCCCCACCTGACCCCCTCTCGGAGGCTGCAGGGCCCTTGCGGATCTCAGCCATCCATCACTGTCGGCGGTCCTGGAATCTTTTGTGTCTCGAGTGGAGGCGTCCTTTAAGGGGTGAAGTACCAAAAACGCCCCCCACCTACCCCTGCCTCAACTGATGGGTCAGATTCTGAACCTGATTCAGCCACCTCAGACGTGAGTCTCCCTACCAGGTCTACTGCCTCGTGCCCTGTCTCCTCTGATAGTGAGAATGACACCTCTCCCTCCGCCACCGCGCAAGAAACGACGCTTATGGATGCCATAGTTGTATCTGTGCGTGAGACCCTAAAAATGGAGGACGCAGCTGCGACTGAGGCGCAGGTTACGTTTGGCACTCCCAAGCCATTCAGAGCAGCAAAGGTTTTCCCATTTCCAGACTGAATAAAGCTATCATGATTCCAGTGGAGGATTCCCCGTCCTTTAAGGATCCGGTGGATAGAAAGGCAGAGTCTGTGGCCCGCAATACGTACTCCCTGGCAGGGTCTGCACTCAGAACGGTGTTTAGTATTGCCCTTGTGTCACAAACCTTAACTGAATGGGCTAAGTTACTACACCGTGTCCTGGAGGAGGAACATCTCCCCCCTGCCTTTGCGGAACTGGTGGATCAGTTGATTCAGGGGCCTGCAATTTCTTTGCGATGCCTCGCTGGACATGGCTCCACTATTGGCGCGACTGTCCGTGTTGGCAGTGGTCGTTCGGCGTATACTTTGGCTAAAATGCTGGTCTGCGGATCAGACTTCCAAGAAGGCCTTGTCTGATCTACCTTTTCAAGATGATCGCCTGTTTGGGGCTACCCTTGATGACATTATCAAAGGTCTTACAAGGGGGTAAGAGTACCTTTCCCCCATAGGCTAACAAGGCTAAGGACCCTCGTCGTAGACGGGGTCCCTCCTTTTCAGCACACAAAAAGTTTTTTCATCCCTCGGGGTCAAGTGATAAGGGATCAAAGGCCTTCAAGACCCCTTGGGTGGCTCCAAGCGACCCTGGTCTGGCAAACAGAAATCGGTTTTCTCCAGACCTGCGGATAAGACCCCTTCGGCCTGAAGGTGTGCCCTCACCCTTATCTGGTGTGGGGGGACGTCTTTGCCGGTTCCTGGATCTGTGGCTATCCCTGATACAAGACAAGTGGGTAGACGAGGTCATACGGTTGGGTTACAAGATCAAGTTTTGATCTGTTCCTCCGGTAAGGTTCTTCCCTTCCAATGTGCGACTGTCCTCGGATTGCTTACAGGCTCTCTTTTGGGCGGTGCAGGACCTGTTCCAACAAGGAGTAATAGTTCCGGTTCTGAAAGTTTTCAGGATTTTTACCTGTTTACAGTCTGCAAAAAATAAGGCAAGGTGCGTCCAATTCTGGACCTAAAAGCACTGAATTGCTTCATGCGAGTTCAAAAATTCAAGATTGAGTCCGTTTGCACGGTGGTGGCTTCCCTACATCAGGGGGACTTCCTGGCCTCCATAGACAACAAAAATGCCTACCTTTACATCCCAATATGTGCAGGACATCAACGGTTGCTGTCTTTTGCCGTGGGATAGGATCACTATCAGTTTGTGGCGTTACACTTTGGTCTTGTCTCTGCTCCTCGGGTCTTCACAAAGGTCTTGGCTCCGGTCTTGGCATTGTTACGCCAGCAGGGGATATCGGTCCTGGGTTACCTGGACAATCTGCTTAAACTTGCAGTGTCTCCCATGGCGCTGGTGACAAACTTGGAGGTCAC
The DNA here is from genome assembly GCF_965119305.1 of Pelophylax lessonae. Classification (NCBI taxonomy): domain Eukaryota; kingdom Metazoa; phylum Chordata; class Amphibia; order Anura; family Ranidae; genus Pelophylax; species Pelophylax lessonae. The sequence continues at coordinate 555,446,958 of NC_138769.1, read as the reverse complement.
CATGAGAACTCTGGAGGAGTTTGGGTGGATTCTGAACCTTCAGAAGTCATCCATGGTCCCTTCCATGAGACTGGACTATCTGGGCCTGACTTTGGACTCGTCCTCAGCCAGGGTGTTTCTTCCTCTGGACAAACTCCAAAAACTCTGGACTGTGATTCAGCTATTGCTGTCCAGCAAATGGTCATCCCTTCAGACTTGTATGAGAGTTCTGAGACTGATGGTGTCATCCCTCGAGGTAGTCTCTCGCTCAGTTCCACACGAGAATCCTCCAGAAGGAAATCAAATGGAACAAGGATCCAAATTCCCTGGACAACAAGATTCAACTGAGCCAAGTGACCAGGGGTTCCCTGATATGGTGGCTTCAGTCCCTGGCACCCAAACTAGGAAAATCCTTCCTCCCCCTGTATTGGACAGTTGTCACCACGATGCCAGTCTGTCCCGGTGGGGAGGTGTTCTCGGCAAGCTTTCAGCTCAAGGAGTCTGGTCCCTGGAAGAATCCATGTTACTGATCAATGTTCTGGAGCTGAGAGCGATCAGGCTTTGCCTAGTCCACTGGACGGAGTACCTTCAGGGCTGTCCAGTGCACATTCAATCGGACAATGCCAGGGCCGTGACTTATATCAATCACCAAGGGGGCACCAAAAGTGTCCTTGTGGCCTTGGAGGTGGCAGGCATCCTTCGATGGGCGTAACGCTTTGTTCCGGCTCTCTCCGCTGTTCACATTCCAGTAGTGGAAAATTGGCAGGCGGATTACCTCAGTCGACAGACTTTGGATCAAGAGGAATGTTCTCTCCATCCGGAGGTATTCCAGCGGTTATGCCTTCATTGGGGCACTCCAGAAGTAGATCTGGTGTCTCAGATCAACAGGAAAGTGCAGAGATTTATGGCCCGCTCTCGGGACCCTCTGGCAGACGCGCTGGAGGCTCCTTGGGGTCAGTATCAGCTGATTTATGCCTTTCCCCCTCTCAAGTTGCTGTCAAAACTTCTTTGCAGGATTGAGGCAAAAGGGATTCCGGTCACCCTTGTGGCTCCAGACTGGCCCCACTGAGCTTGGTACGCCGACCTAGTCAGGCTAGTGGCAGACGTTCCTCTCAGGGAGGATCTACTGTCTCAAGGGCCAAATCTTCCATCCTGCTTTACAGTTGCTGGCTTGACGGCTTGGCTGCTTGAAAGCCAGGCGCTGAAGGACAGGGGATTGTTTGTGTCAGTGATCCCCACTGTGCTTAAAGGGAGAAAAGCTTCTATAAAGACTTCTAGAAAGATCTATCATCGTACGTGGAAGTCGTATATTGCGTGGTGTGAGTGTCTTGGGGTTCCCCCTCGCTCTTACTCAGTGGCTCGGATCTCGGCCTTCCTTCAACAGGGAGTTGATCAAAAATTAGCCTTGAGTACTATCAAGGGTCAGTGAAAAGAAACAAGGGCGCCAAGTCATAAAGGTAGATGAACAGCTGTGTAATTTAATGTAGTAACTTACATGTTAAAAACAGGTATTCCAATGAAACAGCATGCATGGTGTAAAAGGACAGTCCCCACAGTAGATCCGATGGAAGATGCAAATGAAGGACAGTCACATCTGGGTCCTGTGTGTCGCATCCTGTGTAGTGGTGAAGGAAGTCCTGAATACCGGCAGGCCTGATGAAGGAGGAGGTCCTCCGAAACGACGTTGCAGCCCGCCCTCCACTCTCGGTTCAGTGTACGTTCCTGTCGGCTTCCGTGGAGGAACCGACAGACTTGTCCTTCTATTTCCGGTTCCGGGTTATTACCTTCCTGCTGTACGGCAGACAGCGGTGAGGCTGCCCAGCCAGGGAGCCCACGCCATTTGCAGCATCACCCGGCATTGCCGGTATTCAGGACTTCCTTCACCACTACACAGGACGCGCCACACAGGACACAGATGTGACTGTCCTTCATTTGCATCTTCCATCGGATCTACTGTGGGGACTGTCCTTTTACACCATGCATGCTGTTTCATTGGAATACCTGTTTTTAACATGTAAGTTACTACATTAAATTACACAGCTGTTCATCTACCTTTATGACTTGGCGCCCTTGTTTCTTTTCTCTGTTACATGTTTGGAGGGTATCCCTACCTCTTGAGGAGCTGCCTGTCCAATCTTCACCCCAGTACCCTGATTTGGACTTTTTGTACTCTTTCATCAGCAAGGATCCATCCGGGATCATCACATGATTGATTAGGACTTCTACACACTTGAGGTTCTTGTATCTTGTTTGCCCTGCAATATTCTCGATATTTTCATTGTTACCCAATTTAATTTAATTATTTATCCATTTATATTTTTAATTTTTTTTTTTTTATTTATATTGGTGATTCATCTGTGGTACCACTGGTCATGTGGTCCCCTCCAAAATGGTCCAGTGAGCGCTGATTCACTGACCTAGGTCAGTGTGTGTCTTTTTATTTACTATCAAGGGTCAGGTCTCGGCCTTGGCAATTTTCTTCCAAAGGCCGTTGGTCACCCATTCCCTAATACCTAATTTTATCCAGGGGGTGCGACACTTGGCACCTCCGGGGCGACCGCCGTTGCCACCTTGGGACCTTAATTTGGTGCTGTTGGTTCTCCAGAAACCTCCTTTTGAAAATATTTGGGAGATTTCCCTGCTTACCTTATCCCAGAAGGTGGCCTTTTTGGTGGCTATTACTTCTGCATGCAGGGTTTCGGAACTGGCGGCATTGTCCTGTCGTTCTCCCTATCTGGTGGTTCACAGGGATAAATTGCTGCTTCGTCTGGATCCGTCTGTCCTTCCGAAGGTGGTTTCCAGTTTCCACTTAAATGAGGATATTGTGCTACCCTCCTTGTGTCCTAAACCTAAACATCCTAAGGAATTTGCACTGCATACTTTGGATGTGGTTCGGGCTATCAGGGTGTACTTGGCGACTACTGAGTCTTTTCAAAAGTCAGATTCGATCTTTGTACTCACGAATGGACCAAAGAAAGGGCTGCCTGCGTCTGCTGCGACTATCTCCGGATGGATTAGACAGACAGTTGTGAAGGCTTATTGAATTAAGGGAGCATTCTACTCGGGCGTCTAGTGCTTCCTGGGACTTTCGCCATCAGGCATCAGTTCATACCTTCACAAAGTTTTACAAGGTGGATGTGCTGGCATCTGCAGATGCCTCCTTTGGCCGCAAAGTTTTGCAGGCTGTCATTTAATGGTGTTTTTTTAGTCTCCCTTGAGGGTGCTTAATGTTTTTTTCAGGTGGGTCTCATCTTGTTGTTCTGATGAGTTGTTCTGATGAGTCCTATGTTGCCTGGTTGGCTATGGTTCAGCCTTGGGGAATTATTTTCTGCTGTTCCAACCCCTCATTTTAATGGCACTGCTTGGGGACGTCCCTACTGTTATGAAGAACAGAGACTGCGTCCGTCAATGAACGATAGAGAAAATTGGATTTTTGTCTTACCGTAAAATCCTTTTCTCTGAAGTTCATTGATGGATGCAGTACCCCCCCCCCCCCCTCTATTTTGATTTGGGTTGGTATTTTTTTTCCCTGACACTGCTTTGTTACAAAACTGATTCATTTGGAAGGATTGGGAAACAGGGATTTCGGGCACAAGAGTTTTTTTAAAAAAGATTTTTTTTATTCAACAAAAAACTAAATATTTTAAAATCATAGAAAAATACAGGCAGATAATTGTGTATTAAGGACACAGTGAGACCACAAAACAATGGTCTATGTTGTACAATATCTCAGTACATAGAACTTATAAAAGTAATTTACATACAGTTCAGAGTACAAGATCATTAATAGTCATATAATTCTTGGAAACGTGCTACTTGATATCAGAAGAACCGCCGACGGACACCCAAGCAGTATGGTGCCGGTCAGCGGGGTCGACTGAAAGTGTAAGTTAACATTCACCATGTACCATATGACCTTTGCTCGACATGTTTCGCTTTCTTAGACAAAAAAGCTTCATCTGGAGCATATCATTTCTTTTGTCTGTGTGAGAAATAACAGTGTTTAGATAAATTACATATATATGTTACCTCATTTTCAGTGTGTTATAATTACAATTGCATATCATTTATCTCTCCTTTTAATTACATACAATCGTCTTACACATCTCAGATAAGTCCTTCTATTTTTGCAATATCAACACAATATAACATTGGGTCTTAGGTTGCATTCAGACACTAGAGGGGTTTAGGGGAAACCATGGAGGCTGCCAATAGTGAGTATATGTGGGTATCCATGCTGTAGTTATAGTATCAGCATATATATCCTGTTTATATACCTAGTATATGGACAAGAAAATGTATACATACCTGTACATATAGTAATCAGGCACATATCTCAATTTCCATAGAGAATTCTTTAACGAGGAGGACTGTGCGTTTTGGGAAGCTCAAAAAAGGCAATGTATAGTGACATAGTAGTGAGGGTAGTCACTCCATGTCTCATATCTGAGTGGATGAGAACAAAAGAACAATGTTTCTCAGAATAGTAGGCGTTTTTATTCTATGATATCGCTTTAAGGGAGAGCCCATAAAAGTACTAAACCATAAACTCAAGTGTTCCAAAGTGGTAAAATCAGTGTGCCTCATGCTTGTTATAAGAGTGTGTAAGTACCTATAGAGCCCATAGATTATCTGCCTTGAAAGGGGCAAAAGAAAAGACATATAGTCATTCTGGACCGTAAGAATGGACAGGTGCCATGCGTTTCTAAACGATTATACACCAACATACAGAGTTTACCCATTCGTGTATGGGCTACCCCTATAGTAAAATACATATCATGTATATTGGTTTGCTTTCATATACATATGTGAATATGTGTGTGTAGTCAATTTGGTATCCAGCCCACCCTCCTCCATAATAGTAGGGGGGTGACCAGGATTACATATAGATAGGCAGATTAAGAGATCAATTAACAACAAGCCACTATCAACCCATCAGAAATAAAGTAACCACAAGTAGGGGTACTTATAAGTGTCGCAAATGCGCCCTATGTCCTTGGATAGAGGAGAATACTGAATACATCCTACCCAATGGGGAAATATTTGCTCCAAAATTTCGAGCTGACTGTAGTACCCGTGGAGTGGTATACATGATGCATTGTGCCTGCGGCATGTTCTATATAGGTAAAACTATAAGAGAGCTCCGCCAAAGGATAAATGACCATGTGTACGTATCGGCAGGGGGAAGGATGATCACGCCCGTGAGCAGACACCTTGACCTATACCACAGGTTCAATCCCAGAAAGGCAAGATTTTATGTGCTTGAGGTTATTCCTCAAGATCCTCGGGGTGGCAACTGGGACAAAAAAATTCTCCAGAGAGAGACTCTCTGGATAGAGCGTCTCAATGCCACTTACAGACCTGGTTTGAACGAAACAGTCGTACAAACCCTTTCTGTGAAGGCTTCCTTGTTTACTTAGTGCCAATAGACCTAATTGACCTAGAGTAGCATACTCTGGTTACGATTATAAGTTCTATGTACTGAGATATTGTACAACATAGACCATTGTTTTGTGGTCTCACTGTGTCCTTAATACACAATTATCTGCCTGTATTTTTCTATGATTTTTTCTATGATTTTAAAATATTTAGTTTTTTGTTGAATAAAAAAAATCTTTTTTAAAAAAACTCTTGTGCCCGAAATCCCTGTTTCCCAATCCTTCCAAATGAATTAGTCAATTGAGGATAGGGGCACACCCTAAATTGGATACGTCATGGCCAAGATGGCTGCTATCTGTGGACACATGACTTGTAAAATAATTTTGTTACAAAACTGAAATCCTATAGCAGAGAGGGGGAGTATACCTCCTGGGACTGCCCATAGGCGTAGCCAGAACTTTGTTTCTTCCTAGTGTCCTACTCCTGTAGGGGGCAGTATAACCCTACTGTTATGAAGAACAGAGACTGCGTCCCTCAATGAACTTCAGAGAAAAGGACTTTACCATAAGACAAAAATCCAATTTCTCTATCGTCCATTGACAGACGCAGCCTCCATCTTCATTAGCCATTGGGTTATGCTTCCCCCTGCAGTAGTAGTTCTAGGCAGGAAAAATGTAAATCTCCACACCCACGGGGCTGTCTCCACAGGCATACCCCACACACCTTTTGCTCAGCAAAATCAGTTTGTTTCTGCCTAGAGAAGGAGTAGGACCTAGGTTTCCTGCTGGGACTTCGGTCTCAGTTTTTTATTCTTTTCAGAATATTTTGTTTTATTTCTCTTTACTCACTTTGCTAGCTAGTGTTCAGGGGGATCCTCCTGGTGATCTGCAAGCAATGCCGGCTGGGGTTTCGCACTGGATAATCTAGATCCTTAAGGTCTCCCCAGCCTGGCCTACGAGCGTGAGCAAGTTATAGTCCCGCACTAGGTCTTGCCACAACGGTGCCCCTTTCCGGATGGGGAGCGAGCCCTGCGAGCGTATGCCTCGCTAGGATGCAACGACCTAGAGTCACAGCGTACCCCTCAGGTGGCAGCACCCCCACTTCGAGTGGGAGGCGGTCTGCCCGGAGCAGAGCCCACCGGTCCATGGTATGGTGAGTAAATGTGACCCCCCTTGCCCCTGGTGCTCTTGGGGGGATCTGGGCCCTCTCCTGGGGATAATAGAACCTGTACTTCCTAAAAGATCCCCCTGGTCTGTCAGGTACCCGGCCTAGAGCCCTGTCTCCCTCTCCTGTCCCCACGGGGGGCTATGTAACTGGGGCGTCTGGCATCCTGAGGGGGGTGGCAATCGTACCTTGTGGAACCTTAAGGCCTTCATTTTGGGGGTCCCTGGCCGCATGGCACACCGTGGGCAAGCAAGTGTAGGCAAGGTGTATTGTTTTTCCCATTGGCTTGTATGGGGCAGCCATTTTCCCTGAGCTTCCTATGTAATTGCATTGGCATCCATTTTTGTGTAGTCCTGTACACAGGCAGCGTGACCTTTTACATCCAGGCCAAGGTCACTTCCTGTGATTCCTCTTCCTGCTGTACAGTTGATCAGGAGGGTTTTCTCTGGAGGTGGTACAGTACTGGGGTCTCTGTGGGCATATCCCTGCACACTCTGCATTTAGTGTACAATTAAGGGGGACTCTGCAGACCGCTGCGATCAGCGGTGGGAACCGCGCTCGGCGCTTCTTAAAGTGGCGCTTTGGATAGTTCAAAGGATTAGTCCACCTCAGTCTGCCTGCACACACCGCAGTCCTGGAACCTCCTCTGGATAGCAATCAGCACTCCTCCAGACAATCTCCCATATCCATAGCCACATAAAATTATAAAAGGGGACCCATAGTGTAATCCATAACACAAAGGCACTTTATTATAAAAAAAAAAAACTGAAATACACTCACATTTGCTCTTAAAATCTCTAGCATGTACTATTTACCAGAGCACCCGTTACTCCATACGTGCTGCCACTTTACTCGCTACGCCCGAGGCTTGGTGTCAGCGTACAGGGTTTCCTAGGTAGCCGCGTGCTCACGCGCTGACACGTTTCGTCATCACGGACTTCAACTGAGGGCGTGAGCACGCAGCTCGGTCACCTCGTAGTTATACTCCTCCTCAGTGGGCGGTGCGGACGTCCCAAGCCGGCCGTGACACCGGAATCTCATAGTGGGATAATGTCTTTAGTCCACCATTTCTGAGGGAGTGATCGTTATACTAAAACATAATATATATATATATTGCAGTAAATCTCAGGTATGTCCTCCTCAATTCGGGCAGTGTTAGCCTATTATCGGCCAATATGTGTAATTCATACCCACAACTGCCTATCTCATTGGGGGACACCTGATATCTAAAAACAAAATAACATGACAAAGGCGGAAAATAAATCACTCATACATCTAAAACCCCATGGGCGCCAAGTTCGCCCCTAGCCTAGCGAATCTCTTCATGGGGGAGTGGGAAGACCGATATATCCATGCTGCACGAAGAAGTGAGCTTATCCTATACAGAAGATATATAGACGATCTGTTTTTTGTATGGGCGGGTACAGAGCAATCTTTACGAGCATTCTCAGAGGAACTAAATGTGAACCCAAACAATATAAAGCTTGAATTCAATTGGAGCCGAGAAAGAATTCATTATCTGGATGTGGAAGTCATGTTCCATGGTGCGCAATTGGTGACTAAGGCTTATTTTAAGCCGACGGACAGAAATGGCTATCTGCCCTTGCAAAGTGGACATCACAGTACATGGCTTAGAAATATACTGTACCAAAGGCCAGTTTCTACGAGTGAGGAGAAATTGCACTTCAGATGCAGATTATCAGTGCCAAGCAGCAGTCAATAAGCAACGCTTTGGGGAAAAAGGGTATAGTGAGCGAAAATGTCCAAACTGGGCCTAATTAGCCATTTTCCCTCCCCGGTGTCATGTTACTCGTTAGTGTTACAAGGTCTTAGGTGTGAATGGGGAGCACAGGTGTGTTATATTTGGTGTTATCGCTCTCACTCTCTCATACTGGTCACTGGAAGTTCAACATGGTACCTCATGGCAAAGAACTCTCTGAGGATCTGAAAAAAAGAGTTGTAAAGGAATTCCTTGGGGACCCTGAGGTTACTGGAATTAGTTTCCCCATTGGAAGAGTTCTTCTTTATTACTTTTCTGGGGACAACCCAAAGTTTGTGATTTCCTTTTATTTTCACTTTCAATGATAATGGTAAACAGGACAAATAGAGAGGGAGAATCTCCTTAACGGGGGCACAGACAGCAATAAAAACTGAGAAGTGTTCTAATTCCTCTCAACTCTATCCAAAACTATAAAAAAAGTTTTGCTTTTAGTTACACTTTAATGAGGGCTGATTGACGACACACTTCTCCAGCGGCAGCAGGCGCAGTTCCATTCATAACAGAAGCAGTAAAGGTTAGTCTTTGTGTGAAATATCTGCCAGTGCAGTGTGTGTTTAAAGTATGACTAAATGCAAAACTTTTTTTTTTTGTTTTGGATGGAGTGGAGAGGGATTATCATGCCTGTCAGTTTTTATTGCTGTCTGTGCCCCCATTAGGGAGATTCACCCTCTTTATTAGTCCTGTTTACCATTATCACTGAAAGTGAAAGTAAAAGAAAAAACAAAATTTTTGGTTGTCCCCAGAAGAGTAATAGAGGGAAAATCGTCCAGTGGGGACACTAGTTCTGATGACCTGGGGGGTACCCCAAGGAATTCCCTTAATTTGCAGGGATTTCCTCTCACTTTCTGTTTTTCTATGGGACAGGAAATGAAGGGAAATCTCCGCAATGGGACACAGATGGTGAAAATAAAATCTGACAGGGGTTATAACCCTTCCTTGCTCTATCAAAAATGAAAAAAAAAGTTTTGCCTATAGTTCTACTTTAACCACTTAAGCCCCTGAAGATTTTACCCCCTTCCTGACCAGGGTCTCTTTTGCGATTCGGCACTCCGTGACTTTAACGGACTGCGCGGTCGTGCGACGCTGTACCTAAACTAATTTGATGTCCTTTTTTTCCCACCAACAGAGTTTTCTTTTGGTGGTATTTGATCACCTGTGCGATTTTTTGATCATGCGCTGTAAACAAAAAAAGAGCGTAAATTTTGCAAAAATAACAATATTTTTCAAATTTTTTTATATGAAATTCCCCCCAAAAAATTTAAAAATCAAAATTTTTTAACATTTTAGGCCAATTTGTTTTATGCTACATATGTTTGGTAAAAAAAATCGCAAAAAGCGTATTTTGATTGGTTTGCGCAAAAGTTATTGCGTTTACTAACTAAGGGAAAGATTTTTGTCATTTTTGTTGTTTTTTTTTTAACGAGTAATGGCGGCGATCTGTGATTTTTTTTTTTTGCGGGACTGCGACATTGCTGCAGACAGATCGGACCCCTGACTGACATTTTTGACACTTTTGGGGTTACCAGTGACATTACTACAGTAATCAGTGCTATACATATGCACTGTTACTCTAAAAATGACACTGGCAGTGAAGGGGTTAACTTTTTTTGAGAGGGAGGGGTTAAGTGTGTCCCTAGGGGCGTGTTTCTAACTGTGATTGGTTGTGGCTTGAGGTGTAAGAACAGTGATCAACGGTCCTACATAGCAGAACCGTATGATCACTATTCTTACACAGGGAAGAATGACAGGCGGCTTTGTTTACACTAGCCGCCTGCCTTTCTCCCGGTGTAACGGACGATCGCGAGTGAATGTCCGCCGGGCACACGCGCGGGGGAGTCCGTGACCTAGCGGGAGCGCGCCTCCGGCGGCGCGCGCTCGCTACCCAGAGCCTAACAGGCTAGCGACGTAGCCCTACGTCACTTTGCCTGTGAGGGGCTGACCGCCGCCGTAAATAGTCGTGCGGCGGTCGGCAAGTGGTTAATAAAAGCTGGAGAATAGATAACACAGCCCTGCAGCACTAACTGATCATTTACTGTTGAATTTGTAAATTACCTGTTAGCACTGCAGGGCTGTGTGCTCTATCTGCCGGATGTGTATGTTTACTAGTAGCCATTTGATCTATTTGTTTACTCTTGAATTTTTGAATGAACAGTGACCACTGCAGAGTTGTGAGAATTTCAGAGAGGTGGTTATCCCTAGTGCTGTGATGTTGCTGCCCCATTTTGAAATTGCACCCTAGACTGAAATTGGGCTTCAATCTAGGGTGCAGCTAGAGCACAAACAAAAATCAAAAAGTGATTTTAGTACAGGAGCTACGTAGGGGGCTATGGATCTGAACAAGACCAAGTGATATGTCCACTGGTGAGGCATGCCAGAAGGATTTTTAATTTGTGACAATACATTTCCTTTAAACAGCTTTAACCCTTGTAGTGCAGGGCGATTAACTGCAAGGGTAGATTTTTAGATTTAAGCAGCTGTCTATACATATTGGTGTGCCTGTTATCCCATCTTGTGGTAGGTGTATAAGTTTATACACAACAGGTTTGCTTCAAGAGCAATGTGTAGTGTAAGCTGCAAGTGTGTACCACATAAAAATAGATCTATAAATATTTATACGTTCAGAGCATCTGGCAAATGTGGATGGCTGAGAAATTATGTATGCATATTGGTTTCTAGAGAGGTAGTTTGGATTAGAAAAAATCTATTGTAGTTGCTGACACAAAACATAGCTAAAGAGGTTGTTGAACAGTGTTAAATAGCCACTGAGCAGCAGACAACTGCACAAGTTTAGCTCACCTGTCTACGAAGATGACTACATGGGTTCCGCTAAAACCTGCGTGGTAACATTTTGAAAGGTCATGTATTCTCATATATGTTAATAAAGTTTGCAGGAGAAAGTAAAAGTACAAGTCAGTAGGCTAAATGATTTTAACAATAAATCTAAACACATTAAAATTGTGAAAATATCACTAATCACAGCACTCATGTAATGTCAAAATATTTGTTAGAAAAAATTAATTGCACAATTAGCTGCTGCTATAAACAAAAACAAACATTCTCATATGCTTTAAATCATATTCAATCCTTGCAACATTAGCAGCATCATGTGCCTTTAGACAGTTTAAGATGTACTACACCCAGTTAGTGTTAAGAGTAGTTCATACAGTTAGTCTCTCAGCGGATATTATAAGTGAAGACGTGATGACGAAACGCATTGGAAAATGACCACGTGGCTTTCCAGACTGTCAGCAGCTTGTGACTCAGCCTGGGTATCACCGTGATCAAGGGACACTTAGGAGCGGTGAGAGGGAACGCACTAGCTGATCAATATACAGTGTTATCAATGCTTTGAATTTTGTACTTTTGTAAGAGTGATTTTAAAAGGGGGGTTGTGTACTGGAACAAATTTTATGATGTGATAATGCTATGAGTCTGTTTCCTTTATGACTTGTGTGACACTGTCATGGGGGATCTATGAGTGGAGAAAGAACCTACAAACGACAAAGAGATTTATGATATAGACGTACTGGTATTGAATATCTGGTGGGTGTAGCATCCAAGGGGAGTGAATTTCATGAGGTTTGGTGATTGAACCTATGAACCTAATCACTTATATTATCCTCGGAGAGACTCCAGCTGTATTAATTACTCTTAAAACTCACCGGGTGTAATACATCTTGAACTGTTGAAAGGCACTTGGTGTGCAACACACCTGAGGAGCACTGCTAATGCTGCAAGGATTGAATATGATTTTAAGCATATGATAGAAATTTTAATAAAATATTTTTTTGTTCAAATATATGTGTAGTTTCAGAAGAAGACACTGAATATTAATATAATGTTGTGACTGTATGAAAACGGTTTCAAAGAAGAACATCTTGTACCTTACATTCAATCAGCTTCCAACTGTCCTGTTTCTTGTTTCTAATAGGTAACTTAAAGCCCATCTCTGGGCAAAAAAGTTTCCCTGTGCAGTGGGGCTGTTTTTCTCACTGCACAATTCAACTGCTTGTCTTGTCTAGGGGTGGGGAGAAAGCCTATACTCACATGATCCTTCGTTCCACTTGAAAACGTCCTTCGTTCCACGAAAAAACGGCGTCCCCCCCAAAATCCATACCAGACCCTTAGCCGAGCATGCAGCCCGGCAGGCCAGGAAAGGGGAGGGGACGAGCGAGCGGCCCCACCCCCCCTGGACCACACCAGGCCACATGCCCTCAACATGGGGGGGGTGTTGGTGCTTTGGGGCAGGGGGAGCTCTGCACCCCCCACCTCAAAGCACCTTGCCCCCATGTTGATGAGGACAAGTGCCTCATCCCCACAACCCTGGCCGGTGGTTGTGGGGGTCTGCGGGCAGGGGGCTCATCGGAATCTGGAAGCCCCCTTTAACAAGGGGGCCCCCCAGATCCCGGACCCCCTCCCTATGTGAATGGGTATGGGGTACACTGTACCCCTACTCATTCACCACATAAAAGGCAGTGTATGGAAATAACGACAGGAGACGTTTTGGAAAGTTTATTAAAAATCTTCATCCGGTTCTTCTGGTCTTCTCCTCTCCGGGGTCTTCTGCTCTTTTGCTGTCTGCTCTTCTTGTCTTCTCCTCTCCGGGGTCTTCTGCTGTCCGCCCTTCTTGTGTTCTTCTCTCCGGGGTCTTCTGCTCTTTTGCTGTCCCCTCTTCTGCTGTCCTCTCTTCTTTTCTTCTCCTCTCCGGTCTTCTGCTCTTTTGCTGACGGCTGTCGGCTCTTCTTCCTCCGGTCCTCCTCCGACGACGTCTCCGGTGATTATGCCGGTCTCTGCAGCTTATTATATAGCCATTAGGGTCGTAATCGGGAGGCCCCGCCCCCTCATGTCACAGATGATGTCATCTGTGACATGAGGGGGTGGGCCTCCCGATGACGTCATCGGGGCCACGCCCCTAATGGCTATATAATAAGCTCCGGAGACCGGCATAATCACCGGAGACGTCGTCGGAGGAGGACCGGAGGAAGAAGAGCCGACAGCAAAAGAGCAGAAGACCGGAGAGGAGAAGAAAAGAAGAGAGGACAGCAGAAGAGGGGACAGCAAAAGAGCAGAAGACCCTGGAGAGAAGAACACAAGAAGGGCGGACAGCAGAAGACCCCGGAGAGGAGAAGACAAGAAGAGCGGACAGCAAAAGAGCAGAAGACCCCGGAGAGGAGAAGACAAGAAGAGCCAGATGAAGATTTTTAATAAACTTTCTAAAACGTCTACTGTCGTTATTTCCATACACTGCCTTTATGTGGTGAATGAGTAGGGGTACAGTGTACCCCATACCCATTCACATAGGGAGGGGGTCCGGGATCTGGGGGGCCCCCTTGTTAAAAGGGGCTTCCAGATTCCGATGAGCCCCCTGCCCGCAGACCCCCACAACCACCAGCCAGGGTTGTGGGGATGAGGCCCTTGTCCTCATCAACATGGGGGCAAGGTGCTTTGAGGTGGGGGGTGCAGAGCTCCCCCTGCCCCAAAGCACCAACACCCCCCCATGTTGAGGGCATGTGGCCTGGTATGGTCCAGGGGGGGTGGGGCCGCTCGCTCCTCCCCTCCCCTTTCCTGGCTTGCCAGGCTGCATGCTCGAATAAGGGTCTGGTATGGATTTTGCGGGGACCCCACGCCGTTTTTTCGGCGTAGGGCTACCCTCAAATTCCATACCGGACCCGAAGGGCCTGGTTTGGAACCTGGGGGGGAACCCCACGCAGTTTTTTTCCCATTTTTGGCGTGGAGTTCCCCCTCAAGATTCTCACAGTGCAGGTCGCGCCGCATGTCGGATCCGGTGTGCGGTGCGACTTCCATTCAAATCAATAGGCTCCCATAGGGAACCATTGATTTTGAATGGAGGCAGAAAAACGCTGCTAAAAGCAACGTGGCCAAACGTGCAATAACGCAAGTGGAAAAAGCTACTGAAAGCACGTTTAACAGCTGCTTTTTCCCGGCGTCAGAAATAGGTTTGCAGGACGTTTTTTCTAACGTCCCGTGTACATGGAGCCTTAGTCTAACCCTTTCTATTTCTGTACTGTGCACATTCTGTGGATTCTGTTTTTCAAAACATTTGCTCACTCCAAAAGTGATTCTGCCTTACAGGCCACTGCAATGATTATGACCGAATATACAAAAGTAGATGCTGCCATGATCAAACAAAACACACACACAGGAAAGGACAATACAGAAAAATATAAAATCACACATTTCCTTTTTTTTTTTCTTTGTGTAAATGTTTGGGTGCTCTTACACCTTCCAAATAATTAAACTCTGTAAACCTTCCAAATCTAATACAATATTACTACTGATCAGACACTAATATTTTTCTCTATTGTATCATATTCAACTTAATCACGCAGCATCAAAATGATTTAACTGCTCTGTATACAACCAGTTCTAACAAAAACTATACATTTTTTCATATAAACAAAGATGATGCAAGTTGTCAATGGATGCTGTAATCTTCTTTTTTAGTTCTTGGACATCAAACCTTATCAGACAGGTGGATTGATGCTGTTTAGTACTATCTAGAAACGTAAACAAAATGGAAGGTCTTAGTGGGTTACCATTACATTTCTCAGCTAGAAATAATCAAATAGTTAGCAACAAACCTATATTAATCACAAAACATATGGCCATGATGTTTAAATAAATGCACTCTTTTTTACCTATTTTAAATGAGCTCATATTAATTATCACCACGTGGATTTTCATTAAAGGACGTCCATCAAAAGTTGTCAATAATTCACCATGGTTAAAATACATTCACGATAAGATTTATAGTGTGTTCATCACATTATGCACAAAGATTATATATCACCATTCATACTGATTAACGATCACAACCTCCTATTCAATCCCAACTATACAGATCTTGGAAACTTCTAGTTACTTTCTGTATTAACAAAAAACTAATAAAACAATCATTAGTGTTGTATTCTAATATATCACACTTCAATATAATCACTATTAAGGACAATACAAAATAGACATACATCTCCAGTGATCATTCATTGTTGTCCTATCTTATACTGATACTCTAATAGCCGGAATACACGATAAGAATATCGGATGCAAATTTCCGTTCAGCGAGCGATCGGCCGATATTCTACTTGTTATTGTCCAGCCATCAATGAGCGATATTGTGAACGAAAAATACCGTTTGAAAAACCCGAAAAATTCTGTCGTCTCGTTTGCGAAAGAACGATATTCTATACGTTGATGTTGAGGTCGTTCAGTTTAACCTCATCACGCATGTCCGAAAATATTTTCCCGGAAATGTTGGTTGACCCGGAAGCATTGTACAATATCAAGAAGATTCGTAAACACAAATGAAAAAAGCTAAAGAAGTCCTCTCAGCCAAGATATAGCATGGAATGTCAAATAGACATATGCCATGTATGTTTTAGCAAATCTATTGGTAATGTATTCCCTATTTAAATAGTAAAGTACTTTTTTTAAAATAAAGCATTATTCAACATTGTCCGATATATATTAAATGCATGATAAATTCCCAAAGAAAATCAAAAGAAGACACCATAAATGCGTAAACAAATTTTTTTATTGATTTTGTAACCAAATAAAAAAAAAATATATATATATATATATATATATATATATATATATATATATATATATCATAAAAAAACATAAAGATGTGGGTTTTGTATAAATAATACAAAAAAATCTTTGACAGATGTTCACATAGTGCCAATGGAGACAAAACATACACAACAAATAACAGGTTGCCAAATAGTGCAAATTGGCCATATATGGAAGTGCAAGCATGATCAATGGGAAATGGACTTATGGTGCAGGTATTGAGTATTTGTTGGTTGTCCTTGCAGGTAATTGTTTTGACATCTGTATGCCATAATGCAACATAATTTTAAAATATAACAGCCACTGAGAGGTAAGGGGGAGCAAAATTCAAATCAAAGACTTTCTATTTTTTCAGATGATTATGATTGTTCAACAGTATGCATCAAGGACACTGGAAGACCGTAGACTATAATAGGCAACCACTGCATGAAGTAGTCATGTACACATTAGTTGTCGTATATACACACGGCTATATTAAATTATGTGTTTTAACGTTGGTCCCACGCTCGTTCGTGCTAGGCGGTCGTTGGTGCTAGGAGGAAGTGCGTGGCTCTAAGGTCAAACGCACATTACATCACTTCCGCTTAAACGTGAAACGTGAGGATTACGTATCTAATCGATTGGTCTGTAACGGTTTTTTTTGGATCGTTGATGTTGACAACGTTTTCGACTGACGAACACTATTTCGATAGTCGGCGGGCACCGGTCGGGCGATATTCGGGCCGTGTATGTTGACAACGTTTTCGACCAACAAATACTTTTTCAAAAGTCGGTGGTCGAATGATCGGGCGATATTCTAATCGTGTATTCACACCATTAGCTTGGTCATACATTTAACATGTTAGACAGAACTTGTCTAGTCAGCTATCTTGTTCAACTAACTGCCTCTAGAAAAGCACACACAGTTTTTTTTATCAGTGGGTGGAGCTTCCTCCCTTTCCACACACAGTGGGCTGGAATTGAAAACTACAGATTTAAATGCTTTTTTAAATTTAAAGGGCCTCAGTCAGCTATTTTCTCTCCTTGGGCTCATTCATCCAGTGTGGAGTCACTGTAATACAGAAGGTGTGTTGCTGGCTAGATCACAAGGTGAAAACAGAGGAAAAACCTAAAAAATGAAAACGAATGCATTCGCCACATCTAATGACTGGTACACTGCATTATATTACATTTGTGGCTTTGGGTTTATTACTACTTGATCTATACCGAGAACATTTTTGGATATGAATGATATGAGAAATGCTAGAACCCATGTCAGGTTTTTCTGTTATTACAAATGGATTCAAAAGATCAATCTCTCTATCAACCTGCTATGTCTAAGGCAAACTTTATACATGTAGTGTAACTTCAGTTTTTGCAGTCAAATTTGAGTGAACCCTATTGTATGTTTGTTAGATATTCCCATTTACACATTATATCTAAAAATAGATAGTTATAGTCAAGTTATCCAACGCATACTGAAGCTGCGAAATTTGGCCTGTGCATCTCTTTTTTGATGAGCTCTGCTTACCAAAGGGTTAAAGGCCAAGTTCAATACTATAAACAGGGAGTCAAAGATCGACCACCTACCAAGTAGTTATAAATGAGGACCAGCCACGGTATAACCGATTACATGAGCTTTATTAGTATACAAAAATTGGCAAAAAATCAGCCACAGGGCCATAAATCCTCCAAACACCAGAATTAAAAAGGATAGACAACATTGTCACCCTAAAGAAAGGCTAAGTTCATTATTTCAGGCAAAATTTCACTTTTCATAACAGACCGAAGCCTTTTGTAATGTTTTTTTCTTCCCAAGCCATCTCAATGTGCTTATCTCCCACTTACCACGTCCATGACAGCCTTCAATCTGCACCCCTGTGTTCAAAATTTTAAAAAAATGCATTCTAGGGCCTGACTTCCTGTAGCATCATGTGACCAACCAAAAAATATATAATGTATGGCCTGCGTTAGTTTTTCCAAAACTATAAGAAGGAGGACACACCTATCTATCCGCTCACTCTGTATCCAATCGGATATGCCCTTGCACACCTTGATGTTAGACCTAAAGGAGATTGTACTATCAGATTGTATAGTGTATGGTGAGCTTTACAGACTTCCAGGGACACACCTCTGTTTACAGTACTACACCTCTGCTCCACATAGGCTGTTATGTGATCATTCAGGTCCTGCACACTCTGCCAAATGAACAATCTATGCAAGAAGAAGCTAAGGTACAAAATGATCGATCAGCAGTGAAAAACACTGGCTGTTTATTCAGGGTGAACATTTCTCACTGAAAATGGCTGCATGTAACTACAGAGGTGAAGAAATCTTGTGGAGGGGGAGGGCAGGTGTAGGGTGTGTGTTAATGAAGTCAGCTGCTGAACTACTTCCTTATGCAGGCCATACATTGGTCGAATTTTAAACCAAATTTTCTTCTTCTTTTTCGAAAATCTGAAATTGTGTTATCTGATGGTGCCACCATTGATTTCGAAATTCGACCAGCCAAGCCTTCAATTTCACTTCATGTTGCTGCAGAAAATAATTTTCATGGCCGGGAATTTTCTTTTCTTTCTGGGAATTTTCTTTTCTTGCGTTCATGTGCATTTCTTTTTCAATAATATTTCTCGCACAACTCTCCCATCATTGATTACAAAAACGTTTGTTTTTCAAAAAAAATTTCAACATGCCCGATCACTCAAATTTGATGGCCCCACAAAAATCAGCCTTTGCTGCAGGCCCATTAATGGTGCGAAAGTCAAACGAAAATTCTTAATTACGATTTTCAAAAGATATTTTTTTTTCTTTTCTGTAACAGAGTTATATTAATGATATATTGTACATAGGGAAGCTTGACTTTAGAAATAAAAAAGGTGAACTTTTAAGGCTGACAAAGCTCTGGATCCTTGTTAAACCGTAAAGCACCTTTTCTAACAGCCAAATATTTCTATTTATCAAAACAGAATACATACTGTTTTCTTTCGATCAGTCATTACTTGCATATTTCTGTGACCTCGATATGTGCTTTTGTCCGGTGTTTCTATAATGGTATAACCTACCAGTGTCAGGACACAACACAATGAAGTACTGCTCTTAGGCTTGGCAGCTAAAATGGCTGCAAAAAGAGAAGTAGATGAGAGAAGAGAGGAAGTGGATTTCCTACTTTCACAGACAAGATAACACAATGAATTCCATTTGGGGGAAATGTGAACTAATCATTGCTGATGGATGTCCAATGAGGTATTTTGTTGCCGTGCACGCTACAGTATTTACATTACAGGTTCATCAGATGACTTTCGGTTCAGTGAGGTAAAGTGAAGTAAACTTGTGTTCACTGCAAACATCACATCGCATACAGGGATTTAAAAAAGAGAACCTGTCCATCGTATGATTGGATATTTAAAGTAAACCTGTCATGACAGCATTTTGGAGGCTGCTTTTACTTATTCCCTTCTAAAATTTCTTGTTGAAATGCTGACCCACCAGCATACAGAGACACTGTCTCCTGGCCCATTAAGGCAAGGGCTGCCCTACAGACCCTAGCTGGCACCAAAACCCCTAGTGTTGGCTGGTGTCAGACTCTAAGGGGAGTAATGATATCACTCCCTCTGTCATGTGGCAGTGCTTGGGCCTAGTTTTTGGCTGCTAAACCCAAGCACTCTCCTGTATGAAGGTCCTATACTCCTCTCTATCTGAAAACACCATTACTTGCAGGTGGCTGCTTCTAGTAAAAATCTCCCTTCAGTCCTTTATAGCCTCAGATACAACTGTCAGCAGCTATCTTTTAGCACTGAGGGAGTTTCCAGTTGATGTTAGCCCTACAAATTGTTCCACTCACCCCCCATATTCTTCAAAATGTATTTCCATTTGTTATAGCGCCATTAGTAGTGGTCCGTTATATCTTCACTTTGTGTTTTTTTATGTGAGCTGCAGCAGCAGTATGCGCAATGAATCTGGAAGTGTATGTGGGGGGATTTGCCATCAGAATAAACTGCATTGCATGTCATGGTTAGTAAGAGAGCACTGTCTAAGACAGGCTTTACCTCCTTCTACAGGTCCAACCTTTTATGGTACACCGTTTCTTAACAACTTTATCCCCCAAGCGCTCACTCCAATGGGAATAACGGGCGTGCTGCTCTCCTCAGGCGGGGAACGCCAATCAGAAGTGCATAAGAAAAAGAGAAAGGAGGCGCAAACACCTGGTGCGTTACCCTTGGAAACCTTTAAAATTTCCTTTATTAAAAAGCGAAAAACATACTCACAGACATGAAGAACATATATCGCATTGAATGAGTCCACAACATGTGGAGGAATTCGTCCCTGTTATTGGACTCCTGACGCGTTTCGGGAGACGCGCCCCCTTCCTCAGAGCTACCAATAGCCCTGAGGAAGGGAGCGTGTCTCCCGAAAACGCGCCAGCAGTCCACCGTCAGGGAAGAATACCTCCACATGTGGATTCATTCAATGCAATATATGTCTGTGAGTATGTTTTTGGCTTTTTAATAAAAGAAATGTTAAAGGTGTCCAAGGTTATTGCACCAGGTGTTTGCGCCTCCGTTTCTTCCCAACAGAACTAAAGTGAGGACACATGTCATTTGTTTGTGTTATTGGGTCCCCCATTAACATTCATACTAGGCAATCATCTAGGATCAGGCTCTGGTATAGATGAAGAAAATAAACCCCCCCCCCTGTTTACAAACAGAACAAAGCAGTTGGGGGCTGTCATCCATTTAAAGATTTACTGCAACAGAATCACATACAGTATATATACGCTATAAGTTGCTGATTGCCGGCATTAGTAGTGGAAAAAATAAAACAAAAATTTCAGTATATAACATAGTTTGTAGATGCTATAACATTTGTGCAAACCAATCAATATACAATTATTAGGATTTTTTTACCAAAAATATGTAGCAGAATACATAATAAACTAAATTTATGAAGAAATGTGATTTTTAATTTTTTTTTTTTTAATTTGATATGCTTCTGTGTATATACACTGCTCAAAAAAGTAAAGGAACACTTTTTAATCAGAGTATAGCATCAAGTAAATTAAACTCCTGGGATATTGATCTGGTCAGTTAGGTAGCAGAAGGGGTTGTTAATCAGTTTCAGCTGCTTTGGTGTTAATGAAATTAACAATGAGATGACCTCCAAAACAGGAATGGTTTTACAGGTTGAGGTCACAGACATTTTCTTCCCCTACTCATCTTTTCTGTCTGTTTTTCACTAGTTTTGCATTTGGCCAGGGTCAGTGTCACTACTGGCAGCATGAGGTGATACCTGAACTCTATAGAGGTTGCACAGGCAGTACAACTCCTCCAGGATGGCACATCAATATGTGCCATTGCCAGAAGGTATGTGGTGTTTCCCAGCACAGTCTCAAGAGCATGGAGGAGATTCCAGGAGACAGGCAGTTACTCTAGGAGAGCTGGACATCAGCAGGACCGGTATCTGCTGATTTGTGCAAGGAGGAACAGGATGAGCACTATCAGAGCCCTACAATATGACCTCCAGCAGGCCATTGGTGTGAATGTCTCTGACCAAACAATCAGAAACAGACTACATGAGGGTAGCCTGAGCGCCCATCATCCTCTAATAGGCTCTGTGCTCACTGCCGGCATCGTAGAGCTCGATTGGCAATTGCCATTGCACACCAGAATTGGCAGGTCCACCACTGGCGCCTTGTGCTTTTCACAGATGAGAGTAGGTTCACCCTGAGCACATGTTACAGATGTGAAAGGGTCTGGGGAAGCCATGGAGAACGTTAAGCTGCCTGTAACATCATTCAGCATGACTGGTTTGGTGGTGGGTCAGTGATAGTCTCGGGAGGCATATCCATGGAGGGACACACAGACCTCTACAGGCTAGACAATGGCACCCTGACTGCCATTAGGTATCGAGATATACAGCTGCAAGAAAAAGTATGTGAACCCTTCTGAATGATATGGATTTCTGCACAAATTGGTCATAAAATGTGATCTGATCATCATCTAAGTCACAAAAATAGACAATCACAGTCTGCTTAAACTAATAACACACAAAGAATAAAATGTTGCCATGTTTTTATTGAACACACCATGTAAACATTCACAGTGCAGGTGGAAAAAGTATGTGAACCCCTAGACTAATGACATTTCCAAGAGCTAATTGGAGTGAGATGTCAGCCAACTGGAGTCCAATCAATGAGATAAGATTGGAGGTGTTGGTTACAGCTGCCCTGCCCTATAAAAAACACACACCAGTTCTGGTGCAAGATGCATTGCCTGATCTGAATGATGCCTCACACAAAAGAGCTCTCAGAAGACCTACGATTAAGATTTGTTGACTTGTATAAAGCTGGAAAGGGTTATAAAAGTATCTCCAAAAGCCTTGCTGTTCATCAGTCCACGGTAAGACAAATTGTCTATAAATGGAGAAAGTTCAGCACTGCTGCTACTCTTCCTAGGAGTGGCCGTCCTGTAAAGATGACTGCAAGAGCACAGCGCAGACTGCTCAATGAGGTGAAGAAGAATCCTAGAGTGTCAGCTAAAGACTTACAAAAGTCACTGGCAAATGCTAACATCCCTGTTAGCAAATCTACAATACGTAAAACACTAAACAAGAATGGAATTCATGGGAGGGAGGATACCACAGAGGAAGCCACTGCTGTCCAAACAAAACATTGCTGCACGTTTACAGTTTGCACAAAAGCACCTGGATGTTTCACAGCAGTACTGGCAAAATATTCTGTGGACAGATGAAACCAAAGTTGAGTTGTTTGGAAGAAACACACAACACTATGTGTGGCGAAAAAGAGGCACAGCACACCAACATCAAAACCTCATCCCAACTGTGAAGTATGGTGGTGGGGGCATCATAGTTTGGGGCTGCTTCAGGGCCTGGACGGATTGCTATCATCGAAGGAAAAATTAATTTCCAAGTTTATTAAGACATTTTGAAGGAGAACTTAAGGCCATCTGTCCACCAGCTGAAGCTCAACAGAAGATGGGTGTTGCAACAGGACAATGACCCAAAGCATAGAAGTAAATCAACAACAGAATGGTTTAAACAGAAGAAAATACGCCTTCTGAAGTGGCCCAGTCAGAGTCCTGACCTCAACCCGATTGAGATGCTTTGGCATGACCTCAAGAAAGCGATTAACACCAGACATCCCAAGAATATTTCTGAACTGAAACAGTTCTGTAAGAGGAATGGTCAAGAATTACTCCTGACCGTTGTGAATGTCTGATCTGCAACTACAGGAAACATTTGGTTGAAGTTATTGCTGCCAATGGAGGTTCAACCAGTTATTAAATCCAAGGGTTCACATACTTTTTCCACCTGCACTGTGAATGTTTACATGTTGTGTTCAATAAAAACATGGCAATATTTCATTCTTTGTGTGTTATTAGTTTAAGCAGACTGCGATTGTTTATTGTTGTGACTTAGATGATGATGATCAGATCACATTTTATGACCAATTTGTGCAGAAATCCATATCATTCCAAAGGGTTCACATACTTTTTCTTGCAGCTGTAATTCTTGGAACCATTGTCAGACCCTACACTGATGCACTGGGTTCCTCCTGGTGCACGACAATGCCTGGCCTGATGTGGCGGGAGTACGCAGCCAGTTACTGGAGAAGGAAGGAATTGATACCACTGAATGGCCCCCACGCTCGCATTACTTAAAGAGGAAGTAAACCCTCCTCTGCAGCTTGTACCTATAGGTAAGCCTATATTAAGGCTTACCTATAGGTACTTTAAATATCTCCTAAACATGCACCGTTTAGGAGATATTTACTTTGCATGCAGCCAGTGACATCACTGGCGCATGCGCTCTGAAGGAACGGCCGCTCATGCCGTTCCTTCAGAGACCCGTGCCATTACCGTCGGCTCCTGCACGCATGCGCGGGAGAGACGACGTCATCGTGGCTCCAGACAATCAGATGGCCGGATGCTGCAAACCCGGAAGAAGGGCAACAGAACATGTCGCCCATGAGACAGGTAAGCGGTCGGGACTGCGAGGCTTCGTTCTTAGGTAAGTATTTCATAATGAGCTAGTATGTGATGCATACTAGCTCATCGTGTGTTTTTCTTTCAGGTGTTTGTTTTAAAAAAAAAAAAAAATTCAGAGGTTTACAACCTCTTTAAATCCAATAGAACATCTCTGGGACATTATGTTTCAGTTCAACCGGGTTGCACCTCAGTCTGTTCAGGAGCTCATTGTTGCTCTGGTCCAGATCTGGGAGGAAATACCCCAGGACCTGTCATCCCATTAGGAGCATGCCCTGATGTTGTCAGGCATTCATACAATCACGTGGGTGCCATACTAACTACTGAGTACCAATTTGAGTTGTTGCAATGAACTTTCAGCAAAATGGACTAGCCTGCTGCATCATTTTTTTACTTTGACTTCCGGGGTGTCTTTGAATTCAGCCCTCTGTAGGTTGATAATTTTATTTTCCTTTAAATGATGTGGCATCCTTTCTTCCCTAACACATTACCCAGTCCAAATCAGTATATATGTCCAGCATGATATTTTTCTCCATTAAGATCTGATGTGTTTTGAAAGAGTGCCTTTAATTTTTTTGAGCAGTGTATATATACTGTGTTAATACAGCGGGTAAAAAAATATATAAAAAATATATTAATAAATAAAAATATATTTCTAAAGTTGCTATTGACATGAACTGTTTACCCCATGTCAGTAACACAGCCCATGCAATCTATACATGCAAAGAAACCAAAACAAATACATTCAAAAATTATTATTAATTTCTATTAATAATGTTATGTGTAATAAAATGTAATGACACAGGGAAAAAGTTATGAACACATGAAGAAAGGGAGGTGCAAAAAGGCATGGAAAGCCAAGACACTGTAACGCTCCTGCGTTTCTTATATGGTGTGGATTTTCAGCTGCAGAAATAGTTCCACGTCAGTAGTCATGTAAGAGATATGCTGAGATACCATTCCCAACCTCAATGACTCATCATGTGTGGAAGGTCTTATTTCAGCCAGTAAATACACACAATTAGCAAGCTGGTTCCTAGAATGACTTTATGTATGTGGTAACACAATGATGAAGGTTGAGGGATAGGTTGAGTGGAGTTGGTAGGTGATAGACACTTGAAGGTGAGACAGTAGCAGATGGATGCAGGAAGGTTTAGCAATGTTGTATGGTAGCAGATGACAGAATAGCAGGTGGACATACAAAAGAGATCAACCCAGTGCAGAAAAGTAGCAGTAGTCTCAAGAGCTAGCAATCTAGTTATGCAGATGTAATAAACAGTCTTTACTATGCAGAGCTAGATAGTGTAAGCTTAGTATAAGTTTATAGAGAATTCCCCTGCGGGGTACTTAGCACTATTAGCGATACAGCCGAAGGGTGGTTCAGGAGAGGCGGATGATCCAGTAGCGGGATACAGGGATCAGCGCGGCGAGGTTCCGTCAGCGAGGTAAGCTTGCAAGCATGGGAGCTTCAAGCAAGGTTAGCATCCAGGTACGGGTGTTTGAACGAACACATGTGAGTGAGAGCCGGCGCTTTAAATAGCCATCTAGTCCGGCGCTGGGTGATGACAGCTCCAGTCTTAAAGGTGTATGCGCACCTTTCCAAAAGTAAATGGTGGGGCGCATACACTTGTGGAAAGTGTAATTTAGGGTACCAAAGGTACCGGAACATTACAATACCCCCCCCTTAAGGCCTGCTCCTGAAGGCCTCTGGAGCTGGTTTGTCTGGGTATCTCGCATGAAATTTGCGGATTAATCTAGGGGCATGTATGTCAGAGGTGTTTAGCCAGGTGTCGTCTTGGGGCCCATAGTTCTTCCATCTAACCAAGTACTGAAGTCTTCTTCTGTAGATACGAGAATCCAGAATCTCTTTTATCTCGTATTCTTCTCCACCTTCAACTTGTACAGGAGGGGGAGGTGGAATATTAGGCCTTATTCCTTGGTCCGGAACATGGGGTTTTAGTAGCGACACATGGAAAATGGGATGGATTTTTAGGTCCATTGGCAATGTAAGCTGCACTGCAGCTTTTCCAATAAGTTTCTTGATTGGGAAAGGTCCCAAGAACAGAGGTCCAAGCTTTTTGCTAGGGATCTTCAGTCTCAAGTTTTTTGTTGAGAGCCAAACGAGGTCCCCGATAGTATACTGTGGAGAAGGTCTTCTACGAAGATCATAGTACTTCTTTTGTTGACTGTGAGCGTGTGCAATGGTAGTATTTAGTAAACCCAGAGAATCCTTTATTTGGGTAAGATAGTCTGAGGCTACTGGGTTATTTGAAGGAAGGATGCGTGGAGGGAGAATAGAGGGATGGAACCCATAGTTCAAGTAGAACGGACTCTGCTTGGTTGTACTGTGAGTTGCGTTGTAGTAGGCAAATTCTGCCAGGGGGAGAAGATCCAACCAATCATCCTGTTGGTAAGAAGTGTAACAACGTAAATACTGCTCGATGCATTGGTTGACTCTTTCAGTCTGTCCGTTGGTCCGATGGTAAGGAGAAGTGAGCTTCCGCTCAATCCGTAGTATGTGACATAGTTCTTGCCAGAATTTAGAAATAAATTGGGATCCACGGTCAGACAGAAGAGTTTTTGGGATACCATGTAATCTGAAGACATGTTTCATCAGGAGTTCTGCCGTTTGTTTGGACGAAGGTAGTCTGCGAATAGCAATGAAATGTGCCATCTTTGTCAGATGGTCCACTGACACCAAGATGGTATTAAATCCTTTGGAAGGAGGCAATTCTACGATGAAGTCCAATGACAAAACCTCCCATGGAGTTTGGGGTATTGGTAGACTGCATAGTAGACCGGATGGTCTCGTAGTGTCAATTTTGGACCTGGCACAGACATTGCATGAAGAGACGAATTTTTGTATAGATGTTTTCATGTCAGGCCACCAGAATTGTCGAGAAATCAAATTGAAAGTCTTTGTCATACCCATATGTCCTGCCATAGGCACATCATGCGATAATTCCAAGATCTTGGTGCGTAGGGTAGGTGGTATGTAAAGTTTGTCGTTGTAGTAGAGGAAGCCTTCTGCATCAGTATTTAGTTGTGGTGGGGGTGAATCCAAACTTATACCATGCAGAACCTCTTCCTTTAAGGAACGGACAACTCCAATAATGCATTTGTGAGGTATTATAGGAACGGAAGGGATTTCAAAGTAGTTTTCTTCAGTTAGTCGTGATAGTGCATCCGCCTTTTTGTTCTTATCTGCAGGTGTGTAGGTCACTAGGAAGTTAAACCTTAGAAAGAATAGTGACCATCGTACCTGTCGATGCGAGAGAGTTTTGCTAGTCTGAAGATATTGGAGGTTTTTATGGTCCGTGTATATAATTATTGGTAGTTTGACGCATCTATCTCCAGAATGTATTGGAGGGATGGGTCTGGATGGCGTAATATGGGAGCGGAAGTAAACCTTGTCTTTAACAAGTGGAAAGCCTTATTTGCTTCTTCTGACCATTTAAATGGTATTTTTATGCTAGTGAGCTGTGTGAGGGGTCTCACAATAGCAGAAAAGTTTTTTATGAACTTCCTGTAGAAATTTGAAAATCCCAGGAATCGCTGTAGTGCCTTGCGTGTAGTTGGTGTAGGCCAATCCTGAATGCAGGATATTTTACTCATGTCCATCTCGATTCCTGTTTTGGATATGATGTAGCCTAGAAAGAGTACCTCATCTTTATGGAACAAGCATTTCTTCAGCTTCACATAAAGATTATGTGCAAGCAATCTCGATAATACAAGTCTTACATGTCTTATGTGTTCAGACAGGGTCCGTGAATATATAAGTATATCGTCCAGATATACCACAACACAGACATCTAGTAAGTCTTTAAAAATATCGTTTATAAATCGTTGGAAAACTGCAGGGGCATTGCATAGGCCGAATGGCATCACAAGATATTCGAACAATCCGTATCTAGTTCTGAATGCAGTCTTCCACTCGTGTCCATCACGGATTCGAATGAGATTGTATGCTCCTTTCAGGTCTAATTTTGAAAAATAGGTAGCTCCACGCACCTGCTCAATGAGCTCAGGGATAAGCGGTAGAGGATAGCGATCTTTTATTGTGATAGCATTCAATTTCCTGTAGTCGATGATAGGTCTGAGACTTGAATCTTTATTGCGAACAAAAAAGAGTCCTGCTGCTGTGGAAGAAGTAGAAGGTCTAATAAAACCTTTTTCCAAGTTCTCGTCCAAATAGGTTTTGAGATGGGCAAGTTCATCCTGTGAAAGAGGATAAACATGACCGAACGGCAATTTGCTATTTGGGAGTAGATCAATGCTACAATCATAGTCTCGATGAGGAGGTAATGCTTGAGCATTTTTCTCAAGAAAAACCTCAGAAAGATCCTGATAACATAGTGGTGCAATCTCATCTGTCACCACAGACAGAATCTTCCCGGAAAACGGGAGGTTACACGTTTTCTCGCAATAACAAGAAGGGAAGGTCAAGGACCGTTTCTTCCAATCTATGGTTGGTTGGTGTGTGTGCAACCAGGGAAGTCCCAACACAATGGGAAAGTGGGGTGATGGTATTAAATCGAAGGTAGAAGTCTCCCTATGAGACTCGTTAATAGTGACTAGAAGTGCTTGTGTCTGATCGGTGATCGGACCAGAGGATAACGGAACACCGGTAATAAGACTTACTGAGACAGGTTTGAGTTTAGAAACAATAGGAATTTTATTTAAAGCAGCAAAACATATATCCATATAATTTCCACAAGATCCTGTGTCAATCATGGCCTTAGTAGTAATCCTGTTCTGGTCCCACTGTAATGTCAAAAAAACAGAAATGTAGGGGTTAGTGAATGAAGTTGTCAATCCTCCTAGGGAGACATGTGAACACTCACCCTTCTTTTTGTTGACTAGGGGACAGACGTTTATCTTGTGATCCGGGGATGCACAGTACAAGCAGAGATTTTCATTTCGTCTTTTGGCTTTTTCCATAGTTGATAGCGGTGGGCGTATGGTTCCTACCTCCATAGGAACGGCCAGACTCCGAGAGGAAACGGATAATGGCATTCCCATCTTTTCAGCCTTTCTTTCTCGTAGTCTTCTATCTATGGTAATACTGAGTTGTATTAATGCATCCAGGGTTTTTGGCAGATCCGCTCGGGCGAGCTCGTCCTTAACGGCTTCTGATAGGCCAAGCCTAAATTGGGTTTTCAGAGATGCATCATTCCATTCTGAATCAAGGGTCCATCTCTTGAACTCTGCGACAAAGTCTTCTACAGGCCTCCTTCCTTGTTTCAAGGATCTTAACTGAAGATCAGCAGTACTCTGCCTATTGGGGTCAACATATAGGCTAGTGAGCTCTGCCAGGAACAAGGCATAGGAGTTGAGAAGCTGGTCGTTTTTCTCAAAAAGAGAATCTGCCCAGGCTCGAGGATCGCTTGATAGGTAAGAAATAATAGTACAAACCTTAATGTGATCAGTAAGGTAGGTACGAGGTTTTAGCAAAAAAAGTAACTCACATGCGTTTTTAAATTCGCGAAATTTTTTGCGATCGCCTGTAAATACCAAAGGGGGATTTATCTTGGGTTCAGGGGACTGAGCAGAGGTAAGTTGTGTCAGTCTAATTACCTGCTGCGACAGAGCCTGATTGTCTTCTTTTAATTCAGCAAGTGCGTGTATTAACGCAGATACTTGCTGTTTTAATTGTGTCACCTGAGTGGTTATTTCTGCTGAATCCATTTTTTGGTTCGTTCAATCTGTAACGCTCCTGCGTTTCTTATATGGTGTGGATTTTCAGCTGCAGAAATAGTTCCACGTCAGTAGTCATGTAAGAGATATGCTGAGATACCATTCCCAACCTCAATGACTCATCATGTGTGGAAGGTCTTATTTCAGCCAGTAAATACACACAATTAGCAAGCTGGTTCCTAGAATGACTTTATGTATGTGGTAACACAATGATGAAGGTTGAGGGATAGGTTGAGTGGAGGTGGTAGGTGATAGACACTTGAAGGTGAGACAGTAGCAGATGGATGCAGGAAGGTTTAGCAATGTTGTATGGTAGCAGATGACAGAATAGCAGGTGGACATACAAAAGAGATCAACCCAGTGCAGAAAAGTAGCAGTAGTCTCAAGAGCTAGCAATCTAGTTATGCAGATGTAATAAACAGTCTTTACTATGCAGAGCTAGATAGTGTAAGCTTAGTATAAGTTTATAGAGAATTCCCCTGCGGGGTACTTAGCACTATTAGCGATATGGCCGAAGGGTGGTTCAAGAGAGGCGGATGATCCAGTAGCGGGATACAGGGATCAGCGCGGCGAGGTTCCGTCAGCGAGGTAAGCTTGCAAGCATGGGAGCTTCAAGCAAGGTTAGCATCCAGGTACGGGTGTTTGAACGAACACATGTGAGTGAGAACCGGCGCTTTAAATAGCCATCTAGTCCGGCGCTGGGTGATGACAGCTCCAGTCTTAAAGGTGTATGCGCACCTTTCCAAAAGTAAATGGTGGGGCGCATACACTTGTGGAAAGTGTAATTTAGGGTACCAAAGGTACCGGAACATTACAGACACCAGCTGAAATATATCAGTAATTAGAACTCAATCCTGCCCCTTGTCAGTTTAAATTAATACCAGCTGGTTCAGTCTAAACTGATGGCCTATTAAAAGGTGTCTCATTACCAAGGTGTCACACAAGAAACATATCATGATGGGTAGAAGCAGAGAGCTCTCTTAAGACCTTTGCAACCTTATTGTTAAAAAACATACTGATGGCATTGGTCACAGAAGGATTTTTAAACTTCAATATATTCCAGTAAGCACTGTTGGGGCCATTATCTTGAAGTATAAGTTGGGGTCACGACCAGATGCTCCTAGCAAGATTTCTGACAGAGGAGTGAAAAGAATTATCAGAAGAGTTGTCCAAGAGCCAAGGATCACTTGTGGAGAGCTTCAGAAAGACCTGGATTAAGCAGGGAACATTTGTTTCAAAGAAAACAATAGGTAATGCTCTCAAACGCCATGGCCTATATGCATGCGCACCACACAAGACTCCATTGCTGAAGAAAAAGCATGTTGAAGCTCGTTTAAAGTTTGCTGCACAACATTTAGACAAGTCTTATCTGACCAAACTTGGTCAGATGAGACCAAAATTGAACTCTTTGGATGCCATAATACACACCATGTTTGGAGGTCAAATGGCACTGCACATCAACCCAAAAGCGCCATGCTAACAGTGAAGTTTGGAGGTGGGAACATCATGGTGCCCAACTGTTTTTCAGCATACAGTATTGGCAAACTTCATACCATTGAAGGAAGAATGATTGGAAAAACGTACCAAGATATTCTTGATAAAAATCTGCTGCCCTCTACCAGGATGATGAAGATAAAATGAGATTGGACATTTCAGCAAGAGGATCCCAAACACAAAGCTAAGGAAACTCTCAATTGGTTTCAAAGAAAGAAAATATGCTGCTAGAATGGCCCAGACAATCACCTGATTTGAATCCAATAGAAAATCTATGGAAAGGACTAAAGATCACAGTTCATAGAAAAGGTCCACAGAATCTTCATGATATGAAGACTGTGTGGAAGAATGGGCTAAAATCACACCTATACAATAAATGCGACTAGTTTCTCCATACAAGAGGCATCTTCAGGCTGTCAATACCAACAAAGGATTTTGTATGAAGTATTAAATAAATTTCAGTTAGCGTGTTTAATACTTTTTCCCTGTGTCATTCCATTTTATCACACATAACTTAATTTCTGCTTATTTGTTTTGGTTTCTTTATATGTATGGATTGCATGGATTACTGATGTGGTTAAAATGTCATTCCAATAGCACCTTTAGAAGTATATTTACCTAGAAACATGTTGACAGTGGCGTGTTCAACAATACTTATTTTACCTGCTGTATTGCTGTATATATATATATATATATATATATATATATATATATATATATATATATATATATAGAAGAAGAAGAAGTCCAAGGATTGCTGCACTTAAAATGTATTTGAAAAAGATTCACATACAGATAAGTTGCATATTGTGTTCATATCATGACGGTTTCGGAATTGTCAGCAACCAGGGAGATAAAGAAAAACGCATGAATGAAATGGAAACTAAATTGATACAGAGGAGTTATCCAGTGCAGGTTATCAAAACAGAAAGGAAAAATGTGGTAGATAAAAAAAAAAATAGGATCCAAATGGATAAAATGTTACAATTTGTATCTCAATACCACACTCATTTTGAAAACGCCAAAATTATAAAAAAAACATTGGCATATATTAAAAGAAAATTTCCCTTTAATTCCCAAGTTTAATTGTCCCCCTTTCCTTCATATCGAAAAGGTAGAACCATACACAGCAGATTGGTCAGATCTGACCAATTTCAACAAAAATCACCAAATATAAAATTTCTAGGGCCACATAATAATGGATCATAGTCTTGTCTAAACTGCATTCAATGCAGCTCAATGATTAAAGGAAAATATGTTACACACCCCCATCGAGGTAATAATATAGAAATTAAAGGATATTATACATTTCATCCATCTTATGTGATATATATAATCAAATGTCCATGTGGGTTCCTATATGTGGGTGAGACAACACAGATGGTAAAAGATAGGATTGCCAGACATAAATATTCAATAAGGGACAAACTTACTAAATTACCACTAGACACTTTGTGGAAATGGGATATACAGTCTCAAAATTTAGATATATGGTTATTGATGCAGTTCCTCAAAATAGACAAGGTGGGAATCTGGAATTTAATCTACAAAAATTGGAAGTACAGTGGATAAATTGTTTGGATACATTACAACCTAGGGGCTTGAACTCTGATTTTGACCTGCATTTGTTTCTATAATTATTTGGTTTGATAAATAGGAACTAAAAAAGTTGTTCTCCTCCTGGATTGATTTCAATTTTGGGGTAGGGTGAGGTAAAATGGCGCTGCCTCTAATAAATGAAAAATATATATATGTATGGAAGGGGTTAAGTTTGTTTTCACTGGATTAGGTAAAGTGCTATTGTGCGTATATAAATAACCATATACAAAAAATACAATAAAAACTGTAAATAGATGTATAAATATTATAAAGTGCAAAAGTGACAAGGGTATTCTGATTTAAAAGCAGAATAAATTAATGCTCAGTGAATCTAAACACAAAGTGATATGTGCAATAAATATGAAAATAAATATCGGTAAACCGTGTTCCAGTGAGAAAAGTATAAAATGGTGATAATCTTAAATAAAGATGCCAGATAAAAAAACAGACTGAAATTAATTAACTATAAGAAATACAGTGAACTTAAATTAAACATCAACAATCCAAAAATATGTGATAAACAGTCTATAAAGTGCTACAGGGTGAAAACAGTGCCTCAGTAGTTTTGATAGGTGATATTCCGAGTGGTCCGATTGTTAGGTGCTGGGTGAAAAAACAGTGCACCCCTCCAATGTGTCCCGCACTCACCAGAGTTATATACCCCTACAGGGGTAATACGCCTTAGGGTAATAATTGATATCCTCTAAGCGGTTCCTGTACACTGAACTCGTGGAGAAAGGTATCCCTTTCAACTGGGCAATATATGTTCAGTATAATGGATAAAACCTCGTATTCCTATTCATCTTACGGTGAGTATATCCCGAGGTGATATGCAAGAAGAAGGCCTCATATAGTGACGTACCGTTTAAAATTTATCTTTATTGTTAAAATCAAGTAATGTACTCATGTACAAAGTAGGCAAACAAGCATTCAGGGCAGTAGGGGCCGCGAGTCCCTCGTTGGCGGCTGCTTCCGGAACGCTATGCGTATCAGCGACTGGATCTGCGTTTCAGTGGGGCGGAAATGACGTAACCACGCACGACACATTTCGTCACAACTGACGTCATCAGGAGCGTAAGTCACGCCATCCCCGCTGGCTATTTGTATTGGATGGTTACTAGGCAACCGGACATTGTTAGCTAACGTGAACCAATTCAAAAAATGGAAAAAAATTGGTTGTATGTTGCCGACCTATTTTGGTCCATTTTTCCACTATTTTCTATTTTTTTCCATATTTTTTTCCATTTTTTTTAATGGTGACCCTGCAGTACACTGGTATCTCTGGTATGAAAAGTTTGTAGTCTACTTTTTAGAATCTGTCTTAGATGTGACTTCATCTGAGAGACAGAGGGCCTTGCTGCTTAAAGCGGAGTTCCGGGCACGAAAACTTTTTTTCAGTGAACATACCCCCGGGACAGTCAGGGCTAGTACATTCCACAATGGCTAGCCTCTGATCTGTCCCGATTCGCACTTACCTACAAGAAGACATACTCACTTTTAAAATTTCTTCTCCAGTGTTGCCATCTCTGTTGTGGGCAGCTGAAGCCAGTGCGATCCTCTTCTGCGTCCTCTTCCGCGTCTTCTTCTCCCAGAAGCTGTTTAGCAGGGAATGCGGCGTCGCCCCGGAAGTGGCGAGCGGGGCCGGTGCCGTCGCATTGATTCCTGGGAGCGATGAAGTTCAGCTCCCAGGAATCATCGCAAGACAGGAAGTGACGGCGGAGCCGCGGCACAGAGGGAGGAAGTAGAGAACAGGTGAGTATTTCCAATCTACAATTACAAGGTGAGTGAAAAAAAAAAAAAAAAGCCTAACTATCCAATTCCTTTTCAGGTGAAGGAGACCAAGCAGATGGGCACAAAAAACAAAAGGTCGATTTTGTGCCAGGAACTCCGCTTTAACTCATTAGGTTCATAACCTGGGAAGCAGATTCTTCTTACACAGCTACAGTACAAGGCCTTCAACAGTATTTTAACCGCTTGCCGACTGCTCACAGTATATTTACTGCGGCAGTCAGCCCCTCACAGGCAGAGTGACGTAGGTCTACGTCGCTCGCCTGTGAGGCTCTGGGGAGCGAGCGCGCGCCCGCGGAGGTGCGCTCCCGCTCCCACGCGGTCACGGACCCCCCCGCGCGTGTGACCAGCGGACCCAATGTCCGCCGGTCACTCGGCGATCGGCGGGGGAGAGGGAGAATGTCAGGCAGCTTGTGTAAACAAGCCACCTGTCATTCTCCTCGCTGTAAAGACACTGATCACACGGATCTAGTATGTAGATCCGTTGATCAGTGTCCTTACAGCTCAAGCCACAGCCAATCACAGTAGAAAGCACGCCCCTAGGGATACACACAGCCCCTCCCTCCCAAATAAAGTTAACCCCTTCACTACCAGTGTATTTTTACAGTAACAGTGCATATGTATAGCACTGATTACTGTAGAAATGTCACTGGTAACCCCAAAAGTGTCAAAAATGTCAGTCAAGGGTCCGATCTGTCCGCCGCAATGTCGCAGTACCACAAAAAAATCGCAGATCGCCGCCAAAACACGTTAAAAAAAACCAACAAAAATGACAAAAATCTTTCCCTTTGTTAGTAAACGCGACAACTTTTGCGCAAACCAATCAAAATACGCTTTTTGCGATTTTTTTACCAAACATAGGTAGCATAAAACAAATTGGCCGAAAATGTTAAAAAATTTTGATTTTTACATTTTTTTTTTGGGGAATTTCATATAAAAAAATGTGAAAAATATTGTTATTTTGCAAAATGTACGTTCTTTTTTTGTTTATAGCCCAAAAAGTAAAAATCGCATGGGTGATCAAATACCACCAAAAGAAAGCTCTGTTTGTGGGAAAAAAAGGACTTCAAATTCGTTTAGGTACAGTGTCGCACGACCGCGCAATTGTCCGTTAAAGTCACGCAGTGCCGAATCGCAAAATACCCCCTGGTCGTTTAGCAGGAAAATCCTCCGGGGCTTAAGTGGTTAAACCAGCCACAAATGCTTTAGTGGGCAGAGTGTATTTTTGCAGATGCTCTCAGGATGAGGGAGGATCCATTTGGCACTATCTTGTTGGAATGAGACAGTTAGCAGCACCCTGCAGATTTGGACCCTTGATGAAGTTATTAGAAACTGGCTAATTGAAAAGGCTACAAACCCACAACTGAGGGAAAGGCTGCCAATGGAGCCAGATACACTTACTTTGCTAAGAGCTTTGGATCTGAGGTGCTAGATGGAAATGGCTGTCCTGGAAGCCAGTAATATGCTGTGCCCCAAAGATGGTAATGAAGCTTTTGTTCAAGTACAAAAACTGACTGACAACTCACCAAATGCCCATTGGTTTAACTGGAGGTAACTGCCACAAGGGAAGCATAAAGCTGTGCCACGCACAAGGCAAGCACTGCAGGTGCTGTAGCAAACTGAACCACGTTGCTAAATGATGCAGTTACATCTGTTCCTAACTTAAAACAGGCAGATCCGGAGCCTTGTGTGACCTGCCGATTTATAGAACTGGAAAAGGTTTAAGCAACTGCAAATTTTAAACTCTGTTACTGTCTATTTACTAATGTCAAATTTCCACTGCTTTTAGACACAAGAGCAAAGGTTTCCATTTTGAATGCAGCAACTTACAATGCCCATGTGGCAGACACTAACTATTCTAACAGGCTACAGTAATACCCAGATTTCAATGTTGGGTAAGGTAACATCAAAACACACATCAAAGCAAGCATTTGTGTAGTTTTACATTTTACTTCACTGAGAGTGGAGCCAACCTATTAGGACTAGACTTGTTACATGCAGTTTTATTTAAGGTTCTGGATCAGACAGATGCTGAAATATGCCTGATAGATAGTATCTGGAAAGAAAGATACCTGCAGGCCTTTACTGGACAAGATCTCATTCCCAAAATTTCTCATAATCAAGTGCTGAACAAACGCATATCTACAGTGATGCAGCTCCTGTGCAGGCCTCCTTTAGCAGCCTGGTCAAGGAAAAGCTGCAAAAACTCCTGCAAGAGGATATTATAGAACCTATTCTCCCTATTGGTTTCCAACTTAGTCATAGCCAATATGAAAGGAGGACAAATCTGACTGTGTGTTGACCTACAACTGGTAAACAAAGTAATCATACTGGACTTATTACCACTTGCCTACTACAGAGAATTTAATTTCCCAATACTGTGGGTCAAAATTTTCACTAAACTAGACCTTAAAGGTTTTTTTTTTTACAAATCTCACTGCATTGAAGGCCAGGAACCTAACAGATTTCTTCTGGGACTTTTCCACATGCCTTTGAAATATGCTCAGCTCCGAGTTGTTTTAAAAAAATAACGGTGACACTTTTTGCAGGAATACCTGGTGTAACAATTTACTTGGATGATATCCTTACCCATGCACCCTCTCTAGAGAAACATAATTTAATGCTTTCTTAATTTTTTCACAGACTGATGGAATAAAAGCTCACCCAAAATTAAGAAAAGTTTGTTTTTGTGAAAACTGAGGTTGGTTTGTAGGCCACAGACTTTCATTGCTGAGTTTACAGCGCTTACAATCCAACATTGATGCTATACATGAATTACATGAGCCAAAAGATAAATCAGAGCTTGTGTCATTTCTAGGATTCACAAACTATTATTTAAGGTTTACAGCTGACACTAAATCACAACACCTTTGCGTGCCTTACTCAAATAGGATGCTCGAGGCTGTAAATGCCCTGAAACACCATACAGTATAGCATCTATGCCAACGCTTGCACATTTTTCACCAAATGCACCAATGTTTATCTCTTCTGATGCTTCCACTGTTGCTCTAAGTGCAAGAGTGGCATTACTTTCTGTATAGTAGAAAGTTTACCCAGAGAACTGATCACCAAGCCCTTGCTATCAGCATCAGGGTCTGGCTGTCTTTTCCTTCATATAAATAAATAGACAGGCTGTTTAAGAAAAGCTTTGCCATTCACTATAGGCCAGTAAAGTTAAATTAAGTAGCAGATTATTTGTCTATGTTGTCCTCAATCTAGAAGAGGGATCGAAAGACCAAGAAGAAGAGCAGCCACTTAAGATATCCAAGTAACCAGCCCTCATTTTAACACCACAGGATCTGGTGAACACGTCTCAAAGTGATCTATTGATTCAAGAAATACAGACCTATTTACATGGTGATCAGGACTAGGGGTGGGCCAAACACCCCCCTGTTCAGTTTGCACCAGAACATCTCGAACATGGTAAAAGTTCTAGCGAACATGCGAACCCTATTAAAGTCTATGGGACACGAACATGAAAAATACCTAATACAGATAAAAAAATAAGAAAAAAAATGGCGTAGGGTCCCCCTGTCCATACCAGGCCCTTTAACTTTGGTATGGATTTTAAGGGGAAAGCCATGCAAAAATAAAAAAATAAAAAAACGGCGTAGGGTACCCCCCAAAATTCATACCAGACCCTTATCTTGAGCATGCAGCTTGGCAGGTCCGGAAAGGGGGGGCCCTCCTCCTGAACCATACCAGGCCACATGCCCTCAACATGGGGGGTGGGTGCTTTGAGGCAGGGGGGTTCTGCCTAGGATTCACAAACTATTATTTAAGGTTTACAGCTGACACTAAATCACAACACCATTGCGTGCCTTACTCAAATAGGATGCTCGAGGCTGTAAATGCCCTGAAACACCATACAGTATAGCATCTATGCCAACGCTTGCACATTTTTCACCAAATGCACCAATGTTTATCTCTTCTGATGCTTCCACTGTTGCTCTAAGTGCAAGAGTGGCATTACTTTCTGTATAGTAGAAAGTTTACCCAGAGAACTGATCACCAAGCCCTTGCTATCAGCATCAGGGTCTGGCTGTCTTTTCCTTCATATAAATAAATAGACAGGCTGTTTAAGAAAAGCTTTGACATTCACTATAGGCCAGTAAAGTTAAATTAAGTAGCAGATTATTTGTCTATGTTGTCCTCAATCTAGAAGAGGGATCGAAAGACCAAGAAGAAGAGCAGCCACTTAAGATATCCAAGTAACCAGCCCTCATTTTAACACCACAGGTTCTGGTGAACACGTCTCAAAGTGATCTATTGATTCAAGAAATACAGACCTATTTACATGGTGATCAGGACTAGGGGTGGGCCAAACACCCCCCTGTTCAGTTTGCACCAGAACATCTCGAACAGGGTAAAAGTTCTAGCGAACATGCGAACCCTATTAAAGTCTATGGGACACGAACATGAAAAATACCTAATACAGATAAAAAAATAAGAAAAAAAATGGCGTAGGGTCCCCCTGTCCATACCAGGCCCTTTAACTTTGGTATGGATTTTAAGGGGAAAGCCATGCAAAAATAAAAAAATAAAAAAACGGCGTAGGGTCCCCCCCAAAATTCATACCAGACCCTTATCTTGAGCATGCAGCTTGGCAGGTCCGGAAAGGGGGGGCCCTCCTCCTGAACCATACCAGGCCACATGCCCTCAACATGGGGGGTGGGTGCTTTGAGGCAGGGGGGTTCTGCCCCCCCACCCAAAGCACCCTGTCCCTATGTTGATGGGGATAAGGGCCTCTTCCCGACAACCCAGGGCTGTGGTTTTTGGGGTCTGCGGGTGGGGGGCTTATCGGAATCTGTAAGAGCCCAGATCCTGGCCCCCCTCTATGTGACAAGGGCCTGTTCCCGACAGCCCTGGGCTGTAGTTG
The DNA here is from genome assembly GCF_965119305.1 of Pelophylax lessonae. Lineage (NCBI taxonomy): Eukaryota > Metazoa > Chordata > Amphibia > Anura > Ranidae > Pelophylax > Pelophylax lessonae. The sequence goes on along the minus strand of NC_138769.1, from coordinate 555,407,627 downwards.
TCGGGGTCTTCGTGTGGGGGGCTTATCGGAATCTGTAAGATCCCAAATCCTGGCCCCCCCTCTATGTGAGTGGGTATCGGGTACATCGTACCCCTACCCATTCACCAAATGGTGAACAAGTCCTTTATTCAAAAAAAAATAAAAAATAGTGTCTCCTGATGTAAATCCATCGTCAATCACACTGCCCGCCGGATCCAAAAAAAGAAAAAAAAAAAGCTCCATTCTCGGTGATGCTTCCCACGGGCTGCCTATTCGCGGTTTAACCGCTCTTATTTAGGGAATTGGCGGATAGGTGCATGTTGGGTTGGTGATGTCTCGAGGGGCGGGGCTGTCTGGTGACGTCACCCTATAAAAGAACTGTAAAACCGTGACGGCGGGTGCGGCGGGCGGCGTGATTGACGATGGATTTACATGAGGGGACACTATTTTTTCTTTTTAAATAAAGGAATTGTCAAAAACTGTCTTGTGTGTTTATTTTTTTGTACACTATTTTGGTGAATGGGTTGGGGTATGATGTACCTGATGGGGGGCCGGGATCTGGGGGCCCCCTTGTTAAAGGGGGCTTCCAGATTCCAATAAGCCCCCCACCTGCAGACCCCCACAACCACAGTCCAGGGTTGTCTGGAAAAGGCCCTTGTCCCCATCAACATGGGGACAAGGTGCTTTGGGGGCAAGCGGCCTGGTATGGTTCAGGAGGGGGGATTTGCTTGCCCCCCCCCCCTTTCCTGGCCTGCCAGGCTGCATGCTCAGAAAAGGGTCTGGTATGGATTTTGGGGAGGACCCCACACCGTTTTTTTTTATTTTGGCGTGGAGTTCGCCTTCAAATCTATACTAGACCCAAAGTGCCTGGTATAGATTTTAGGGGGACCCCACGTCATTTTTTTTGTTTATTCTGTCATGGGGTTCCCCTAAAAACCATGCAAATCCCAAAGGGTCCCCCAAGCTGATTATACCCCAATTTTTTTTAAGTTACATTTTCTTTTTACAATTATTTTTTTAAATTCAGGTCTCACCAGGGAAGTCTTAACAACCTATTGACTGTGCACTCGGTGGGCGAACATCCTGCTAAGTGCCGAGAAAGTTCAGGTGTTAGGTGAGTACCTGAATGGGCGATGTTTAGGCCAAACTTATGCCTGGCCCAAACTGTTCACCAATCTGTAGTCGTGCCTGAGCACTGTAACCCCTCACAGTTACTCTTGCTGAGCCCCGGAACGGGCCTTGCTGTTAAAAATTAGAAAAAAAAACTTGAAATTACATGCACCTGTCATACAGATCCAGAAAAATTGGGCCTTGGGTGTTTGTGGTGCCTGGATACTGTAACCCCTCACAGTTACTCTTGCTGGGTGCAGGAACGGGCCCTGCTGTTAAAAATTTGAAAAAAAAGTTGAAATGACATGCACCTGTCATACAGGTGCAGAAAAATTTGGCCTGGGGTGTTGATGGTGCTCTAAACCAAAAACATTGTTGGAAGCTAGCATAATCAAGATTCAGAAATAGGATGGGCAGCATAGGCAGTCTTCAAGGGATACCAAATCCCTAGAAATTTCAATCAGTTACATCGAAATCAGGGGCTTGATAGCTGCTGTTGATCTAGGACTGATTCATTTTGATAAATGTCAGCCGGTCAACGGAGTGTGTGGACAGACGCCCTCTTTTATCCGTCACAAAACCTCCAGCCGCACTGAATGTCTGTTCAGCATGCAGGAAGCAGGACAGACCAGTAGCTTGATTGCATATTGAGCACGTTCTGGCCAGTGGTCCATCCGCAAGACCCAGTAACCCAGTGGATGCTCAGTTGGAAAGGTCTCCAAGTCTGCTCTTGCCCCTAGATAATCCTGCACCATATGATGCAGACACTGCCAATGGCTGCTGGCTGCTGAGGACTAAACAATTGTTTAAAGGCATCGTGTCAGCCAGCAGATGCCTTCTTCACCACTCCTCCTTTGACCGAACGTAAACACGTCGTCCAGGAAATTGTAACCTCCCAGTGTCTGGAAAGGGCTTACACAAATTTTTCTTCAAGGCGTCCACAAGATGTTTCATACTCTGCTCCCTCTGCAAAGACAGAATAAGCTCTGCAACTTTACCCTTGCAACGTTGATCAAGAAGGGAGGCCAACCAGTAATGATCCCTCTCCTTGATACCCAATTCCTTTTGCAGAACCAGGGAACCCATGGAGCGTAAGTTTGAGGAGGCATGAGATTCTAAGTCCTCGGGGTCACTAAGGATGACATTGTTAGGAGCAACCTCTCCCCAGTCTCGTACAACTCCTGGGGTTTCTGGGGAATGAAAACCATCCCTTGAAGACTGCTGTATGTTATCCTCTACATCCATGCTGCCACAATCCTCCTCCTCCTCTTCCTCCTGTGTGTTTTGCAGCCCTGTAGGAATGGTATCTGTATAAAGGGGGCCTTGTGAAGAAAGGAAGTCCTCCTCGTCCTCCCGCTGTTCTGCCTCAAGTGCCCTGTCCATGATTCCACGAAGCGTGTGCTCCAACAGGAAGACTAGAGGGATAGTGTCACTAATGCATGCATCGGCACGGCTCACCATCCTTGTGGCCTCCTCAAATGGTGACAGAACAGTGCATGCATCCTTTATCAGCAGCCACTGGCGGGGCAAAAAGAAGCCAAGCTCCCCTGAGCCTGTCCTTGTGCCATACTCACACAGGTACTCATTGATGGCCCTCTGCTGCGTTGAGTTCCACCTGATGGGCATGTCACAAATGAGGCGGTTGTTGAGCAGGTTGAATTCCCGTTGAATGTCAGCCAGCCGAGCACTGGTATTGTATGACCACCAGAAATGGCCACAGACTTTTCTGGCCTGCCTCAGAAGATCTTGTAAGCCCGGGTATCTGTTCAAGAAATGCTGCACCACCATATTCAGGACACGTGTCAAGCATGGGTTAAGTGTCCCTGTCAGAGGGCGGAGAGAAGGTTGGTGCCATTGTCACATACAACCATTCCTGGCTCAAGCTGCTGTGGCATCAGCCACCTCTGAGCCTGCCCCTGCAGAGTTGACAGAATATCTGCCCCGGTGTGGCTCCTGTCCACAAGACAGACCAACTGAAGCACTGCATGGCGTCTTTTAGCCTGACTGCTTGCGTAGCCCCTTAAATGCTCAGGGAGCACTGCAGGTTCAGAGGGCAATTCAGCAGAGGCCATAGAGGAAGAAGAAGATGAGAGGGTGAAGCAGACAGATGTGGCAGAATCACTACCAGCTTTTTAGAGGCGTGGTGGCGGAACAAGCTCCAGCACTGAACCCTGTCCTGCATCCTTTCCAGCTGCCAACAGATTTACCCAGTGCACCGTGAAGGAAATGTCCCTGACCATGCCTTCTGACCCATGAGTCAGCAGTAATGTGAACCTTCCTGCTGACCGCACTGTCCAGCGGGGTCAAAAGATTGCCTTCCACATGATGGTATAGAGCTGTAATGGCCTTACGTGAAAAGAAATTTTGTTTTGGAACCTACCAATGTGATACAGCACATTCTATAAATTCAGGAAAGGGGGCAGAGTCTACCAGATGAAAAGGCAGCAGTTTTAGTGTTAGCAGTTTGGCCAAGCTAGCATTTAGACGCTGAGCATGTGGACGGCTGGAACAGTATTTTTTTTACAGTTCAGCAACTGGGGTAGCGAAATTTGCCTCGTGGTGAAATCAACAGGTGGTGTACTGCTAGTAGATTGGGTGAAAGTACCTGTGGCACCCATTGCTATACCATCATCCCTCTCAGTGCAGGTTTTTGAGAAGACTTGCGGTATAGTAGGGGTAGAGATCCCAGATGAGGAGCAAGAAGAAGTCTGCATTTTTTTTTATGTCAGTCTTTCAGGTGCTGTTGCCAATGGACTTCATGGCAGGTCATCATATGTCTTGTCAAACATGTAGTGCCCAAGTGGCTGGTGTTCTGGCCACGCTTGATCTGCTTCAGACAGAGATTGCATGCAGCAACGCTGCGATCTGCTGCACATTTGTTGAAAAAGCCCACACCAATGGACTTTTGGAAGTCAGCGGGAAGTTAGCAGCGCCCTGCACCTGTAGAGCTCTGTGGTGTGATGCAATAGGGTGGCTGCTCTTAAGCCAGCCCCCGGAGGACATCCTGCCTCATTGGAGTTGTGCAGCCTCCTCCTCCTCACTTTCCTCCTCTATTCTCTCAGGCACCCAAGTGCAGTCAGTGAACTCATCATCTCCTCCCTCCTCGTCACTGGAGCAAACTTTGAGCCTGGGTGCCAGAGGTTGAGGAGGATGAGGATGGCTCAGTTATCCACTCCACCAACTCTTCTGCATGTTGTGGCTCAATAACATGGCCAGCACTGGAAAAAAGGACATGTGTTCCCTGCCTGCAGAGGATGCACCATGTCTGTGACCACCACTTTTCACTGTGGACACAGAGGCTGCTTGCTCTCTTTTAGTGGCCTGTGAGCATCTGCCTCTCCTTGTTGGCTTTTCGGACATGATGGGGATTTTTGAGGGGTTTTTATAACTTTTTATTACAGAATGTGGAATGGAATTATGATGCAATATGTTTGTGCTTGGTGCCCTATAAACCATTTTATTATTGTTTTTTATTTTTTGGGGAGATTTATATAACTTTTTATTATAGAGTGTGGGAAAGGAGTATGGTGCTTGGGTGCAATACTTTTGTACTTGGTGCACTATAAACCGTTTTATTATAGTTTTTAAGAAAAAAGAAAAAACCTAATAATGTAAAAAAAAAAAGAAAACCCCTGCTGATGCAGAAGGAGTAGCACCTACAACGCAAAAGGGGGGACAGCAATTATGCCCTAAATAAAATTAGTGCTGCTGCGCCACAAAAACAAAAGAAAACCCCTGCTGATGTAGAAGGAATGGCACCTGTGATGCAGAAGGGGGACAGCAATTATGCCCTAAATATAATTAGTGCTGCTGCACCACAAAAAAAAACCCTGCTGATGCAGAAGGAATAGCACCTGTGATACAGAAGGAGGGGCAGCAATTATGCCCTAAATATTATTAGTGCTGCTGTGCCAGGAAAACTAAAACCCTTGCTGACGCAGAAGGAATAGCACCTGCGATGCAGAAGGGGGAAAGCAATTATGCCCTAAATAAAATTAGTGCTGCTGCGCCACAAAAACAAAAGAAAACCCCTGCTGATGTAGAAGGAATGGCACCTGTGACACAGAAGGGGGGACAGCAGTTATGCCCTAAATATTATTAGTGCTGCTAATAATATTTAGGGCATAATGCAGAGCTTGCTACCCCTTTCAGGGGAAAGCATTGTGGTGAGTGCATTTCTTATAGGGGCACTGCATCACCGCACAGAGCACAGCCAAGTAAGAGTTAAAGCACAGCACTACCGTCTCACTTATTCCTTTGGCTTCTTGTACATTTGGGATACTAGCAACACCTGAATAGGATCACCACTTAGACTTTATTTTGGACCTATTTAGCACTACAGCACCTCCATAGAGTTAAGTGGCTGACAGTGTATCACAGCACTTAACATTGGGACATTGTAAAATATTTGATCTGGTATTTTAACTAATTTGTATAATATTTATTCACCTATATTTATTTATTATATCTGGTACCCCTAGGAGGTATTCACTTGCTTACCAGTTTGACACTACAGAACTTTATTTGTACTTTAAGTTTATTAATTTATTAATTTTTATATACCATAGCATTTATTCATATTTGTTATTTACTTATCTATTTATTTTTCACATATTTGTGGCACTGAGCAATAGAGCACTTTACTACTAATTTAAATATATTGTATGCCGTGTATATATATATATATATATATATATATATATATATATATATATATATATATACATAAGTGTGTTGCTTATGGTATTATAAGTCACACTCATAACACCACCGCAGATACATTACCAGTGTCAAACATACTAAAGGACATCAGAAGTAGCGCCCATACCCTTTACTATTTATACCTTAATCCATACTTCTCACTCTGGTGTGAAGCATTCTAGGGAGGCTGAAAACTTCAGGATTCAATCTCTTTAAATATTTCCTCATATTTGCGCGGGATCAACATACTACAGCATTACACTGACTGCACTACGCTGTGTTACACAAGAATCGGCACAGCATTACACTAAACTGACTGCAGTACACTGTGTTACACAAGATGACTCAGCACAGAATTACACTACACTGACTGCACTACACTGTGTTTCACAAGAATCAGCCCTACACTTCACTGCACTGACTGCATTAAACATGAAAGCACAATCCACTAACTACCTGCCTAATCTCCACTCCTAAGACACTACACATGGCTGCCGTGTAAGTAGACTTATATAGTGTGGAGCGTGGACTAAGCTCCTGAGCCATGATTGGCTAAAGGCACCTTGCTTTTGGCCAATCATGGCTCTGACAGGACGTTGTGCTGTGATTGGATGAAGCTTACAGGTCAGGTGCATGCTTTGGCCAATTACAAGCACTTAATGCACTGCGATCGCGCAGTGCATTATGGGGCGCCCATCAGCGGGCGAACTTCCCGCCGAGCGCCCTGGGTGTTTGTGTGTTCGACTTGAACATAAAGCCCATCACTAACCAGGACATCTTCAGCTATACAAGTTGTTACCTTGGAAAGGTGTTTACTTTTGCAAAAGAAACTGGGCAATAATTCCATCTGCACTGTTCTACAAATGGCTCATGAAGGTCATCTAAGTGTGGTACGGACAAAAGAACTTTGCAGAGAAGTGTGGTGGCTTGGTATAGACAACTAAATAAATACTTTAGTTTGCAATTGTGAATCGTGCTTGCCCTTGGCAAGCTACTCTATTATAAATCAGACATTTTCCAAAATTCCTATGGAATACAACCCCATTGGATGTATGTGGTGAAATTACAGTAGCATCAAAAACATCAAAAATACTTTTTGATAGCTTATTTTCTGTACTCAGAATGGCTAGAGGTGGCTACATCAGAAGTCATCATTGCCTTGGAAGGATGTTTCTCAAGGTGGGGACTACCACTGGAAATCATTACCGACAATGATCCACAAATTATTTCAAAATAGTTTGAGACTTTCCTAAATCAAAGGGAATAAAGCACATGTTAACAAAATGATACCATCCACAGGCCAATGGAGGCGTGAGACATTTTAACTACACATTTTAAAATGATCTTTAAATTTGGCATTAAAACTTTGCAACATGTAACTGCAGGTGGGTCCCTTCTGACCTTTGATGAACTAAAAGACCTATAGCACCTGCCTAATTCTCATCAATTTAGATACTTACAATTGAGGCATGCCTTTCAGTCAGAAATTGGTATGGATAGTATTGCTCTCCAATCTAATGATATGGAACACCTGCTCGGGATAACTCTTTACCTAAGGTATTGTCTACTATCTATAAAAGCTTATTTCTGGAAACCACTAAACTTCTACCACCATGCAGATCAGTATGGACAGCTGCTGCTCCAAGGTTGGAAAAGGATCACTGGGATGGCATCTGAGAGGTCCTCTTTACTTGTTTGCTGTCTGCTGAGGACCATTTAATACATTAGAAATTCCTCTATAGGATCTACTTTACCCCAGCCAGATTACCTAGGATATATGCCAGAAAAGAAAATGAGTGCTATTCAGCACCTCACTCCTGCGCTCAGAACCCGGTTCTCAGGCTGCCTCAATCCCGGAACTCGTACTTACACTTGGCATCCAATATGGCTAGGCTTTGCTGCCCCTTACGACCAGGGCGGTCGACCAGACACTGTAGATATAAAACAAAGAAAAGGGCGCACCAGCCTAGCGCATTATCCTCAGCGAGTTTATTTAAAATATCAAGATAAAAATCGGCTACTCACAAACATACGTAGAAAACAAGCATATCAGTTCCATAAAGCCGCCTCATTATAGGAGTCCAATATCTCATAGAAGCAGAGGGCTGACGCGTTTCGAGGCAGGAAGAGGCACAGCCTCGAAACGCGTCAGCCCTCTGCTTCTACGAGATATTGGACTCCTATAATGAGGCGGCTTTATGGAACTGATATGCTTGTTTTCTACGTATGTTTGTGAGTAGCCGATTTTTATCTTGATATTTTAAATAAACTCGCTGAGGATAATGCGCTAGGCTGGTGCGCCCTTTTCTTTGTTTTATATCTACAGATTACCTAGGATACAGTATATGCAAATCTCTTGCTGACGATGCCAGAATGCCCAGATATCCAACAGTACTGGCGTGAGATTTTGACTTGAATTAGTAACACTTTTTAAACATTTTTACAGTATTATGCTAGGAAACGGATTGTTCTGTCCTGAAAAAAAGGTCAGCGCCAACATTAGTGCCCTGGAAATTACTGGTAAATAAATCTGTTCCACTGTATAAGGCCATCTACTCTAACAGGGGTGCATGTCATAATTTGAAAAAGTGTGGGGCATTTGACTCTCTTCTTCCTCTACTGTCTCTGACTGAGCATCAGTATTTAGGTGCTTCCTAGAGTGTATCTGGTGTATCTGGTCTAACTCCCCCGTTTGCCTCTGGGCTCATGTAATGTCTGTTGTTGGGTTCTTAGTCGGGCCCACAAATGCTTACCTCGCCTATTTATCTACAGGTTTGGACTCTCCAATGTGGATTAGCGGACCTAGATCCTTAAGCTCCATTATTTATACATAGATTGAGTGAGGGCGGGTATGTTATGACGTCTTAATTGTCCTGAGTGGGGACTGCACATCACTGGTCACGTGTTTTTCCATTTAATTGTACTGCATATCCCTGTAATGGTGGTTTTTGTTCTTTTTGAGGAAGATTGTTATCTTCATTGTTTTTTTATGTTTTGCTATGTTTCATTTCATGTAATGTGCAAAAATTCAATAAAAAACAATTTTTTAAATGGTACAGGGATTGGACTGCTGAGGACAGGGGTAAAGTCATTTTCTCTGATGAATCCCCTTCCCGATTGGGGCATCCAGAAATAAACCTTGAGAAGAAAAAGTGAGCACTAGTATCAGTCCTGTGTCATGCAAACAGTAAAGAATCCTGAGACCATTCATGTGTCGGGTTGCTTCTCGGTCAAGGAGTAGGCTCACTTACAATTTTGCCTAAGAACACAGCAATGAATAAAGAATGGTATAAAAACATCATCTGAGAGCAACTTATCCCAACGATCCAAGAACATTGGATGAACAATGGCATTGTGATGAACAATGCCTTTTTCCAGCATGATGGAGCACCTTGCCATAAGGCAAAAGTGATAACTAAGTGGCTTGGGGAACAAAACATCAAAATATTGGGTCTATGACCAGGAAACTCCCTAGAGCCTAATCCCATTGAGAACTTGTGGTCAATCCTCAAGAGGTGGCAATTATGGTGGCATTATTATGCAATAATGGGCTGCCATCAGTCAGGATGTGGCCCAGAAGTTTAATGACAGCATGCCAGGGCGAATTGCAGAGGTCTTAAAAAAGAAGGGTCAACACTGTAAATATTGGATCTTAGCATAAACTTAATGTAATTGTCAATGAAAGCCTTTAAAACTTATGAAATGCTTGTAATTATACTTTAGTATAACATAGTAACATCTAAAAAAAGAACTAAAAACACTGAAGCAGCAGACTTTATGAAAATTAATATTTGTGTCAATCTCAAAACTTTTGGCCATGGCTGTACAGCCTTTTGGTGCACAGAGGACCTACCTCCGGTAGAATCACATATTTAATACAGGACATTTAATTATTTTATTGGTTCTAATCCAGCTTAGAAAACTAGCACTGTGTAAATATTCTGATGAGAGTATTGCGTCTAAGAAGTGCAGACGTACAGACGTGCAGACAGACTGCTAGTCACCATCTTTATTATTCACACAAACTTTCTCCTCTGTCCACTCCCACTATCTCTTAAAGCTCCTAAAGATGAAATGCCATAATATTTTCTTAAAATGGCAATACACAGTACTAAATAAATACACAACATCCCCCTCCCCGTTACACTTCAAAACAAAGTCAGTTGGGTCCCTAGGTATAAATTTGGTGCACTCTGAACTCCGCTGAATTCCACTCTCCAGTTCATATGAGTAGGGAGCTGTTGTCTGGGCTTTCAGATACTTGTGGCTGTGTGGTAGGGCTAAACACATTATCCCAAGTAAGCCGATTAGGAGTAGTGTCCTGTCTGACCAAAAGATCCTGAACAGGTACTAACCTGTCAGCACATGCCAATTTGATCTATCCTCTGGTTTATAGGTTACTGGTCCTAACTGGCTGTGGAATCATGCAGGATTAGATAGACTTGGATTAAACTTTGAATTGGTTAGTGGCTTCCTTATCCTCATCCACTGCCCATAAATTAGGTTAGTTGCTTTGGTGCTTCTTTTTGCTTTGACCTGATACCTCTCCGCTCTAGCTCACAGGTTTAGGGGTTCTGCTTCTTTATTTGGTAGCTTCAAACTTATGAGTGGGGTTTTGTAGATAACAACCTATTATCAGTTTTGTAGGCAATTCCCCAGTGTCGCAATGAGGAGCTGACCTGTATTGTTGTAGAACAGTGTTTATAGCTTTGCTGAAGAGTCCCTCATGCAGATGTGTCTTAAGACCATTTTTTTTTTTCAGTCTATTCCTGATGTTTTTTTCTGGAGAGAAGTGGCTTCTTTGCTTCCCTTCTTGACACCAGGCCATCCTTCAAAAGTCTTGGCCTCACTGTGTGTGCAGATGCACTCACACCTGGCTGCTGCTATTCCTGAGTAAGCTCTGCACTGGTGCTGCACCGATCCCGCAGCTGAATCAACTCTAGTAGACGGTCCTGGCACTTGCTTGACTTTCTTGGCTAACTTGAAGCCTTCTTCACAAATGCAGTGGAAATGTTTTTTTATGGGATTAAGTTCATGTTCATGGCAAGGAGGGCCTTTTCAATTAATTGCAAGTCTTTTGATCACTCTTCATAACATTCTGGAGTATATACACATTGCCATCATAAAAACTGAGGCAGTAGACCTTGTAAAAATGAATATTTGTGTCATTCTCAAAACTTTTGCTAATTGATGTATGTGTATAGACTCCAGAAATGAAAATCCAGCCCTAACTGCACTTTTCTTATCTCTATCCTACAAGATGTGGATCTATGGGAAATCGAAAGAAAGAAAGAAAGAACGGAAACTTTTTTTGTATGCTTTATGTGGGCCACTTTGAGCATATTTGTGTATGTCGAGTCTGCTCATGTGCCCCTACAAGATGCCAAGTAGTAGCGTACCAATGGGGGGGCGGTCCACCCTGGGTGCCACGCTTTGGGGGAGTGTTAGGTGCCGCTTATTCACTGGGGGTGTCTAACTTATTAGACAAGACCAGTGTCACATCACAGACAATCTGAGTCCTGTCACACTGCTCAGCCACAATTATCTAAATAAAGTTATTTGGAAAACAAAGAAACTCCTGCCTTCAGCCATGCCACCTCATGGTGATTGGGTGACATATCGCATGAGGCAGATGTTTATACTCAAATATGTCGGAGAGGGCGGGGAGAGCTGGCCGTGTGGAAGAACACAACTGAGAGAAACAGACTGACACGAGCAGCAGTGTGTACTGGGCTGGAGGAAGGAGGAGCACTGAGCTCGACCCTGCACGGTATGTGTGAAAATACTGAGTGAGTTATGGGGGGTTATAGAGGATGTGGGGGGCATTGGAAATAAATGCACCTGTGTTGGTGATATCAGTTTGAAGAGGAATATTTTGGCAATTATTTCACTGGAATGAAGGAAGGGAGCAGGGAGGTGGGCTCTGTGGGGTACATAAAACTAAAGGGATCTAGGGGAGCTCAAGGATTAAGGAGGCTGAAGGACTCTAAGGGAGGGAGGGAGGAAGTTAAGGGGCATTTTGGGTGTTCTGAGCAGAGGGGAGGTCTAGGGTTGAGTTGTCCCTTCAGCCACTGTGATCTCACTCAGTTCAGAGATTCTCAATGCAGCACCCACTGTGAATAAAGACAGTTTCTCTTCACATCTCAGGTCATGTGATGCATCACCTGACAAGGGGAGACAAGAAGACGAGGAGTCTGCACTAACTTCCCAATAGTGCTGCGCAGAGACAGACTTGTGATCTAAGTGGTTACCTGCTTTCTTCTGCCCACAGTAGGCTGTAGTTGGAAGGGGGAGAGAGCTCAATCCTCTCTCTAGGAGCTATGGAGGCACCTGATCCTTCTGGCAGGAATGATGCTACATTCACTGCTGGAGCAGCTAGAGTTCCCAGTGCCACCCAACCACATATCCACACTGCGTCGGGGGTACATGCCCTTCCTGCCTCCCCCTTTGTCCTAGCCCTTTTAAAAAAATATATACAATATATATATATATATATATATATATATATATATATATATATACTGTATATATATATATATATATATATATACTATATATATATATTGTGACAGGAAGTCAGGTAAATCTGGGAATGTAGTCACAGAGAGGAGACACATTCCCACCTGGTTTGGAAAGTTCACCAATTACTATAGGGTGTCGGCTGCCAAAGGCAGCAGGAAGGTGTAAAGAAGTTGAAAGGCCTTCAGCTGTTCGAAATGAGGAAATGAAGGCCTCTATAATTTGTCCAGAGGAAGTCTATGGATTGCTGCCTCCTGTCGCCGTGTGGGCTGGGAGAGGAGGACAGACAGATGTGTGCCTCCCGACGCTGAGGAAGCCTGGGAGAAGGACTGCTGCCTCCTGTCGCCGTGTGGGCTGGGAGAGGAGGACAGACAGACGTGTGCCCCCTGAAAGCTGTGTGAGCATGGGGAAGACCTCCTAAAGCGATGTGAAGCTGAGGAGGGTAACAAGTGTGAAGACTACTTGAAGTGAGGTCTTGGATCGTTTCTAGGTGAAAAGAAACCAATGGACATTTCCTGTGTGAAGGGGAAATTAACCAGTTGTGAAGACTTCTCAAAGGTGAGAAAACAAACTATTTCTATGTGGAAGAAATAAAGGAATGTTTACCATGTGAAGAGACAAGCAAGGGGACATTCTCAGTGTGAAGAGTAAAGGGACCTGTTAAATGAACATGTGCTGTGTGAAGAGATAAAACATGGACTGTTGAGTATCCGCTGTAGGATAAGAAAGTCTGCCCAACAGTAGGTTGGGGACAGACTCTTAGGTAGGTTCCAGTGTGAGAAGGTAGCCGCCCACAGAGGCAAGGATTTATTTTGTCTTTTATTTTATTTTGCTGGTTTTGACGCTCGCAGTCTGAAAGAGAAAATTGCATTAATAAACCAAACTGTTGTTTGCAAGCACTTCTCGGCTATCTTCTTGTGAAAACGCACCCCCCAAGGGGTCATCCACGCCCGCCACCGAGCTAATCCCTCACATATGGTCGAGGTATGCATTGGGCAGAAGCAGAGATTCCTGCAAAGAAGTGCATATGTTTGATGAACTTTGTCTGGTGCATGAGATTGCACAATCTATGTGTGCAGGAGAGAAGATCCTGAAAGAGAAAAAACGTGTTTTAAAGAGACAGTGGTCTCAAAATTTTTGATGAACTGTGTCTGGTGCAAGGGACTGCACAAACTGTGTGTACAGGAAAGGAAATCCTGCAAGAGAGAGAAAAACTACTAAGTTTTAAAGAGACAGTGGTCTTAAAAGTTTTTCTGGGCTTTGAAACATTTTTTTGTGGAGTGACTAAAGATGGGGCGATCAAAACGCCTGAAAGATGCAAGGATCGCTGAAATGAGAGACCAGATTCTATGGATGGAGGGGATGCTACCGTCTGAACCAGCCCCATCCATGCCTGAACGGAATCGGCTAAAGAGAAAGGTTGTTGTCCCTAGCAACACTGGGGCAAATGCAGATTTTCAGCGGAGCTTTGCAGCTCAACAACAGGCTCACCCAGAGAGTATGGCAGGCTGGAAACAGAGACGCCAGCAGCAAATGGAGGAAACCGAATATGTGTGCAGGGCTGAGCTGGATGTCTTGAAAAGACAACTGGAAGAAAAGGAAGTCCTGCATGTTGCAGAGATTGAGGTTCGGGGAGACAAATTTACAAAATCTACAACAATCCTCTAGGCAGAAGGAACAAGCCCTGGAGTGTCTTAGGATGGAGTATAGAAACTTGCAGGAAAAGAATGAACTACTCAAGTCTCATGTGTCACAGTGGGAAGAAATCACTGCTCTTCTTTTGGTCGAGTTGCAAAAACGTCAAGACACTATAAAGGAGAAAGATACCATCCTCATGGAAAAGGATATTGAAATTCAGACTTTGCAGAAGCAAAGTATGTGTGAAATGTTGGAGTTGCGTAATCGGCTGGAAAAAAGTCTTCAGTGTTTGGAAGCTACAAAAATAGACCTGCAGGAGTCGCAGGAACAGAATGTCGCTCTGAAAACTACATTGTCTCTCAGCAACAAGGAGAAAAGTGAGAGAGAGGCAAAATTACTGAGGACTGTGTATGAGCTCACCACTTTGAGCAATGTGGTAGATGAATTACGTGCAGACTGTGAAAGTTGGAAAGGTGAAGCCCAACGTTTCCAGCAGCAGTTAAAGGAGAAAGAAGCCTGTGTGGCAAAATTACATTCTCATTCCCAGAAGCTAGCCAATGAGGTGAAGGCTCTTATGCAGGGAAAAGGAGATGCTGAACACAAGAGAAAAAAAGTAGAGGCACAGCTGCAGGAATCGCAAGTCAAGGTGTCAGAAGGTGACCAATTGTGTGCTAAGCTGTCAGAGAAGGCAAACCGACTGCAGGTTGAGTTGAACAATGTCACAAATCAGCTTTCTCAAGCAGACAGCAAATCTAGAGAAATTGCGGAAGATTTTTCAATTATCTTTGCAGCACTCCAGAAATCAGGCCCGTACGGTAGAGTGTCCATACGGAAGCCACTTCTCAGAAAAAAAAAGCACATGACAGCCCACCTTGAGTTTGCCAAAAGGCACCTAAAGGACTCTCAGACCATGAGAAACATAATTTTCTGGTCTGATAAAACAAATATTGAACTCTTTGGTATGAATGGCAAGCGTTATGTCTGGAGGAAACCAGGCACCGCTCATCACCTGCCCAATTTCATCCCTACAGTGAAGCATGGTGGTGGCAGCATCATGCTGTGGGGATGTTTTTCAGCAGGAGGAACTAGGAAACTAATCAGGATCGAGAGAAAGAAGAGTGCAGCAATGTACAGAGACATCCTTGATGAAAACCTGCTCCAGAGCGCTCTGGACCTCAAACTGATGGGAAGATTCATCTTCCAACAGGACAAGGACCCTAAGTACACAGGCAAGATAACAAAGGAATGGCTACGAAACAACTCTATGAATGTCCTTGAGTGGCCCAACCAGAGCCCAGACTTGAATCCGATTGAACATCTTTGGGGAGATCTGAAAATGGCTGTGCACCAACCCACCCCATGCAACCTGATGAAGCTTGAGAGGTCTTACAGAAGAATGGGAGAAACATCCCAAAAATAGGTGTGCCGAGCTTGTAGCATCATACTCAAAAAGACTTAAAGCGGAGTTCCGGCCTCAAAAAACACTTTGGGCCAATCGCTTGCTGACAATCACCTGAAAAAGAAATGGATAGTCCCGTTTTTTTATTGTTTACTTACCTTGTTATTGAAGAAAATATACTTACCTTTCTTCCACCCCCTTCCTCTGCGGCCGCGGCCCGCGCCGTCTCTTCCTGCTTGCATTGACTCCTGGGAACTGAATGTCATTGCTCCCAGGAATCATTGCGTCTGCACCGGCCCCGCTCGTCAGTTCCGGTGCAGGCGCCTCATTCCCTGCTAAACAGCTTCTGGGCATGCCCAGAAGCTGTGCAGGGATGACGCGCCTGCACCAGAACTGACGAGCAGGGCCGGTGCAGGGAATTCTGGGACCGAAGTGGACACCGAAGAGGACACAGAAGAGGACGCTCTGGCCTCAGCTGCCCACACCTGAGATGGCAGTGCTGGACAAGACATTTTCAAGGTAAGTATTTCTTCTAAAAGGTAAGTGCAACCTGGGACAGTTCAGAGGCTATCCATTATGAAATTCACTAGCCCTGACTGTCCCGGGGGTATTCTTATCTAAAAAACATTTCCGAGGCCGGAACTCAGCTTTAAGGCTGTAATTGGTGCCAAAGGTGCTTCAACAAAGTATTGAGCAAAGGCTGTGAATACCTATGTACATGTGATTATTGTTTTGTTTTTGTTTTTCTAATAACATTGCAAAGATTTCAAACAAACTTCTTTAATGTTGTCATAATGGAGTATTGTTTGTAGAATTTTGAAGAAAATATTGAGTTTAATAAATTTTGGAATAAGGCTGTAACATAACAAAGTGGAAAGTGGAAAAAGTGAAGTGCTGTGAATACTTTACAGATGCACTATATATATATATATATATATATATATATATATATATATATATATATATATTTATTTATTTATTTATTTATTTATTTTATGTATACTGTGTTTACATACACACACTTGGATTTCACCAACAGTGATAGGATCTGCATATTGGATGGCTTTACTGGCTTATAACGATTTCTTACAGGAGCGAAAAGGGAACGTGACAGAAATAGTTGTATGTGCAAATGACTTGTGTGGCCTCACGTAAACTGTGTATGGGTAAGGTAACTTTCCAGTGTGCCACACTTATAGGCCTGCAAAGCATAGTAGAGATGGTTTAGACAAGTGATGATTTGCAGTCAGTACATGCCGTTCAAATGTAACTCTGCAGGGTGTATTAGTGCCTGAGGTGGTGTGTGTTCATGCAGTGACCTGCCTGACACATTATTAAAAGTGTGTGTTATGAAGGTTGGGGGTATTGCATGTTTTATTTTTCTCGTAACTAATGTTGTTAATCAACATTCTCATCTCCAGATGTCTGGGCTCTGAATCTTCATGACAGATGTGCTGTGAGCTCAGTGACCAGACTATTTTAGGTTCCTGCAGACAGAGTGTGGTTAAGCCGCAGGCAGAGGGCATTATAATAAGGAGGATTAGACTGGACAGGCTAGACCTGTACTTTATAATTTGGGGACATATGTTAACCTTATTTTACCTTATACATTCACTTTTCTTATTAACACACAGTATTAGCTAAGAGATGCCTGAAATCATTGACATCACCACTGAAATTAAAATTTTTATTTTACATCTAAAAATGTCTACTCTAGCAGAAACCTAAGCGTGCCCTTCAGTTGGTTTTAGACGTGATCTTAAAGGGCAGCCCTTCTTAACCATTTTACCTCAGAAAAACCCTTGAAATAATTTTCAGGTCTAGGGGAACATGTGCTTGATACAATTCATCAGGGATCAGTTTAAAAATTACTCTTACAGTGGTGGTCAGTGGGAAGAATGCTCCCGTACAATGGTCAGATTGTAACTCTTACAGACAGCTAACAAGACCATTGGTGTTAAGCTGAGGGCTCTGCAAAGTGGTGTTGGCCTAAGTCTATTCAGGCACCATCTAAAAGGAAGTCAATAAGCCACAGCTTAAGGAACCCCTAGCAACCTCTGGAGGAACCCTAGGGTTCCACAAAACCTTGGTTGAGAATAGCTGCTCTAGGGGTAAGAATCAGAAAAGCTACCTTGAAACCCTCACTACAGATGTCTACAGTGCCCTAACTATAATGAAATAGATATATACTGTATATATATATATTTTTTTAATGCAGCTAGCTGCTCAATACCTAGAGGGAGAAAGATTATGTAGTCAAAGTAGAGGAATTGCTCTGGCCTCTGCTGTGTGCAGCCTAACCACTGCATCCATACCAAAAAACACAGAAAAAAAATGTAAAGTAAAAAAAAAAAAAAGGAAAAACGTATGAAAATAAAGGATATTTCCACTAGATTATATAGGAGGGATTGCAGTGCAAAGAACTTGGACAAAGTGGAGCTCGGACCTCTTGGCATTGGTAGTAGTATAGCTTTTTTTTTTTTTTGTGATACCCGTTGCCATTTGGAGCTGCAGTATCCAGCTAATGTACAAAATTCGTGGCTATTGTCTCTCAAATATTGCAGGTATTTACTTTAGTTAAACAAGCAAAAAATTTTGGGGGAGCATACCCATGTATTTCTAAAGCTGGTGCAGCTATGAACCAAAAGACATGTATATTAAAAAAGAATAGCGCACACATGCAAAAGAAATTACTACCAAATTTGAAGACAATCCATAAATAAAAATGGGAATTTGGTCCCACCATATGGCCATATCGTGCTCAAGCCCACCACTACGTCAAAGTACCCCATTATCAGTGGGTCCTACACTATCCATGAAAAAGAGATGAATCCAGCCTCTCTAACCCTTGGAGATAATACTCCTTGCTGGGAAAGATGTGCAAATGCACTACAGGGGACTCCTCCTATATCCACTTGATAGTGGACACCGATAGAGTACAGGTGTGTGTGGGGGGTGGGATGGGTTGCTCAACCTCGGTATTGCCATTTGGAGCTGCAGTATCCAGCTAATGTACAAAATTCGTGGCTATTGTCTCTCAAATATTGCAGGTATTTACTTTAGTTAAACAAGCAAAAAATTATCTCCAAGGGTTAGAAAGGCTGGATTCATCTCTTTTTCATGGATAGTGTAGGACCCACTGATAATGGGGTACTTTGACGTAGTGGTGGGCTTGAGCACTATATGGCCATATGGTGGGACCAAATCCCCATTTTTATTTATGGATTGTCTTCAAATTTGGTAGTAATTTCTTTTGCATGTGTGCGCTATTCTTTTTTAATATACATGTCTTTTGGTTCATAGCTGCACCAGCTTTAGAAATACATGGGTATGCTCCCCCAAAATTTTTTGCTTGTTTATTATGTATTCGGTCTGACCAGACTACCGAGGTTGAGCAACCCATCCCACCCCCCACACACACCTGTACTCTATCGGTGTCCACTATCAAGTGGATATAGGAGGAGTCCCCTGTAGTGCATTTTCACATCTTTCCCAGCAAGGAGTATTATCTCCAAGGGTTAGAAAGGCTGGATTCATCTCTTTTTCATGGATAGTGTAGGACCCACTGATAATGGGGTACTTTGACGTAGTGGTGGGCTTGAGCACTATATGGCCATATGGTGGGACCAAATCCCCATTTTTATTTATGGATTGTCTTCAAATTTGGTAGTAATTTCTTTTGCATGTGTGCGCTATTCTTTTTTAATATACATGTCTTTTGGTTCATAGCTGCACCAGCTTTAGAAATACATGGGTATGCTCCCCCAAAATTTTTTGCTTGTTTATTATGTATTCGGTCTGACCAGACTACCGAGGTTGAGCAACCCATCCCACCCCCCACACACACCTGTACTCTATCGGTGTCCACTATCAAGTGGATATAGGAGGAGTCCCCTGTAGTGCATTTGCACATCTTTCCCAGCAAGGAGTATTATCTCCAAGGGTTAGAAAGGCTGGATTCATCTCTTTTTCATGGATAGTGTAGGACTCACTGATAATGGGGTACTTTGACGTAGTGGTGGGCTTGAGCACTATATGGCCATATGGTGGGACCAAATCCCCATTTTTATTTATGGATTGTCTTCAAATTTGGTAGTAATTTCTTTTGCATGTGTGCGCTATTCTTTTTTAATATACATGTCTTTTGGTTCATAGCTGCACCAGCTTTAGAAATACATGGGTATGCTCCCCCAAAATTTTTTGCTTGTTTATTATGTATTCGGTCTGACCAGACTACCGAGGTTGAGCAACCCATCCCACCCCCCCCCACACACCTGTACTCTATCGGTGTCCACTATCAAGTGGATATAGGAGGAGTCCCCTGTAGTGCATTTGCACATCTTTCCCAGCAAGGAGTATTATCTCCAAGGGTTAGAAAGGCTGGATTCATCTCTTTTTCATGGATAGTGTAGGACCCACTGATAATGGGGTACTTTGACGTAGTGGTGGGCTTGAGCACTATATGGCCATATGGTGGGACCAAATCCCCATTTTTATTTATGGATTGTCTTCAAATTTGGTAGTAATTTCTTTTGCATGTGTGCGCTATTCTTTTTTAATATACATGTCTTTTGGTTCATAGCTTCACCAGCTTTAGAAATACATGGGTATGCTCCCCCAAAATTTTTTGCTTGTTTATTATGTATTCGGTCTGACCAGACTACCGAGGTTGAGCAACCCATCCCACCCCCCACACACACCTGTACTCTATCGGTGTCCACTATCAAGTGGATATAGGAGGAGTCCCCTGTAGTGCATTTGCACATCTTTCCCGGCAAGGAGTATTATCTCCAAGGGTTAGAAAGGCTGGATTCATCTCTTTTTCATGGATAGTGTAGGACTCACTGATAATGGGGTACTTTGACGTAGTGGTGGGCTTGAGCACTATATGGCCATATGGTGGGACCAAATCCCCATTTTTATTTATGGATTGTCTTCAAATTTGGTAGTAATTTCTTTTGCATGTGTGCGCTATTCTTTTTTAATATACATGTCTTTTGGTTCATAGCTGCACCAGCTTTAGAAATACATGGGTATGCTCCCCCAAAATTTTTTGCTTGTTTAATATGTATTCGGTCTGACCAGACTACCGAGGTTGAGCAACCCATCCCACCCCCCACACACACCTGTACTCTATCGGTGTCCACTATCAAGTGGATATAGGAGGAGTCCCCTGTAGTGCATTTGCACATCTTTCCCAGCAAGGAGTATTATCTCCAAGGGTTAGAAAGGCTGGATTCATCTCTTTTTCATGGATAGTGTAGGACTCACTGATAATGGGGTACTTTGACGTAATGGTGGGCTGGAGCACTATATGGCCATATGGTGGGACCAAATCCCCATTTTTATTTATGGATTGTCTTCAAATTTGGTAGTAATTTCTTTTGCATGTGTGCGCTATTCTTTTTTAATATACATGTCTTTTGGTTCATAGCTGCACCAGCTTTAGAAATACATGGGTATGCTCCCCCAAAATTTTTTGCTTGTTTATTATGTATTCGGTCTGACCAGACTACCGAGGTTGAGCAACCCATCCCACCCCCCCCCACACACCTGTACTCTATCGGTGTCCACTATCAAGTGGATATAGGAGGAGTCCCCTGTAGTGCATTTGCACATCTTTCCCAGCAAGGAGTATTATCTCCAAGGGTTAGAAAGGCTGGATTCATCTCTTTTTCATGGATAGTGTAGGACCCACTGATAATGGGGTACTTTGACGTAGTGGTGGGCTTGAGCACTATATGGCCATATGGTGGGACCAAATCCCCATTTTTATTTATGGATTGTCTTCAAATTTGGTAGTAATTTCTTTTGCATGTGTGCGCTATTCTTTTTTAATATACATGTCTTTTGGTTCATAGCTTCACCAGCTTTAGAAATACATGGGTATGCTCCCCCAAAATTTTTTGCTTGTTTATTATGTATTCGGTCTGACCAGACTACCGAGGTTGAGCAACCCATCCCACCCCCCACACACACCTGTACTCTATCGGTGTCCACTATCAAGTGGATATAGGAGGAGTCCCCTGTAGTGCATTTGCACATCTTTCCCGGCAAGGAGTATTATCTCCAAGGGTTAGAAAGGCTGGATTCATCTCTTTTTCATGGATAGTGTAGGACTCACTGATAATGGGGTACTTTGACGTAGTGGTGGGCTTGAGCACTATATGGCCATATGGTGGGACCAAATCCCCATTTTTATTTATGGATTGTCTTCAAATTTGGTAGTAATTTCTTTTGCATGTGTGCGCTATTCTTTTTTAATATACATGTCTTTTGGTTCATAGCTGCACCAGCTTTAGAAATACATGGGTATGCTCCCCCAAAATTTTTTGCTTGTTTAATATGTATTCGGTCTGACCAGACTACCGAGGTTGAGCAACCCATCCCACCCCCCACACACACCTGTACTCTATCGGTGTCCACTATCATGTGGATATAGGAGGAGTCCCCTGTAGTGCATTTGCACATCTTTCCCAGCAAGGAGTATTATCTCCAAGGGTTAGAAAGGCTGGATTCATCTCTTTTTCATGCATAGTGTAGGACCCACTGATAATGGGGTACTTTGACGTAGTGGTGGGCTTGAGCCCTATATGGCCATATCGTGGGTCCAAATCCCCATTTTTATTTATGGATTGTCTTCAAATTTGGTAGTAATTTCTTTTGCATGTGTGCGCTATTCTTTTTTAATATACATGTCTTTTGGTTTATAGCTGCACCAGCTTTAGAAATACATGGGTATGCTCCCCCAAAATGTTTTGCTTGTTTATTATGTATTCGGTCTGACCAGACTACCGAGGTTGAGCAACCCATCCCACCCCCCCCCCCACACACACCTGTACTCTGGTGGTGTCCACTATCAAGTGGATATAGGAGGAGTCCCCTGTAGTGCATTTGCACATCTTTCCCAGCAAGGAGTATTATCTCCAAGGGTTAGAAAGGCTGGATTCATCTCTTTTTCATGGATAGTGTAGGACCCACTGATAATGGGGTACTTTGACGTAGTGGTGGGCTTGAGCACTATATGGCCATATGGTGGGACCAAATCTCCATTTTTATTTATGGATTGTCTTCAAATTTGGTAGTAATTTCTTTTGCATGTGTGCGCTATTCTTTTTTAATATACATGTCTTTTGGTTCATAGCTGCACCAGCTTTAGAAATACATGGGTATGCTCCCCCAAAATTTTTTGCTTGTTTATTATGTATTCGGTCTGACCAGACTACCGAGGTTGAGCAACCCATCCCACCCCCCACACACACCTGTACTCTATCGGTGTCCACTATCAAGTGGATATAGGAGGAGTCCCCTGTAGTGCATTTGCACATCTTTCCCAGCAAGGAGTATTATCTCCAAGGGTTAGAAAGGCTGGATTCATCTCTTTTTCATGGATAGTGTAGGACCCACTGATAATGGGGTACTTTGACGTAGTGGTGGGCTTGAGCACTATATGGCCATATGGTGGGACCAAATCCCCATTTTTATTTATGGATTGTCTTCAAATTTGGTAGTAATTTCTTTTGCACGTGTGCGCTATTCTTTTTTAATATACATGTCTTTTGGTTCATAGCTGCACCAGCTTTAGAAATACATGGGTATGCTCCCCCAAAATTTTTTGCTTGTTTAATATGTATTCGGTCTGACCAGACAACCGGGGTTGAGCAACCCATCCCACCCCCCACACACACCTGTATTCTATCGGTGTCCACTATCAAGTGGATATAGGAGGAGTCCCCTGTAGTGCATTTGCACATCTTTCCCGGCAAGGAGTATTATCTCCAAGGGTTAGAAAGGCTGGATTCATCTCTTTTTCATGGATAGTGTAGGACCCACTGATAATGGGGTACTTTGACGTAGTGGTGGGCTTGAGCACTATATGGCCATATGGTGGGACCAAATCCCCATTTTTATTTATGGATTGTCTTCAAATTTGGTAGTAATTTCTTTTGCATGTGTGCGCTATTCTTTTTTTATTTACTTTAGTTATTCCTGCTGTTATAAATAGCAGGGTCCATCAAAACTCTGGGTGCAAGTACTAACTAATTTCCGGGTCACTGACTGTGATGCTACCTCCCTTGATCCCATATACTATATTATTGATCAGTGGGATAAATCTTTGCAATGATGGTTGAGTATTAATTTGTATGGAGCATGAGGGGATGTAATCAGAGGAAATGCTAATTGGAACCTGCACTCTTAGTTTTTGGGGTTAGGGGATGCTATATGAGGATCAGTTGCCTGAAGGGATTCTAAAATTTAAGAAATTAACGCAATAGGTACACTTTAAATGACATATGTTTAGATACAGTTCTTAGAAGTCAGATGGCATTTTTCGTTCTCAACATTAAGGACCCCATACATCATCTGGGCAACTGGGTACATTTTGATGAGTAAATAGGGCCAAACGACTTAGCTGGGAAAAATAGGAGGATGATTTACTATTAGTGGCTCTACAGTACCTTGCCCCCCCCCCCCTTCCCCAACACACACACTGTACATGCAACATGTTTATTGTCAGTGCAGGTAATGCATAGCAGATAAAGCCCTTTCACCACATGTAGTAGAAAAATTAATAAAATCTACTCTTGTAGGTTAAAGATATGGGAGCTGTAAAAACTAGTATTTATTGAGAAAACAGTCAGTACTGATGTTTTAGTTTGATCTTGCTAGCAAATATTCTCAACTAGTAATCAATTCTTACAATGTATTAACCAAAAAGAAAACCTACATTGTTAATGTTATTCTTGAAATATGAAAATGGGTTAACGTCATAAATTGAAATTCCTGTAACATTGCATAAGTTGCTTTTTCTTCTGCTCCATCCATTGCCAAAATAATTTCCAAAAGAAAATGTGGCTTTCATAAGAATTACTTATAAGCTGATATCCCAGATATCAGCTTATACAGTAAGTGTGTTCCAGCATGCAATAGATGATACCTTCCTGCCTCCATTTTCAGTCTTAATTCTGAGGAAGCTACATAGCATAGTCAGGTTCCTGTTATTCTACGTTTGGGCTGACAGTCAGTGACCGGGGCATTTCCTGAATGTCTGTCCTATGTGCCAGCAATGACCTAATACCAGCTATTTTCACTAAAGGCGATCACTGGGCCCATATGGAAGATTTGTCTGGTATCCGTGACGAGAATGTAGATGAACTTAACAGGAGTAAAAATTATATGTAAAGTGTAAATGATCCGAAAATATTATTTTAGCTATGAGTGGTAAGAAGCAAGATTGATTCTCCTCTGGGTCTATACTGCTGTCTGTAACCCCAACAGGGAGCTCTCCCTCCAACCCTATACACCAGGTGTCTGCTGTGAGATGGACAGCCTGCTTCCCCTTTGTAAAGTGCCCTCTCCATATATTTCTCTGGTGCATGGATGGAGACACCAGCATTATTCTATCAACATAAGAATATAAGGGAACATTGTGGACATGTATGCTTATGTCTATGGAGGAGGGAGGGGAGGCGTGCTGCGGGCAATGCTCTGTCTCTATAAAAACAGTGACAGGCTGCAAAAATCCATCTATGCTATCAAAGCCAGCCATAGATAATGCAATTTTCTTTCCTACAACCACGGGTTGCTGGAAAGAAAATCACTTTATTGGCCCATCAAAACAGTCAGTGTTGTATTCTCTTGGTGGGGTGGGGTGGGGCAGGGATCCATTTCTGCCAGGAGAATGCAGTGACTATAGCTGCTGGCAATAACGGCATGTAAAATCTGACATGCTGGTTGTACCCAAGTCAAAAGAAGAATTGACTTGGGCACAATCAGTTTGCTTATAGATGGTTCAAATCTCGGCCGGTCCCTGCTGAACTGGGCGAGATTAAAACCATCTATAGTGGCCTTAAAGCCAGCCATAGATAATGGGGGAAAGAAAATAGCTTGATTCCCCCATCAGCACTGACTGTGAATCCCTCCCGTGGAGCTATTGTGTTCTTCCAGTGGGGTGAAGGAAGAATTGCTGTCTAATATCAATGATATATGGTCTAATACTGTTAAATGCATGTCTGCTCTCTCCCAACAATCTCATGAGCCATAACAACTAGAAGGCGCTATCAAGCAACTGAATGTTTCTTATGAGAGTTATCGAAAATTGTGTTAAATATACTGATCTCTTAAAGCAGTAAGACACCCAAGGGTCATTGGAAGAATTAAAGGGATTTAAGGAGCTCAATCTTGAAAGAGACAATTTAGTAGTGCAAACAGAGACAAAGGCAGAAGTAAGACTAACACAACTCCATGAATCCAGATCTTATCGCTCTATATCTACCAGATGCTCCACAAGATCTTCCAAATCCCTACAATCAAGATCTTCTACACTCAATCAGCAACTCATAAAAGCCCGTGCTGATGCTGAAGCTTCTAAAATTCAGGCAGCTTTCACCCAAAAGAAAGCAGAAAGGGAAGCTAAAGCTGCACGCATGCCAGAGAGCAGAAATTGAAGTTTTGAAAAAACAATGTGAGCATGCCACAGCCATGGCAAGGTTAAGGGTCTTAGAACAAGCCACTAGTGAAAGCAAAAGAGACAACAGTTGCAGGCACTCAGTTGTATCCTATGCCTCAAATTCTTCACATACCTCTCCAGGACACCAAACCCCTGTCACAGCAGCCGAAGCACTCAATCAAAATCTTTTCTCTGAACCTACTGTACCTCAAGACAATTTGCCTTTATATCTTCCCGTACATCAGACTGCCGCATCTCAGCAAGCAGCAGACACTGGTATGCATATAATAGACTGTCCACCTTACTTTGGCACTAACCAAGTACCTCCTAGGAAGTGCACTATTCAACAGATACAAACCAACATGTCCATGAACTTTAAGCCAGTTCCAGCATTGAACGCCTCAGCAAAAACATATGTTCCAAAGTCACTCAACGTCAATGCACCAGCCATCACAACTAACTCTGTTCCACCTACAGTCATGCACCCAAAGTCTGTCACAGTTTGCTAAATACATGCTCTGCAGAGAGCTCACTAAGACAGGCCTCACCAAGTTTGATGACAAGCCTGAAAATTACAGAGGCTGGAAATCCACCTTTAAGGCCACAATGAGTGACCTAGACATCAATGCCACAGAGGAATTAAATCTGCTTATCAGATGACTAGGTCCCCAGTCTACTAAACGCATCAAGAGGCTCAAAGTAGTTCATATTATTTTCATAACCCTGCTGCAGGCCTTATTGCTGCTTGGGACAGACCTCAACGTACCTTTGACAGCCCAGAATCCATTGAAGATGCCTTATTCAAAAGGTTGCAAAGCTTCCCAAAGATTTTTTTTAGAGACAATCTAAAGTTTCAAGAACTCAGCGATGCTCTATTAGAGCTTAAACTTGCTAAGGCTGACATCAACTTACCTGGTCTCAGTTACCTTGACACCCCTTGTGGCATCACCCCTATTGTTCTCAAGCTACCATATGGCATTCAAGAAAAATGGGCAGCGCTTGGATCAAAGTATAAGGAAAAACATCAAATTGCTTTTCCGCCTTTTTCCTACTTCTGCGAGTTCATCAAAAGAATTGCAGACACTAAGAATGCCCCAGTGTCTCCTATGATGACTGTAACCCTCTCAGTTCACCCGCTCCAAGACATACGAGCACACGTATGACACACAGAGACCATAGAGGTTCAGTGTCAGTGAAAAGGACTAATGTTCAACCTGTGCCTGCTACAGTTCTGGAAAAGACTAATCAAAACAACAAAAACTGAGAACCCAAATGTAATGTTCTGGTACCTCTGGTACCCTTATTTCCACATTTCTCTCTTAATATTGCGTCCCATCTTGCTATCCAAATGGGACGCATACACCTTTAAGGGCAATGACATCATCGCCGAGTGCCGCTATGAGCGGCTATTTCAAGCGCCGGCTTTCTCTCACTCATTGCTCGTTCAAACCGCATGTTCACCGCACCTTCTCTTGTGAAGCTGGAGCTGCTGGCTATTCCCTTTGCCTGAACTGAACTGGCACCTCGCTGCCGATCCGTATCTCGCTATTGGATCACCTCTCACTACTGAACTTTGTTACTACTACCTATCTAGTGATAAGTACCCCACAGGGGATTCCTTACTAACCTGCACTTCTACTGTCATCTATTGCATATACCAGGACTATCTCTATCTAAGCTATTTCCTATCATCTGCATAGACTGTTAGCTCTTGGGACTACCATCAACTATCCTTGCACTAGGTTACTCTGTCTTGTATACTCCATCTGCTGTCCCCTACCATCTGCACTATACTTGACATTAGAACCTATCTGCTTACTACCATCACCTAAACACTCTCCTAATACTACTCCTAGGTGCTCACCATACGATAGCCTGTCTCTCACCTATATACTCTCACACATTCTATCCCTCCATTAACATCAGATTGAGTGTATGTATATTGCATAAACAGGCTGTGCACAGTGATGAAGTCCTGAGAGTTGGATATGTTTGTTCAACAGAATCTCTACACGACTACTGAGTGTGACAATTCTGCAGCTGCAAATCCATCCACTAACAAAAACGCATGAGCGTTACACCAAATCGCCAATGTCTGATACATAATAAACCACATTCACTTAGGAAATATATCGGCTTCAGAAAGAAAAACCCTACAAGAATGTAAAGAACTTTTGAAGAAATTTGGGGTTTGCTACAAATGCTGTGCCTCCACAGAACACTTTGCAAAGGATTTTAAAGCTATCATCAAATGTATAGAGTGTGACAGTGATGAAAAGAAGGCAAAGAAAGGCGGGGAGCGCAAAGGTCAAACAGCACCTTCCATTTCAGTGTTCTCTACATGTACAGAAGTCTGTGGAGAAGGACTCTGTGACAAATCCTGTACAAACATATGCTTGGTTTGTGTATACCCCAAAGGTCAACATGAAAAGGCCATAAGATTTTATACTATTCTGGATGATTAGAGTAACAGAGCTCTTGCAAGAACACACTATTTGAAATGATGAACACGGCAGGAGATGTTCTACCTTATACTCTAAGCACTTGTGCCGGCACTACAGAAGTCTCAGGTAGGAGAGCCAGTGGTCCTGTAGTTGCTCCTCTGAATGACAATGTGGAAATATTCTTGCCCACTATCACTGAGTGCAACCAGATTCCAAGCAACAAAGAGGAGATCCCTACTCACGAAGCTGCCTTTCACCATCCTCACCTGAAGGACATAGCCGATCAAATACCAGCCCTAGATGAAAGTGCTGATATCCTGCTGTTACTCGGCCAAGACATCCTAAAGGTGCACAAACTTCGTCATCAAAACAACGATCCACATCATGCACCATATGCTCAGTGTCTGGATCCAGGCTGGGCCATCATAGGCAATGGCTGCCGAGACAAAGGCAGAAGGTCTTACTCAGTCTCTTCCTTTAAAACACATGTCCTGTCTAATGGACGAACTACTTGTTCTTCACAATGACCCCTTCAATATAATGTGAAAGAAAGACTGTTTGAAAAAGGTGCACAACAGCACATCATACAAGACAATAGAAAAGCTCTAAATTTCTGGGATGACAACATCGGCAACATAGTGTTTGAGGTAACCACTAAAGGCAATGAGTTGGCAGCTACCATGGAAGACAAAGAATTCTTGAAAACCATGAGTAAAGAGTTCTACCAAGATGATTCCAACAGTTAGGTAGCAAATGAAATGATATATGAACTTTAGAGGAGTACATGGTTTGAAGAGTAATGCAGGATATGGAATAGTAGGAATTCTTTTCGGTTATAGGAAGAGGGGGGGGGGGGGAGAGGGGAAGGGAAGGGAGAAGGGGAGGGGAGGGAAGAGAAAAGAAAAGGGAAGGGGAAAGAAATGTATTTATTTATTTATTTTTATATACATAATGGGAGTTATACCCTCTTAGGGTTTTTTTTCCACATATATAATGGGTGTTATACCCTCCTAGGGTTTTTTTCTTTTTTTTTTTTTCCTCACATATATAATGGGTGTTATACCCTCTTGGGGTGGG
This sequence comes from Pelophylax lessonae, assembly GCF_965119305.1. Taxonomy (NCBI): domain Eukaryota; kingdom Metazoa; phylum Chordata; class Amphibia; order Anura; family Ranidae; genus Pelophylax; species Pelophylax lessonae. Next base: position 555,378,310 of record NC_138769.1, on the reverse strand, counting down.
TTTATTTTTTTTTCTCTCTTCGATTTTTTTCTCTTTCTGCTCCTCCTGTAAAATATATCAGTATCTATGTTGGGGAAATGTAAAGTTTATATATGATACTGAGATAAGGTGTGAAGTTTAATACTCGATAGGCCTCTCTATTTTAGGGGGGAGACTAGGTTAGTAAATAATGACTTAAAATGCATAAAATGAATTGATAGATGAATTCTAGAGGAGTACATGTTTTCGAAAGTACAACACAGGGGAAGGTACAGCATGAAATTGGTCTTGGTTCCCCCCCCTTTTTTTTTTTTGCTGGGGGGAGGACGGGGAGTATAGGGGATGGTTGTTCTCTCCTGGCCCCACTCCCTCCTTAGGAGGGAGGGGGGAGGAGATGAAGAGGGAATTATAGAATCACAAAGTTAAGTATAAAAGAGCACTGAGGAAATATGACACTATGCATAAGACATTTCAAATGAGGTGAAATAGTAAGGTATGAGCATTACAAAAAGATAGAAAAAAGAAAGGAAAAAACAAAAAAAAATGGTGCGATAGGGAGAGGTGGGAGAGAAAGCCATGATTTCTTCCGGCTACTCCCCCATTTAGGGAGACACACAAGTGGCACCAAAAGTGCCGTGTGTTCAAAGGAAAAAGAATCCTGCCCGCGGGAGGGACCAGGTGAGTGGGGATATTAATCCTGACCCCCTGGGAACTGGCATGGGATAGAGGGGGAGGGGGGAGATAAGAGTATATAAAGAAGGAGGGAGGGAGGAGGGGGGGGGCTTTTTTTTTTTTTTTGGCTCTAGGACGGAGGACATTAAGATCATTTCCTTTAATGTGAAAGGATTAAACACTCCAGAGAAAAGACAAATTTTATTGACAGAATTAAAACAATTAAAAGCTAATGTAGCATTCATCCAAGAAACCCATTTTAAGACAGATAAATCACCCTATTTAAAAAACAGGGCATTCCAATATGTATACCACTCCACCAATAATCAAAATAAATCACGCAGAGTTACGATATTAATTGACGGGGATGTCCCATGGACTCTCCAAGAGAGTAGATACGATGTTAATGGCAGGTTTTTATTTCTAAAGGGGAAGATAGGAGAGATTCAGGTGACACTGGCTACGTTCTATAGTCCTAACACCCACCAAGATAGATTTATTGTAAGGACTTTAGCAAACCTGAGAAACTTTGTGGAAGGCCAATTGATATTGGGAGGAGACTTAAATATACCCTTAATGCCTAAGGTAGACACTTCGAGCGGAGTATCTGCATACTCGTCAGGTTTGGGTAAGAGAGTGCTAAGACCCCTACATAATGAGCAGTTAATAGATATATGGCGTTTACAACATCCATCAGATAAAGAGTTTACATTTTTTTCGACACCACATAAAAATTATTCAAGAATTGATCTGTTCCTGGTCCCCCATGCTCATCTACAGGCGATAAAACACACCGAGGTAGATAATATCACCTGGTCGGACCATGCATCAATCTCAATGGTCTATTGCCTGACCTCACTTGCTCTGTCAAAGCAAAGATTTTGGAGATTAAACGAAAGCCTCTTGCAAAATGAAGAGGTAATGACAGAGGTAAGAGAGACATTGCAAGGATATTTTGAGATAAATGATCAACCAAATTGCACGATAGGAAACCTATGGGAAGCCTATAAAGCGGTGGTAAGGGGTGTGTTAATTAAACATGGGGCAAGAATCAAAAGAGAAAGAAACAAGGAATTGTCCACACTTCTAGAAAAATTAAAGACATTAGAAAAAAGTAATATACAAAAACCAAATACATCTTTGATTAAAGAATTGGTGATAACCAGAAAGCGAATAACAGATTTGTTATTCTATAGAGCAAAAGCGGCAATTCAGCTGTCAAAGAAAATTAATTATGAAACAGCAAATAAGTGTGGGAAATCGCTTGCAAGGTCAGTTCAGAACCATAAAATGAGATTGTACATCCCTCAGGTTATATCTTAAGGAGGAATAAAAAAATCTATCCCGGGACAAATTGTAGAAGAATTTAGAAATTTTTATGTAGACTTATATAACCTGAGAGAGGAATTGAACTCCCAGCAAGAGATCAATGAATATTTAACACAGTCCAAGCTGCCAGTACTTACTGGAGAAGATTGTGAAGATCTGGAATTATGTATATCACAGGAGGAAATTCAACAGGCCTTAAAATCAATGCAGCCAGGAAAAGCCCCGGGCCCAGATGGGCTCACAACACAATATTATCTAACCCTGTTTTCCATTCTGAGCCCTTATTTAGAAAAACTATATAATGGTTCCTTAAGTGAAGGTACAATGTCAAGAGATACTTTAACTGCGCATATCTCTTTGATTTTGAAGGAGGGGAAGGATCCATCTGCCTGTAGTAGCTACAGGCCAATTTCACTATTGAATGTAGATTTGAAAGTTTTCACTAAAATTTTAGCGACAAGATTGGCAAAATATATACCAAATATAATACATCTAGATCAAGTGGGGTTTATGGCAAATAGAGAAGCCAGAGATAACACCACTAGAGTGCTCAATCTGATGCAGGTAGTCAGGGAGGCGGGGACCCCCTGCGTCATATTGAGCACAGATGCAGAAAAAACATTCGATAGAGTGAACTGGTCCTTTATGTTTTCGCTACTTAAGTATATTGGGATAGGAGATTCCATGTTGAGTAAAATAGGCAAAGTATATGCGGAGCCAACAGCGAGAGTAAAAGTTAATGGAATACTTTCTGAACCTTTTTTTAAAAAACGGAACGAGACAGGGATGCCCATTATCCCCACTCCTTTTTGCTTTATCTTTAGAACCATTTTTATGTAGAATCCGATTAAATACAGAAATCGGAGGCGTAAAAGTAAAGCATTCGCAATATAAAATCGCAGTGTATGCAGATGATTTGTTATTTTCAGTAACGACCCCAGATATTTCTTTGCCGAATCTACTAGGAAAAATTCAAGCAATACGGTAAATTTTCCAACTTTAAAATAAATTATGGGAAATCGGAGGCAATGGGAGTGGGGATTGCAAGAGACCAGCTGTCTAATTTAAAGGCCAATTTTAGGTTCAAATGGAATGATTTGGCGGTGAAATATCTGGGGACATATATACCGGCGGATTTATCCAAGGTTTATGAGCTTAATTTCCCCACATTAATAAAAGAAACTAAAATAATGCTGGGACAATGGCAGGGAGGACTGCAATCATGGTTTGGGAGGTGTAATCTTCTAAAAATTAACATTCTGCCGAGATACTTGTATCTCATGCGAGCACTACCAATCAAAATTCCAAATAGCTTTTTTAAGACGGTAGGTACAGTATTCTCAAATTATATATGGGCCCATAGAAAACCACGGATAGCACGAAGTACTATGACTTTACCCAAACGAATGGGAGGTATTGCACTACCGGACGTACGCAAATATTATTACGCGACACATCTGACTAGAATCTTAGACTGGTGGCACCATACAGGGACGAAACTTTGGATACAAATAGAACAGGAGCAAACCATGATAATTTTGAAGAGAGCACTATAGTGTTTTCAGTCACTTCCAAATACTATGAAGCAACACCCGGTAATAGGAACTACGCTACGAATAGGATGGCATCAGGGCATTAAACAAAATTTAACAACACCATATTCTCCTCTATTCCCCATATTGGGAAATCCCCAATTTATACCGGGACTAGATATACAGGGGTTTAGGAACTTAAGGGAAACAGGCCAGGAACAAGCATCAGCTTTTCTATTAGAAACAAAATGGCCATCACTTAGAAAGTTGATGGATAATGGAGGGCCCTTCAATCTCCCCTTCTGGTGAGCTAAGCAGTTACAACATTTTCTAGCCGCATTACCGGACGCAGAAAATTTCATCAGACCGTTTACAAGTTTTGAGAAGCTTTGTGATTCCCCGGGTGGGTTATCACATACCTTATCAACTACATATAAAATTCTAAATACACCAGTAGAGCAACCAAGACTTGCTTGGCTAGAAAATTGGGAAAGAGATCTAAATCAACTCTTTACGAATGAACAGAAACAGCGGATCTTTAAGTTTGCTTTTAAACCAGCAAGATGTACGAAAATACATGAAGGAGGAGTGCTGGCGATGCGGGAAGGAGAAGGGCACCCTCTTCCATATATTCTGGGAATGTGCAAAGATAAGATCATTCTGGGCCAGGATAAGCGGCCTAATTCAAGATTATACAAATTATAATATTGGGAAAGATCCAACTTTTTTCCTCCTGCATGTATCCAGTATTCCGATAAAAGAATATGAGAAATCTATTATCCCTCACCTGCTAGATGCGGCTAAGTCATGTATACCAGCGCAGTGGAAAAAAACTACAACCCCGTCAGTATCAGAATGGGTAAGAAAAGTGGAATATATTAATAAAATGGAAGATCTAGTATATCATAAACAGGAAAGATATAAAAGAACATATATATGGGTATATGTAATCAGTTTATAGCTTCAGAAGAGGGTAAAGAACTACTAGCAAATGAACTGGGGTGAAAGTAAAAAGAAATGGAAGTGAGATGGGGAGGTCCTCCGCCCTGGATCCATTTGGGGTTTTTTTTTTTTTTGGGTTGTGTTAGTTATTTTGGAAAAAGAGACCGAATTGAGAATAAATAGAGGAACAGCATTATAATATGCCAGGAGGGAAAAGAAAAAAAAAAGGAGGGAAAAAAGAAAGGAAAAATGACTTTGAGAATTAAATAGGAAGATAGGAGTACATGTGATAACTGGGAATGACTATTTGTTATAATAACGTAAGATATGTATACTTTGAAAAATTTAATATACTCCCGGGAATATATAAAACTTGTACTCTGGACATACTATTGGAAATGTATATATTCGGTCTCTGTTTTGTATTTTATGCAAAATTTAATAAAGTAATATTGAAAAAAAAAAAGAAAAAAAAAAAGTCAATTGTTGGGGTTTACATATCTTTTGACTGTAAGTTAGCCATGTGTACTTGGGGCAATCTTTGTTTATAAAGGAAAAAATGATTGGAAATAGCTGGATTTCCAGTTTTTTAATTTGTTTAAATATCAGATAAAAAAAAATGAGCAAGCACGTGGGTGAAATGTATGTGTGAAAACATTGTAAATAGTACTGTACAGGGAGAACAAGCAATTCTGATACATAAATTCAGCGCTGAAATGTTTAAGAAGAGCTGCACGTGAACTTCACCCCAATAACATTTTTTATTGTTGCCAATATGCCTGCTAACACTGAAAGGTCACTTCTGCTAAATGGGTTTTGTCTTTCTGCATTTACAGTGACGTTGTAACTTGTACTCTCTGCCAAAACACTGCTAACACTGTAATAAATCTAAAAGGTTATCCCAGCAAAAAGCACTGAGAATGTTGTGGGATTCCAGCCTGTTAAGGACAGCTCTTGCTAAGAAATACTGCTTAGTTTGTTACCTTCTAAAATGTATGTCAGCAACCCACCTGATTGGGATTTCAAAGCGCCAAGGTAAAGGTTCTGGTATAATATTCTGCAAGGGCATATAGTGCTTGTCATATGACCAACTCACATATCCATTTTACTATCACTGTAATATTTATGAAGGACCACTGGACTTTGCGCAGGTTAGTAACTAGCATAAAAGGGATCATGACAATGAATGCAATCTGCTGCCTGGTAAGTCCGAAGAGGGGCAAACAACAGTGGCAAAGTATAAACTAAACAGCAGGAGATGTGTGAATTGTAGTACATACTAGTGATCGACTGATATCGTTTTTTTAACGCCGATACCGATACCGTTATTTTGGTCATCGGATATCGGTATCGGCTGATATTGGCCGATATTTTCGGACATTACAAAAAATATATATATTTTTTAAATGACTACAGGTACTGTGGTGGAGGGATCTGGGGGTCATGCGACTCCTCTGCAGTGCACTTAAAAGCATTCAAAACGCCAAGTTTGGCTGTTTTGAATGCTGTAAGTTTTTTTAATTCGGCGCCGCCAGTACCCGGAACTGATGTCATGTCATGGCGCCGAATTAAAAAAAAATTGAGACCCGGTCAGATGGCGGCTGTGCAGGTAGGATGCCCGGGCCTCCCGGTCGGACGGGAGACCCGGGGCAAGCCGCGGAAGGGGGGACTTCCCCTCCTGCTCCTTGTAATGACAGCCGAGCGGCTTCTCAGCCGCATTGGTTGTCATTACAAGTCAGCCGACCGTCCGCTATGGACGCCGGTACCGGGGTGATGCCTCTAGCTGCAGGCATCACCCCAGTACATTCACTTTCCCTAAATATCGGCAATATCCGTAAATCCAAAGGCCGATTCCGATATATCGGGGAAAGTGCATATCGGCCACCGATATATATCGGTGTTGCCGATAATCGGTCGATCTCTAGTACATACAGCAGAGTGTCTAGCGTGGAATATAAATGGTACAGTACAGTGTGTAGAAAGGAATGTACACCACGGCATAGAGTGGAGTGGCGTGCAGAATACTGTACAATATAGTGAACAGAATGGATGCTGTATAGAGCATAGAGCAATATTCAGAGTAATAAAATGCATGCAAAAACACATAACTACACATGAAAACCATTTCTTACACATATACATTTCTGTGTATTTCATTTACTGGTATAAATATCAAGGCTGTAGATTTTGCAAAAGCTGTGTAACAGAGCCTTCCTTTTTCTGCATTTTAGAGTTTTTGAATAATTAAAATGCATAAAAAAGGGAACATTTTGAAAGTATCTTAAAAAATCTACCTTTTGTCTTGCATTCCTGTACCTACATACTCATAGCTGTATATCTGCAGTTTGAGATCTAGGGCACTGCCACTTCTCTGACTGCTAGTCTTAGGAGATTTGGAGTGAGATTTGTAGCTGGCCAGCTAGAACCTGTCCTAGGTTGCTAATGTGACCTACATGCATATACAGCTAGACCTGTTAATAACCTAAATACAGTGCATATGTTTATATGTGAGAGACAAAAGCAGAGTTATTTACTGTGATTTCATGTTTGGATGTCACATAACAGTTGTATGTTGTGTTCACAGAAGCAAAAGGAAATTTGCCTGTAAGATTCATTTATATGCCTGTAAGGTAAGCTCAGACACAGCAGAATTTAAACCAGAAAGCACAGAGTTAAACTTTATTACCCATAAGGAGTTTGTGGCCAATCACAGCCAATCTCACACACAGCAACAGTCTTGGCCAATCACAGCCAGCCTTACACCCATTTTTTTTTCTCTGAAGCCTCATGCTTTCAGCCAACCTTCTCATTCCACTACAGAGCAAGAGAACTGAATAGACACACAGATCCACAGAGCAGTTTTATGGAAGCAAGTGGCCAAAAATAGGTAATTAACAGTTATACATGTTCCTATTGTTAGTAATGTGATTAGAGCTGTATACTGAACTAGTTATGTGTTCACTTGTAGTTCCACCAAACAAACTATCAAACTTCAAAAGTTATATCGAATTCAAACTATCGAACAAACCCAAACAACTCTAACAACTCAAAACCAAACCCAAGCAAACAAACTCAAACAGCAATAGAGAGAGAAATATATCCACCATTTGTTATACTGTATTCAGCACATGTTGTACATGGACTGTCTGCTGCAAAAGTGTCACTGTTATCTAAGAAGAAAAGTTGAAGTTAATAAAGAAGATATCTTAAGCGTTTGGTGTGCTCTTTAAACCTACTGCTTTCCATAGAACGGTATTAGAGGAATTTATAGAGTAACAGACAGTCTGGTTAGACTGAAGTCAGAGAGATCCAATTCTTCTAATGCCACAGCGCATAAGGCACTTTGTAGTGCTGCGCCTGCCACAGTGGAACTATTTAGCCCTTTGAGGGCAAAGTAATAGTGCTCCTCAACTTGCAGAGTAAAGAGCGCATTTGAGCAGCGGAGCTACATAGAGGCCATAACGTGTGGTTTTAGTCAAACTGCAGCCGACTCTTAAAGTGGCAGAACGGCAAAGGCAAGATAGACACAGAAAGAGCGCCAACCCTCCTGTGATTCCTAGAGAGAGAAAGAGACGCATGGTGGGAGGCCAAAGTCCAGAGCTAGAGTGCCTGCACCGCTACCCACAGAGAGACCACATACTGCAGCCAGCTAGTTTCCCGCCACTAGGCCCAAAGCCTGCAGCACAAAGCATCGCAAGTCAGTGCAGAGCATCGTAAGTCAGAGCAGAGCATCGCAAGTCAGAGCAGAGCATCACAAGTCAGCGCAGAGCATCGCAAGTCAGCGCAAAGCATCGCAAGTCTGCATAGAGCATCAGATCAAGAAAAGACAAGTCTCCTTTAAGACTGATATTTGTTCCAGCAACCTACAGATTGCAGTATCCTGCTCTTCAGAATAAGGTCAGAACTTTCCTTTATTACTTATCATTGCAATAGGCTTGACAAGAAAGAGACATTTTCGTGTTCAGGAATAAAAGGACCGTAAGTAAAAAACAAGGGGCAGTTATAGTACACGGACTCTAAAGTATTTAAAGTGAATGTCATTTTTTACTGCCTGCACCTATTGCTATTGCATTTAAAGTGAAAGTCTTCTTAATATTCTTATTGAGTGTTATAGCATTTAGAGTAAAAATGTCTAAGTCTAGTATTGCTATGCCACTGTTAGAGGATACAAGGACAGATAAGTTAGAAAGTGAAGAGCAAGGGAACCTGTCTGAGGTAAAAGAGTCAGATGCAGCATTAGTCTTGCCCCAAACTGATATATCCCAACCAGACGAACTAAGACGTTCAGAACGTATCAGAAAACCGACCGCAAAGATGCTGGAAAATTTGGAGCAAGAAGCAGCATTAAAAGGAAAAAAGTTCACCAGAATGTATGATAAGTGGAAATTATACATTAAAGATGTTCGTAGAAGGCTAAAGCAAGAAAGTATAAAAGGAAACTTGAGTGATATTGTAGAGACGATAGAAGAATCTGAATCAGAGCTCATGGCAGCATATGTCAATCTGCGGTCATCCACGACACCTTCCCAGGATATTGTAAGGAAAATGGACACGTGTACTGCAGTCACTAAAGATTTAGTAAAGCTCATGAGAGAACTATCATCTGAAGCTAACTATGATGAAGTTAAGGCAAGAAAGAGAATGAACGAGCTCTTTATGAGAGACTATGCTAGGTCCTTAGGGGGAACCACAATCTCAAGTGGGACTTCCTTCACTAGCAGAAGTGCCAGTAACATATCAGAGTCCTCAAGTACCTTAATAGCCAAAAGAAAGGAACTGGTCGAACAACTTGCTGTCAAGAAAGCAGAAATTGAGATGGAATCTGCCATTGAGGCGCAGCGCCTACAAAAAGCTGAAATGGAAGCTAAAATGGAAAGTCTGGAAAGGCTGAAAGAAGTCAAGATTATAGAAGCCAGACTGAGAGTACACGAAGAGGACCTGAATAGTAATCATAAGTCCAAATCTGTACTAAGTGAAGATGCAGACTCCTACTTCCTTTCATACGCCCAGGAGAATGAAAGGAAATCACCAGTACGTAGTGAAGAAAAAAGTCAGTGCCCTTCTATCCCTGCTCAGAAAGACAAAGAGAGAGACTTACCTAATTCAGAACTAGGTGAGAAAATAAAACTAGATGATCCTATTCCTAGATGTCACTGCAATGATCAGGAAAATGTTGCAACCATTGTCCCATTAAGACGACAGAGAACAGTCCCAGCAAGACTGCCCGTTCCAGAACCTGCTGTATTTTCAGGAGACATACTGAAGTTCATAGAGTGGAAGGCGAGTTTTGAAATGATCATTGAGCACTATTGCTCCAGGCCAGTTGACAAGTTATTCTACCTTCAGAAATATGTTGGTGGAGAAGCAAAGAAAGCTCTTGAAGGTAACTTCTATAGAACAAACGAAGAAGCCTACAAGCAAGCTTGGGAAAAGTTAAATGCAAGATATGGTCATCCTTCCTTAGTACAAAGAGCCTTTAGGGAGAAATTGAATAACTGGCCTAAGATAGGTCCTAAAGAACATTTCAAACTCCAAGAGTATGGTGACTTCCTGCAAGCATGCAGCAATGCCATCCCACATGTACGAGGACTAGAAGTACTGAACGACTATCTGGAAAACCACAGGATGCTAGCTAAACTACCTGAAGGAGTGGCTTCTAGGTGGAATTGCTATGTGACTGAACAGTTAGATCTAAATAAGGACTTCCCAAGTTTTGAAAAGTTCTCTGAGTTTGTCAATAAGGAAGCACGAATAGCATGTAACCCAGTAACAGCATCTTATGCCTTAAAATCCTTAGAAGAAAGGCCTGCGAGAGATATAAGACGTTCAAGAGCAGCTAGCTTTGCAACCAACACAGCAGCTAAAGGTCTAGATACCTACGAGAGCAAGTTCAAAGTCACTACTGGGATCAGTAGAGAGACAGAACTGACAAATCCTCAGACTACCTTTAAATGTATGTTCTGTGGAGAGAACCTCTCCATACACAAGTGCCAACAATTGAAAGAGAAGTCCTCAAATGAAAAGAAAAAATTTGTACTTGATAATCAACTGTGTTTTGGATGCCTAAGAAAAGGACATATTACTAAGGAGTGTAAGAAAAGGGCCACGTGTAGTGTTTGCAAAGGACGCCATCCTACACCACTACATGAAGAACGTCCAAAGAAGGATGAATCCTCAATACCTAAAGATGCTGAGGAAGAAAAGAAAGTATCAGTATTCTCTTGCAGAGTAAGGGAAGGAGAAAGCAACGGCACATCAATGGTCGTACCAGTGTGCATTTCAAATCCTAAAAGGAGGAATAAGAAGGTATATGCCTATGCACTATTGGATGCCCAAAGCGATGTTACCTTCATTGATCAAGAAATCTGCAAGAAATTACAAGTGGCTACAGAACCAGTGAAGCTCAAACTCACCACAATGACGGGGAGAGATACATTAGTGAACAGTCAAAGAGTCAAAGGATTGAGAGTTAGAGGACTTCATTCAAACCTCACATTAAATCTACCTCCAGCCTATACGAAAGACGATATACCTCTAGATCGAGATCGCATACCTACCTGTGAAACAGCCAATAAATGGGAACACCTATCTGTCATATCACATGAAATGTCCCCGCTGAAGGAGTTTGGTGTTGGACTGTTGATAGGCTACGATTGTCCCGAAGCTTTGGTACCACAAGAGGTAATCACAGGAGGAAAGGGTGAACCCTACGCTGTTCGAACTGATCTAGGATGGGGTGTTGTTGGAGGAAAACAGCAGATTGCAAACTCAAGACAGGTGACAGGATTGTGTCATCGAATATCCGTCCAAGAGTTACCAACTGTAAGTTCAGCAAAAGTAATCAAGATCCTTGAGTCTGACTTTGCAGACATAAGTTCTGAAGAAAAGAGTGTATCTCAAGAAGACATAAAGTTCGTACACACTCTAGAAGAAAGTATTCAGCAGAATCAACAAGGTTATCTTGAAATGCCCTTACCCTTTAGAGAACGACCTTGTCTGCCAAATAACAGAAATCTTGCCCTAGCAAGATTGAAATGCCTGAAGAAAAAGATGGGAAGAGATCCCAAATTCAAGCAAGATTATTTTAAATTCATGGAAGGCATCCTTGAAGAAGGACATGCAGAGAAGGTGAATAACTAACCTAAAGAAGAAGTGTGGTACATCCCACATCAAGGTGTTTATCACCCAATGAAACCAGATAAGATTAGAGTATTATTTGATTGCTCAGCAAAGTATGATGGTGTTGCATTGAACGATCATCTACTAAAAGGACCAGACCTTACAAACACTCTGCCTGGAGTACTCTGTAGATTCAGAAAGTATCCCGTAGCGGTCATGTGTGATGTTGAAAAGATGTTCCACCAGTTTCATGTGAAGAATGAAGATAGAGACTTCCTGAGGTTTCTATGGTGGGAGGACGGAGATACAGATACAGAGCCAGCAGAATACAGAATGAAAGTACACTTGTTTGGAGCAGCATCGTCTAAAGGTTGCGCCAATTATGGTATGAAGTACCTGGCCAACAAAAATGAAGAGGATTGCCCATCAGCAGCAAATTTTCTTAAGAAAAACTTCTATGTAGATGATGGTCTTATAAGTCTAGAGTCCACAGAATCTGCAATCAAACTAGTAAAAGAAAGCCAAGAGTTATGGGATGAGCTGGAAGATAGTAGGAATCTTTAGGAACACTATTGCAAAAAGTTGGATGATGAAGCAGAAAGGAGAGGCTAGCTTGGGCTTAGTTCAGCAGAACAGCAGAGCTTTAGGGCAAGTGTGTATTGAATATGAAGCACAAATTCCTTGAAAGAAAAACAGTATAAACAATATCAATATCCAGAATAACTGTGGGTCCAAGACCATCTTAGCACTTTTTCTTAGAGTCTCCTCAGTAACCGTCCAAGTCATTGGAGGGGCCCCTCTTCAATGTCCTTCAGCGGTCTTGCAGGAAGGAGGCTACAGGCTGTAACGGTGGGGTGCCTTATGTGTTCCTTTTGCGGGCAGCCTGGATCACTTTGCATTGTGGTACAGGCAGAACCCCACAGCAGCAAGTTGACAGTTTTGGTTATCACCAGAGCAACTGACAGTGTGGAACTCCATGCTCAGTCCACCAGTCTGTGAAGGGAACCAGCTGCTCTCAGTGAAGTATTAGCACTGGTGTGCAATCATGTTGAAACAGGAAGGGGCCATCCCCAAACTGATCGCACAAAGTTGGGAGCATGAAATTGTCCAAAATGTCTTAGGAGTTCCCTTTACTGGAACTAAGGGGCCAAGCCCAACCCCTGAAAAACAACCCAACACCATAATCCCCCCGCCACCAAATGATTTGGATCAGTGAATATAACAAGGTCCATAAAGATATGGATGAGTGAGATTGGGATGGAGAAACATGACTGGCCTGCACCCAAATCCGATAGAACACCTTTGGGATTAATTAGAGAGAACACTGTGAGCCAGGCCTTTTCGTTCATATCAGTGCCAGACCTCACAAATACACTTCTGGAAGAATGGTCAAACATTCCAATAGACACTCTCTCAAACCTTGTGGACAGCCTTCCTAGAAGAAGTGAAGCTGTTATAGCTACAAAGGGTGGGCCAACTCAATATTGACCCTACGGACTAAGACTGGGATGCCCTTAAAGTTCATGTATGTGTAAAGGCAGGCGTCCCAATACTTTTGACAATATAGTGTATCTTTATTAACCACTTAAGCCCCAGGCCTATTTTTGACACTTTTTGTTTACAAGTTAAAATCAGTATTTTTTGCTAGAAAACTACTTAGAACCCCCAAACATTATATATATATTTTTAGCAAAGACTCTGGAAAATAAAATGGCGGTCATTGCAATATTTCTTGTCACGCAGTATTTGCGCAGCGGTCTTTCAAACGCCATTTTTTGGGAGAAATTACGAAAAATCACATTTCACTGCATTTAAAAAAAAACTAAACAGTAAAGTTAGCCCATTTTTTTTGTATATTGTGAAAGATGATGTCACGCAGAGTAAATAGATATGCAACATGTTACGGTTTAAAATTGCGCACACCCATTGAATGGCGACAAACTACAGTCAATAAACATCTCCATAGGCGACGCTTTAAAATCTTTTAATGGTTACTAGTTTAGAATTTTTTTTTTAATTATTGCTCACGCTCTGGCGATCGCCGTGATACCTCACATATGTGGTTTGAACTGCGATTTAATTCACGGCGCGACTTCCATACACGTTTTCTTTCGTACGCAAGCTCAGGGTGACGGGGGCGGCTAAAATTTTTTTTTTTTTACAATTTATTTTATTTTTTTTACATTTTAAAACAGGTTTTTTTTTTAAAAATCTGATCACTTTTATTGCTGTTTTATTGCTTTATGGAGGGATAGAGGGTCTAAAAGACCCTAGACCCCTCCACTACACTTCCATGTATTCAAAACGCCGAAAACTGCATTTTGAATGCATTCACTTTTTGAAACTGCCGCCTTTAGCAGCCGAGTAACCCGGAAGTGACATCATGGACGCCGCCTCCGGGTTACGTCATCGGAGACCCGATCAAAGCCGCATCCGGCTTAGATCGGGACTCCATCCAGCCGGCGGAGGCGCTGGCTGGGTGCTCGGGTCCCCCGGTGGGGCGGGAGACCCGGGCAAAGCCGCGGAAGGCGGTGGGAGGGGGGGCGTCCCCTCCCGCTCGCCAGGGTAACGATCGAGCTGCTCCCGCCGGAAAGCCGACCGCTAGCTAGAGGCATCATCCCGGTACAACTACTTAAAGTGAGCCAACGTAGGGCTACGTCAGTTTGCATTAAGTGGTTAATAACTACATATACCTGAGTATATGTGCACAATTCCACCAGGACTCTTGTTTTGTCCTTTGCTGTTAATACCTGTTTGTACATTGGATGTATATCCTATTATGAATCTTTTTCTATATAAAGCTTTTATTATTTCCATACTGGTGTACGTCTATTTATTCATGATTGTTGTTATTTGCTGGCTGCAGTAGTTCTTCTACTCCCAATTACTTGGTTAGATTATTGGTTAATTTCCCAAGAAGGGAATCCCCTCTGTTCCCAGGCAGCCTGTCTTGGCTGGAGGCACTGCCAACTTTATTATCAGACCCACTCTTCCACTTAGCAAAGGTTCTGCTTCTCTTATTTACCTATAGGTTTAGTACAATATCCTGTTTGGGAAAGCCATATCTCATAACCTTCCCCAAAAGAGGGTTACACATATGTAACATGATAATATGTGTCAAGCAGAAATATGTCACCTTTTTTCCTATAATGTCACTAAGGAATCTGCTCACCTCCTACTTTCATAATATAGCATATCACTGAGATGCATTGACAGAAGACAGAAGTTTGTCTTATAAGTATTAATTAGCAAAGACAAAATTACATGACTGTACATCATGCCACTGAACAATAGAGATAATCACAATACATCAACATGCTGAGATAAGCCAATTTCAAACAGCTTTATTGCAGGCTTTCATATATGCAAAGATTTAATTGTTTTATAAGGAAGGATAGGTTTATATATACTAATAGCTGGGATACAATTGTAGTAGCTTCTGGGAATGTGGGTTTGTGTGGATTGCATCTGTTTCTTTCACATTTAGCTTGACAAAGAAAGTGGTGGTTCTAAACTATTGCCTACTGATAAAATGTGATATGTATATCTGCACTTGGATTTACAAGTAAAAGAACAGTTTGACAAATTCATGAACTACACATCCTCAGAAGAGACATCTAAATTGAATCAATATTTGGTGTGACCACCCTTTACCCTCAAAACAGCATACATTTTTCTAGGTACACTTTACATACAGTTTTTGAAGGAACTCGGCAGGTAGGTCCAACATCTTAGAGAACTAACCACAGACCATCTTTGGATGTAGGCTGCCTCAGATCCTTCTGTCTCTGCATGTATATCCAGACAGACTCAATGATGATCAGGGCTCTATGGGGGCCATACCATTACTTCCAGCACTCCTCATTCTTCTTTAGGCCTCTTGCACACTGGAAGTTATCAAAACATCAATAGAAAGCTATAAATGTAGAAGGAATGCAGTAGCGTTTTTTTTAGCGTTTTTAGCTTTTATTTTTTTTTTTTTTAGCAAAACTATACTCCCACAAAAGCTTATGGATCAAAAGCGTTGATAAACGCAGAATAGCTAAGTTTTTCTGCATTTTTCTGCTTTTTTAAGTTTTATCAGAGTTAGAGCATTTTTTACAGCTGGAAAACACCTCTTAAAACCTCTGGGGTTTTTTTTACAGCCAGAGAACGCCCCTGCCAAAAACTGCTGATAACAGCCTATGTGTGCATGGACACATAGGATAATATGCTGGGAAGCTGTAGAAAAAAAAGTCTGACGCCAAAAACAGCAGCTGTAAAAACGTCCAGTGTGCATGAGGCCTTATACTGAAGATAGTTCTTAATGACATTGGCTGTATGTTTGGGGTCATTGTCTTGATGCAAAATAGATTTGGGCCAATCACATGCCTCCCTGATGGTATAGAATGATGGATAAATATCTGCCTGCATTTCTTAGCATTGAGGACACCATTGATCCTGACCAAATCTACAACTCCATTTGAAGAAATGCAGCCCTAAACTTGCAAGGAACCTTCACCATGCTTCACTGTTGACTGCAGACACTCATATTATACCCCTCTCCAGCCCTCCAGCCGGGCAAACAAACTGCCCCTGCTACAGCCAATTATTTAAAATTTTGACTCATCAGTCTAGAGAACTTGCTGCCTTTTTTCTGCACCCCAATTTCTTTAGGGTGTGCATAATTGAGTTGCTAAGCCTTGTTTCTCTGTCGAAGGCATGGCATTTTAGCCACAATTTTTCAATGAAGACCACTTCTGGCCAAACTTCTCCTGACAACAGATGAGTTTACCTGGGTTCCACTGGTTTTCGCCAGTTCTGTGCTGATGGCACTGCTGGAGATCTTTGCATTTTGCAGGGAAGTAAGCATGATGTGTCTTTCATCTGCTGCATTAAGTTTTCTTGGCCAACCACTACGTAAACAGTCCTCAAGGTTGCCTGTTTCTTTGTGCTTCTTCAAAAGAGCTTGAACAGTATATCTTGAAATTCTAGTCTGCTTTGAAATCTTTGCCTGGGAGAGATCTTGCTGATGCAGTATTACTACCTTGTGTTTTGTTGCAGTGTTCAGTTTTGCCATGGTGTATGACCTGTGACATGAAATTGTTTTCCACAACCTCACCTTAGTAGCAGAGTTTTGCTGTTCCTCACCCAGTTTTAGGCCTCCTACATGGCTTTTTCTGTTTCAGTTAATTAATGTGTTTCAACCTACATATGAAATTGATGATCATTAGCACCTGCTTGGTATAATTGGTTAATCATTCACCTGACTCGAATCCTACAAAAATCCCTGAATTTGAGTGAGTGTACAAACTGTGAAAGTGTAAGAATTGATGCTGATTTGGAGCCAAAGGGTACTCACATCAAATATTGATTTGATTAAGATTTTTGTTCTGTTCATTCACTTTGCATTTTTTACATTGATAAAAACAAACAATTAAAATATATATTTTTGAAAGTATTCTTACGTTATAGCATTTCTTCACACCTGCCTAAAACTTGTGCACAGCACTGCATATATACATTTTTGGCAATAAAGTGCACATGACCTGGCCTAAAAAGTGCCTAAAGAACTGTATTGAAGCACAGGCACCTTCTGGCACAAATACCTGTATTAAGCTGTCCAGAGCTGTAGTCTAAGTGTCCACGAAAATCTAACTAGTGTACAGTTAGCTTGAGTCTTTAGATCGGGGGTCTCCAAACTATGGCCCTTCAGTTTTTCAGGAACTACAATTCCCAGCATGCCTAGTCATGTCTGTGAATGTCAGAGTTTTACAATGCCTCATGGGATGTGTAGTTCTGCAACAGCTGGAGGGTCATAGTTTGGAGATCCCTGCTTTAGATCAATCCCCATCAGTGTTGCCAACCCCCCGGAGGGAAATTTACTGGCAGAACGTCCAAAATTTACGGACGGCACCAATTTTTTACTGGCACTGCAAAAATGTACATAACATAGCCGTTTTCAGTGCTAAACCATGCAAATATGAATAATTAAGCTATAAACATGTAGATAGTGCTATTAGCAATGTGTTTAAGTTAAACAAAAGTCATAAACCATATTTCTCCATTTACATGAAGGTCAGATTAATATAACCCTGCCAGCACAGTGTTCCCCCATATATCAGAGTGTGCAGGATTCCCCTTTACAGTGTAACTCTGACGTAAAGAGTAATGCTGCAGATCTTGATTTAAGGGGGACTCTGATGTAATCGGGTGCTCTGCTGACCAGAAACCACCTTATATCAGAGTCCACTGCACTCTACTTTACATCAGAGTTCCCACTTACATCAGGGTCTGCAGCATTGCCCTTTACATCAGAGCTCCCTTTTACATCAGGGTCCACAGAGTTCCCCCTTGCACTGTAAGGGGAGAATCCTGCAGACTCTGATGTAGAAAAGAATATCAGGAACTCTGATGTGGGGGGGGGGGGGAATCTGGTGACCAGAGACCCCCTTCTGCAGATTAATTATACTAAGGTAAGGGGGAAGGGATTCCCAGCTATAAAGGGGGAAACCTTTATCTTAGTTCCCCCTTACATTATTATATTCACCCAGCCCTTACATCAGTGACCCCCCGTTAGACTGACCTGGCTGCGCTGTCACTTACCTGAGGGTGGTCAGAGGCTGCGGACATCATACAGGAGGTGGTTAGAGGCTGTGGACATGATACCAGAGGTGGTCAGAGGATGCGGACATGGTACAGGAGGTATTCAGAGGCTGCAGACACCCCCATTCCCCCCAACAGTAGTGTCCTAATCTGCCCCCCTTCACCCTCCACATCAGTGTCCACCTCTGCCACCCTATACATCACCCTGCCACAGCATAGTCCTCCTCTGCCCACCTTCATATACCCTCTACAGCACTGTCCTTCTCTGCCCCCACTTCAGCCCCCACAGCACTGTCCTTCTCTGCCCCCACAGCACTGTCCTTCTCTGCCCCCTGCCTTTAGCCCCCCACAGCACTGTCGTCCTCTGCCCCCTGCCTTTGACCTTCACAGCACAGTGTCCTTCTCTGCCTCCACAGCACTGTCCATTTCTGCCCACACAGCACTGTCCTTCTCTGCCCCCATAGCACAGTGTCCTTCTCTGCCCCCTGCCTTTAGCCCCCATAGCACAGTGCCCTTCTCTGCCCCCTGCCTTTAGCCCCCATAGCACAGTGTCCTTCTCTGTCCCCTGCATTTAGCCCCCAAAGCACAGTGTCCTTCTCTGCCCCCTGCATTTAGCCCCCATAGCACAGTGTCCTTCTCTGTCCCCTGCATTTAGCCCCCATTGCACAGTGTCCTTCTCTGTCCCCTGCCTTTAGTCCCCATAGCACAGTGTCCTTCTCTGCCCCCTGCATTTAGCCCCCATAGCACAGTGTCCTTCTGTGCCCCCTGCATTTAGCCCCCATAGCACAGTGTCCTTCTCTGTCCCCTGCATTTAGCCCCCATAGCACAGTGTCCTTCTCTGTCCCCTGCATTTAGCCCCCATAGCACAGTGTCCTTTTTTGCCCCCTGCATTTAGCCCCCATTCATAGCACAGTGTCCTTCTCTGTCCCCTGCCTTTAGCCCCCATAGCACAGTGTCCGTCTCTGTCCCCTGCCTTTAGCCCCCATAGCACAGTGTCCTTCTCTGCCCCCTGCATTTAGCCCCCATAGCACAGTGTCCTTCTCTGCCCCCTGCATTTAGCCCCCATAGCACAGTGTCCTTTTTTGCCCCCTGCATTTAGCCCCCATTCATAGCACAGTGTCCCTCTCTGTCCCCTGTATTTAGCCCCCATAGCACAGTGTCCGTCTCTGTCCCCTGCATTTAGCCCCCATAGCACAGTGTCCTTTTTTGCCCCCTGCATTTAGCCCCCATTCATAGCACAGTGTCCTTCTCTGTCCCCTGCCTTTAGCCCCCATAGCACAGTGTCCGTCTCTGTCCCCTGCCTTTAGCCCCCATAGCACAGTGTCCTTCTCTGCCCCCTGCATTTAGCCCCCATAGCACAGTGTCCTTCTCTGCCCCCTGCATTTAGCCCCCATAGCACAGTGTCCTTTTTTGCCCCCTGCATTTAGCACCCATTCATAGCACAGTGTCCGTCTCTGTCCCCTGCATTTAGCCCCCATAGCACAGTGTCCGTCTCTGTCCCCTGCATTTAGCCCCCATAGCACAGTGTCCTTTTTTGCCCCCTGCATTTAGCCCCCATTCATAGCACAGTGTCCTTCTCTGTCCCCTGCCTTTAGCCCCCATAGCACAGTGTCCTTCTCTGTCCCCTGCCTTTAGCCCCCATAGCACAGTGCCCTTCTCTGTCCCCTGCATTTAGCCCGCACAGCACTGAACACTGTCCTTCTCTTGCCCTGCCTTAGTTTAGCCCCCAAAGCACTGTCCTTTTCTGCCCCCAATTCAGCCCCTTCAATACTGTCCTCTGTCCTCTGTCCCCGGGACCCCAGCCAGTCCTCACATGAGTCTCCTCTTCTTCTTCTACTGGCCGCAGCCCGCAGCGCCAACAAGACAGTGTCACTGTCTTTTAAAAATGGCGCCAGCCGTCGCCAGTTCGTCACTGCGCATGCGCCCGTCCAGCCGGAAATAGGCAAGCTTTTCCGAGCCTGACAGGCTTCGGAACGGCGCATGCGCAGTTGCGTGGCGGCCCCGTTCGGACATCTTTATTACGGGCGCCGCTGCCCGTAACGGGCATTTACGGGCAGCCCGAAAATGGGCTAAAATTCACTGGCTGCCCGTAAATCTACGGGCGGTTGGCAACACTGATCCCCATGCCCCTCAGATCCTAGACCTAGGCCGTATAGACTTTTCTACAGGGTAGGAAGCCCTGTCCTCTCCTGGCAACGAGCCCCATACCTGCACTAGATGGGACAGAGATTCTTAAAAAGAGAAGATAAGTCCTTGTGTAGTGACTTGTAAGCACCACAAAGTGCCTGTACTTCAGGGAGGTTTTTACCTAAGGCTTGTTTTAGGTTAGGTGAGGTTCACTTAGGTTCTGTATATTCAACTTCTTGTTGGGATAAGTACATGATTTGTCAGGAGTGTTTGACTTTTATACAGTAATGACAAAATCACAAAGGGTTTCTCTGTAAAGTATTACTGTCTCTATTATGCATACAGCACTATTTGAAAAGGTAAAGATCTCAATTCAGAGTTCAGATATTTAAAGCAACCTATCAGAATTCATCGTTCAAAGTCCACAATTTGAAACAAAAAAAGTTATTGGTGATATGCAGACAACAAAGTATGATTTTTCACAGCTGTTTAATGGGGCCAGCAACAGCAATCCTACTTGTTTAGCAAAAAATGGAATGTTTTTTCAGTTAATTCTATTTTAAGTTTTTTCTTTAAAACCCTTTAACCCGATGTATAATACTCATATTTATTTACCTGGCCGACAATATATTATATATTATATATAATAATTTTTTTAGAAAACCACAAAGGGGTTACAGCACAGAGAACAATATTTCAATATTACTTTTTAGTCAATACCGTAATAAAGAAAATATGTACAACACCACTACGTATTTCCTTTAATAGTATTTCTCCAGGTAATAGTATTTCTCCAGGTAACTTGCTGACTCACTGGGGCTCATGGTAGTTGTACTGCAGACAATTAGACTGAACTGTGATGTAGTAAAGTATCTACCAAAATTTAATCATTACTCCATTAATAAACACCTGATGTAATCAACATAATGATGTGATGAAAGAGTTAAGAACAAATGCATACTGTAGCTCCCTTTTCCGATAATGTAGAATTGATTATATTTTGGAAGTTATGTTGAAAGTTGACCTGTCAGCCTTTTTTAATAGAGGTTCTGTCTAAGAACAGAGTTCACAACCTTTCTGAAATTACCTTTATTAGCCTACAAAGTTTCTGCTGTGCTCTTGTCTGCTGTTTTTTTCTTTATTACTAAGGCCTTGTCCTGACCATTAGAGCCTGATTAATCAGTAAGGATGCCCTGATCAAGGGCATAGCAGGTAGGTGCTCTTAACTAAAATAAGTAGGTTTTGTCCTAAACTCAAGAAAACCAAAGCCTTTGAAACAAAAAACAAGACAAAAATACTTTTGCAAAGTCGTTTCACATACACTATATTACCAAAAGTATTGGGACACCTGCCTTTACATGCACATGAACTATAATGGCATCCCAGTCTGAGTCTGTAGGGTTCCATACTGCGTTGGCCCGCCCTTTGCAGCTATAACAGCTTCAACTCTTTTGGGAAGGCTGTCCATAAGGTTTAGGAATGTGTCAATGGGAATATTGGCCATTCTTCCAGTAGCGCATTTGTGAGGTCAGGCACTAATGTGGGGGAGAAGGCCTGGCTCACAGTCTCCGCTCTAAATAATCCCAAAGGTGTTCTATCGGATTGAGGTCAGGACTCTGTGCAGGCCTGGAAGAATGGTCAAACATTCCCATAGACACACCCCTAAACCCTGTGAACAGCCTTCCAAGAAGAGTTGAAGCTGTTATAGCTGCAAAGGGGGGAGGGGGGGTCAACTCAATATTGAACATTATGGACTATGACTGGGATGCCATTAATGTTCATGTGCGTATTAAGGCTGGTGTCCCAATACTTTTGGTAATATAGTGTTTATCAAAACTATCTTCTAATACGTGTAACTAAACTGTGTTTGTACACATGGTTGTACATGGAGGATGAAATTAAATAATTTAACTTGGATCCCAAGTGGCCTAGCAGATGGTAAAGGACTGCTCCTGCAGTTGTCCACAGCTTTTTAGTAATACAGTATATTGAATTACACAGAATGGTAGACCTCTGCTTCATGAAGACATTAACGGTTCAGTATTCCCAATGAACAAAAACATTATGCCTAGAAGAAGTAGTGCAACTGGCAGGGTAGACACACTTTTCTTAGCTGAATCAAAATAACTATACTAACTTTCTGAAGGATGAAAGTACTACAGGGAAATTCATCTAAAATATGTTTTTATTTATGTATACAAACTCCAATAAATTAGCCTCCTGGTTTCATTTTTTTTTGACCCGCTGGGCTAAATCTGTCGTTAAGTCAGTAGGTATTAGAAAGCAGGGGTCCTGGAGTTAAACAGAGTACCTGTACACCAAGGTTAGAATTATTTCCACATGTACAAATTCCAAGTGTTTTTGAAAAGGAAAGTTCAGTAAGAAAAATGTCATCCTTTTACAGGAAATACACTCATCATATGAATATGTACTGTAATTCCATAAAGTCATGAGATGCCACAGTGTCCCATCCAAAGGTTAAAATCCCTTTTTTTTTAGCCACTATATAAATAAGCAGGGATATGTGTTCTTTGTTCAGCAAATCTACAGAGTCCAGTAATGTTGGTAACATAGAATTTGTTATAGGCATTGTTTTGGTGGTCTTCTTGTTTCAGTTGTTTCAGTTTCAGTTCTTTGCTACTTTAGGACAGATGTGGATCCTATCCAGTAATACATATATTTTCAGTGCTAAGAAAGAATAAATTAATTGCTATCAAACAAAATTAGATATTTTTAAGTTTCTTCACTTGCACACATTGACCCACTGTGTGATGCGGCACTCCTCACACATAACATAGCAGCACCAGTGAAAGCGGCAGTTGCAACGTTCCCGACGGGTCTGCATGAGGATATTATGGCCTCGTCCACAGCATAGGCTAGCACAGCTGTCCATCTGGTGGCTTGTCTTGTTGCATACCCGCCCCTGAGTGCCTGGGGAGTCTACAAGAGCATCCCTTTCACAAAAGTCTGGAGATTTCTCAAAGTAGACAAGCTCACGAGCCAGTCTCTTCTTGTTGAGACGTGGATGGAAGGCTCCACTGTTCTTATTACGGGAGTTTACAAAGACAGCACGCTGTAGCTTTTCCCGTAGAAGCGTGCTAACTGCCCGAAAATCAGGAGTCACATGCCAACAAGTCTTGAACTGGCAGCTTCCAGATGTCCCATGGCATTTGCATCTGCGCTTCATGTTTTCAGTCACCGCCTGGAGAGACAGCAAGAAATAGTCAACATTATCAAAAAGGTTATTTAAAACATACACTGCCTGGCCAAAAGAAAAGTCGTCACCTGGAATAAACTAAGCAACTAACTAAACTAAGCATGCAGTAACTATCCTATTGGATTGTTACTGCATGTGCCCAAAGAATGAGGCCAGCTGACTACCTGAATATACTGAATGACCAGGGTATTGCATCAATGGATTTTCTTCCCTGGTGGCTTGGGCATATTCCAAGATGACAATGCCAGGATTCATTGGGCTCAAATTGTGAAAAAGTGGTTCAGAAAGCATGAGACATAATTTTTACATTTGGATTGGCCACCACAGAGTCCAGAACTCGACCCCATTGGGAATCTTTGGGATGTGCTGGAGAAAGCTTTGCACAGTGGTCCGACTCTCCCATCATCAATACAAGATCTTGGTGAAAAATAAATGCAACACTGGATGGAAAATAATCTTTTGACATTGAAGAAGCTTATCGAAACAATGCAACAACGAATGTGTGCCGTAATCAAAGCCAACTAAATTTTAGTGTGTGACCTTTTTTTTGGTGGCGATTTTTTTTTTGGACCAGGCAGTGTATCATTAAAACAGTCTATTTTAGAATACATGTAATTTTTCAATAAGAATAATAAAACTTTTGGTGTTCTTGATGATCTATGCCTGAGAATATTGAATACCGAACACAACATTACTACATACAACTATTATGACACACACTTCAAATACATATTCAATAAACATTATACTCAGAAGAAGGGCCAAGCTTTACAGGACTGGTCTTGAAGTAGACATGTGCTTAAAAGTATGGACTTGCTATCTTTTTGGAAAAATATAGAAAGGTAATGTAGCCTCAAACATCTACTTTTACATTTCTCTTACAAATGAGCAGTGCACTTCCTGACATGTTATTGTACCTAGGTACTTCTGTTCATTAGCCTACAGTATTCTATATGTCTGCAGTCTGAGATCACATCCCACTGTGCTTCTGAGGACTGCTAGTCATATGAAATTGGGAGTGAAATTTGGTAGTGTCGTTATGGTGCTTACAAGCTATCATGAGAACAGCCCTGAAATAAGTTGTGATGAGACAAACATAGGCATTGATAACACTAGGCTTGAGGGGCACATGGACCACACTGCCTACCTACTAAACAGCGGCATATTGCAAGAGCAGAGCAAAGTCTTGCTAAACTTATTCTTGACTCTGCTGTGACACAGCCAAGGAGAATCTTGAAAAAGTTCAGACATTGTGGTGAAGCACCAAAACATTTGAGCCCTGATGGGTCAGAAAGAGAGGTGGAAAATGTGTGGGGAGCTATTTTGATTGGGGAGAGAACTGTACTGGGCCAGAATGCCAATTTTGTACTGAAAGTGGTGAATTTGTGCTTTGAAGAGGATTTAATCTTGAACATTAATTTTGTGCTAAGGCAGGGGGTTCTGGAGTGAGATTTTTGCTTGTGTCTGTGTGCTACATTCTCCTGACCACTAAACTATGTTCGCTACCACCCCCTCCCCCCCCCCGACACCTACACTCTGTGCGTTACATTCACCTGGCCCCTGGGCTTTTGTGTTACATTCTCCTGACCCCCTGATCGCTGTGCGTTGAATAACTTTTGCCTCTGCAGTTTTTGCTTTACACAAACCCCTGCGTTCCTTGCATACATTCTTCTGACCCTTGCACTCTGTCTGATAAATTTGCCTGACCCACCCTGGCATTCTGTGGATTACACACCTTAGAACCCTGCACTCTGGACTTTACACACATCGTTGGCCCCTGCACTCTGTGCTTTACACACAGCTCTGAGCCCTGGACTCTGTGTGTTACAGACTCCTGCACTCCACACACCGATCATTTCTGAACACTCTGTACATAATGTGTACCCTTGACCCATCTACTATGTGTGTTACACATGTCCCTGACCCCTGCACTATATGGCTTACACACCCCCAGGGCTGCTGTTAGAAACCATACAGCCTACCTGGCAGACCCCCCCCCCCCCGAATTTATCAAGACAATATTTTCACTAAAAATACACTAAAATTATTTTTAGCTGACACAAACATAGCAGAGAACCTGTGTTTCTTTTTTAAATGTATAACTTTTTTTAAATGTTAACATTTTTTACAATTATTTTATTTTACAATTTTTTAAAAATTATTTATTACAATATTTATTTGTTATTTTTTTTTACAATTTGCTATTTTTTTTACAGGACAGGAAAGCCAGCAGCGCTGCGGGGGGCTTCACAGTGAAAGGGGGCACATGGGAGGGGGGGGCTCAGAAGCAGGCAGAACAGGGAGGGGGATCGGTGTCGGAGAAGCAATTACAGGAATGATGCCCTGTGTCTGTGTCTCTCCCTGCAGCTGGTGAAAGCTGGCATGAGGGGGAGAAAATGCAGCTGCTGCAGAGAGACGCACAGGGCTTCCTTCTGTAATTTCCCTCCTCCTGACTGCACCAATTCCCTGTGCTGTTGGGGCCCCCCTGTGTGCCCGCCGGGCTCCCTACAGGAGGACAGGTGGTCCTTCCTCTAACAGCGGCCCTGCACACTCCTGACACTTTGTAGGTTACATTCTCCTGCCCCCTGTACTCTGTGTGTTACAGATGCCTTTGACCCCTGTACTCTGCATTACACACACTTCTTACCCCTGACTTTGTGCATTACACACACACCCCTGAACGCCCCTGAACGCTGCATCGCTTACATTCTCCTGAACGCTGCAACGCTTACATTCTCCTGACCTCTGCATTATGTGCGTAACATACCCCTGATGTCTGCACTCTGTGCATTACATACTCCCGACCCCTGCAAGCATATGTAATAGAATAGTTTCATTCAAAAAATGATTGTGCTGAGGTTTATATGTGTCTGTGTGAACTTTGTTTGTGACATAGTAATTAAGGCCTGTTCCACGGTGGGTACAAGGACTATGGCATAAATTTTAGTGCATGTAATGTGCTTCAGCATTCCTCTCCTCAGGGTGCTCTGGACCCTCACAATCCTAACAACACCCCTTGAAACAGACTCTTAGCCGAGTGGGTGCCGCCAAATAAATCTGTTTCGTTGTATGTCTATCTGTGCAACTTTAGGTAGGGATTAAAACTTCACAGCGCTCTTGAGGAAGGTAAAGAGATAGCTGCTTTCATACAGTCAGACAGCCTCTTTTTGGTGCACTTACAGCCCAAATGCAGCCACAACTTTTTTTTTTTTTTAAATAGTTTGGCTAGGCCTCGGAAAAATACATTATTCTGTTGTTATTTTTTGCCATCTGTGCCCTCATTGGGGATGTTTAATTGTTCCTTCTGTCCTTGTAACTGTTGGGCAAGAAATTAGGCAAACAATTGTCACCAGGACAGGAAGACACAGACAGTAACAAAACTGACAGACCTAACCTTTCATTGGAATACTGAAAAAAAAGTTTTGCTGCAGTCTACGTCCCCACTGATGATATTTTCTATAATTTCCTAAACTCAGGGATTAAAACCTC
Source organism: Pelophylax lessonae (assembly GCF_965119305.1). Classification (NCBI taxonomy): domain Eukaryota; kingdom Metazoa; phylum Chordata; class Amphibia; order Anura; family Ranidae; genus Pelophylax; species Pelophylax lessonae. Next base: position 555,351,319 of record NC_138769.1, on the reverse strand, counting down.
TATCCCACCATAGATATGTGAAGATGGGGATACTGACAGGTAGGGAAGTACATGGCAGTGGATTTTTGAACATTGTGATTGCCAACTTGGTCCTTATTTATTCTGGCTAACAAATGGGTTTCTCTGCATTATCACCACGAATGACGCTATTATATAATGTGATGTGACATTTTTCTGTCATGTAACTGGCAACTGTGTACTAAACCACAGTACACTGTGATTGGTAATAATCCATTGTATATTGTTACTGGCAGGAAGCCACTGTGTATTCTAACTGGCAATGAGCCATTGAGCATTGTGTTGCCATGAATGAGCCCCTGTGTTCTGTGAATGGCAATGAGCCATTGTTTACTGTTACTGATAGTAAGCCACTGTGACCTGTGAACAACCACTGTGCATTGTGACTGCTGATAAACCACTGTGCATTATGACTGCGTAATAACAACTATGCAGTGTGACTGCAGATATACCACTGTGTATTAGGACTGATGATAAACCACTATGCATGGATAAGGACTGCATATCAGACCAGGAAGATTTTGAAAATGTTAATTCCAAAGAATGGGAGTGGAATAGAGGGAGTGGTAATCTGGGCTAATTACAGTCCACTGCATGGAAGTGGCCAAATTGCACATAAAAGTGTGCATAAAAGATGCGCATGAAAAAAGTGCAAATTGAACATAAAAGATATACCTTTTAAGGTACATCTCATAACAAACATCTAAATTTGTGATCACAATATACAGGGCTGGGCCTTAAGAAAACAGGTTCCTATTGGGTTATGCCAGTATCTAAATATTGAGTGTAGCATCTGGCTGCAGCACTTCCCGAACCATAGCCGCACAGACCGGGCTGTCAACACCCTCAAAATGCAGCGGCCTCTCCACTTCCCCCCAGCCACTAGTGTAGTGTGTGGAGTGGTTTTGTGGGGAGCGAGGGTGAGAAAAAGGGCACAGGCACTGTGACAGAGCTGCAATTGCAGCAACAACTGCCCAGGATACATAGGACACAGTTATTGCCTGCAGTGCAGTATGAGAAAGGAAAGAGCCAACCCAGGAAACTGTAAAAGACCGCCGGGAGCCACTTGAAAGTGTGAAGGGTGTACAGTAGTCCCCAGGACACAGCCTCTATTTAGTGGAGAACTGTATGAGACTACAAGGACCAGGAGGACAGTGCAGCAGAGAGCAGGAAAAGGAAGGAGAAGCCAGAGTTCAGAGCAGTCTCGCAGAGACACTGCTTGTCCCAAGAATTTGCAACTGTGTGGGAGTGAGAATGTGTTACCAAAATTGCTTGAATGCCATTGCAGTCATAGAGATCTACCTGGAGGAGAGGGGTGTCACTGCTTTCATTAGAAATTGGCACTATCACATCCAGGGTTGCTGTCAAAGCCCCTGGTTCAGGACACTGGACAACAAGAGGAGGCTTACTTAGGACTTAGTTTTCTGACTTAGCGTAGGATACAAATCTACTTAAATGCTCCAACACAGGATTTTGAGCCCCAATATTTAGTATCACACTGGCCAGTAGGTGGGGTTTGGAGAGACTCTAGGAATTTCTCTTCTCCTAGGCCAGTTTTACCATTATTTAGGACCCCCCCCCCCCCCTTAGATTTAATTCAGGTACCTGGAGGAGAGTGGCTCCAGCATTACTAGGTCCTTTTGTTTTGTTGCATAGTACAAATTAGTTTTATATTGTTAGAGTTTATTGTTGTTATTGCTGTTGGGGTGTATAGCCCAAATAAATCCTCCTTCTTTAGCCTTGGTTTGTTAGAGGGTGTGGAATTGTTGAAAAGGTAATTGTCTTCCGAAACCTATACATTGGAGGCTCCTTCAGAGCTAAGTGCCACATCGGTCGTAAATTTTCATTAATTTCCCTATACATTTTGAGCTTTATATTTTTTAACGTACTCTGTCTGAGATTGACTAGTGCTCTCCACCTACAGTAACTAATTCGATTAAGTAGCGAACTAAATCTCCACAATGGGAAACATTTGGCGAAAAACAAATCTGACCTAACCCTTCCTTGCTCTATCTAAAATGAAAAAGTAAGTTTTGCCTATAGTTCTACCTTACGGTAGAAAAATAGCATTGCTACATCTATGACCAGTATTGGATTTGTTAGAAGTAAGAGGTCACATGACTCAGTCAGACGGACTCCGTTTGTCTCAGCGGGGGATCGATCCGCCGATCCCCCACTGAGCAGGCGGATGACAGCTGTGTCTCCGCGCTGTGTGCGGAGACAGAGCTGTCAGGTCTCATTCTTCTCTATGGGGGAATCGAATGGGAACGGACCACCTGTCCATTCTCATCCAATCCGATCCGCCAGACGGATGGAAAATAGGGTTTCCATCCGTCCGGTTTTGATGGATCGGATTGGATGTCAGCGGACATGTCTCTGCTGACATCCGATGCCCCATAGAGATGCATGGGGCATCCGTTCAGATCCGCCAAAAAAACTGATAGGCGGATCTGAATGGGCTCCCTGTGTGAAAGGGGCCTAATTGAACAAGCTGAAGTTAGAAGCTGTACCAGATTTTTCACTCTTCTCTTTTAGTAAATCAACCCCACTGTCTCCTGAGTGTGTTTAAAGTCCATTTCCAACATTTAAAATATAACTAAAGACAAAACTTTGTTTATAATTTTGGATAGAGTAATGGAGGGTTATAACTTCCTTTTTTTTTGCCATCTGTGTCCAAGCGGGGAGATTTCCCTTCACTTCTTGTCCCGTAGCCAAAACAGGAAGTGAGAGAAAATCCCTCCAAAGTGTGGTAATCCCAGTGTGTCACCGGGGTCACCAGAATTAGTATCCCCATTGGAAAATTCCACAGCTACACCACATTTTGTGTACACCAGTTTTAGTAAATCTCCCCTTATAGGTCCAGATTTTTGCACAAGCCCAATCATGACTGGTTCTCTCATTGTGGCTAGAGATACCAGATGGTGGTCTTTCTGACAAACCTTTTTTTACATTGATACGTTACACAAGTTTACCCAACAGAATCACCATTATCCTACGGCTGTATGGCTCACTGTTTTAGTGACCTTAAAAAAAAAATCCAACCCAATGGCACTTTGATCTACTTTGTCACTAGGATTTTCCTGTTTATTTTCACCTTTTTACAGGTTTGGCATGAAATTACAGTGTAGTTGAAAATTTGTGAGTAGCAGACATTTAACCTCCCTGGCGGTATGATTCTTTTGGATTTTAGGTGCTGAAAGCGTTACCATTATTTTGCATGTAATTCTTGTGAATGAGCAGCCCAAACCAACTGTATACATTTATTATATATATATATATATATATATATATATATATATATATATATATTTACATAAAAAGTACAGTAAAACTGCAGGAAAGGGCACTGGGGGGCAATGTAATGTGATTTTTTTTTTATTTTGATTGATATCAGTGTGTTTGGTGTGTTTTACATTTTAATTTGCCACCGGTTCCACCCCCGGCGGACGTCACGTCGCCGGAGACGGAAGCCGGGGCTTCGCAGACGATCGGGAGGAAGCTCCGCCGCCGCATACCTTCGCATACCTTTCTCAGGGATATTCTTCGCTGGATCCCTGAGAAAAGCTAAGTAAAAACTCTACCAGGATCCAACGATCTTCCTAGCGCTACCCTGAGTGTGACTCGGGGGTTACCGCTTTTGGCTCTAAAATCTAACCCCGAGTCACGCTCGGGAATACCGCTAGGAAGGTTAAAAAAAATACTTTCAAAATTTCAATGTAAAAATTGTCACCATTAGTCCAGTTGAGTCTTTAACTTCCCACCATTAAAATTATAGATTGCTCCAAACTTAAAGAGATTCTGTTGCCAGTCTATTTTCAGCAACAAGCATCTTCTCAGAATATTATGTGTGCATTTAACTTATCTTGTGTATGTTTTTTTACCATGTAGACATCTAAAAACCCTGAGACTGCTGCTTGGAGTCACAATCTTGGATGTGATGTCAGCAGTCACAGCAGACTCCAAGCATTGACTCAAGTGACATTCTATAGCTGTGATAGGCAACCTGGGCATCCATGTTATGGAACTACAAATCCCAAAAGGCTTTGAAAGACACTGACAGCCACAGGCATGACTCCCAGAGGCAGGTGCCTGATGGGGTTTGTAATTTTACCACAGCTGGGGTGCTGATGTTGCCAGTCCTTACTTTTTAGTATTTTCCTTTGATCCTTCTGTGGCAGTCTCAAGTTTATGTGTGGAGTGGAGAAGATGCTGGGCCAGCACAGACAGTACTTAGACACTCCCAGAAGAATAGAGGGCTATGATGTGCAAGGGGGGAGGGAACAGTGTGCAGTGCCATACCAAAGGGGGTGCTGTCTTCATTGTTTACCCCCATTTGGGGGGTTTTGGTGCACCTACAGCTAAACACATACACCACTGGACCTGGACAGATTGATACACTGCAGGTTGGACAATGGGTTGCTTAATATACAGAGCAAGTCACTTTGTCCCGGCCCTATACAAAAAGGGTTTCTATCTCAATGTTATGCCACGCTCTTATCTACCTATTTGACAGCATAACCCTGCAAGGTGTCAGAGAAATGGTTGTCAGATGTGGGTGACTTGCCTGGTTAGCAATGGGAGATGGCACTGGAAGCAGTGCACAATAGCTTCTTAAATACATCTCAACGCCTGTCCCAGTTATGTATACTGTTGATTGTACACTATACTCCTTTGAAACTATTTAAAATGGGCCTCCTTATGGAATCGCTATGTCCCAAATGTAGCAGGGATCATGGTACTCTGATACACATGTTATGACGCTGCTCGAAATTGCACAGATCCTTGGAGGCCATTCTTAATACTATTAATCAAACATTCCAAACTCCCCCTACTCTGGACCCTAAGTGTTGTATAGTAATGAGGTGGTGACGGACCAGTTTGACAGGGAGGCAGGCGCTAGAGCACTATTTCAGGCACGTAAAATTTAACTACTCCCTTTGAAAAACACTTCTCCTCCTTCTCTTAAAGAATGGGTGGAACACATGGGTACTACCCTTAAATATGAGTGGGTTTTTTACCAGCATAGGGGTTGTCCAGCTAAATTTATTAGGGTCTGGGGTGGCTGGCTGGTTATTCCTGGCCTAGCTCTGGCAGACCTAGTCATGGATAAATCATCATGTTGACATCTTTGTATCTATATCTACTGTATCCTACCATATGCAGGCATAGCCTGTCTCAAGCGTGCAGCAGGGAGGCAGGGTAATTCTCAGTAAATCTGTGGTAGCGCATTGATTTTGACCAGTACTTCCTTGGTATGCTGTTGATTACTGTACCTTTGAAACCTCATTGTAACAGTCTAGTCTCTTTATGACTCTAAACATTCTGGAGCATGCTGTTTTGTATATATGCAATTGTTTCAATAAAGTTTTTGACAAAAAAAAGTCCCGTCCCTGACATTATACTGCAGGACACCTGGGAGATGGAAGGAAGCAGCATGAAACATTTGCTACTCAGGTAAGTGTACATCTATGCACTCTGCTACCACGACCACCAATGAAAGGGGGGTGCAAAAACCACTAATTATCAATATAATATGAGGAACACACTGACCAAAACAGAGGGGGCACAGACAGACCACAATAAAAAGGACAGACATTGACAACCATAAAGGGGCAACATGCTGACCACCATAAAGGGTTGACTATAATAAAGAGGGCACATGCTGACCACTATAAAATGGCAAACACTGACCACCATAAAGGGGGCACATTGACCACCATATAGTGGGAACCCACAGACCATTATGAGAGGGTGCATTGACCACAATGTGAAAAACATAGTCCCGACTGTTGCTCTCTATATGCTACAAAGTCCTGACTGCATCACTGTATATTACTAGCATTTAGGCCCCTGTTTTCACCAAAGCACACCACTATTATCTAATTTCTTTTCTTTTTTTAAGCACCCTGTTATTATCTTCATGTTTTGCTGCAGTGTAATAATACTCTCCTATATCTTTTCTGCCCATTTTTAATACTTGTAATTATTTTCATAACTTCTGAAAATAACTTTGATGCATAGAGGGGTGTAGGTGTATGTATGCAAGTGCGGGGGGGGGGGGTGTTAAAACATAATACGACCCTTTAACGACGTGAACCTAGCTTTTAATTTTGTCAGCTACCGTTTTATAGCAGTAAAAGCAAGTGAAAAGTCTTTAAGTGCTAGATAAACCTTTTTTTGCAAAATATCTCCAATTTTTTGTTCTTACTTGCAGCAATGTTATAATGACAAATAAAGTTGTTAGACTCAGTCATTTTGATATGCTTCTTCTGGCATACTTTGTATTTTGTAATATCTGCCTGGAGTTCAGCTTTAAATGCTCATTTGATTCACACTTTTGATCATTCAGTACCTGCCTCCCCACGCGGTTGTTATGTATCCTCATTCTTGCTTGAATGTCCCTTGGTGACTCCCTGGAGTCCAGAAAATCTTTGGAGAATTTTTCTCCAAATTCCAGTTCATGCTTGCAGCCACCCCATTCCCATGTGTCCTGGGGACTGGGCTCTGGGGTCTCCCGGAGCAGTGGAGTTAAGTCTCTTGGGAGGCCTTTCACTTTAGATAAAGCTTGGAGCTGCAACTGGTTTAGCTTCAGACGAATTTTCTCTTCAGTTCCCCGCCGTTTCCACTCACATCCACATCCTTGCAACTTGCCTAGACTACAAGCTGTAGCAACTGAATGCATGACACCTGCAGCCAGCAATGAAAATGCAAAGGCGCTCTCACGGAAGCCTGTTGGAGATAAAAAAAAAAAAACAAGATTTAAAATCAAATTCAATTAAAGAAAATCTTCCTTAGTAAATTGACTACTTTATTTTTTAATTTTGTAAGATTAAGAAAGAAATAAATAGTTGGATTTGTCTATGCTAGGACATTGACCATGTGATACTGTTTATCTAGGTTCATCCATTATGGTAGTTTCTCCACTTGTAGGATGGTCCACTTTCAGACATACCATACCTCAGATAAAGTAAAAGTTTTTATCACAAAACTTTATTCAGCATAATATTAACATAGACACTCTGAAATTTAAAGTTTCAAAAAAAGTCAAAATTTGTATCTTGATTAGAATAGAGAGGGGAAGAATTAGAGTGCCTGTCAGGTTTTAATTCCTGTCATTGTCCCCTCAAGGGAAATTCAACCTCCCTATTTGCTCTGTTGGTCATCGCCCCAGGACAGAAAGTGATGGGCTATCCAAATTTTTGAATTGTCACAGAAACAGGGAGTGAGGGGAAAATTTCCAATTGGGAAACCTGTTCTGGTAACAACTATCAAAGACGGAATATTTCCCTGTTTTGGAAAGATTCCCTTTTACTTCCAGCTGTGTTTCTGGGACAGGAAATGTAAGTAGATATCTTCACGTTCGTTTCCATTTTTTATCTTTCTCTATATATTATTTGCAGCACTTTACACTGGATTTGCTGGATCTCATGTGTATTTAGTTTCTGATAACTAAGTGCAAAGAAAAACACTAAAAATGGGATTTGAAGACAACACTTTTAAGGAAGGTGCTCCAGGAAGAGATTAATAACTGCACCTAAAATAAGGATTTCTACAGCTACAGCACATACGGGGCCGGCGCTACCACTAGGCAAACTAGGCAGCCACCTGGGGCGCACTGCCGCTTAGGTGCCCGCACAAGACAGTTCTGCAGCAGTGGGTTTTTTAACACACTCCCAGCCGCTATACCAGCCTGGAGTGTGTGTACTTCAGTAAAGCTTTCTTTATTGGCTTTCAATATCCTTTATTGGCTTTCAATGTGGAAGTGATACAAGCAGCTCTTAAGCCCCTGATCAATTCCATAATGTGCCGCCCTCTCCCCACGAGACTGTGCTCAGGGAAGCAGCTGATGGAACACCATCTGTGTTCCATTAGCTGTAGCGGAGTACAAAGGAGACATTCAGGGTCTAATAAAGAGTACCTGTCACCTATATGCCATCACATATGGGGGCTATTGGTCCCCTATATGATAGCAATAAAAGTGAAATGTAAAAAAATAAATAAAATAAAAATAGTACAAATATAAAAAAAAGTTTTAAATATTTAAAGAGACACATAAAAAAAAAAAAACATTTTAGAGCTCCCCTACACACACATATACACACACACACACACACACACACACACACACACACACACACACACATATACAAAAATGCATGCGCTTCGGTGCCTGCGATTGCCCTACACATGTTATTTACCGCCAGAGTGAGAGCAATAATTCTAGCATCAGAACCCCTGCATAATGCTAAACTGATGACCTATGGGGGGCTTTTTAAGCGTCCCCTATGAAAAAATATAGGGTACTGAAGTTTTTTGTTGTTTTATGGGTGCACATACACAAAGCCCCTACAGATCATAAGTTTAATGTTATACAGGAGTTCTAGTGCTGGAATTATTAAATTTATTTTGAAGTTATATTTTTTTGGGGGGGAGGGGGGTGCAAGAAGCTGGTCTTGCCTAGGGCACAAAATAGTTTAGCATCGGCCCTGAGCACATACCATGTAGTTGATAGGTCCAAGTACTTACACTTTTCTACGTGAGGTATAAGGCACTGCTCTGTTGTGTAGAAAAAAAAAGTTTCAGTGCCAAGTGTCACTTGTTTACCCCCTTTCCCATGCTGTATGCTTCCCTTATTGCTTGTCATATCTCCACCCTTAAATCTAAAGGTCTCTAATGCCCTGTACACACTATCAGATTATCTGAAGACTTTTGTCTTCAGATTTACCTTTTCTATGTAGTGCAAGGGCCTGCCGGATTGCATACAAATTGAAAGTGTTTAGGTTTGACCTCATATTATATGGTTTTGGTAAGTCTGCAGACAAAAGTCTTCAGATAATCTGATAGTGTGTACAGGGCATTACCATCAGGAGAGTTTGCAAACATACAATGGCTTGCAGGGGTGGAGGGAGAATTGGCAGGGAAACACCCTGGACACTTATTATCTCGGGTTCTCCAACACAGTTATATCATTTTATAGAGCACGTTCATGGCATACTAGAATGGGTTAAAGGGATTAGTTCTGCCTGTTTTACTAAAAGCAACACATGCTCCCAAGTATGTCATCCAGGGAGCCAGAATTCAATAGTTTATGAAGTTACTACTTGTACTGGGGAATTTCCCAGGAGAAACAGCTGTAATAGTGAGCTTCGATATTGTTTTATACACTTTGCTTCCTAGCTCTGTCCTCATTGGCCTGGGTTCAGTATGCTTTCAGGCTGCTTATAATGATGGAAAAGTGTGGCACTCCTCCAAAGCTAAAGGGATAAAGTTACCTTTAATGTGGGGAAGTTTGTTCACACGTTTAGAGCTACTGTGCTTTCTGATTACATTTTTGTATTATTTAAAGTGTACCCAGACACAAAAAATTTAATATATTACATGACCACACTTGGTGGTGTATATACCAACAATAACCCGCGCAAAGGATGTGATGGATAAATTAATAAAAAATGTAATAAAAATAAATATAAATAATACAAAGTGCAGGATTAAATCCTTATATAGGAGCTGCAACAAACACGTGAATGCGTGAAATGTGAAAAAAATTAATATTACTAAATAAAGGTTGCGCTCAACTAAAAAACACTTGTGCAAGATGAAGGCCTTAAATAAAGACAAAAGTGCATAATATAGTGCAATAATAAATAAATAAATAAATATTCAACAGGCAGAATAAAAAAGTTAATAATCATGTGCAATCATAAGTCCTTAATAAATTGGACTAAACATAAAGTGCAAAAATGGATCAATGATTAAATAAGTCCATAAAAATAACAATGAATGTCCAAATAGATATATTAATCTTGATGGTGACAGTGATAGCTGCACTTGATTAGTAGTATATACAGGACTTATGATTGCACATGATTATCCACTTTTTTATTCTGTCTGTTGAATATTTATTTATTTATTATTGCACTATATTATGTGCTTTTGTCTTTATTTAAGGCCTTCATCTTGCACAAGTGTTTTTTTTAGTTTAGCGCCTTTATTTTGTAATATTTAAGGTGAGGGCACATCTGGTGAAGGGATTTTCACTATTGCATGAAGAAAGTTGCGTCACGGAGTGTTGGATAATAAGGGATTTCCTTCAGGAATTTTGGGGACTTTATAGTACGCTTTTTATTTATATTTCAGATTGATCTGTTTTTCATTATTTGCACCGAAGAACAATGATGAACTTTTTATGATTGATTTTTTCTTGGATTTTCATCTATTTCACTTTTTTGGATGTCACCGTTATATATATATTCATAATGTTATTTTAAAAGAATAGCACTATTATTATGTGTTAAAAACACAAACTGAGTCACTGGAATGCAACACCATTTGCTTATATATTTACTATATACACATTTTATGAGAGTGTGCACAGGTGTGAGTGATCCAAAATTTAGATTGATCTGCACCAATTTATATAACTTTATGATCACAGTAGCTCACAGGTAGTTCCTACTGTTTTTTAGAATTATGGGCAAGCTTTTTTTTTTTATTTTTTTTTTTTTTTTTATTTTGGATAGAGTAAGGGAGGGATATAACTACTGTAAGATTTTTTTTCTTTTCGCCATCTATGTCCCATTGTGGAGAATTCCCTTCATATCCTGTCCCATAGCCAAACAGGAAGTGATAGGATATCCGTACAAATTAAAGGGAAATCCTTGGGGACCCCCAGGTCACTAGAACTAGTGTCCCTATTGGAAGATTTTATCCTCTATTACTTTTCTTGGGACAACCCAAAATGTGGTATTTCCTTTCCTTTTACTTTCAATGATAATGCTATACAGGACAAATAGAGAGGGCAAATCTCCTTAACGGTAAAACAGACAACAATAAAAACTGACAGGTGTTCTAATCCCTCTCCACTCAATCCAAAATTAAAATAAATGTTTTTTTTCATTTAGTTATACTTTAATTTAATTTTTATTTTCCATTCTCCCAATCACTAGAGCAATTTAGGTGAAAATAATACCCCAGATACACCCTGTGGAAAATATTTTTTTTATTCTAAATTATTGCTTAATGGTGTTCCTCTATTACTTTTCAGGAGACAACCCAAAATTTGGGATTTTTTTTTTACCTTCTCTTTCAATGATAATGGTAAACAGGACAAATAGAGAGGGTAAATCTCCCTGACGGGAGCACAGACAGCAATAACATCTGACAGGTCTTCTAATTCCTTTTCACTCTGTCCAAAGCTAAAAAATAGTTTTGCCTTTAGTTATATTTTAATGTGTATTTCCACTTTTGCAGTCAAATTTGAGAAAACCTCACTAAATGTTTGTTATGTATTCCCATTTAAACAGCATACCTAAAAATAATAAAAATTAAAAAATGTATTACCTTTCTGTGTGTATGTTTGGTCTCAGGCAATATGCAAGCTGCTCTAAACATTTTTTTTTTCAATTTAAACTATTTTCTATTAATATCAAAGAGCAAAGGAAAAGGTACAGCAGTACAAAACAAATAAAATTTACAGAAGAATCCAAAAAAGGAATACCATTTTTAGACATGAAGATAATGCATAGTTAATTTAAACAAACAGCAGGCCATTTTCAGAAAGTTAAAAGAAACAAAACAAAAAAGAACATCCTAAACAATATGTGGATATGGAAAGATTTAGGCTCCATTCACATGTAGGCGTTTTGGATCGCAAGCAGAATTGCGACAATTCTGCCCGCAATCCAAAACACCTACATGTCAATGGAGCCCAAATCCCGAACCACTGCAAGTCGCGGGACGCCCGTGCGATTCCCGTTAATGCAATGGCATCCCAAACGTGGTGCGATTTTGCCGCGATTGTCGCCCGAGGAATCGTGGTAAGATTGCGCAAACAGAATCGTACGACTCCTGCCGCCCAAAAGAAGTACAAGAACTTCTGTTTGCACAATTTTACCGCGATTCGTTGGGCGACAATCGCAGCAAAATTGCGGCACGTTTGGGGTGCCTTTGCAAGTCACGGGAATCGCACGAGTGTCCCGTGACTTGCGATGGTTTGGGATTGTGGCCAGAATCCCAGCAATTCTGCCCGTAATCCAAAACACCTACATGTCAATGGAGCCCAAATCCCGAACCACTGCAAGTCGCGGGACGCCCGTGCGATTCCCGTTAATGCAATGGCATCCCAAACGTGGTGCGATTTTGCCGCGATTGTCGCCCGACGAATCGTGGTAAGATCTCGCAAACAGAATCGTACGACTCCTGCCGCCCAAAAGAAGTACAAGAACTTCTGTTTGCACAATTTTACCGCGATTCGTCGGGCGACAATCGCAGCAAAATTGCGGCACGTTTGGGGTGCCTTTGCAAGTCACGGGAATCGCACGAGTGTCCCGTGACTTGCGATGGTTTGGGATTGTGGCCAGAATCCCAGCAATTCTGCCCGCAATCCGGTACGCCTCTATGTGAATGGAGCCTTATACTCTGAACAGTTTCAAATGAGAGGCAACGCAGTCTGTCCTCATTGACAAAGAGGGACACACTGGGGATGATTTACTAAAACTGGAGAGTGCAAAATCTGTTGCAGCTCTGCACAGAGACCAATCAGCTTCCAGGTTTTATTGTTAAAGCTTAATTGAACAAGCTGAAGCTGGAAGCTGATTGGCTACCATACACAGCTGCGCCAGATTTTGCACTCCGATACATACAATTAAGAAGCCCAACTTCTAGTTCTTTGTTAGGACAGACAGTGTTCAAAGCTAGTTTACTGATTAAGAGATCTGCCAGCACAATACAGACAGGATTACTTATGATAAACATAACTCCCCAGGCCCCTCTCCATTGCAGAAAAAATTTTAAATTTTGCAGTTTTCATAATTCGTTATGCTAAACAAATATGAACATGTAACAAATTTGAAGTAGGTGTCAAACTAATTTGGCTGCAAAAGCCGAAATACACTTTAAAAAAATGTTAACTGGAGTTAACCTACGATTTGTTTGTCTTTTGCGTAAAATACATTTAAAAAGAAAAAGTGACTCTAAAGCTGGGTATACACGTACCGAAATTAGACCGGTTCAGCAGGAACTGGCCAATTTTTGGTATGCGCATACCGCTGTTTGTTCAACAGACGCTGGTCTAAAAACCGGCTTATGTCAGTCAAGCTGGAAAGCCAATGACTGCAGTGCTGATCTGTATAATCTGATGGGCGTGAGCCTCCGCTGTCAGAATGCAATAGTGCGACAAAGGAGATCCCTGCATTCGCGTTGCTTGTGTGGATGCAGGGATCCATCAGTTATACATTTATACCCTGCTTAAGACTACCTTGACCACAGAGTGAAAACACTGCTGTGCAATTCAGAGCAGAACAAACAGCGTTGACACCCTATTACACGCAATGGAAAAATAATATGTGTACTGGCAGGATCAATAGGTAATAAAACAATGTTAGAAGGTGTGTTCAGAAAAACTAGGGAAAGACTACATCATATACAGTATGTCATATATGATGCAGTCTTTAACTAGCATAAAATAGTTTGTCAGTATTCAGCCCAGTATCACATTGCTGCAAGATCGCATTGCTTAATGCTAAGGCATCATATGTTGCTCATTGTATTTATGAAATGTTTTGAAACCACATATATGCAGATAATTTAGATTGGTTACCCTGACTGTACCTCTCTTTAGGATGACACTGTCATGTGGAACTTTCCCACTGGTCTCCAAAGTGGAACAGTTCCAACGCTGGCCTTTCAATTGATGTTGACATTCATGGATGGCAATTTGAATACCCTGGAGGGCTGAAGCTGTCACATCAGGGTTTCGCAAACAGAGCCCCATCTGGCGCTTACTTAAGCCGGGTAATGTCAGGCAGACGGTGTTGGGTGTTAGGATGGGGTCATTGGGTAGCTTTAGTCCCAAGATATCGTTGCACAGAACTCTAGAGTGGAAAAGAAAGAGGAATGACTACATAAATCATACAAGAACACAAATATGTCAGCAATACGTGTTTAAACTCTGATGAGCAGTAGGTCCTCTCATTTTCTGGATTCCTGGCCTTATTTAACCTTGTTTAAATAAATATGATTATATGAAAAGATTTTTTCAGATAGATGTGATTCTGTAAACAATGGAGTACTAGAGTGCTTGGACAATACTCACTGAATTCACTTTTCATTGAATTTTAACTATAAGGCCTTATTCTCATGGGGTTATCTATGTGTACACTTGTGTGAAGGGTGGCCTTCACCTGTACAGGATGCACAGCTGTTCTGTGCATCAAAGTGCAGGTATTCTCATTCAGGGCCGGCCTTTGGGGTGTGCGAGCCGTGCGGCCGCACAGGGCGCCATGGGCAACAAGGGCGCCGTGCCTCCATCACGGCTCGCAGAAGATCAGGTGATTCAGGCCGCACAGCGGGAGGTGAGCGGCGACCGCGGCCTGGACAGGGTTAACACAGGCCGCGTCCGCCGCTTACCTCCCGCTGTGCGGTTGTGCCTCGGTCACCCGTACTGAAGCAGTGAGGCGAGCTGTGTATCACACACAGCTCAGCCTCCGCTCCGATCCTTCCACGCTGACGATCTCTCCTCCCTCCCTGCACTGACGCCAGAGGAGAGATCGTCAGCTCCTCCTCGCCCCGCCCCTTCTCCTCCTCCTCCCGCCCCGCCCACACTCCCGGGGATGTGTGGGCGGGAAGTTTAAAGAAAAAAAAAAAGCTGCAAAGAGCGGAAGGTAAGTGAGGACTCTCGCCTTTAAAAAATGTAAGGGGGGGCTTTTTGTGGGGAGCTCTGTGTGGGGGGGGGGTCTGTGATGTAAGGGGGGGCTCTCTGATGTGGGGGGCTCCATGGGGGGGTCTGATGTAAGGGGGCTTTGTGTGGGGGGTCTCTGATGTGAGGGGGGCTCTGTGTGTGGGGTCTCTGATGTGAGGGGGGCTTTGTGTGTGTGTATAGGGGGTCTCTGAACTTAGGGGGGCTTTGTGTGGGGGTCTCTGTGTGGGGGGGGGGTCTCTGATGTGTGTGTGGGGTCTCTGATGTGAGGGGGGCTAAGTTATTTGTGATCATAAAAAAGAAAAGTCAAAGTGCAAAAAAGGTGCTAGAAAATGCGCGGGGGGGGGGGTGTTGGGGCGCCACAGGATTAGCTCGCACAGGGCGCCTGAACACCTAAGGCCGGCCCTGTTCTCATTCATGTCTATTGGGCCACAGTGGCTGCAGGGGCACAGGTTTGATCACCCTCTGTGTACCTTCCAGGCAGATTTACCCTTTCTATTTGTCCTGGTGATCATTGCCACCAAAAGACTGTATATATCATTCCTGGCCAATGCCCCCAGAAGCTGGAAATCACTGAAGTAAACACTGCTACTCCAGTCATCTCAACCTGTTTCTGGCCTCTATTCTTGGGTGGGGTGATCTCCTGTCCAACAGTATCTGAATAGCTCTGAAAGTAATGTCATGCCACAGGTAGCAGCAGCACTGGATACTGATCTCTGCCAGTGCTTCTGTTTCTTTATTGCCACTGACCACCACCGATGGTAGCTGTTTGCTAATGATTGGAGGAGAACAACCAATGTTTGGTTACAGATTGCCACTCCCCCTCACTGCCTTTGGGGGAGGCGGGATAGTCCTATTGCCACTGACCACCAATACTTGAAGGAGGATCCAATTGTCACTGCCCACCAATTATTTGAATGCAGTGAATCCTATTACCACTGAACACCAACACTTTAGATGAAGGGGGGATTGAATTGACATTAACTTCTCAATGCTTTTGGGAGGTATTGTTTTACAACCACTGACCAGCAATGTAAGAAACACCATGTTACATACTCCTGACCCGCTGCAGGGTGTATTTAAAAAAAAAATAAGGGCTTGTGTTGATAGTCACATGGTGTGTGCTTTCAATTACGGGTCAGTCTAAGATCCTTCTGAGTGCCTTCACAGTTCCATCTTAAAGGAGGATCCTCCAGCCAACCTAAATGTGCCCAGCAGTGCTCTAATATGCTGTGTTCTCACACTCCTCTTGCATATGCTTTAATATCACTGGCTAGTGCCCTAGACCAGTGATGGCGAACCTTGGCACCCCAGATGTTTTGGAACTACATTTCCCATGATGCTCATGCACTCTGCATTGTAGTTGAAATGTATTTCCAAAATATCTGGGGTGCTAAGGTTCGCCATCACTGCCCTAGACTAACCTAAATATGTTACACACCAGTTGCTTAGATTTTCAGGATGTTGGTGGAAATGTGATTTGTGGTGGACCACACCTAGTAGGATGGAAGGACCACAAGCAGATTGACAAGTAATGAAGCTTGGCTTGTGATGCTACTAACCTTAAATGCTATCTGAACTGGGTAGTGCGCTGATGTTTTGCAAATAACTGCTTTATATCTCTTAATTAGGGTAGAACATATCATACCTTGGCAATCAGCTACGTGCAATTTCATTGAGATTAAAATGCTCATTTACATCCGTGTTTAGCAGATGTAGATAAAAACCATTAAGGACAGGATAGGACCTGTCAAATACATTGGTAATCAATAAAAATGCAAGGCCTGAAGAAATTTTTACATTCCAGTGTATGTTCTCCTCCATAACTCTAGGCACTTGTTTTATTTGCTACTGTCTGATCCCAGCAACATGCATTTGAAGGAAGATATGAGGAATGACTGGCAATTACAGCAAAACATTCTGTGTAGAATGGGAACATAAAAGGGAGAGGTGGGGGGGGGGGACCAAAAGAGGTGACCCATCACTCCCACAGTGGCGACTGTAAGAGTTAAAGAGTTAAACGATGGTCCGTTCATCTTGCCCTGGGTGGGGACATAAGACTCGGCCGCTGTCAAACTCTGTGGGACGCTCCCTGCAGGGTGGGAATATATTTGTCTTCACTTTGGAGCTAGTGCTCAGCAATTTCTCTTTAGCTGTAGGAGGGGCAGGAAAACAGAACTCTGAGCCAAGGGACCAAACGACAGATCAAAACATGCCCATGCTGAAGGGAAAATAATTCATGTTTTATAACCTCAGCAATAAAAGGAGGCTTTTCTAAAACGGCAAATAGGAAGGTAATAAAAACATACACAGCTATACATTATTAGCAAATGTGTAATGAAATGAAGACAGAACATATGTACGTCACAAGAAGGGACTGCATAAGTCATAGTAGAACTAATGCTTGATACTTGATAATTTCGTTTAAAGCCTAAAGCCCCGTACACACGCACCGATTGTTTACCGTAAATTTTCGGCCAGCGTCCGATCGGCCGATTGTCGGCTTGTTAGTATGATGCTTCCGACAACCGACTGCGACTTTTCCCGGTGAACAAAATCTGGTGTGCATGCTATAAAATTTTTGTTGGCCAACAACAGAATGGCCGATTATTCCTCAGTCAGTACAGATTTCGGCAGACAAAAATCAGATGAGCAAGACTGGGCATGCTCAGAGAAGAAAAAACACAGGGAAAGTAAACCAGCACATGACATCACTTCTGAAGTTGGTTGTTGTTGGCCGAAAAAATTTGTGTGCAGTCTAGAGCACATTTTAACCAACACAACAACACTGGACAAAAGTCGGCCGATCGGTCGGCCAACAATCGTTGCGTGTGTACGAGGCTTAAGTTAATAACTCCACTTTTGTTAAGAAAAAAACATTCCCCTCTGGGTGATTTATGTACATTGCAAGGATTTTAACAAACTTTGTGGCAGATTCCTACCTTTGGTTATTCTGAAGAAAACACTGTGTGTTTGTCTGTGTCCATGTTCAAAGTGAGTCTAATGGGAGTGGTTTTATAGTTATCAACCAGCTACTGCACCTGCTCTAATGAGGTAAATTGCTCGGCCTGCATCCCTTTAGATATGATTTCCTATTGGGAGTATCTCACCAAAAATGACATTTTTGTTGCATGGGATGCCTGCAATCTGACTTGTATCTTGGAGCAGACTTCAATGAAAATTGGTGAGAAAATCACACAAGCAGGAAATAATGTTTCTGGGGGGCGTTTTTGGGGTGCATTTTACAGAAAATTACAGAGCTGCATATTGAAAAGCAAAGGTAATTTTTATTAACACATTTTTATAAGTGTCACAATTGTATATGCTATATATTTTTTTATTTGCTATTTTTTTCTCCACAAAAGTGGAGTTACCCTTTAATTTTTTTTGTTTTTTTCTTCAGCACAAGGGATGGTACTAATAATCAGTGAAAAGTGTCCCTTGGTCTGCTGGCTGCTACCTTATTTGAAAGTTGCAGTGGTAATCTTCCAGTGCTGCTTGGGTTAATACAGCTGCTGGACCTGTCGTAGGCCCTGGTCAAGAGTGATGACAATGTTCGCCCTTTCCACCCATCCTCTATTCATAGAAGGTGTATTATAACTTTCAGCTTTATAAATGGAGGACAGGCGGATGAATGACAGATCTGCTTCCTTTATTCATAGAGTGCTTTTTATTGCTGGAAGCCACCAGCACAAGAAACACTTCTCGTTGAATGTAAGTACGGTCCCTTGTGTTGATTTTAAAGATAAAAAACAAAAAAAAAAACTAAACTTTATCAGCAGTCACGCTACAAAAATGTCAGTATTCTAAATATGTATTGGGGCCACACCAGAACTCATGGGGCCAGCTACTAACTATTTTCACAGTGCCCAGCTTGCCATTATCATGAACCTGTTATCATCACACTCCCAGAAATGCAAAAAGACCCCTCTACAGGAAATAGAGTAATGAAACCCATACTTGTACAGAACCCTATTTAGCATATTCACTCTGCAGACTCTGGTGTAAAGGAGAAATCTGCAAGAGGAACACTGTGAGCTCTGATGTAAGGGGGGGGCTCTGGAGACCCCAGAGTTCCCCTTTACACCAGAGTCTGCAGCATTCCCCTTTATATCATCCTCCACGGTGTTCCCCCTTTATATCAGGGTCCACAGAGTTCCCCTTTACATCAGATTCCACAGAGTTACCCTTTACATCAAGGTCCACAGTGTTCCCCTTTACATCAAGGTCCACAGAGTTCACCTTTACATCAGGGTTCACAGAATTCCCCCTTGCACTGTAAAGGGAAACCCTGTGGACTCTGATGTACTGTAACGGGGAACTCTGATGTAAAGAGGACTCTGGGAATGCTGGGAACTCTGATATAAGGGGGAACTTTACGGACTCTGATGCAAGGCGGAACTCTGTAAAGAGCCTCGTGATCAGTGGGAAGGTCTCTGGGCTTAGGTCAGGGGCCCTAAAGGTTATAATTATGCCTCTGCTACATGGCCTTCCTAAATTAGCTTCTTAAGCTGGACACACACTATACAATTTTATATATATTTTTTCCTTTAGATTTACCAAAACCATATAATATGAGGTCAAACCTAAACACTTTCAATTTTTATGCAATCAGGCAGGCCCATGCACCACATAGTTGAAGGTAAATCTAAAGCAAATCAAACAACAAAAGTTGTATAGTGTGTATCCAGCATTACGCTTGGTGTTGCCTTATGGGGGAGCAGGACTACTTACATGTTGTCACATGCTGTAAAATTCTGAACCATAGGGTACAATTAACACATTTGCAGCAATATGCCCCCGATGTACACAGAATTTCATTATTTTGAATGATATATTTTGACTGAGATTTCAGGCTGGCAGAAGTTGACTGTGGGAAAATTCTTTTTAGTGGCATTTGTACATCAGGTTGTCTGGGTGGCAATCTGTGTGGTAAAAACCTAATTTTTAATTTTAGGCTAAACCTTCAAAGTAAGTAGGCTCATGGGCTACTCATTGTCAGTGAAACAGATGTACAGTGCCTTGAAAAAAGTATTCATACCCCTTGAAATTTTCCACATTTTGTCATGTTACAACCAAAAACGTAAATGTATTTTATTGGGATTTTATGTGATAGACCAACACAAAGTGGCACATAATTATGAAGTGGAAGGAAAATGACAAATAGTTTTCAAAATGTTTTACAAATAAAAGTGTGGCGTGGATTTGTATTCAGCCCCCCTGAGTCAATACTTTGTAGAACCACCTTTTGTTGCAATTACAGCTGCAAGTCTTTTTGGGTATGTCTCTACCAGGGGTGCAAATCTAGAGAGTGAAATTTTTGTCCATTGTTCTTTGCAAAATAGTTCATACTCTGCCAGATTGGATGGAGATCGTCTGTGAACAGCAGTTTTCAAGTCTTGCCACAGATTCTCAATTGGATTTAGGTTGGGACTTTGACTGGGCCATTCTAACACATGAATATTCTTTGATGTAAACCATTCCATTGTAGCTCTGGCTGTATATTTAGGGTCGTTGTCCTGCTGGAAGGTGAATCTCCATCCCAGTCTCAAATCTTTTGCCGGATTTTAACAGGTTTTCTTCTAAGATTGCCCTGTATTTGTCTCCATCCATCTTCCCATCAATTCTGACCAGCTTTCCTGTTCCTACTGAAGAAAAAGCCCCACAACATGATGCTGCCACCACCATGTTTCACGGTGGGTATGGTGTGTTCAGGGTAATATGCACTGTTCGTTTTCCGCCACACAGAGTGTTTTGCTTTGCGGCCAAAAAAGTTAAATTTTTGGTCCCATCTGACCAGATCACCTTCTTCCACATGTTTACTGTTTCTCCCACATGGCTTCTCGCAAACTGCAAACGGGACTTCTTATGGCTTTCTTTCAACGATGGCTTTCTTCCTGCCACTCTTCCATATTGCCAGATTTGTGGAGTGCACAACTCATAGTTGTCCTGTGGACAGATTCTCCCACCTGAGCTGTGGGTCTCTGCATCCCCTCCAGAGTTACCTCTTGGCTGCTTCTCTGATTAATGCTCTCCATGCCCGGCATGTCAGTTTAGGTGGATGGCCATGTCTTGGTAGGTTTGCAGTTGTGCCATACTCTTTCCATTTTTGGATTATGGATTGAACAGTTCTTCATGGGATGTTCAAAGCTTGGGACATTTTTTTTTATAATCTAATCTGCTTGACACTTCTCCACAACTTTATTCCTGACCTGTCTGATGTGTTCCTTGGCCTTCATGATGCTGTTTGTTCACTAAGGTTCTCTAAAAAACCTGTGAGGGCTTTACAGAACAACTGTACGTATACTGAGAATAAATTATAAATAGATTAACTCTATTTACTAATTAGGTGACTTCTGAAGGTGAAGGCAATTGGTTCCACTAGATTTTAGTCAGCCCCTGTTCACATCGGTGAGATTTGACATGCAATTTGACAGGTCAAATCGCATGTCAAATCGCAGCCTATTGCCGGCAATAGGAGAGTCCCAATCGGTGCACCGCCGATTTTGTGGCCTGTGTTCCTGCACTCACTACTTTTGGCAACATCTGTGCATAAACTCGCACAGATGTCTTTCAAGTTGCCCCCGAAGTCTGACTGAAATGTGGCTTTGAAATCATGTGTGTTCAGGTGAAATCCCGCAATTTCAAAGCCGCATTCAATGTGATGGGGTATCAGAGTAAAGGGGTCTGAATACAAATGCATGCCACACTTTTCATATATTGTTTTGTAAAACATTTTGAAAACGATTTATAATTTTCCTTCCACCTCACAATTATGTGCCACTTTGTGTTGGTCTATCATATAAAATCCCAATAAAATACATTTAAGTTTTTGATTGTAACATGACAAAATGTGGAAAATTTCAAGGGGTATGAATACTTTTTCAAGGCACTGTATCTGTGCATGGCCATCTATATGGCTTACAGTATGTATATGGTTCCCTCAGCAAGTTGCATATACAGTATATAAGTGTACTGAACCTAAGTTTAATGAAGTAAAATCTCATTTACTGGCAGACACACACGTATAATGTATTTTTAACAGATGCCAACACACATGAGATTTTTATCTTCGGATCTGTGTTAAACGCCTGCTCTGTTAAAACATGTTCTTTGTGAATCTCAGATTTAAGATATTGCTATGGAATAATATACCTTACTATAAACACAACACGCAATGCTTCATTCATAGCAAACAATATGTAAGTGCAGTACTTTCGCCTTTTTTTTTTTTTTTTAAGGCAAATCTCAAAGGTCAAAATATGACTAAAGGGCTTCATAGGATTACCAAATTATTCAAGAGCACATGTACATACTTGTATAATTTTGTGACTTGTCTGCCTGTTGGCATCCTGCAGACATTGCAGTTAAACATATTTATTTTCTGTCACCCAGACCTTTCGTTAAGTGTTCTTGTTTGAGCAATGTTATCTTTTGCCCCCACAAAATGTGCAGCATCTTCAGGTACACTATGATGTCATTATAGCATGATCATGATAACCAGGGCAGCCATCAGGGGGGGACAGCCCATACACATGTAGGGGGCCCAGGGGTTCCAAGGGGCCCAGGCCCCAACCAATAAGACCGAGTTGTTGCTGCTGTAGTAAGTAGCAATTGCTGAAGCATGGCAGCTGCAGAGTAAGCCGATGCAGCTGAAGGGATGTCTCTTTGCTGGATTGAGCTGTTTCTTTACTAAAAACATGAGGCTGTCTCTTTACTGGATTGGGATGTCTCTTTGCTGAATATATGGGGATGTCTCTTTGATGGATTGGATTCATTTTCATTCATTAAGTTGTAAGAGTGTTAAAACAGAAGTGGGTACACTGAAGGACTCGGTGGGATGGCCAGTGGGCAGATTCGGTGAGACGGCCAGAGGGCGGGCCCCGCAAAATGTTGGCGGTCAGGCCCAGAGGGGCCCAGGCCTAAAGCTGTGTAAGGGGCCTCAACATTTCTGATGGCTGCCCTGATGATAACTATCACTTATGCTGTAAGAAAATCATTGATGTACACCTCCTCCCCTACAACTTGGTTTTCATATTTTGTATCTAGTTCTGCTTTTTCTTTCCCTCTTCTAACTGATTTTCTGTCTTCATATATATTTTCACTGTGATTTCTGAAATATTTACTACCTATTCCTTTCCCTCCCTTACCTATATATCACCATTTTCTTCTACTGTTTGAAGGTAAATATTTTTAACACGCTCAGGCCAAGGTGAAAGACTTTCATAAATTCCACCTTGACAGCATGCCT
This sequence comes from Pelophylax lessonae, assembly GCF_965119305.1. NCBI lineage: Eukaryota > Metazoa > Chordata > Amphibia > Anura > Ranidae > Pelophylax > Pelophylax lessonae. The sequence goes on along the minus strand of NC_138769.1, from coordinate 555,328,355 downwards.
GAACTTTCTTAAGCATTTCATTGCCACAGGGACCAGTGGTTGACATGCCCAACCAACAGCCCACAGTCAGAAAGCAGACACCTGCTAAAGGTTAGCAGGCTTGATTTATGTATGTATATATGTTATCACCATAAATGTCAGAATTTAATTGCTATTGTCTATTAAGGTAGTAAGTTATCACAAGCTTCACAATTTACCTGACAAAAACCTAGCCAAAGCCAATTGCTAGTGAAGCTTGACTTAAATCGGAAATTCACCCAAAAGTGGAAGTTCTACTCTTCCACCTCCTCCCCCCCTCCCCTCCTTAACATTTTGCACTTAATTTTTTATTTTTTTTTTGGGGGGGGGGGGGGGGGTGAGATGGGTACCTGATTTTTGATAGGTACCCACTCCTCCACTTTTGGTCGGATCTCTGTGACCATCCGAGCAGAAGTTCGCCCCTCCTGGAACACATGTCAGGTCCCAGAAGCCTGTGGGACCATTCACAAAAGTGCAAGGCGGCTCACACATCTGCAGTGGGAAGCCAGCTTTGGAGCCGCAAGCTTTCACTGCCAGGTTTCCTTACTTAAGTGGCCAGCGCCTGGATCCAAAGCCAATTGAAGAATCAGCTCTGATGAGGACAGCGCTAGATTATGTGTCCTTTTAATAAAAGTCAGCCGCTACAGTATTTTTAGGGGGAGACTGGAGTTCCTCTTTAAAGGAGTTGTAAAGGCAGAAGTTTTTTTTACCTTAATGCATTCTATGCATTAAGATAAAAAACATTCTGTGTGTAGCAGCCGCACCAGCACCCTCTAATACATACGTAAGCCCCCTCTCTATCCAGCTTTGTCCATGAGTTCCTCAGTCATCCAGAACGCTCCCTCATGATTGGCTGCGACACAGCAATGGTGCCATTGGCTTCCACTGCTGTCAATCAAAGTCATTTAGCCAATCAGGAGAGTGAGAGGGGATGGGGCCGAATCGCAGCTCCATGTCTGAATGGACACACAGAGCTACAGCTCGGCTAAGGTGCCCCCATAGCAAGCTGCTTGCTGTGGGGGCACTCGACAGGAGAGAGGAGCCAGGAGCAGGGAAGAGGGACCCGGGAAGAGGAGGATCCGGGCTGCTGTGTGCAAAACCACTTCACAGAGGTGTCCCCAACAAAATTGGAAGACCAAGACTGCGCATGTTTGGAAATGAAAGAATACATTACAATACAATACAATACATTACATCACTTCCAAAGTTGTAGTCTGTCATATGAAAACTTTCATAACTCTAGTAACCTCTTCATTTTCGATATGAAACTAGCATGCAAAAAAACAAACAGATGATCATTCGTCTGATATTCTAATTGTGTGTATGAGGCTTAAGGCCCCTTTCACACAGGCGGACCGTTCAGATCCGCCTGTCCGTTTTTTCGGCGGATCTGAACGGTCCCCCCATGCATCTCTATAGGGATCGGATGTCAGCGGAGACATGTCTGCTGACATCCGATCCGTCAAATCTGGACGAATGGAAACCCTATTTTCCATCCGTCCAGCGGATCAGATTGGTCCGTTCCCATCCGATTTCCCCCATAGAGATGCATGGGGAACTGACAGCTGTGTCTCTGCACACAGCGCGGAGACACAGCTGTCATCCTCCTGTTTAGCGGGGGATCGGTGGCTTGATCCCCCGCTGAGAAAAACGGAATCCGTCCGACGGACGGATAGTGTGAAAGGGGCCTAACTGTCTCCTTATGTTTACAATCCCAAGTAGCGTAAACTACAGACCTCAGATAAGCAGGTGGCCACATCCACAGGTTGTAGCCTGCATTGACGTGGAGGCTCTTCCATCCTCCTTAATGAGCTGGCATACTGCACATGAATGACCTCTTCACCATAGACACATAGTGGTAAAGATGTCTACTTGGAAATCTGGACCCTAAAATAGTTTACAGATTACAATTACCTCCCCAAACAATGCTTTATAAGAATTTAAGGATTTCTCTTTAAACTTAAAAACACTGGAAGAACCTTACTGTATCATCCTCCTATAGTTAATTGTTCATTATAAAATAACACAATCTACCTTCATGTGGGCTATTACCGTATAGACCAGCTTTTCTCAGCTAGAAGGTACGCAGGACAACTTGATGCACTATTTGTACCTGTTAGTTGTCTTTAGGAGGGCAGTGGATACAAGACCAGTCACCCTCAAAAAGGAGATAAAGCAGCAGTGACTGGTCTTTATTGCAAAAATCTCATGCGCAGAGACAACCATTTGTGCTAAATTACTGCATGGACTTGAAAGAAACAAAGAGCGCACCAAGATTCTAGCAATACTTATCCCACCTGTATAGTATGTAGATAAAATTTGCTTATCCCGGAGTTCAGCAATCAGGGGCACTTGATAAACTTGTGCTGCTTTATATGAAAACCCAGTATAGACCTTATGCTTCTTATAATCCATTAGCAAATATTATTAGCTCACCTTTTAGAATGACAAAAAACACTTTATTCCATAATAAGTGAGTTACAAATACAATGTAGCCACCCTGCCCTATACGACGAAACATATTTAGTTTTGCTGGGTGGTAGACATCCCAGCTGATATATAGTCTGTGCCCTTGAGCCGCTGGGACCTATGCAGTCCTTAGTTGGTTTCCGCATTGGGCGAACCTTCGCTCTGTAGTACAGCACTACATGCAGCCACTCTGAGCATAACACACAACCAGTTTGAGATGAACATTGAATCGCTGCCATAGTTACATAGTTAGTCAGGTTGAAAAAAGACACAAGTCCATCTGGCTCAACCAATAATAAACAAAAAACAGTAAAGAAAACCAAACCATACAATCCCATATCCACAACCCTTTACCCGCAAGCGATTCAGAGAAAGGCGAAAAACCCCAGCAAAGCAAGATCCAATTTGCTATAGCAGGGGAGAAAAATCCCTTCCTGATCCCCGAGAGGCAATTGGATATTCCCTGGATCAACTTTACCTATAAATATTAGTACCCACTTATATTATGAAATAGTGTCAATCACTACTGTGGATGAGGAGGAGAGGTGTGGCTTTTGCTCTTTGTCCCTGGTTGTGTGTACAGCCAGGGCCAGGACAAGGGGTGGGCAGAAGGGACAAGAGCCCAAGGTGCAGCAGTGAAATAGGGAAGGGAGGAGGGGCACACTGCGATCGTCACGAATGATAATTCTACCACTACCAGATTGCTGCTAAAGTCTGTCCCATTGATGCCTAATATTGCAGCAGGGCAGAGTTTAGCAGCAAAGAACCTTGCAGAGTGACAGCGAGGTAATGAGTTCTGGGCTACTTTCTGCACCCCTGAACTCGGCATTAGAAGAAGTCGCACAACAGTAATGTGGAGTGTTCTTTGCCCCATAGGTAAAGGTTAGTTCCGGCCTGCTACATTGATATGACATCAATCCCAGGCCAGAAAGAGAGAGCAGTGCTGTGCAGGAAGGATGTGGAGTAGATAATAAACACTGAATACTTCAGAGCAGCAGGCTGAGGATAGTATTTAATGAAATACAGTCAGATTTCTCAGAACCTCTTTTACTGATACGGTACTGAGCTTTTACAGTGAACTGATTAATTCCTTGGGGGAGCGAAGGGGTTAATTAACGCTAGCACTGGCCAGTAATGCTGTATGAAGGGGTTAATAAACACTAAGCCCTGGTTCACACCAGTGCGGATTTGAACTCGCGCTACTTCAACGTGATTTCAAAGCCACAGATCAGTGCAATTTGGACCTCCAATTTTATTGTGGCTTGCAACTTTATTTAACCACTTTAAGATCGGAAGGATTTGCCCCCTTAATAACCAGGCCCTATTTTGCGATTTGGCACTGTGTTACTTTAACGGACAATTGCGTGGTCGTGCGATGCTGTATCCAAATGAAATTTACGTCCTTTATTTCCCACAAATAGAACTTTTTTTTGGTGGTATTTGATTACCTGTGCAATTTTTATTTTTTGCATTATAAACAAAAAAATAGCTACAATTTTGAAAAAAAAAACAATATTTTTCCCTTTCTGCTATATAACATTCCCAAAAAAAAAATGAAAAATCAAAAATTTTTAACATTTTAGGCCAATTTGTTTTCTGCTACATATACATCGCAATAAGCGTATTTTGATTGGTTTGCGCAAAAGTTATTGCGTCTACTAACTACGGGAAAGATGTCATTTTTATTGTATTTTTTTTTTTTTACTAGTAATGGCGGCGATCTGCGAGTTTTAGCGGGACTGCGACATTGCGGCGGACAGATCAGACCCCTAACTGACATTTTTGACACTTTTGGGGGTACCAGTGACATTACTACAGTAATCAGTGCTAAAAATATGCACTGTTCCTGTAATAATGACACTGGCAGGGAAGGGGTTAACAGTATAGGTGATGAAGGGGTTAAGTGTGACCCTAGGGGAGTGATTCTAACTGTAGGGGGGGGCGTGGCTTCTGAGATGACCATAGAGACATGTGATCCTATATAGAAGGATCCAGTGGCGGCTGGTGCTCAACATTTTTTTTTGGGGGGGGGGGCGCAAACAGAAAAATGTAATAGGCATTGCTTTGCGGCAAAAAAATTGCATGACTTTGAGGTCACAAAAGTGTGAAAGGGGCCTTCAGTAATCACAGTATAGTGTGCCCCCAATCAATGCAGAGTTACCACAGTGTGCCCCCCATTCAATGCAGTTACCACAGCGTGCCCCCATTCAATGCAGAGTTACCACAGTGTGCCCCCGTTCAATGCAGTTACCACAGCCTGCCCCCATTCAATGCAGAGTTACCACAGTGTGCCCCCATTCAATGCAGAGTTACCACAGCGTGCCCCCTTTCAATGCAGAGTTAGCACAGCGTGCCCCCATTCAATGCAGAGTTACCACAGCGTGCCCCCTTTCAATGCAGAGTTACCACAGCCTGCCCCCCATTCAATGCAGTTACCACAGCGTGCCCCCATTCAATGCCGCGCTACCACAGTGTTCCCCCATTCAATGCAGAGTTACCACAGCGTGCCCCCATTCAATGCAGAGTTACCACAGTATGCCCCCATTCAATGCAGAGTTACCACAGCGTGCCCCCTTTCAATGCAGAGTTACCACAGCGTGCCCCCTTTCAATGCAGAGTTACAACAGCATGCCCCCATTCAATGCAGAGTTAGCACAGCGTGCCCCCTTCAATGCAGAGTTAGCACAGCATGCCCCCATTCAATGCAGAGTTAGCACAGCGTGCACCCTTCAATGCAGAGTTAGCACAGTGTGCCCCCATTCAATGCAGATTTAGCACAGCGTGCCCCCATTCAATGCAGAGTTAGCCAAGCGTGCCCCCATTCAATGCAGAGTCAGCACAGCGTGCCCCCATTCAATACAGAATTAGCACAGCGTGCCCCCATTCATTGCATTCATTGCAGATAATCCAGTGCACTTACCTGAGCTTCTGCTCAGTCCCCCGCATCTCCCGAGTCCTCCTCCTCCTCCTTGGTCAATCGCAAGAGTTTGCCTTTCGGCCAATCAGGAAACGGGTCTCTGACTCGCTTCCTGATTGGCCAGGAGGAGGATCCGTGTGACAATACCGAATATTCATTAGCTATTGTCACTGCTCTGCACCCCGGGTCCACCCGTTTCTGAAGCCTATTAGAGCCTTTGGCTCTAATCACGTGCTTCAGAAGGAAAAAAAAACCCATTGAACCCCGCATGCAGATTAGGGGGCCGGATGCATGGATGGGGGGCAGCGCCCCTGCGCCCCAAACGCACAGGCTGCAACTGGAAGGATCACATGAGCTCTATGATCATTTCAGGGAGAAGGACGGTCGGCTGTGTTTACAACAGCCGACCGTCCTTCTCTCTCTGCGGGGAGCGATTGCAGGTGTCATTTGGCTCCTCCCAGGCGAGTGACGTAGACCTACGTCGTTTTGCCTGTACGAGCCAGCCTGCTGCAGTAAATATAACCTAAGCAGTTGGGAACTGGTTAAAAGAAGTCTAAGCAAGTCATAATGAAATCATAAAAAAGTAGTGCAGGAACCTTTTTCAAAGTCTCTGCGACAATTTCAACGGTTCCATTGCTGGCAATAGGGTGCGACTTAGCATGCGATTTTGAACTGTCAAATCGCATGACAAACAGCACTCGTGTGAACCAAGGCTAATGCAGCATGAAAGGGTTAATTAAGACTGTCATTAATGCAGCAATGGTCAGTGGCAGTGTTAATTAACCTCTTTTTGCTGCATTAGTGGCCATTGGCAGTATTACTTAACCACTACATGCTGCATTATGCCACCCTAGAAAATGTTATATATGTATCTACAGTATATACACTATATTGCAAAAAGTATTGGGATGCCTGCCTTTACATGCACATGAACTTAAATGGCCTCCCAGTCCTAGTCCGTAGGTTTCAATATTGAGTTTGCCCACGATTTGCAGCTATAACAGCTTCAACTCTTCAGGGAAGGCTGTCCACAAGGTTTAGGAGTGTCTCTATGGGAATGTTTTATCATTCTTCCAGAAGTGCTTTTGTGAGGTTGGGCACGGATGTTGGAGAGAAGGCCTGGCTTGCAGTCTCCACAGTGTTCTATCGGGTTGAGGTCAGGACTCTGTGCAGGCCACTCAAGTTCCTCGACCCCAAACTCGCTCATCCATGTCTTTAATGGACCTTGCTTTGTGCACTGGTCTGCAGTCATGTTGGAACAGGAAGGGGTCATCCCTGAATTGTTCCCACAAAGTTAAGAGCATAAATTGTACAAAATGTCTTGGTAAACTGACGCCTTAAAATTTCCCTTCACTAGAACTGAGGGGCCAAGCCCAACCCCTGAAAAACAACCCCACACCATAATCCCACCTCCACCAAAGGATTTAGACCAGTGCACAAAGCAAGGTCCATAATGGGCAAGTTTGGGGTGGAGGAACTTGACTGGACTGCACCATAACCCGATACCCGAAATTTTGGGATAATTTAGAATGGAGACTGTGACCCAGGCCTTCTTTCCAACATCATTGCCTTACCTCAAAAATCCTAAAACTTGTGGACAGCCTTCCCAGAAGAGTTAAAGCTGTTACTGCAAAGGGTGGGCCAACTCAATATTAAACCCTACATACTAAGACTGGGATGCCATTAAAGTTCATGTGCGTGTTTAACCACTTGCCGACCGTCGCATGACTATTTACGGCGGCGGTCAGCCCCTCCTGGGCAAAGTGACGTAGGGGTACGTCACTCGCCCACGAGCCAATAGGGGGCGAGCGCGCGCTGCCGGAGGCGTGCTCACGCCCCAGCTCGTTCACTGTGTTCCCCACGCGAGTGAGCGGCGGCTCGGATGTCTGATGTAAACAAAGCCGCCTGTCATTCTCCCTGGTGTAACTGCAGAGATCATACGATCCTGCTATGTAGGATCGTATGTCTCTGTGGTTACATGAAAAGCCACGCCCCTTTACAGATAGAAGCACACCCCTAGGGACACATTTAACCGCTGCCTCTCCAATAAAGTTAACCCCTTCCCTGCCAGTGTCATTTTTACAGTAACAGTGCATATGTATAGCACTGATTACTGTAGTAATGTCACTGGTACCCCCAAAAGTGTCAAAAATGTCAGTCAAGGGTCCGAAGTATCTATCTATCTATCTATCTATCTATCTATCTATCTATCTATCTATCTATCTATCTATCTATCTATCTATCTATCTATCTATCTATCTATCTATCTATCTATCTATCTATCTATCTATCTATCTATCTATCTATCTATCCACACACAGATCAGTGGTGTATTTTGGTTTTCTGCTGCCCTAGGCAAGACTAAAACTGGGCGCCCCCCCATCCTATGTAAATTTGCCCCACTCCCTTTTTAACGGATGTGACTCCCTTAAAAATTGAAGGACTAAAAGTCCCAGCATGAACCCCTGAGATCTCACGAGAGGGGGGTGGGTGAGGGAGAGAGAGAGGGGGGCGGGTGAGAGGAGATGAGAGGGGGGGTTAGAGAGAGGGGGGATGAGAGAGGAGGGGATGAGAGAGAGAGGGGAAATAAGAGAGGGGGGTGGATGAGAGAGATGAGAGGGGGGTGGATGAGAGAGATGAGAGAGAGGGGGATGAGAGATAGAGAGAGGGGGTTAAGAGAGAGAGAGGGATGGTTGAGAGAGAGAGGGGGGTGAGAGAGAGAGGGGGGGTGAGAGAGGCGGCTCTAGCAACCAGGAGCCAATAGAGTCTCAGGTGGAGGGGGGTGGCTTTTTTTGCTGCCCCCTGCAAAGTGCCGCCCTAGGCCTGGGCCTTGTTGGCCTAGGCCAATATACAGCACTGACACAGATACATTAATACTGTTATAGTAGAGGCTTTTTATTGCATTTTCCTCCTTGGACACAAGTTTCTTGATCCTCGTTTGTGGATGATGTGACCCATGCTGTTTTTGCAGTATGTGTGTCTCCCAGTTTTTTGAGGAATAGAGGATGTTCCTCTGCATTTTCTGAAGGTCAGTAAAAGAAACCCCAGAGGACTGAAGTGCATTGGTGGGGCTATAACAGGACTAGAAAGGTTCAAAGTTAGAAAATAAAAGGATCCACAAGTTAGGGACTTGGCACCTAATAGAATGATGATTTGGTGCATGTTTTATTGCAAACAGCTGAGGGAATTAGTTGAAAATTGTATGTATTTTATGATATAGAAATATATTTTTATGGTTATGAGATTGGTTTTTTGACATTATGTATTATGCATTTATATCATGTAATTATGTATGATTTTATGGTTTTACCTATAGTAGTTTATCGTAGCTTGAGTTTCATAATGTTTCCAGTAATAATGTGATCCTATTAGTGGCCTGAGTAGTAGAGCTGGTATTATGAATACAATTGTATAATGATCTGTGGGTATAGCCTATCCATTTTAAAGTGTATTTTCACATTTGCAATCAAATTCTTAAAAACCCCACTATGCGGTATGTTTGTTTTGTGTTTCCAATGACACATCATTCCCAAAAGAAAATGAAAGAAAATATTTTTTACCTTTTAGGTATTTCTGAGGAAAGGGCCTCAGGCTGACTGCAAGCAATTCTGAACAGCCTCAAAGTGTTTCTGGCCCCACACACAACCCTTTGCTAGAACAGGCCGTGTTCAAATCTAGTTTAAAACTGATAACGGAGATCTGTAAGCGCAGTACAGGTTGGGTTAATTATGATACATATTAACTTCCTAACACCCCTGCATTCCACAGGAAAACTCCAGTTTAGGAGTAATATGTAAGAAAAAGTAAAAGGCTAAGCAGCAAGTGTAAGATTTTTTTTTTTTTTTTTTTTTTATACAGTTATGCTATGTGAATAAGGATGTTACAATTAAAAACCAGCAGCAAAAGTAAAAATACACTTTGAAACTGAAGAGAGATGTCACACTGACCAGCCCTTAATGACGGCCTATTACTGTAGGGCAGAGTTAAGATGAGTGACACCATAAGTTGTTACAGGCTATGCATGCTGTTCATCTGATAATAAAGGTGATGTTATTATGTGTGTTTTAAAGAGTGAATGTAATTGATCTGCAGTTCTGCACAAACCAAGTGCTTTCCTCTATTTTGCCCTATAGTAAATATATATTGTACATAGGTAAGCTATCTGGTGATGTGTTTGCAGACTGCCCGGACTGCCTATGTCTATGTGAAAGGCTAAAGTGCAGTGAAGGAGACTGGTTTGACTGGTTGATTCTGGATCCAGGCTGTTGGTTCACCCTGCAACTTGATGGACAATATTCTATCCTAAGGACACTCTCACTAGCATCCTCTTCCTGCTGAGACCCGTCCACTGACTATCTTAGGAGCAGGGGTGGCCCCCCTCAGGTAAGGCCCCTTGACACGAGTTCCTGTACTCACGATACTGTAGAAACATGTCCTCTAGTGCCTCCCCTCTCAGTCAGCTTCCATGAATCTCTGGGTTCAGCTCCTCACTGCTACTCTCCAGGCCGTCAGGACGACCTCCTGAGGCCTCATGGCACCTCTACAGAGGAGGAGGCAGCCACCCCCTCCCTCCGGGATTTTGCTCCCCAACGAAAGACCCTGAGCACATGTGCTCCTGGCTCCTATACAGTACCCTAGCATGCACCGAGGCGCCCTGACCTCTGCCAATCATCAGGACTGTATCAAAAGCCCATGCACCCATTCGTCAGGTTTCCTTCCACTGTCCAACATGCCTCCCTATTGGACCTGCAAAAAACACTCTCTAGACTAAATGAATTGCATACTGAGCACAATGAGCAGACCTCACTAACAGATCCTGCTCTCTGGTAGACAGAGAACAATATAGATTTACCTGCAGCCCCTCTGGTAAGCAGACAGAGCTCAAAACTATACTTTCTCACTAGCACCTACCTAGGAGGGTGCTACACAGGTCACTGCTTGGAGACATTGAAAACATTTATTTTCTATGAGTCCTATTTACACTACAATTCAGCTCGGAGGTGTGGTGCAGTGATCTGCGATAAAATGAAGACCTGCAGCAAAAAAAAAAAATTTAGGAACTGTGAGATGGGCTGAAACATGCATCACAGCACCCCCTACTGCTGGCTCACTAAAGCCGCAAAAGACAGTTGGCACGCACTGATCCTCTGCAGTTCAGTGTGCAGAAGCTGTCCAGGGCAGTGTGAACAGGCTCTAAAGGTTAAGTACACTAACCTTTTTTCTTTTGCCATCCACCTTCTGTTTGCTGGCATTGCATGTTCAATACCTTTCCATAGACTATGGGGGTCTAGAAAAACTATGACTATGAGGGGTTTTTCAAAATTCTTTGCAAATTGACTGCACTAATGCAGCTAGGATTTAAATTGTCAGGTAAGTATGCATCTTTATGGTGCGGGGGGAGGGTTTCCCTCAGCAGGAGGGTTGGGGGAGGCAAAAAAGGTTAGGTCTACGTATCCTTTAATAACTGGTAAAATAATATGTCAGCCACAAAGGTGGCATATTGGTTTCAATTAGTCAACTGACACAGTTGTCTTAACATTTGCACTGCTGTTGTAAATATTCTCAGTAAAATATCTAATATGTTTATTTCCTATGATCGTCAGCTCCATCTAGTGACCGTAATGCAGTATTCTTCTGAAATGCTGCAATCAGGAAAATACAACATTATGGCCACCAGATGGAACTGAAAATCATAGGAAATAAACATATTAGACACATTATGGGTATTATTTGCAACAGCTGTGCAAAAACTAGGACATTTACACAGTAAACCTTTTATAAACAGACCCCCTAGACTTGCACTGTGAGATCATGCAAAAGCAGAGCCTGTGTATGCATTCAACTAATATAACATTTTTTTTTCTTTTTTAACTTCAACATCTGTTGATAAGATTATTCCCATCAAGCTGTTTGCTTTAATTTGATTCTTTATATTCATTGAAATAACAATAAATTCCTATTCTTTATCACATATATTTATACATGAAACCTAGAAAGCAACAGTGGGAGGCTACAGGAACAGATAGATGCGGGTTCAAAACAGGAACAATTGAGAGCTGTATAACTGTACTGATAAAGGTTCATGGCTTTGATGTCACATAGAATTGGTGATTAGTTTACCGGCTGCAGAGCCATATGGCGATGGTAAGAATCCAGGGCCAGGTTTCTGTGTGAGCGTCCCAGGCCATCTTCTGACCTTTCATTGGACAGCTGTGTCAGATGGTAAGGCTCTTTCTTCATCTCCTGGCCCAGGAGCTCCCTCTTTCGTAGCCTTGTTGAGTCTGTTGAAGACAATAATACAAAGTAAAACATATGGAGCTTTGCCTGGACCTTCCGGAGTTAACTTTACATATGTGATTCATTTGTATTGCTGAGAAATCATTCAAATTCTAGAAGAACTAGCTGTGGGAAATGTCATTGGCAAGGCAACCTTTTTAGTTTATCCTTAGCAAAAAGAACATTGACAACTTATCATTTGAAATATCAGATAATTGGCTTTTATTTGGTATTAAACATTTTCAAGACAAATTAGATCCAGAGCCAGCGCGTTCTACCGACGTTACAGCTGTAAAAACCTCTGATGCTGCTAAACACAGCTTAACGCCGCATACAGCGTTCAACCGCGTCAAGCGTTTTTTTTCTTTTTTGACAGGTCAAAATCAATGGTTCCCTATGAGAGCCCATTGATTTGAATGGAAGTCGCATCCAAGTCAGATCATGATGATCCAACTTTTGGTGCGACTGGTGCTCTGAGGATCTTGAAGGGGAACTCCACGTCAAAAAGGAAAATAAAAACGGCGTGGGGTCCCTCCAAGTTTCATACCAGGCCCTTTGAGTCTGGTATGAAACTTGAAAGGGAACCCCATGTCAAAATGGGAAAAAAATAAATAAATGGCGTGGGTTCCCCCCCCCCCCCAAATCCCTACCAGACCCTTTTCCAAGCATGCAGCCTGGCAAGTCAGGAAAGGGGGGGTGGGGGACCCTGTCTTTTTTTTGCCTTGGGGGTTTCCCTAAAAATCCATTCCAGACGGTATACCATGGCGGCCGAGCCCTGACACCATGGTCAGTTTACATGCCTCCGTCATCCTCAGACCTCCTCTCTGTCCTCTCCCCCCTCCTTCCCTGCCTGTCTACTCCTGTGTCAGTGCCCGCCCCCCTCCTCCTGCTGTAGGTTTATTTAAAGTTTCATATCCTGTCTACAGTCTCTTTAATAATCCTGTGTGCCCATGTGTCTGTGTTTTATAAAAATAAACCATTCTTTACAAGTTTTCAGAGCGCCACTCGCCACTCACGTGACCTGTCGCCTCTCTCCTCCTCTCCCCTCCCCTCCTTGGCCTCCTTGGAATCCTTGGCCCCGCCCACTGCAGGCAGCTGTTAGACAGCTAGAGGAGAGAGCCAACAAGTCATGTGAGCGGCGCTCGGCCCTTTGAAAATTGGTTTAGAACGGCTTATTTTTTTAAAACACATACACAGACACACAGGCACACACGATTATTAAGCACACCAGACATGATGGTATAAAGTGGCTTAACAACCACTTGAAAGGGGAAGTTAAGATTCCAGGGGGGGCATTTGCCCCCCTTGCCCCTACCTGCAGACGCCCATGGACCCCACGCCATTTTTTTTAGCGTGGGCTTCCCTTTCAAGATCCATACCAGACTCAAAGGACCTGGTATGGAACTTGGGGGGGACCCCATACAGTTTATTTTCCATTTTGGTGTGGAGTTCCCCTTCAAGGTCCTCAGAGCACAAGTCGCACCACAAGTCGGATCATCCTGATCTGACTTGGATGCAACTTCTATTCAAATCAATGGGGTGAAAGTGGGATCAAAGACTTGCTCTCAGGCAACCACTGATTGAATAGAACCAGAGAAACAATGCTAAAAGCCAACGTGGACTAAACGCCCATTGACGCCAATAGAAAAAGTAACTAAAAGCACCTTTTTACAGCTACCTTTTCCTGGCGTGGGTAGTGGCTTCGCAGCTCATTTTTCTAACGCCCTGTGTGCATGAGGACTAAAGTGTAGAAAAAGGACAAGGGATATCCTCACTTAGCTTTCAACAGATTAGGCTTACCCCTTGGAAAATGGGTATCATAGCAAGTCAAAAAATGTTGGATTTCCCCTCACTTTCTGTATCAGAGAAGCAGGACCTATAGAGAAGGCAAATCCCCCCCAGTGGGGACAAAGATAAAGGCAATAAAACATGACAGAGGTTCCAACCCTTCCACTATCTATTACATACTACTATATAATTATTCTATTACAAACTATTATGATAATGCAAGGAGGAATACTGTTTAGTAACTTGCAACAGCAAACCATACTTCAGTTATCATGACTTTAGAACTATCAGTTGCTGATTGATATGCAATGTGTACCTTACTTTTGCCTTGGTAATAATTGTAATAATAATAATTATTATTATATTTCTGTCTTTTATTATTGATATTTAGATATTTTTATTGAGTCCTTCTCCCTAGCCCTGAATGACCCACTTTACACTCTTAAAGTGTACAATTACTGACAACCTTTCAAGGAAGTACAGAGATCAGTTTGCCAAAAATTACATATGACAACGCACCTACATAATGCATGACTCTGGGTTAATACATATACACGTCAGACAGAAGTGCATGTATAGCCAAAATGTTTTTCATTATTTTGGATAGAGTGAGGAACAGTTAGGTTCAGCACAATGGATTAGTGGTTAGCATGTCTGCCTTCCAGCACTGGGGTCATTAGTTTGAATCTCAGCCAGGACACTATGTACATGGAGTATGCATGTTTTCCTTGTACTTGCGTGTGGTTTCCTCCCACACTCCAAAGATTTCCTGTTAATAATAATTGGCTTATAGTTAAATTGGCTCTAGTGTTGTGTGTGTGAGATAGGGATCTTGGATTGTATGCTCCTGAGGACAGGGACTGATGTGAATGTACAGAATATAAATTGTTGTATGCTATATAAATCACTGTAATAACGAAACCCCTCTTAGGTTCATGTTGTTGTTGGTGTCCCCACTGGGGACATTCACCCCTTCTATGTGTCCTGGTGACCATTATCACTGAGACAAAAAGTAATAGAACACCCATTTAACAGTTGTCATCAGAACAGGTTAGGTCTGTTTACCATCTGACCCTCAAGATCTACAAATGCACATTGAAGACATACTTTGCTTGGGGCAAGAAAGAAAACTCTAATTCCAGAAAATACTTTGTGGGAAAAATTCTGACCATTTTTTGCAAATAGGCCTAAATCAGCATTTGCCTTGTACACCATCAAGGAGCAAATTCTAAAACGTGTAATCTTGCTCCAGAGACCATTAGCTTCCCATTATGTAAATAAGACCTTCATACACTGTGCACTCTGGGAATTCTGTTTGGTTCTCTTAGCACTTAATATGTGAGGAAGGTGTTTAGATGCTGGCTTTGTGCTATAGGGAACCTTTTCTGGTCTTACATAAGGACAAGGTGGTGTTGAGGCCTAGAGCCTCCTTCCTACCCAAGTTTGTTTCAGCCCTTCACCTCAACCAGGACATTGTGCTTCCATCCCTCTGTGAAGCTCCAGTACATCAGAAGGAGATTTCCCTTCATTGTCTGGGTGTACTTCATGCTATGCATGTTTATCCGGCCACTACTGCTTGTAATAGAAAGACTGACTCTGTCTTTGTCATTCTTAATGGTCCCTGAATGCAGTTCACTGGAGGACACAGGTCCCATCCCTCTGTGTCTATAAAAATAATCTTAGTACTTTTTTGCTACAAAACTGAGACATGATGGGAGTGATAGAGGGTATACCAGACTGGCCCCGCTTTTGTTTGATCAGTGCCCAAATCCACCTGTAGGCAGCAGTATAACCCAAAAGTCTCTGAAACGTGTGTCTATCCATGAGCTCCAAGAAAAGTATTTAATGGTAAGTACAAAAATTCACTTTCTCATATGATGGCATGTTTTTATTTTCTGCGTTCAGTCCTCATTGGCTCATTGAGATGCATGCTTTGCTAGGGCCAGAATATTATTATATTGTTGTTTAATTTATTCATAAATGATCTAGAGGAGGGGATATCTAGTACAATCTCAGTATTTGCAGATGATACTAAATTAGGCATGCCAATATCTTCTATGCAGGATGTGGAAATCTTGCAAGCAGACCTGAACAAAATAACGGGGTGGGCAACTACATGGCAGATGAGATTTAATGTAGAAAAATGTAAAGTAATGCACTTGGGGGCCAGAAACCAGAAAGCAAGCTGCTCACTAGGGGGGGAACCTCTGGGTGAGTCTAGGATGGAAAGGGACCTGGGGGTACTGGTAGACAACAGGCTTGGCAGTGGCATGCAATGCCAAGCCGCCGCAAGCAAAGCCAACAGAATACTGGGTTGTATAAAAAAGGGGATTCACTCCAGAAATAAAGAGATTATTCTTCCACTCTACAAGACTCTGGTCCGGCCACATCTGGAGTATGCTGTCCAGTTCTGGGCACCGGTCCTCAGGAAGGATGTGCTGGAACTGGAGAAAGTCCAGAGAAGGGCAACAAAAATAATTAGGGGAATGGAGGACATCAGCTATGAGGAAAGACTACAAGCACTGAACCTATTCTCTCTGGAGAAGAGACGATTGAGGGGGGATATGATATCAATGTACAAATACTGTACTGGCGACCCTAGCATAAGGAACAAACTATTCAGAGAAAGGAGATACAATAAGACACGTGGCCACTCACTAAAACTTGAGGAAAGGCGGTTTAACCTTAAAGTGCGTAAGGGGTTCTTCACTGTAAGAGCGGTAAGGATGTGGAATTCTCTTCCGCAAGCAGTCGTATCAGCGGGGAGCATTGATAGTTTCAAAAAACTATTGGATGGACACCTTAAAGACCACAACATACAGGGGTATACAATGTACGGTTAAAAGCAAACACACACACACACATCATAGGTTGAACTGGATGGACTTGTGTCTTTTTTCAGCCTCACTAACTATGTAACTATGTAACTATGTACTGTTTTAAGCCTGCATGCTAAAATATTCATGAAATATGTAGCACCATACAGGTAGGTGCTAGGGAAATGTATAGTGGGCCTTGTCTGCCTAACAGCAGGGCCATGATTTCTTTTGGTAGGGTGTCATGGTTTCCAGGTGTGTCTGCTGAAGGGGGAGTCTCCCCACTGGCTCTGTGAGAGGCTTCTCATAGGGAAGTGGAGGAAACCCAATCAGGGATACTTTCAGGCTTGTAACTACCCCAGGAGGCAGATTCTGCCGCAAAGAATGCTGGGAGTGGGGATAAGTTTGAGGGAGAGCATGACACATTGTCTTTAAAGGGAAGCAGAGTCCCAGTAGGGAGAGTACGGCTGTCTCTCCTCCTGTAAGAGGAAGCGGATGTCTCGGGTGCTGCCTGAGAATCCAGAGAGCGCTGAGTTGAGCTGAGGGGGATCCGGTGTGCTGAGAGTGAGAGGGGTCCAGTCCCAGGAAAGCCTACACAGGTCGTGAGTACTGAGGATTGCCCCTGGGAGGTCTGCCTAGAGTCAGAGGGGAGCACTCCGGAGCAGGTTCTAGGATCCAAGTGTCAGCTAGCTGTAAAGGGGGTACCTAGTCAGAGAACCCTGAAGTAATAGAGGGGGTACCTAGGTTGAGGACCCTGAAGTGGTAAAGGGGGCGCCCTCAGTTGGGCCCTGAAGAGTTAATGCACAGTGTGAGTGCATCAGTTGAGAGTTGCAGCCATACAGGAATACACAGCAAGCTACCTCAAGCCAGGGCAAGGCTGGAGAGAGTAGTCAGTGACTTTGCAGTTCAAGTGTCAGATGTTCAAGGTTCTACAGTCCTGGATTTGTTAGACTTAAGTCGGGGTTCCAGCACAGCCTTCAGAGATACAGTGTGTTCAAAGCGTTAGTAAGTGTTGACTAGCTTCTGCTGGCGTCAAGACAGCGCTAACGGCATTTTTGCTACAAAAGTCCCAGAATTGTGCATAGTCGAGCCAAAGGAGTATCCCACTCATTCCCTTCTCCCATCCCCTAAAACTACAATAAAACAACCAAACAAAGATGCCAGAGTTGTCAATGTTTCAGTTCTCACACCCAGGGCCGCAGCTCACATGGGCTGGAGAGGTAACCGGTAACAATGGCAGACCCACATCAGGCCACAGTCCTGGAAACCTTGCTACAAATGTACATGATGATTAGTTGATGAACTGATCATAAATGGGTCCGGTTTGGAGCAGGTTCAGCAAACATGAGTAAAGTTTGGGTGCTGAATCTGAAACTCATTAAAGTCAATAGTGGCTGAATGTTAAAAAAAAACAGGTATGTCCATTTTCTAGGCATATATGCCAAGGACTCCCCTAGGAAAGCACCTTGTCCCTATGTTGAGGAAGACAAGAGCCTTTTACCCACAACCCTGGCTTGGTGGTTCTGGGGGTCTGCGGGCAGGGGGCTTACCATAATCTGGAAGCCCCATTTAACTATAAGGGGACACCAATATATTTCCTCCCCTTTATGAATAATTAAGGGGAACATAGTACAAAAAAAAAAAGTAAATTGTAAATAAAGACGCATACACAGTTTTGGACAAGTCCTTTGCTAAAAAAAAAAAAAAATGTCCCACAGTGTAAATCCACCATCAATTGCATTGTCCAGCGATCTAGATCCAGAAATGTATTTCCACGTAAAGTGACAATTATAGACATGTTTCAGTGTTCAGTTTTTTCTTTTGGCAGGCTGGCATGCATTTGGCATCTTGCTTGAAGTTGATGTACCGCACATCGCTGAACGATCTGATTGGTGATGAATGTACATTGCGGGATTTTTTTTAATGGGCCTTTCAAAAACTCTCTGTCTTTGTTTTTATGCTTTTTTTATGTACCCCTTGCCCATTCACATGTGGAAGCTGGTATCTGGGAGCCTCCTTATTGTGATAGGGGGCTTCCAGACTCCAATGAGCCCCTGCCCACAGACCCCCACAACCTCCAGACCAGGGTTGTAGGGAATAGGCCCTTACGCTCATCAACAGGGCACGTGGCCTTGTATGATTTGGGGGGGGGGGGTACATTCACCCCCCCTTTTCCTGGTTTGCCAGGTTGCATGCTCAGATAAGGGTCTGGAGTGGATTTTAGGAGAGGCCTCCCACTTTTTTTTTAAGATATAGGCTATTTATGTCCCCTTACTTACATGGCTGGGAATTCCTGGGTATGTATATGAATGGGGGCGGTGAAGTCATTGGTTGTTAATGAATTAGCAGTGCCTGTACCCGCAACCATCCTCAACAACTATTCACAGCAGGAAGTTGTCATGTTTAATAGCAGTAATAGTACCACTTATTTACATGGCGTTCTGCTCCCGCTGTACAAGCTCACCCATAATGATGATGATGAACACTTTTATTTATGTGGATATATATTTATATATATATATATATATATATATCCACATATCTGCACACAGAACTATGATTGTGGTAGTGACAAAACTACTGTCTACATTTGACACATTCAGTGCAGAGTACAGTATATCTTTTACAGACAGTTTACTGGCATTGAGCAGTCAGGGTCTATTGATTCATTTTAAATTAAGCCTAAATTTGTATATGAACCTGTCAGATCAGTTGAAAATCATGCAATTCAGGTAGGAGGCATTTTGATTCACGAATTGTATGACTGGCTGCCAAAAACAATGTTTTGCCAATTTTGCCTTATTTTTCCAACCGATTTGCTTATCACTAGTTAAGAGCGCTACAATTTGAATTCACAGATTGCAATGAAGATTCTTTTTATTGCTCTCTGTGTGTAGGAAGATTTCCCACTTTCAGCAACTAATTTAATCACTTTCTGAGTATACAGTTTCTTTATCATTTAATCCTTGCCAATGTTCCTGTTAAAGCCGATGCCATGGCTGCTAACCCAGGTCTCCTGTTTCTCTTAGAGCATCCTATGGAGCCACCTCTGCATGCAGGGACTAGAGTTGTGTTGCATGCGCTGACTAGAGTTGACGCACACAGCCTTATAGCCTGGGAATGCAAAGCACTCCCCTGCGCCTCCCTACTCCTCCCTCCCTTCTCCTCCCTCCCTTCTCCAACCTAACAGACTGACTGGAGATTGCACTGTCCACTGTTAACTCCTTGTAAAGAGAAGAAGTTCAGGGAAGCAGCACTGAGGGAGAAGGAGCCAGCAGCATCGAAAGTTGTAATATGCAAGTGCTTTTTTTATTTTATTGTGCTCAATATGTTAACCGCTTGCATACCGCCCGCCACATATATATTGTGACAGGCTGGCTCGACTGCCCAAATCGCCGTACCTGTACGGCAAACCGCCAGAGCAATCAATGGGGCGCGCGCGCACCTCCAGAAGCATGCCTGTGCCCCAATTCACCAGCAGGAAAGCTTATTCACGGGGCGAGCGGTCCCAATATACTAATAAAAAAAATAAAATAAAAAAAAAGACAAAACTTTCCCCTAGTTTGTAGACGCGATAAACTTTGCACAAACCAATCAATATACTCTTATTGGAATTTTTTTTTTTGCCAAAAATATGTAGCAGAATACAAATTGGCATAAATGATGAAAAAAATTGGATTTTTACATTTTTTTTTATTGGGAATGTTATATAGCAGAAAGTGAAAACTATTGTTTTTTTTTTTTTTTTTCTTTCAGAATTGTCGCTTTTTTATTGTTTATAGCTCAAAAAATAAAAATTGCACAGGTGATCAAATACCACCAAAAGAATGGTCTATTTGTGGGAAAAAAAGGACATCAATTTAATTTGGGAACAGCATTGCACAACTGCGCAATAGTCAGTTAAAATAACGCAGTGCCAAATTGCAAAAAATGGTCTGGTCATTAAGGGGGTAAATCCTTCCGGTTCAGAAGTGGTTAAAACAGATCTTCACCCATTCCAATGACTTGGCTCCTCTGCCTCCCACCTACTCTCCACTGCACATTTATAGGGTTCTTTTTACTGATTTTTTTGCTCTAACCCCTTGCCCTCTGGAAGGTTTTACCCCCTTCATCACCCAGCCATTTTTTTTTGCTATTCAGCACTGTGCTTCTTTAAAGTGGTTGTAAACCTGAAAACCTTGTACATCTAAGCATCCAAAGCCATCTGTCCCCAGTCTTGTAAAGAAAGATGAATCCAGCATTGTTTAATCCTTCAAGCTTTCTTTCATACTTTCTTTTTTTTTTTTTTAATTCTTTCTTTCATACTTTCTAAGCGACATATGCAAAAAATTTGTGTCGCCACACCCCCGCTCATTTGAGGCAGACTGCTTAATTCATCGCATGAAAGAGCATGAGAGAAGGGAGCGTGTGTACCGCTTTCTTTTTTTTTTTTGTAATTTCTTTATCTATCCAAAATTACATTGTACAATAAAAGACATGTATAGAACAGCTTACAAGAATGTGTACAGCTTTCTAACAGTTACTTCCCCCTTCCACCTCTAGCTCTTCCCTGATTGACTGCTCCTTTCCATAACCTGTTTGGCCCAGTGTTAAGCCCCATACACACGCAACGATTATCTGCCGACCAATCGTCCAACTTTTGTCCAGAGTGGTGTTTTGTTGGTTGGAATGTGCCTAGACTGCACACGAATTTTCTCGCCCAACAAAAATCTACTTCAGAAGTGATGTCATGTGCTGGTTTGCTTTCTTTGTGTTCTTTCTTCTCTGAGCATGCCCAGACTTGCTCATCAGATTTTTCCATGTCGAAATCTGTACTGACTGCACGAAAATCGGCCAACAAAAATTTTATAGTCTGCACACCAGATTTTTTTCGGCCGAAAAGTCGGAGTCGGTTGTCAAAAATCGGCAGATGGGACGTTGGCCGAAAATACCCTGCCAATTTTCGACGCGTGTGTACAGGGCTTAAGTCAGGTGGTGCCGTACGCGTGATGTTCGGTCACAGTGGGGATTGGGGTGCACGCACTTGTCTATGTCTGTGACTGCCATGCATGCCCCAATAGTGTCCTTGCTGGGGGGGGGGAGAGAGCTGGGGGGTGTAGAGATGGGAGGCAAGTCTGCTGACATCACGCCTCCGCCTCCTGACCTCTGGCATAAATACACGCCCACCGATCCGCACTAGTTTGCGGGCTCACACAGGCGCTGGGGAAGAGAAATGGAAAGTAAAAGTACAGGTAAAAAAAGATAAAACAAGAAAGGTAAAAGCGATTTGAATTAGACCATTGGACACATTACTGTGGTACGGTGTGGTGGTGATCAGGGATACTGACTGGTGACAGCATGTTAAAAAAAATTTATTTTTTTTAATTCATTTTTGAAACCTTTTTAGAAATGATTTTCTTTTTTAACATTTCTTTTCTTTTTTTAGTATTTTTTTTTCACATACTTTCAGTAGATTAGTTCAGTGTCACCATAGTAACACTGTACTACTCTGGGGGGTTATCAGGTATTTTTTTTTTTTTTTACAATTTGATTGCTGTTACACTGATGATCACTGTAACAGCAATGTTGTGAACTGTCATGAATTGGTTACATTCGTAACAGCTGTGATTTACTATTGTGTGTTGTGATTGGGCCGCAGCTATCACATGGTACAGAGTGTTATGATTGGCCCAGGTAATTAATTATTAATGAAACTCATCCAAAACAGCTTTGTTAACATTATGATCACATAGTGATACATGATCCTCCAGCTGCTCAAAGCGGCTAGGTACCAGGAGCTGCAATCCGCTATGTCTGGAGGACACAATGGTCACAGGATCAGCCTGCCCGTGCTGTCCTCCCGCAGTACATGTACTGTGGCCAGGCAGCCAGCAGTTAATTTAGTTTTGGCCTCCCCCTCCCATTCTTTATCATTAGCCTAGGAGAATGACATAAGTGCCCACTGGATATGTGATGGGATATGTGATATCCTTTCCGGGATATGTGATGCGCATCAGGGGGAGCAAAAAAAAATAATGGGGAACAGGGTACAATTCCTCTGTATGCCAAAAGAAAAAAAAAACTTGGAGGACTTAATACTAATTTATTTAACTAAAATCAACAATAGAGCAATTTTTGCATATGTTGGCCAAAAACACGCAACCACCCCTATTTATCATGCCTAAAGAAAGCCTTATAAAAGGACCCTACGTCCCATTTATTATTATTATTATTTGTCCCAAAGGGTTTAAATCAGGGGTGTCCAACTTTATGACCTTCCTGGGCCACAATGGAAGAAGAGGAATTGTATTAGGCCACACATAAAATACAATAACAATAAGGATAGCTGATGAGCAGAAAAAGTCGAGCAGTTCATAATTTAACAATCACTGATATAGATAATGTACCTATCTGAGTAATAATAATAATTTTTGGTAATATTTTTTATTTTAAACGTTACAGAGGGTAACATAAAACTAGTATGATATTTGACACTGTTTTTGATAAACCAATACATCAATATCTGGTTCAATGGATGTAGTAGCAATTCTCAATGAATTCTCACAAGGTATTCATCAGAAATGTTGGTTCTAATTTTGCCCTTCGTGTGCTTCATCCTTGAAAATAGTTGCTCACAAATATGCTACCGTAAATTGATGACATGAATAAGATGTGATTGTAAATAGTGGGGTATTTTTTTTTAGGAAGTTAAAACTTATAAAAGTCCAGTAAGCCGCATGTGTTCGCTAAGTGCGAAACGCATTTTTACAAAAAAAAAAAGATTATAGGTAAATTTACAATTTTCTATTTACAATTTCATATTTACAATTTTTATATTCATAGCTATCTTGGGCTGCAGGTTGTACCCCCCTGCTCTAAATGAAGCAGCTATCTCCTGTTTTATGCTTCATACTAGTATTCACTGGTATTGATTTACTAAAGCAGTAACGACTGTTCACTTTGCAAAGAGAATATTATAAACTATTGATTTATTGTATTTACTTTTTGATTGACCTTTTTGGTATAAGCAGCACAAACACATTTAAAGTTTTTATTTTTATTGTCTCAAAGATGGCTGCCCAAATCTCCAGAGAACTATGTGTTCAGGGGAGGGAGAGGGTGCGGGGTGGAATCTGTCTTTGCTTGGTTTGGAGTGCTTAGTGACCAGAATGTCTTCCACCACCCTCCAGTCTGCTATGTCAATGTCTGCAAGATCCAGTTGCTTGAGGAATCTGGAAAGCTCTATTTTTCTCTTAGAATCACTGTCCTGCCATCTTCATGGGCAATTAAGCTGAAAGGGTATTCTGACAGTACATAATGTTTGGGCTTATTGCCCAATATCTCACTGGAAATTCCAAGCAGCATTGAGATGATGTCCTGGGGGTCTATAGTCTCTGATGCAGATACTGGGGTATACCTGGGGTGATGCAGGACTCATGTTTACGCACCACTGAATGCACGTGCGCACTGCATTTTCTGTAAAGCATTCCTATGGTCAAAAATACACTGTAGCTGAGGCTCCTGGACATCACAACCACAGACATATTTTACATTTTATGCCCATACGCTGTACTTTGCAGCTGTGTGCAAGAGACCTCAAAATTATATATATGTACAAAATAACATCAGTATATTTGCAGATGCCTGTCATAAATTATTAATAGTTGAAACAATTCTGCAAAACCTTGACCATGTGACGAAAACATGCGTAAGTAAAAGTTACCTTCTGTGAAAACCATATGCCAAAAACATCAGTAGTGATAGGCAGCTACAGATCTTTGCAAATCCTAATTTACCCCACAATAGTTGAGTGTGGCCCTGTCCCCTCCAACTTCTGAGTCAGCCTATTGGTCTTTTAATGTAGTGGGTATCTATAATGGTGTGAGTTTTACTTTTATTAATCATCCTCTCTGTTTGAATTTCTCTGGTTCATGACAGGTTTGTTGAATTCATTTATACAGTTGACTGATCTCTAATGAATGTTTAGTAGGAAGAAAAAACAAGCATTTTAGATTTTCATTCAAATAGTGGTATGGCATTTTTGAAAAATTATTTGTCAGAACATTCCCTACAATTTGTTTAATTTTTCCTCAGTGAAAACCACATTCACAGTTAGAATTTCATTTTTTCGAGAAGAAACTTTCATTCTGCACCTTTGAACTTTCATGTCACTGTGGTCAAAAAAACAAAGTTTGATTTGGTCCTGTTAAAAAATTGAATGAACAGTCCAAAAACAAAAATTCTCAAAAAAAAATAAAAAAAATTTATATTGGTGTAAAACCAGCTTTATGCCAGTATTACTTTAAAAGAGGAGAAAAAACAATTAACACTAAAGAACAAATGCTAGCTAGCAGGATGGTAAAAAATTGAGCCTGGATAGGTCTGCCCTTTGGCGCTTTAGCATTGAGAGTTTAGTTTGGTTTTACATGGGGAGCCTGCTTTTTTAAAAATTTAGGTATCAGCGAACAAATAAAAAATACAATATACTGCTTCAGTCTGATGCAAATAATCAAAATAACTATATCAAATTATTTTTTGTTCGTCACTGTGACATTTTTTACCCAGGACATACCGTTTCAGGGTTCAGGGTATACCTCTGAAACATACTATACTATTTTCTTAATATTTATTCTGTTTTATTTGTGTAATAGTTAGGGCATGTCATGTGGTCTATAAGCAATTTGAGAGCTGTCAAATACCATAAAATGAACAAAAACAGCTAATGATATGAAAAAACAGAGAACCAAAATTAAGATGACAGCATAGAAAAAGATTTATATTACTAATATTTAAATTTCTTTAAAATACTTTTTATTTGAAAAGTAAATAACCTGACCTAGAGCCTAATGATACTGAAACCAACATACTTATTTATCAGTAAAAGTTATATACTACTTTTCCATGAATCCAAGTTACTGTATTCACAGTCCAGACAGCCCCAGGGCAGTTGGGATTTTCCAGGTGGTCGCTATAACTGATTGTGCAGATGTGAAAACTGAGTGACCAATCAGAACACAAGTTAAGAAGGGAAAGCTTTATTCTGCTTTGGAAAGCTCAAGGTACAAGATGGATTAGGAATTTGTAATGAAAAGAAAAATCCTCAGGTGCAGAAGAACCACGACTACCTGAAAAACCTTAGACCATCACAGGTCAGGAGAGGACGGAAAATCATTAGCTTGATACTGCAGGAGGTCAGCTACATGTGTGACCTATAGAGGGACATGTATATGAATTCCTTTAAAACAATGCAGACGTAACACTACCCTGCAGCTAATGTAACACTACCCTGCAGAAAATGTTCTCACTAAGGACACTTACTCCAGGGGTCCTTGGCCTTCACCAAAGACACCAATGATATAGTTGGACCCTGTGCAGCAAGTACCCTCGGTAAGAAAACCCTGGGATGGCCCCGTTGGTTGCAACCAACAGACCAGATAAGCCAGGTGGAGTGCAGAACCATGGGACAGAATTTTTGAGGGGAAAAGCCAAAAGTCCATTATCAGGTCGTTAGATAATGAAAATTAGGTACTAAATTGGAGAAAAGGTCGAGGTCTGGAGCAAAGCAGTGGTCAGGGCAGGCTGCGATCAGACTGGAACAGAAAAAAGAAAGGCTGGTATTAGGAGGTCAGATAGTTCAAACAAAAAGAGTAAGGAAACAAACTCTAACAGAACAAGGACTAAGGGATCTCTCCTCAGCCAATGACAAGTCATGCATTCATGTGGGAATGCCCTTGTGATGACCTCAGAGAGGTGAGTTTCTCACTTCTTCCTTGTGGTCCTCAGTGTTATATAGCGAATAGCTTGTCTGAAGTTGTCTAAAGTAACCTGTAAATAATTTTACTGCAGTGATCAGAAGGTGATCAAACTTTTCAGGAGTACTTTTGACTATTTGAGGTGCTATTTTAGGTTTATCATACACTTGTTGAGAAAGCAGGTGCAGACCTTTTATTTTTTTGTATGGAAAAAAAAAAGGAATTGTAAACTCAAGCGCTCCTACAAGCTCTCCTTGTATAACATAATACTCTAATTATTCTTGCACCATTAAGCAAGGACTGGTGCCACTACAATTACATCTACATCCACTTATATGGCCTCAGGCCTGGTCTTTGGGTGTGGTCCTGCACTGTCACAGAGGACTGCATTGCAGCAGCCTTGTCATCAAGGACCTTCTCTGACCCACCTTTAACCCCTTCTGGACCGCCTGCCACATATATACTGCGGCAGGGTGACCCGGATGTGCAAAATCACAGGTTTTCGGGGATGCCCGCATGCCGCCAGAGCACCACTCCCGCTGTGATTGGACACAGCAGGAGCCAATCAGCGGGTTCGGCGGCCGTGATGATCGTTAGGCGGAATGACAGAATGGCAGTCTGCCTATGTAAACATGGCAGACCGCTCTTCTGTCAGGGAGGAAAAGTGAGATCTTGTGTTTCACCTAAGCTGAATCACAGATCTCTCTTTTTCTCTAGTGCATCCACTTCCCTACAGTAAGAAAGCAATCCCTAGGAGCACACTTAACCCCTTGATCACCCCTAGTGTAAACCCCTTCCCTGCCTGTGTCATTTATACAGGAACAGTGCATTATTTTTTTTTAGCACTGATCACTGTATTGGTGTCACTGGTCCCCAAAAAAGTGTCACCAAGTGTCAGATTTGTCTGTCCCAATGTTGCAGTCCGGCTAAAAATCGCTATTCGCCGCCATTACTAATAAAAACAATAAAAAAATTAAAAGTCAATAGATTATGTATCCCATAGTTTGTAGACGCTATAACTTTTTCGCAAACCAATCAATATACACTTATTAGGACTTTTTTTTACCAAAAATATGTAGCAGAATACATATTGGCCTAAATTGATGAAAAACTTTGATTTTTTTTTTATTATTGAGAATGTTTTATAGCAGAAGTAAAAATATTGTTTTTTTTTTTTTTTTTTCCAAAATTGTGGTTCTTTTTTTGTTCATAGCACAAAAAATAAAAACTGCAGAGGTGATCAAATACCACCAAAAGAAAGCTTTATTTGTGGTAGAAAAAAGACATCAATTTTATTTGGGTACAGCTTTGCAGGACTGAGCATTTGTCAGTTAAAGCAACGCAGTGCCGAATCACAAAAAATGGCCTGGTCATTAAGGGGGTAAAACCTTCTGGAGGTGAAGTGGTTAACTGGCCACTACCTATCTCATACTAATTGCTAATTGCTTGTCATTTTCCATTCTCCTAATAATATTGTGCTATGGCCTACAGAGGCCCACCTCCATATCTCCGGACAAGGCAGATTATCGTAGGCGGTTTCTTTACGGAAGCTTCAAATATTGTTGATAACAGTTCCACATACTGGCATTCAAAAATAGTTTCACATAACACAGTTCAATCCCATACTACTGTTTGCTTACTTCCTCATCTACACAAGAGAGGGTGCCGCGGTGCTATAAATTCCTATACACTTCTCTGTTATCTGCTTTTGAAGTCCAGAAAACAAAGTCCTAATGATGCTTCCAGCCAATAGCAGAGAAGACCTGCACAGGGAAAATGCCTAGTCCAGAGCAAACTCACATATTCCATCTACAAGGCTGCTTCATTCCCATGCCTACTGAAGGTATGCGGCAGGGCAATGCCTACCTGGGGTCTACTCAGGACTGCAGATTGCAAATGACACTACCCCTTCTTTCTCCTATGAAGAACTGGACTCACATAGCATGTAATATATATATATAATACAGCCATACCAATATACCACCCAAATCTCTTGGGATTCCAGTGCAAATAGTAGACAATAACTTGCTCAAGATGACCACCAAAGTCCAGTGTAGAGGACATCTCAGTCCTTCACTGGGCTTCATTAGTGTACAGCTGGCTGATTGCCCTTTGCTCCATAGAGTAACATTTTGTTCTAAAGGGGAAAGGGAGACCCCTAGTGGCCCAACAGGGTACTGTATCTCACTCACAGGAATGAAGAGAAGTAGGTAAAAAACCCCAGTTCCTACCTGACACCCTAAACATAATTATCACAATGGGTCCCAGAGGGTTCAAGATCAGGCAAATATTTAATTGCCTATGGATTATAATATAAAGGCCAATTTCAGCCAAAATTTTTTATTTTATTTTTTTAAGTTAATGGATTGTATTGTTGTCTTCTTGGCTTTCAGGGTTGTTTTTATCCAATTTTCTGCCCTGATGATCACACAGAAAAAAAACAGAGCCTCTCACCTTTTCCTAATCCATTTAAATCTAAAATAACAACAAAAAAAAAAAACTTTGGCTGAAGTGGGACTTTATCTTGTTAGCAAGTGCTTACTAAAAGGCTGTTATGTTATGTTTATTTTATGTTATGTTATGTTATGTTATGTTATGTTATGTTATGTGTTCACTGGTAAACTATTTATGTTGCTGAGCTGGTGCCTCTTGGAAGTCAGGTGTTAATTATGCTGGTCAGGTTTTCCCTGGCTTTCTGATGGTTCCACCCTCTGCTTGGGCAAATAGATAAAAGGAGGGAACCACCTCCAGATGGGGTTATCGCTGTATGTGTGGAAAGAGAACAGGAGATTGCTGCACTATGCAACTATTACTTTGCCATTGTGTTCATCGCCTTGGCGAGAACCCAGTTAATGTTTCAGGATATGGACAAATAGACTTGAGGAAGGACTTCAAGGACATTTTCTACAATTTAAAAGATGTGACTACCTCAATGGGCAGGGGCACAAGGAGAAACTATATTAGCACCCTGTGAGAGAAATGGAATGGATGTAAATAGCTGACTCTAACATTCTATGCTATTTAAATAACTTTCAGTAAAGATGACTTTGTTGTTAATGTAACTTGGCCTGGTCTGATATTACTTTTGGATACACACAAAGGGGGGCATGCAAGGTGTATCACACTTTGGTTCACACCAGGGGACAAGAAGAGATGCCAGTGTTTGTGTAACAGTCAAGCTAACCGTAGAAGGCTATATTACCATTGCAAATGACCACAGTACTAGTGTCTCTGTGCATATAGCAACCAGCTGGTTGGGAGCCGAGGTGACTTGGCATAGGTAGCTGAAAGCCCCAGTAGTGAAGGAGCTTGTGTGCTTAGGCTCCTTCCCTTGCAATCGACACCCCAGTCTTGGGTCCAGCCTGTATTTCATGGAGTATGGAGTGAGGAATCAAGGGAAGGTAATCACAGGTTTTGAACTGAGTTGAGCTTCCTGGAATTCAAGTTTAATCACAAGTAGAGCCAAGAATTAAAGGTCCAGTGTCACTGGGACTAGGTGACAGAATTGTTGCAGATTTTGACCCAAATCCCATGGTCCTGTAGATCCGAGCATTGTTCCACTACACCCCACTAAATACCACTGCCCACTGTTGCTATTTTCCTGAACAGTAGGACTTCTAAACCCTGCCCACCTCATTAGGTGGATTTTTCTGTATTTCTTTTTCTTGGCTGTGGCTGGGGGAGTTTAATAAGGCAGCACTGGAGAAAAGGGCAATCTTGGCACAGGACAAAAGCACTGAGCTGCAGAGAGAAGAGTGGAAGGTCACACTGTAGGTTTGTGATGGTCTGTGCTGATTCTGTTCAAAGTCTAAAGTTACAACCTACAGTGGTGGGGGAATTATCTACTAAGTAGAGGAAATGAGACAGCAGAGACATGGGAGAAAGGAAGCTTTCTACGGCTGCCATATGGATTTATTGGAGCTGCTGAAAAAGGGATCAGCAGAATTCCTAGTTCCTGTAGTGCCCACTAGCAATGCTTGGTAAGCCAGTTCCCATGCTAGAGAGCCTACTAAAAATTGTGGGACATGAGAGGTTGGACCATGGAGAGGCTCATTGCCTTCTTGCAACCACAGAGCCTACCAAGTTGTGCACAGCTATATGACACAACCAACCAACAGTCCATGGGTGGCTAAACCAGTTCACCTGTGGTAACATAAAGACTCAATTGCATATTGCTCTGAGTTTTTTTCTCCCAGGGGACCACAATAATAGGTACTGGACACTTGCCCTTTTTATGTAACAGGCCCACCAGGTTGTTATAACCCTCCATGCCATGATTGGCATAACAAAAATCCCAGGTCACTCACTAACAGAATGTTCAGTCAGGGACATTGCTTTTCTGAATGTTTTACCTAATAACAACATTGCCAGTGTTCTGAGTCTCTGCAAAAGCTACTTTCACATTCTATTATTCTAACATTGCTAAGCCAGGTCCAAGCTGGGACAAGTTGAGGGGAAGCATGGGGCTAACACCATCTAACATAGTTCTTCATAGCTAGCTCTTCCCACACACGACCCTGCTTAGCAGCTCCCACCCCACTTTATATACCCTTGCTAGAGAGCAGAAGTCCAGACCAGACTGGCTGGAGGTAAGGAAGAGACCATCCTCAAACAGACACCTTCTCTTACATGCCTCTATATAACAAGCCCTCCATCTCTCATACCCTTTTATAAAGATTATTGACAGATTCTGTGGCAGTTGTCTTTCTGTAGGATCATATATTACCATTGCACTAGGAATGCTGTCTTTTTAAAATTTTGTTTGTGTGAACCTTTAAAATATCATGTATATTGCAGGAATACATTTTAAAACAATTTTAGTTCATACAATTAATAATATTGAATCTGCCATGAATTGAATTTATGGGGAAATTCAATAAAAGCATGTGTGATACTTTTCTGGCAGTATGGTTGCTGCTGTCATCCATCTTTCAAGGTGTCTCTCTTTGTTAAGCTGAGAAGTTCCAAGCTGTGCACTAAGACTACGTTCACATCATTGCGTGTTGGGAACGCGTGCACAGTCATGCGAGAGAGAAATGCACTGCTCCTTGGCTGACGCGCAGGGTGCCATTCATTCCTAATGGCACCCTCACGCATCGGCAAACCATGATTTTGAAAAAGGGTTGGGGGCTACTCTCCCCATGTTTCTGGGGGTAGAGCAGCCCATTCAAATGCATTGGCTGTCCTACTTGCAGAACGGAGACACAACAGGTCTGATCCAGGACAAAGCGATAGCAGACAGGATACCATGAATGGAGCTCCTAGCTACTGGGTAGAATGCAATATAGACACAAATGACCTTCATTTTTCTTAAAGGAGCTTTAGTTCATAAACCTGTTTTCCTGTCTGACTTTAGCAGAATGAATCCTGACTGCCTTCTTTGAGCTACTACATTAAAAAAAAAAAAAATGGAAATAAATAAGAACTCTATCAAAAGTGTGCACACTATTTTCCTGGAGCATCCAGCAAGATTTTGTGAATGGTGCATAGAAAGGACAGGGGATATAAGACAGACTTTGAAGTTGGGGAGCAGAAGGGATTGGGTAGCTGAGTTAAAGTGTCCCTTTTAACCCTTTCACTAAAAATCACCGCAGAGTACAGCTCTGCATGCTGATATCATGCTGATAAACTAAAGAACCAATGAAGAAAACACTGCACTCTGTGTACTTATTTAT
This sequence comes from Pelophylax lessonae, assembly GCF_965119305.1. Lineage (NCBI taxonomy): Eukaryota > Metazoa > Chordata > Amphibia > Anura > Ranidae > Pelophylax > Pelophylax lessonae. Next base: position 555,296,665 of record NC_138769.1, on the reverse strand, counting down.
TTGATTTTACATTGCATAAGTAACATTATGCAGGTTTTTTGATACTGTATATACAAAGAGTGGATATTACAATATTTAAAAAATACATAGATAACCATTTTTATTACTGAAAATAATTATGTTGTGTATAGAAAATCATTCCACACACAGCTTGAGGTATTGTATACATATTAAAACATGTTTTCTAAAGCATTGCAATATTTACTATGTTCATTAGAGCGGTGTAACTAGGGGACATAAGCAGGGAAGATGCTCAGGATGAAAAAAATCTAGCACATTATCACACTGGAAGCAAAACAGTCTACCAGACATTCATTTCCAATGCAATTAAAGCCAAAAAATTTAAAATTGCAAACAGACAGGCTTTTTATTGCCCAAGAGATATGCAATGTCCCTTCTTCAATAAAATACACTTACCTGCCTGTTCACAATCTCCTGCAGAATGTACACTGAGCTGCGCATGCACAGCTCAGATTACATTCTGGCACATTCACTGTGTGTCAAGATGACTGCACTCCTGTGTATGCACGAGACTGATGTCTTCCGGTTCCGGCTAATCAAAATAGCCAAATACTGCAACCCGGAGGAAACCAGGGACAAGATGCTGATGCCAGTGAGGGACATTGTGTGTGTCAGACCACTGGAACAGAGGTAAGTATCTGTGCCTTAATTGTGTTTTAAGATCGTGAAAAAGTGAACCATTTCTGCAACCTGTGGCAGGATACAACCAAAAGGGAACATCAGGGCAGCTGTAATGCCACAAATAGGATGGGCTGGACAGAAGAAGTATAACCCCAATTCCAAAAAACTTGGGACACGGTGTAAAATCTACATAAAAACAGTATACAATAATTTTCAAATCTCATAAACCCATATTTTATTTTACAATAGAAAACAGAAAACATATCAAATGTTTAAACTGACAAAATTTACCATTTTAAGAAAATAAAATAAAGCAATTTTGAAATTGATGGCAGCAACATATTTCTAAAAAGTTGGGACAGGGCCATGCTTATCACCGTGTAGCATCCCTTCTTCTTTAATCAAGTAAACACTGAAAACTGAACTGAGAATATCAGTTGCTTGAGTTTTGGGAGAGGAATGTTGTCCCATTCTTGCTTGATATACTGTAGGATTCCAACTGCTTACCAGTCCTGGTTCTTTTTCCATACTTTTTGTTTCAAGATGCGCCTAAATATTTTTCATTGGTAAAAGGTCTGGACTGCAGTCAGGCCAGTTAAGCACCCAAACTCTTCTATTACAAAGCCATGCTGTTGCACTGTCCTGCTGAAATATGTCAGGCCTTCTCTTAAGAAAAAGACGTTGTCTGGATGGGAGCATATGCTGCTCTAAAACCTGGATATAGCTTTTAGCATTGAAGGTGCCTTTACAGTTGTGCAAGCTACCCATTCTATATGCGCTAATGCAACCCCATACCATCAGAGATGCAGGCTTTTGAACTGAGTGCTGATAACAAGTTGGAAGGTCCTTTTACTTTTTAGTGCCCATGGTTGCCAAAAATAATGTCAAATTTCGATTCATCTGACCACAGAACAGTTTTCCACTTTGCAACAAATTATTTTAAATGAGCTTTAGCCCAGAGAAGATGGCGGCGATTCTGGATCATGTTCATATATGGCTTCTTCTCTTCACGATAGTGTTTTAATTTGCATTTTTGGATGTCACAGCAAACTGTTCATAGGCAGTGATTTTTGGAAGTATTCCTGAGCCCATGCAGTGATGTCTATGACAGAATCGTGCCCTTTTTAATGCAGTGCCATCTGTGTAGATCACAGGCATTCAATATTGCGTTTCAGCCTTGTCCCTTGCACAAAGAGATTTCTCAAGATTCTCAGAATCCTTTGATGATATTATGTACTGTAGATGATGATAGATTTAAAGTCATTGCAGTTTTACATAATGGAACATTATTCTGAAATTGGTCGACATTTTTTAGATGCAGCTCACAGGCTGATGAACCTCTGCCCATCTTTACTTCTAAGACCATCTGACTCTCTAAGACTCTCATTTTATACCTACTTATGTTGCCAATGAACCTAACTAGTTGCATTCCAACATTCCATGTTATTCCAGCACTTCATTGTTAATATCATTTACTTTGCCAGCTTCATGTTGCCATGTCCCAACTTCTCTGTGACGTATTGCTGCCATTGGTTTCAAAATTACCTTATTTTTTTCTAAAAATGGTACATTTTCTTAGTTTAAAATCATGATGTTTTCTATTTTTGATTGTAAATAAAATATGGGTTTATGAGATTTGTATATCATTGCATTCTGTTATGTAGATTTTATATAGCATTCCAACTTTTTTGAAATTGGGGTTGTGTTAGTGTACTGCAATAAGTACACATTTAAAATGTAGAAGACCTGATGCCTAAATATGTAGTTGACAAGGATACTAAAATCCTAAATATTTAAATTGTATAGTATCAATTGTGTTTATATGTCCTGTTTTTTTTAGGCAGCAGATTTTAGGATATTCATGTATTCTTTGGCACAGGAAGATTAGCCTTTGACAAAGAGGAATCTGGAAAGGTTAGCATGAAGTTTGGGGTCACAGGAAAGGTAGGTTAGAGGGGGCCTTTGAGAAGGGCATATTGGGTAGGAGCTTTGGGTCGACCTCCTTGCACAGAAATGTAATCTAGTTAGCATGCATTTGGTCTAAGGATGGTTATTGGAGCAGTTTGGGACAACCTTTCAAAAAACAATTACTGTATATCAGTAGACCTCAAGAGACCAGTGACTACAGTACAAGAAACCCAACCCAGAAATGTATTTTCTTCACAAATTTAAGCCAACATGTATTCTGATACATATCTGAAAAATAATTCCAGTAAGCATATAGTGAGTGGTTTGCACAAAAGGTATAGCATCTTCAAACTATGAAATACACTTATGAGCGCCCCAGACCCCAGAAGTGCAGGATCACGTACTAGGTACATGCGCTGGAGAGCTGCCTTGCTGCCCTATATAAACAGTATACAGTCGCAAGTGGTTAAACTTGATCTTGTGACTTTTACATCCAAACATATTCACACTCACAGAATCATTACTTTTAAATAGAGAAAAGGGAAAAAGATGTTTAAATGATTGCTCAGACTTTTATATTTTCATTAGCTATACTAGCTCAATGCTACCTACAAGGACATCTTTCCACTGGTGCAAACAATCAGACACATAACTTGTGAATATTATTTCTGAACTTTAAGGCCCCTTTCACACAGGGAGTCCATCAGGCGGACTCCGTTTTTCTCAGCGGGGGATCGATCCGCCGATCTGCCGATCCCCCGCTGAACAGACGGATGGCAGCTCTGTCTCCGCGCTGTGTGCGGAGACAGAGCTGTCAGTTCCCTATTCTTCTCTATGGGGGAATCAGATGAGAACGGACCATCTGTCCGTTCTCATCTGATCCTCCAGACGGATGGAAAATAGGGTTTCCATCCGAATTTGACGGATCGGATGTCAGCAGACATGTCTCCGCTGACATCTGAAGCATGGGGCATCCGTTCAGATCCGCCTGAAAAACAGACAGGCGGATCTGAACAGACTCCCTGTGTGAAAGGGGCCTCAGTCTTGCAAAAAATGATTTTACGTGTTTTTTTTTTTGTTTTAGCATTTAGGCGCATTTAGCATTTTTTATTCCAGAACACCTGCTCTCAAAAATGCGAAACAGAAGGGTTTTTTCTGCCTCTAATTAACGTTGAGCTTAAATAATTTCTCAAACCAAAACATCCTAATGTGCATGGACACATAGGATAACATTGAGCTGCTTCTACAGGCAAAATACTAAACTCTTGTGGAAGCCATTTTTTTTCAAGCCAGTGTACATGCCCCTTTAAATGATGGAATGAGAGATATCATTTCTGCTCTTGTACCCAGCACAAATAAACATCTAGCTCTTTGGTTGTTGGTCATAACGTTGCTCAATAGAACTTTTGTTGAGGCTGGAAGGTGGACATGTAAAGGACATATAATGGTACACTGCAAGTACCGGCTCGGCTCTACTCGGCCCTGCTTGGCCATGTTTAATTTTCCACTGCATGGTACCGCATGGTACGGTGTTGGAACGGTTCGGTACGGTTTGGTATGGTTTGCTTTTCCACTAAAGTAGTACTAAACTAAGTGGGTGGGATAACAACGATTCTCTGACCAATCAGTGGCTAGTAGTGACTGCATGCAAAGGATTGTGGGATATGGTACCGGTATGGTACCTCTTGGAACCACAGTCGAGGTGGTACTGTTTTAGAGAGCCGTACCATTCGGTTCCATGTAGTGGAAAAGCGCCGCCGTACCGTACCGTACCGAACCGTTCCTACACCGTACCATGCGGTACCAGCAGTGGAAAAGCACAAAAGCGAGCCGAACCGTTCAGTTCCATGCAGTGGAAAAGCACCATTATAAATCCATGAAATATCTTCTCCATTAAGTGGCCTGATTATCAATAGAGTATTGGTATCAGATATACTATATAACTGAAAAGGTCATTCATATTTATGATGTGACTTATTCTGTTGGCGTTCAGTAGTCTTTTCTGCAACTTTTGTGATTTCTTGATGGGAAATTCTGTGTATGTGCCAACTATTTTTATTACAAGTAGTGTGTAAAAAAAAAAAAAAAAGAGGCCAATGATGTAAACATGTATTTCCATGGTGGCAGCCTAGATGTGAGAAACACTTACACGCTGATATAATTAAACAATGCTCCGTGGGGTCCATTGGTTAAAGTAAATAGGGCTCAGCATGACTATAAAGTTAAGTGATACTAAACCACTGAGTAAGCCTATGAAAGACTTAATAGTAAACTGTAACCTGCATGGTTCTCTAGAGACACTCTGCATGTGGTTACTGAAAGGCGAATGTACTAGGGCTGAACAGTACCCTCCACAGGTGTCTCTGCTTGTCTGGTTAGCTGGAGGTTTGGGTAATCCTTTGCAGGTATCATTAGAGCAGGTTTAATCTTGTTATGTGTTCTTTATAATAGGATATGCTCATTTACTATCATGAATTAAAGCAAAAGTGGAGCAATTTTTGGGTTTGGATAATTACATCACAGATATCAAAGGCATACAAGCCATGAAAACATTTTGATAGTTCTTCTTTGAGACGTATTGCATACTGTGGTCTTCTGATCTCTGTAAGCTTGCAAGTATACACTGATACAAGGGAGGGTGTGTAGAGACTTCAGTTCACATAGGTGTTAAGATACAGTTTGTGTCCACAAAAAGTGTGAGCTGCTCAGGGAGTGGTTATATAAGGTGTTTTAAATGAACTCACTAAAATGGGAGCACTTGCAACGGAGCCTAGCTAAGCCTGGATAAAATATATCTGGTAAAATATAAATAATTGCACTTCAAAAATAAATACATTAAAGCATATGTACAGCAAATTGGGGGCATGGGGTAATATAGACATATAAATGCCAGTTATACCAATAAAAGCATGGTAAATACCTTTCAGAAGTAATTTTTCATGCAGTCACATGACCACAATAACTTCAACTTATTAATGTTATTAGGGCCGGGGCAGGGGGCATAGTCTTTTATGAAGAATGAAATCCTCCACTGTGATTGGCTACTGTGTATTTTCACCTGTCACAGTCTACCTTCAGCAACCTGGGAAGTATGGATCATTTTCTGCAAAGGATCTTCTCTCTAATGTGTGTAGGGCTTGAAGAACTAAACAGTAAATTGACAACACTACCATGGGTTTACAGCCATGGACACTAACCAGGACAACACAGAAAGCCTGGTAATACAGGAGACACTGGCAAGATCACCAGGTATTTTGTCTATATTATTAGTTACAAACAAAAAAAGACTGCAATATCAATGTTAACTGCAGCTGAGGAATTAAATGAAAGCCAGTTATTTTAAAGTAGAAGGTCAGGCTTTTTTCTAACTTAGCTTAAACCTGAAGCCCCCATTCTAAATCCTATTCTTAAGGAAGATGGTTATACTTACCTTTCTGGGGCACTCTGGTCCAATCACATGATCTCCCCATCAGCCTGCTTCAGGGTAGAGGAGAAATTGCAGACAACAGCTGAAATGCCTGGGGGGTGACGTCATCCATAGTCCTACTTAGGGGCATCTGTTGTCAGCTGTCCCTCCTCTCCCCTAAAGCCACCGCTGGAAGCTGATCATATGACTGGACTGGAGCGTCCTCAGAATAGGTAAGTATACACATCTTCCTTTCACAGGGTAGTTAGAATAGGAGTTAGAATGGGGGTGGGAGCAGGTTTAAGCAAAGTTAGGAAAAGCCTGACTTTCAGATGTTTTGAGATTTTCAAAGGGCCTTATTCCGTTGACTTATTTGGTAACATAAAGGGCAGGCAGTCAAAGCAATTGAAATACCAGATGAGAGGCTCTCCTTCAACACACTTCAAAACAACCAGTTGGGGTTAACAGGTCCTATTCAAGACAATGGATTTTTTAAAGCTGAACTCCAGGAAAATGGAAACTCCCCCTCTGCAGAGGGGATGCAGCAGCACTGCAAAGATAACCAGCTTGTTTAGGTCTATGGGATCTGGAAAGGTATTTTTTACCCACCATCCTCTGTGCGCTACTAGACCCCCCCCCCTCCATGCCTCTCCCCTTCACTCCAGCAATCTAGGGTCTTCTGATGTCATCAAGACTGACACAGAGTCCAAAGCCCTGCACTGGACACGAGGATAACAAGAAACAGTCCACCACCAGAGCATGGGGGAGCACCATCTGCTGGGGGAGCAGAGGATCGGGTATTTGAAATAAACACACCCTGAAAGGAGGAGTTTTAGTTTTACGGGAGTTGGGTTTTAATGCATTTTTAATACACTGGAAAATGCAACTAATTATATTGCCACCTAGCTGGCGGGAATGAGCACACATGTTTTCACTGTGTGAAACCAGTGAAAAATGAATACTGACTCAAATACTTGTGCCTATCCAATGCAAAGCATAAGTAAGTGTAAATGTAGTTATGTAAATGTGAGCTAATGAGCTAATTATGCAATTAGAAGATCTAAAACTGGCTATTTAGGTTATATTTAGATTTGATCTGTTAGGTCAGCAGCATTTACCAATAACTAAATAGTTCAAAGGCTCATCTAAACAATCCATTTCATTTATAATCAACCAGACAAGTCACTGATCTACATAGTTGCTGGTAGAGTTTGCTGATCTAACAAATCAAACTGATGAGTGACCAGCAAAGGGTAACTATAGCCAACGTGTAGCGGTAAAAGTTCTGACCACTGAAAGAATTTTCCTATGAAATAGCTTTCCATGAATAAGTATAATAATTTCTGCAGACACCCTTAGCTGGCCCATCTCAAGGGGAAAACCTGATCAGTATTCAAAACAGATAATGACAGGTGCAAATAATAAAGACAAAACAGGCCTTTACACGTGTACATTTTTATGGTGTCCTTTCACCCCAGAGCACGCCTTTGCCTCAGTTCACAAAGCTTTAACACAAGGATACAGATTGTAATTTTAAAATCTGATTTTACTGGCTAAAAATAACTGTCACTTTTTTTGGAAAATATGGATCTTATCCTGATGTTTTATTGTTCTGAATTAAACCTACTGTCTTATTATGTTCTGGGGGTGTTATTACCTTACAGTGCCAACAGAAAGCAAATAGTATGGTGCCATGGTCATTCAAGGGGTATTACTCAAAATTGTGTGTATATAATATCAAGCACACTTGTTAGACACAAGGATGTAGATTTCCTATGCTAGTCTACACAATGGCAATACTGTCATATACACATTCATGTTTCTTGAATTTTGGTTTCTAATGAAATATATGCCACAGCTATAATAAAGTTTAGCATTTGGATGCATAGGATATTCAGCCTTGTTGAAGTCCTATTACACAGCAAAGTTTGAAAGTTTCTACTTGTCTGGTTACACCCTGTGTAATATGTAACATACACATGGCTGATATTGATGATTAACCCTCAAACACCAGAGTTTCCATTGTAATGATTATAATAATATTGTTGTCAGTAGACAGACATCTGCTAAATCAGTTGTAGAATATAGCATAATAATACATGCAAACAGACTGTGGGAGCTTTATGTTGCAATAACACTTATTAGTCACCAGAAACTAGATAGTGACAGCAGCGGTATATAAGTGCATGTTCCATCCTGAAAATCTGCAGATACTTCAAAAATTCTGGGGAAGAAAAACATATCTATCAGAATTACTGCATTGTAATATGAAATTGAGCTTTGACATGGTCCATAGCCTAAATCTTAAATGTCACCTACATTGCTTACCTAATCTAGAGATCAATGAAACTTCTGTTATGTCCCTCGTGGCTCTGTACTGAATCATCTATCTGTTGCAATGGGACAGTAAAGCATTTATTGTGAAGAAGAGTTTCATAAGAATGAGTAAACTTCATATAGCTCGCTATTATGTCATGATGAGATACGCACTAATTCCGTATTGATTGATTACTAGATAACATGTATTGAAAATGGTAAATAGTTTTAAGTTTATTTTAAATCTTAGATGTATGAGGAGAGACAGAGATAGTAAAAAAAAAAAAACAAAGTAGATTTAATAATGAGTTTATTTGGCTGATTCATTGTGTTGCAGCCAAGAAATCTGTATCTGCTACAGTAATCTCTGAGAGAATTAATGAATCAGAAACCATTATACTGCTCACACCTACTTGCCCCTGTGTGTGCCAGCTTGCCAAGGCCATGGGACTGGGAGGCTTTAAGGTGTGCCTGTATCATGGGGTGTATTTCCTTATTAAATTGCTAGTCTATATCTATGATGTGAGTTTCATAATATGATCTTGGCAATTATTTATAATTAATTTGAAAGCATGCTTGTAGATAGATAGATAGTTAGATAGATAGATAGATAGATCACTAAGAACAGGTCTACCGATTCATTAGATGGGTTAATTATTTGCCCTTGGTAAACAAATAATCTGTTTTGTGATTTCCTTACAGGGTTAACCATCACATGGTACAGCTCCTGTCATGGTATGTAAGCAGGGAAATTTCTATTAAAAAGTTCAATAAACTTGAGTAAACTTCATATTGACACTTCATTGGCAGCTTATTTTATAATGATAGAGGGTACACATTGGCTACATCTGCTGGGATCTTTTTACTACATGCTGATAGTCTTACCAGCATTACTTCAACTGAACATGAACTGCCTTCGCTGCAACTGCCATCCCGATAAATCACAGACAAATCTACGGAGCAATACCAATGAATCAATTCTTAGATCCCATTTATTTTATATATTGATTACCTTATCTAGATACCTCTTTATTAAGATATTCCATCACATCTGCATACATTGTAACTCAATTTATTTACATCAAATACTGATTCAGATACCCTTTGGAAAATGTTGACATATTTCCCAACTGTTTTTGATTTGCACAAAAAGTTCCTGCCTTGGCTGGGATATGTTTATCCCTAGAAATGTCAAACCTGACCAATTGAAAAAAAAAACACCAAAAGGGCCAATTGGCCCCTACAAATGCTGTTTTTGTTTTTTTTTTCCAAACTATTTTTTTTTTTTCACAAACGCGTTTTTTAACTAAGTGCTAGACTATCACATTTTATTGTTGTCTGTTTTTTTTTTTTTTTGCAACATTAGGATTTAGGAAGAATACAATCTAATTTAATAAACATACAAATCTTGCTGCTGTAGTCTCATGCTGTGCTTTGCCATGGTATTTAGGATGATATACAATAGGTTGAGCTTTAGCAATAAAGTGTCCCAGGAAATTATAAAAAAAAAAATGTTGATAATTGCGAGCGCTGCAATTCAGCAGTTGCCAGCATCTGATCCAAGCACTCATTGTGCCATCGTTATTACATTAATAACAATACCATGATTGCTGTCCAAATAACTGAGCTTGATTAAGATAGAATGAAGACTAACAAGCTTTTTGGCTTTTTTGGCTCAGTAACAATGTCCCTTGAAAATATTTAAAAATGGTGACCAGATGTGTAAGAAATGTTGAGACATGTCTTTGTAATGGCGAAACACTACATATTACATAATGTCACAACAATGTATGATTAGACAGCATTATTAGAAATCAGCAGTGAATTTGTAAAGATTCGCCGGTACTTTTTTAGGGTTTTTACATTGTTATTTTGACCTCAGCTTGCTCAGGGATGCCCCGATGTGCCCTTTATTGTCCTACCTTTCTCTCCAGTGTTTGTTTCTTGCTTATGTGCAATAGATGCTTCCTCTGAGCTCATCAGTGTGTCCCATGATGAGTGGAATCCTTTAGGTCCAGCTATCCTCGTCTGTTCTGCCAGTGCATGTCTCTGTGACGCTGTCCTGGTCACCTGGTCACAACAAGTCTAGGATGTGCTGACAAGTCTGTAGCAAATTGTTCAGAGATGTCTCTGGCAGAATCTCTCCTCTGTGTCTGTAGTAGAGCTGGATAGTGCATGCACAGCCACTCCCTGAAGTCACTTTCCACTCCCCCCTCTATCCATCCATCCACAGGATTCACCTCTTTCACTCAACTTTCCTATCAACTACTCCACTCTGTCTTCTTCAGGATTTCCCTATGTAAGGTGCACAGGCTTTAAACACAATACTACCTTAAGCTTGCTGCTTTGGGGGATAAGTGAGTGAGGGATCACAGGTCAAAGTTCAGCATCAATTTGCTAAGCTGTAGGTGGCAACTACTATTTAAAAAAGTACAAATTTCATACACGTAAAGTACATGATTGATATACAGAATATCACGCTTGGAAATAATGAATTGATTTGCTTTGTCAATATAATAAAGTAATAATAATAATATAATATAACAAAATCTTTTGGATAATAATATATAATATAATCAAATAACATATAGGTACTTATTAAGATCCCAAACATTTTTCTTTTTTCATTTCTAAAATTTTTTTCCAGTTTATCAGCCTAGTTGTTATCCTATTATAATTTGCTACTGTTTAAGGGGTGTCTAAGTCTTTTGGAATAAATGATTGCTATTTAATAATTGGTGCATCAATTTTACAAAGCTATCTCAGAAACCAAAATGTAGAATTATAAAATACAGTGAACCGTGTCTTTGTAGTTTAGGCGATTATTACACAGCATCTTTTTATAAATATATATATATACTGTATATATATATATACACATTTTCTTATTTTGAGAAAATAAAAACAGAACACTTTGTTAGGTAAAGCTGCTTTTTTAAAGATGTTTTCTATTAAAACATATAGAAAGAACATTGGACTGTAATTACATTATACAGCTTAAACCATCTGGATTTTGCTTTTTTTCAGTCTCAGTGCATTAAAGTGTTTCTCTAGACAAAACCTTTTTTCCATTTTGGAAAAAGTAGGGGACGATTGGAACCTCTGTCAAGTTTGTATAGCAGTATCCCCAATGGGAAGTTTCACCCTTTCTATTTGTACTGGTGAGGTGACCATTGCCATCTAAATGGAATGAAAGGGGAAACCCGAAATGTTATCATTGTCCCAAAACAAAAAAGTAAAGGAAAATCAATGGGAAGATTTGTTTCGGGGAAAACAGTCTAAGGTATTCTTTCTTGACCTTTTTACTTTGGGGGAACCCCTGCTAAAAAATAAATATACTTATAGCCCATTGAACAACTCCTGCTATAAATAATTGCTAAGGGATCCCCTAGTAACCACATAGGAAACCCTGGTTGGGAATGGCTGGTCTAAGGGGAGAATTTCCCTTACTATTGGAGATTTCCTCTAACTTCCTTTTACACCACCAGGACAGGAAGTAAATGAAAAATTCCCCAATAATACACAGCCAAAAAATAAACCGGCAGGGGTTTTAACCCTTTACTACTCTACCTAAAACTAAAAAAAATGTATGAATACCATCTAAACTGATCAAATGTGATTTAAAGATTATTAAACACAAGAGATTCTGGTCACAACAAGCAGGCTTTCTCTTTTACAAATAGACATTTCATATTCAGTGGATGTTACTCAATCTGTCATCACAGCTTAAGGTCAGCCATACATGGCGCAAATTTCTTTCCTGCAACCACGGGTTGCAGGAAAGAAATTTGCACAATTCTCCCATTAACGCAGGCAATGCTGACAGGGGAATCCCTCCAGCTGAGCCATTGTCTGCTCCTAGCAGAAGAAGCTGTCAATGCTGGGAGAAGACAATGATTATCGCTAGCGGCTATAGCAGCCATTAGCGATAATCGTAAAAGAATCCGGCAAGCTGGTTGTACCCAAGTTAATCGATCAATCGATCAACTTGGTACATTCAGCCTGCCCATTAATGTTTCTAACCCTGTATGCCTGCCAAAGTCTGTTCTCAGTATAGAAAATGGGACAGCGTGTTCAACCTGTAATCTCTTATGACAAGGATCTTATCAGCCATAGACAAAAAAACACTGCTCACCAGATCTTTGTATGAAAGAACATTTTTATACACTTAAGAAGATGCCAGACAAAATTAAAATGATGCAATTGTAATAATACAGCGCTTTCAAATCAAAACATATAATCATATAACGTAATTTGCTCAAAAATCATGCAAAACATATACAAAACCAAAGTCTTTCAAAAGCTCTCATATAAAGTGCTCGGTGCTCCAAAATCCATAGAAAGGTGCTGAAGTGCTTCATGTAAAAATGCTGTGCAGTGTGTACCACACTCCCCTCTCATATCCCCACTCACTAGCAAAAATGGACCCTCAACTTTTCAGTCTGGGGGTCAAACACGCTTGTATCTGGAGTTGTAAATACCAGGCCTCTTAGCGTCTTTGATTGGGTTTCCACAATATTACACTTGGGGCAGCTCTATTATCCACCAAGCTCAATAAAACAGAACAATACTCATAGTGAAGAAATGTAAAACCATATTTATTTATGAAAAACAACTTACAAAATTGTAGGTAAAAACGAGCATACAAAAACGATGAGGCTTTTCCGGATTCACCGCAGCTCAGCGTGCATTCCACGGAGGACTAAAGTGACGTTATTGGTTTACGGATCCGGAAATTCTGTCACCGCAGGCATCGTCAGGGACATGGACGAGCTAGGGTAAACCCAGAGGAGCCTCTTGGTTGTTTTATGCTCGTTTTTATCTACAATTTTTTAAGTTGGTTCGCAGTTGTGCAAATAAATATGGTGTTACAGTACTACACAATGAGTATCATTCTGTTTTATTGCTGAGATAAAAGCAAGACAGTTGTGCCTCATTAATCCCCCTTCCCTGTGTGGGACCCCCTCCCTGTGTGGGTTGGATTTAATGTTAGCTCTGCTCCTGAGTTTGTTATCTCTGTAACTTTGTTTCTCTCCCTGTCCCAGCCTGTATATTTTTTTCATCTCTCTCCCCCATTGCTCTGTCTTCCTCACACAGTCACAGCTGATCAGCTGCATTCCCATGGTGGTGAAGAATTTACTGATACACCAGTTCCATAGCTGCCTGTTATCTTGTCCCAGGGACAATATAGTGTGTTTTATGTAGTTGGACTTCCCACTCCTCTCCCCCAGACTGCTTCCTGACCAATGCAACTTTGCTTCTTCTCCCCTTCACTATTAGTTCCCTCTAATTAACAGGGAAGGGGACATTTAATAACTGATCTGGCAGTAGTAAACTCCATTTTTCTTTTTTCTTTTTTTGTCTTGTATCTACAGGTAAGCCTATAATAGGGTCTACATGTGGGTACTGTGAATATCTCCTAAACATAGCAGCCGGTGATAGCACCGGCGTATGTGCACTGCGCTCTCAATGGATGACATACCATCCACTGGGAGAGCTCTGCTGTGACCATGACACCCACGCACGCATGCGTGTGAGTTGCATCATCGCAGTTTGACCAAAAGACTGGAGCCCAAGAACCTAGAGGGAAGACCAGATGAAGATGGAATCCCTCTTGGTAGTGACAGCACATCACTGGAGAGATCTGTTTTTTAGGTTAGAAAAATATAATTAGGGACTCATTCACACAGTTACTCTGGGTTTGGGCTGCAGCCATCTGCCATTCTATGGGGATGCAGTGCCTGTACGAACACAGCCGCAGGCCCTAATGGGACAGGTGTGCAGGTGAGCGGTCCCCGAATGCACACTGTCTGTGTTCACGCCTGTCAAATTAGGACCTGCAGCTGTGTTAATACAGCTACATATGGCTCAAGCCACATAATTAAACCACTGATTCACAGACCACAGCACCCATGTGCATGAGCCCCAACACCTCATTCACACACACACAGATTTATTTATCAACTCAGTTTAATCTTTTAGATTTAGCAGGAATTCTGTGAGTTATGTTGTATTTGTGACTGCTAGTAATGATTTTATTGTATTTTTATGGAAACAGAACTTTAATGTTTTCTTGGGGGGGAGGGGGGGGTTCTGTCAGGTAGTCTGTACGGGGCCCCGTGATTTCTATCAGCAGCCCTGTATTTATATGTTTTTAAAAAAAATAAAATCTTGCTTCCGGGTAGAAGAGGAACATGTGTATGCATATTTTGTTTGATATTTTAACATAAAATAGAAAATCAAAAATGCGAAATACTCTTCTTTTAAAAAACGCCCCAAAAATGTCAACTCTGTGACTCAAATTCAATCCACATAAGATATTTCATATAAACAGTCTTTCTTAGATCAACACGCATTCAACACAAACTTGCCTTGTTTATTTAGACTGCAGTTTTATTTATTTGGGTAGTCATAGATACTAGTCACCCATGTAATCATTTTTTTGTCATTCAGGGTGCATGATTGGCTGTATCTTGTGACAATATCTTCTGGAGAATAAGTGCTCTTTCAGACAGCCACTCCGCTGTTTTTGTCCGCTGCGGGACTTTTTTTTTTTTTTTTTCACGGAGCGGATGACATTTGTCCGCATATCATCCCATCCGTTTGTGGATGATATGCGGACATAATGTAAGTCTATGGGCATTGCGGATGTCAGCGGATGACACCGCTGACATCCGATTTTCCTTCCTTTCCGTTTTTTTGAACGGAGGAAAAATAGGGTTCTGTTCCGTTCCATAAAAACGGAACAGAACTGAAAGGAAGAAAATCGAATGTCAGCGGATGGTATTCCGCTGACATCCGCAATGCCATTGACTTACATTATGTCCGTAAATCATCCGCAAAAAAATAGGATGATTTGCGGACATACGGAGCGGCCGTGTGAAAGAGCCCTTACCCTCTTTATATAGAAGACTGTGAAAACATTTGTTTTATTACTTTCCTTTTTTTTTTATAAAATCACATTTCCTTTACATCATAATAAATGTAATTAGTTTCTCTGGATTTGCATAACACAGACTTCGGTTAAAAAGTCTGTTAGACATTTAAAAAAAAAAAAAAAACCTGGCTTATGTATTGCCTCAGGAAAAAAAGGCCATTGGCGATCATTAGCATAGGCGTGCGCACGGGGTGTGCCGGGTGTGCCTGGGCACACCCTAATCACCCTGTGTCTGTTAGTGTTGGGCCGGCTTCTCCATCTCTGCCACTGAGGGTAGTGAGATACTTGGTGGAGAGGCGGCTGTGCTGTTGGCTCCAGCAGATAGTGAGGCTTGTCAGAGCCGCTCAGTGTGTGTGTGACACTGTTAGGTAATGTTAATGCTTGCAGGGAGAAAGACGAGCTGTCAAAACTCAGGGGTGATGTCGGGGGTGGGCGGGACCGAACAGCTATCAAACACCAGCCAATAGGATGGGCTCTGGGCGGCCGCTTCGTTTATGTGGCTCCGCCCCTTTCTTAAGCAGCCCAATCATTGGCTGGTGTTTGACAGCTGCTTGATCCCGCCCACCACCGACATCACCGCTTTTTTTTACAGCTGGGCTTTCTCCCTGAAAGCAGCTACATTACATGACAGTGTCATACACACAGTGGGGTACCAATGTGGGGTGTCAGCCGGCGTTCTCTGAGATCCCACATCGCAGGGTGAAGGCAGCTGCAGTGGCAGCTCCTTCAGTCCGTGCTGCTAGCGGGGGGCGGAGCCGGGATGGGAAGAAGGGGGCGGAGCCTCGCGGGGAGGGGCGGAGCCTGGGCGGGGAGAAGGGGGCGGAGCCTCGGCGGGAAGAAGGTGAGTGCGTTCCCATTGCTCAAGTGTGTGTGCTGGATAGGAGGGGGGTGGGGAAGCTGCATATAGAGGGATTCATCTTTCCCTATTCTTTCTGCAGCTGCTGAATAACTGATTCTCCTCCTCTCCCTCCTGCAGGAAGAATAGGGAAAGATCAATTCATCTATATGCAGCTGCCCCATCCCCCTCCTATACAACTTCTTTTGCTAGCCCCCCGGTGCTCGTAATCCCCCCCTCTGCTCTTAGCCCCCCCCAAAGGCACTAGACCCCCCTGTTCTTTAGCACCCCCCATGCTCTTCAGCCCCCCACAGTGCTTTTCATCTCCCTCCCCCCAAGTGCTCCCTGTCCCCCCCAGTGCTCTCCACCCCCTGGTTTTCCTTGCCCGCCCCCTAAGTGCTCCCTGTCCCCCACCCAGTGCTCTCCACCCCCCTGGTTTTCCCTGCCGCCCCCCAAGTGCTCTCCACCCCCCTGGTTTTCCCTGCCCGCCCCCCAAGTGCTCGCTGTCCCTCCCAGTGCTCTCCACCCTCCTGGTTTTCCGTGCTCGCCCCCCCCCCCCCCCCAGTGCTCCCCCCCCGCGCCTTCCAACCCCCCTACAATGCTTTCCAAATCCCCTCTTTATTCTCTCCAGCCCCCCCCCCCCACCGTGCCCTTCAGCTCCTCCAGTGCTCTCTGCTTGCCCTGTGCTCTCCGGCCCCCCTAGTGCTCTTCTATCTTCTATCATGTCCTCAGTCTCCGAGCATCTCCTGTATCATGTCCTCAGTCTCCGAGCATCTCCTGTATCATGTCCTCAGTCTCTGAGCATCTCCTGTATCATGTCCTCAGTCTCTGACCATCTCCTGTATCATGTCTACAGTCTCTGACCATCTCCTGTATCACGTCTGCAGTCTCTGACCATCTCCTGTATCATGTCTACAGTCTCTGACCATCTCATGTATCACGTCTGCAGTCTCTGACCATCTCCTGTACCATGTCTACAGTCTCTGACCATCTCATGTATCATGTTTGCAGTCTCTGACCATCTCCTGTATCACGTCTGCAGTCTCTGACCATCTCCTTTATCATGTCTGTAGTCTCTGACCATCTCCTGTATCACGTCTGCAGTCTCTGACCATCTACTGTATCATGTCTGCAGTCTCTGACCATCTACTGTATCCTGTCTGCAGTCTCTGACCATCTCCTTTATCATGTCTGTAGTCTCTGACCATCTCCTGTATCACGTTTGCAGTCTCTGACCATCTCCTTTATCATGTCTGTAGTCTCTGACCATCTCCTGTAAACACATTGCTAATAATATTAGCTATCTATTTATGCTGAAGGTAGGACTGTGCAGGGGAGGCAGAGAGTGCAAAAGGGGGAACTGTGATTAGAGAGACAGGGGGCAGACTGCAAGGGGCACTGTGATTGGGGGGGGGGGGGCTGTGAATTTTGTGCAATAAATATTCCTGAAAACATTACAAATTTTTGTGGGTGCTTACATTTTAAAGTTGGGGGGGGGGGTGCCAGATATAGGATCCGCCCCGGGTGCCAAATTCTCTAGGTACGCCACTGCACACACACTGAGCAGCTCTTGCAAGTCTCACTGTCTGCTGAATGTGAAACTCCCCCTCTCCCCTGTTAGTGTCCATAAGTGGTGTCCAGTAGTGCCACCTATCAGTGCCCAGTAGTGCCACCTATCAGTGCCCACCAGTGCCACCTATCAGTGCCCACCAGTGCCACTTCATCAGTGCCCATCAGTGTCACCTAATAGTGCCTATCAGTGCCCAGCAGTGCCGCCTCATCAGTGCCACCTATCAGTGCCCACCAGTGCCGCCTCATCAGTGCCCATCAGACACATCTAACAGTGCCTATCAGTGCTTCCTATCAGTGCCACCAATCAGTGCCCACTAATGCCGCCTATCAGTGATGCCTATTAGTGCCCATCAGTGCTGCCAATAAGTGCTGCCTATCAGTGCCACCTATCAGTACCCATCAGTGCAGCCTCATCAGTGCCAGTCAGTGCTGAGAACAAGCGCCTATTAGTGCTGCCTATCAGTCCATATCAGTGCCTCACATGTAATTTCACCTGTAATACACATCAAAAGGAAAATAAGGCATACATCTTTTTCAAAACTTAGCAGTGATGGTGGAACCCCTCTACAGATATTTGCCATACAATTTAACTTAAGTGCAAAAACCTTTTAGTGTCCCAATACTTTTGACAAGTGTTTATGTGTGTGTGTGTGTGTATATATATATATATATATATATAGTGTGTGTATGTGTGTGTATATATATATATATATATATATATATATATATATATATATATATATACACACGCATGTGTGTTTGAGCTTTGGGGTGCACACCCTAATGCAATAGGCTGCGCACGCCTATGATCATTAGCTTTTGTGCTCTTTATCAATAGGCTGTAAACGTGTCAGCTATCACAGGGTTTATGTTCTAAAGGTTCATTTCTTTAAAATGTACCATGCCCTAAAAGAAAAACTGTCATTTGGGGCTGTCTTTGCACAACCCTAGGCACGCTAATTCATGTAATAATAGTATATGTGTTTACACCAACATCAGTATAAACAGTAATAGAAATCACTTTGTTTATATCCGACAGTATGTTCATTAGTTGTTGCCATAATTCACATTTATTGTCCCTGTATGTAGAAAGTCACCTTCCTATCTACCTGAAAGAGACCAGACCAGAGTGGTATAACATAGAAAAAAAATAAACAATATATCAGGTAAGGAGACAAAAGTCAAACCTTGATCACTATGCACAGCTAAAACGTATGGTGAACATATTTTACAGTAATTAATGCTAAAATAAATTCATTAAAATGTTCTCTGCAAGTAAAAACATGGATATTCTTGTCTTTTGCTGCCTGTGCAGCCGATTTTTGCTGCAGTTAGGAGAAACCTCTAGCTAAAAAGAAAAATCTTCAGAATCTGACACTTCTGGCAGTGTCAGATTCCCGGTCTTTAACTGTTTAAAGATTTCCTACCGTAGCTCTTAACTTGGATTAGTGCTGGTGGTATACATATAGGTAATAACAGCATGCATGTTTACATAAACGGTACTCAAGGAAAAGTTTCCTTCATTATCTGACCATTGACTGTCTATGTCCAGGTTTATACTACAGTCTTATAACAAAACGATTAAAATGGAAATAAAAGATTGTTGGACTTGTTGGTCTAATCATAGTAAATAAGAAATGTGCTGGTCTGTATTTTTGAGTTCCTACTGCTTAATAATGCAGCCAAGTCATTGAATGATATATATATATATATATATATATATACATATACGTGTATATATATATATATTTTTTTTTTTTCTTTAATTCATGTTAACGTATGATTATTAATAAAAAAAAAAAAAAAACTCAAAAGTACTTTTGCAGACTGATACAATCTAATTTGGATGCAAATATGACTGTACAGTCCACAGTCGTCAGATAGTAGATACAAAGGACATAGCTGCATATATCTTGAGCTACAGTAAAATCTATGATTCATTTTGGCTATCCCTGTAACTTCCGCTCAGTTTTACTGCTAGATTCAAGCACTAGCATTCAGAGGTAGCTAACGGCAATTCATATACTCATAGACAGTGACGACTCTAGGAACAATATATAGGGGGGACACATAAGATACCACAGTAAAAATTGGGGGGACACTCATAATTTTCACCACTAAATCATACCACTGAAAAAAAAACAAAATAAGTATATATATAAATAAGGTTACAAAATACAAAAGTAATGCAGTATGCAATGATAACTTTTGATTGTACTAACCTAACACTTAAAATACAAGCTTTCTAGAGCTTTCCTTTCTTCCAGTGGCGGCTGGTGTATATAGGGCGCAGGGGCGCCGCCCCCCCCATCCATGTGTCCGGCCCCCTAATCTGCATGCAGGGCCGCCGGAGGCATGGAGTACAATGGGATTTTTTTTTATTTGGCATCACCTGATTAGAGCCAGAGGCTCTAATAGGGCGATGCCAAGGGTGGACCCGGGGCGCAGAGCAGTGCGTCCCGAGCCCACCCATTGTGTGACAATAGCGAATGAAAATTCGCTATTGTCACACCGATCCTCCTCCTGGCCAATCAGGAAGCGCGTCCGATATGCGCTTCCTGATTGGCCGCAAGGCAATCCCCTTGCTATTGGCCGAGGAGGAGGCGGGACTGGAAGGACTCATGGAGACGCGCCGCCGGTCACCGGGACTCAGAAGAAGCCGCCCGCCGCCGCTGCTGGAAGGACTCACACCGCCCGTCGCCGCTGCTGGAAGGACTCGTGGAGACGCGCCGTCGCTGCTGCTGCTGCTCCAGGTAGGTAAGGGGGCACACATGCTGATCTCTGCATTGGGGGCATGTACTCTGCATTGGGGCATGTACTCTGCATTGGGGGCATGTATGCTGGTCACTACATTGGGGGCACGCACGCTGATCTCTGCATTGGGGGCATGTACTCTGCATTGGGGGCATGTACTCTGCATTGGGGGCATGTATGCTGGTCACTACATTGGGGGCACGCATGCTGATCTCTGCATTGGGGGGCATGTATGCTGGTCACTACATTGGGGGCACGCATGCTGATCTCTGCATTGGGGGGCATGTATGCTGGTCACTACATTGGGGGCACACACGCTGATCTCTGCATTGAGGGCATGTATGCTGGTCACTACATTGGGGGCATGTATGCTGGTCACTGCATTGGGGCCATGTATGCTGGTCACTGCATTGGGGGCATGTATGCTGATCTCTGCATTGGGGGCATGTACTCTGCTTTTGGGGCATGTATGCTGGTCACTACATTGGGGGCATGCGCGCTGATCTCTGCATTGGGGGCATGTATGCTGGTCACTACATTGGGGGCATGTATGCTGGTCACTGCATTGGGGGCATGTATGCTGGTCACTACATTGGGGGCATGTATGCTGGTCACTGCATTGGGGCCATGTATGCTGGTCACTGCATTGGGGGCATGTATGCTGGTCACTGCATTGGGGGCATGTATGCTGGCCACTGCATTAAGGGCAAGTACACTGGTCACTGCATTGGGGGAATGTACGCTGGTCACTGCATTGGGGGCATGTATGCTGGTCACTGCATTGGGGGCATGTATGCTGGTCACTGCATTGGGGGCATGTATGCTGGTCACTGCATTGGGGGCATGTACGCTGGTCACTGCATTGGGGTCATGTATGCTGGTCACTGCATTGGGGGCATGTACGCTGGTCACTGCATTGGGGGCATGTATGCTGGTCGCTGCATTGGGGGCATGTACGCTGATCTCTGCATTGGGGGCATGTATGCTGGTCTCTGCATTGGGGGCATGTACGCTGATCTCTGCATTGAAGGGGGCATGTACGCTGGTCACTGCATTGAAGGGGGCATGTACGCTGGTCACTGCATTGAAAGGGGGCGCGCTGATCACTGTGCATTGAAAGGGGGCACGCTGGTCACTGTGCATTGAAAGAGGGCACGCTGGTCACTGTGCATTAATAGGGGGCACGCTGGTCACTGTGCATTGAAAGGGGGCACGCTGGTCACTGTGCATTGAAAGGGGGCAAGCTGGTCACTCTGCATTGAAAGGGGGCACGCTGGTCTCTCTGCATTGAAAGGGGGCACGCTGGTCACTGTGCATTGAAAGGGGGCACGCTGGTCTCTGTGCATTGAAAGGGGGCACACTATACCTAAATTACTGAAGGCCCCTTTCACACTTTTGGAAGAGGGGGGAGGGCGGGACTTTAAATGAGGCGCACGGTGGGATTGGCCGTGCGTCTCCATCCCTAACTTCATTTGCAAAAAAGAAAAACAGGGTTGGGACTTTATATGAGAGACATGGCAGTGACCAGGCTTGCACAGTTGAAAAATCATGTTTAATGGTGTAGCATGAAATACAAACATGATAAACATAATAAAACATGATACATAATGGCAAATAGCTAAATGGGCAAAAAGGAAGAAATTAATTCCTAAAGCAGCTTCGAAACAAGCCAGCATGGCATAATACACAATCTAAATGAGTAATTGGTTTATTCGTAGTAAGTTTGATCATAGCATCCATTGACTGACGCGTTTCATGGACTTAAAATGCCACTTCTTCAGAGTCGATGCATGATTCATGTCTACAATAAAAAATGCGTATAAGAACATTGCATTGCGTAGTAATGTTCTTATACGCATTTTTTATTGTAGACATGAATCATGCATCGACTCTGAAGAAGTGGCATTTTAAGTCCACGAAACGCGTCAGTCAATGGATGCTATGATCAAACTTACTACGAATAAACCAATTACTCATTTAGATTGTGTATTATGCCATGCTGGCTTGTTTCGAAGCTGCTTTAGGAATTAATTTCTTCCTTTTTGCCCATTTAGCTATTTGCCATTATGTATCATGTTTTATTATGTTTATCATGTTTGTATTTCATGCTACACCATTAAACATGATTTTTCAACTGTGCAAGCCTGGTCACTGCCATGTCTCTCATATAAAGTCCCAACCCTGTTTTTCTCTTTCACACTTTTGCGACCTCAAAGTCATGCAATTTTTTACAGCGTTTTTTGCCGCAAAGCAATGCCTATTACATTTTTCTATTTGCGCCCCCCCAAACATTTTGAGCACCAGCTGCCACTGCTTTCTTCATCAGGTATTGCTTCAGATCTGAGAAAGAGGAAAACTCTTAAGGCCTCTTACACAGGATACTCCTGTTTGAGCATCTCCTTTTGGCTTTTTGCACACAATACTCCTGTTTGAGCATCTACTTTTTCCAGACGTTTTTTTTAATGTATTTGTGCGTATTTGCGTGTATTTGTGCGTATTCACGCGTATTTGCGTGCATTGAGGCTTATATTACTGTCCAAAAATGCTGATTTTTCTATTTTGTTTTTACTGAAGAATGCACAGCGCTTGTTTACGCGCATGTGTGCACAAGCACATTACAATTAATGGGCTGTATTTTAGCTCAGAAAAAAAAAAAAAAAACTGTACTGAGCTTTTTCAAGCTGTGAGATGCTCAAACAGGAGTATCGTGTGTAAGAGGCCTAAAAGCTTTTCTTTATAGTTTAAAGCAATTTCAGCAAGCAGTTTACACAGTAATAGTCCCTAGTATTGGTGCCAGTTTATGCAGTAATAGCCCCTAGTATTGGTGCCAGTTTATGCAGTAATAGCCCCTAATATTGGTGCCAGTTAACGCAGTAATAGTAAAAAAGAAATGTGCTGGTCTGTATTTTTGAGTTCCTACTGCTTAATAATGCAGGCAAGTCATTAAATTATATATATATATATATATATATATATATATATATATATATTTATTTATTTTTAAATCCATGTTAACGTATTATTATTAAAAAAAATAATAGCTCCTTGGTGCCAGTTTACACAGTAATAGCCCCTAGTATTGGTGCCACTTTATGCAGTAATAACCCCTAGTATTGGTGCCAGTTTATGCAGTAATAGCCCTAGTATTGATGCCAGTTTACGCAGTAATAACCCCTAGTATTGGTGCCAGTTTACGCAGTAATAGCTCCTTGTATTAGTGCCAGGTAACGCTGTAATAGCCCCTAGTTTTGGTGCCAGTTTATGCAGTAATAGCCTCTAGTATTGGTGCCAGTTTATGCAGTAATAACCCCTAGTAATAGCGCCAGTTTATGCAGTAATAACTCCTAGTATTGGGGCCAGTTTACGCAGCAATAACCCCTAGCATGGGTGCCAGTTTACGCAGTAATAAAGCTTAGTATTGATACCAGTTTACGCAGTAATAAAGACTAGTATTGGTGCCAGTTCACGCAGTAATAAGGCCTAGTTTTGGTGCCAATTTACTCAGTGATAACCCCTAGTATTGGTGCCAGTTTATGCAGTAATAGCCCCTATGATTGGTGCCAGTTTATGCAGTAATAGCCCCTAGTATTGGTGCCAGTTTACGCAGTAATAGCCCCCAGTATTGGTGCCAGTTTATGCAGTATTAGCTTCTAGTATTGGTGCCAGTTTACGCAGTAATAACCCCTAGTATTGGTGCCAGTTTACACAGTAACAGCTCCTA
This sequence comes from Pelophylax lessonae, assembly GCF_965119305.1. Lineage (NCBI taxonomy): Eukaryota > Metazoa > Chordata > Amphibia > Anura > Ranidae > Pelophylax > Pelophylax lessonae. The sequence continues at coordinate 555,272,574 of NC_138769.1, read as the reverse complement.
GTATTGGTGCCAGTTTACGCAATAATAACACCTAGTATTGTTGCCTGGTTTACTCAGTAATAACCCCTAGTATTGGTGCCAGTTTACGCAGTAATAGTTCCTTGTATTGGTGCCAGTTTATGCAGTAATAGGCCCTAGTATTGGTGCCAGTTTATGCAGTAATAGCCCCTAATATTGGTGCCAGTTTACGCAGTAATAGCCCCTAGTATTGGTGCCAGTTTACGCAGTATTAGCTCCTAGTTTATAGTAATAAAGCCTAGTATTGATGCCAGTTTACGCAGTAATAAAGACTAGTATTAATGCCAGTTCACGCAGTAATAAGGCCTAGTTTTGGTGCCAGTTTACTCAGTAATAACCCTTAGTATTGGTGCCAGCTTATGCAGTATAAGCTCCTAGTATTGGTGCCAGTTTACACAGTAATAACCCCTAGTATTAGCTGCAAGTACACCATTCAAGTACAACATTTTAAGTACAGTGAAGAGATATTGCAGGAGAAAGTCAGGAGGTAGGCTGGAAGGTGGAAAAAGAAAAAAAAGGTAAGATTTGTTTGACTTAAATTTACAGATTTTTATTTTGTTTTCTCCTCTTTAAAATGGCAGACTTGGTTCAGTGCAGGAATTGTTGTGCATTTATTTCATGTTCCACTCTTTGGAGATTCGGATGCTGTCAGATCTGTAGGCAATTCTCCTTACTGCAGCAGGAAATTGCATTTTTGAAATCAGAGATATTTCAATTATCTGTTAAACAAACTCCAGCTGGGACTGCTGCAACGCCACTGCCACAGAGGACCCCCAGAAATGGCAGATGGGTTACTGTAGTTTCTGGAAGACTTAGAGTGGTGGATAGAAGACAAGTCCCACAGTCGGTGGTTCTCCAAAATTCATTTGCAGCACTCTCAGAATGTAAGGACAACATGGATATGGACTCAAGCACAGAGGGTGAGAAACCATCGACTCCAATGTCTAATGTATGCAAGACTGCAGCCAAGGACAAAAAAGATAAAGTGAAGTCTCAAAGGAAGCAGCTGTTGCTGGGTGATTCAATCATAAGAAGTGTGGAGCTTAAAGAAAATGGTTTTGTGAGATGTCTCTCTGGTGCTACTGCTAGGCGAGATAGAAGACGTATTATTAATATTGTTAAGCAAGCAAAGCAGGAAAGGGACGTGGATGTTCTTGTCCATCTAGGGACAAATGACCTGGCTTGCAATGAAGTGTCAGAGGTGAAAAAATCTTTTATCACACTTGGAAATGACATACAGGATTTTGCATCCACCATTTCATTTTCTGAAGTTCTGCCTGTGCATAATGTTCAGAATGATAGGCAGAGGCGCATAAAGGAGTTCAACATATGGCTTAGTAAATGGTGTCAAGAGCAAGGATTTGGCTTTGTTTCTCATGATAGCTCTACTTGGAATAGAAAGGAACTGTACAAAAATGATGGTTTGCATCTTTCTCTCAAAGGAACAAATTGTAAGATTCTGGTACCTCTGGTACCCTTATTTTCTATTTTCTTTTCAAATATGCGTCCCACCTTTCTAATTAGGTGGTACGCATACACCTTTAAGATTGATGACGTCATCGCCGAGCGCCGCAGAGCGGCTATTTCAACCGCCGGCATTCTCTCTCACATTGTTCGTTCTAACCGCATGGTTAGTTCGTTCAAGCCGTCAGCAAAGCAGCCATACTTGACGTCACTCGCTCCTGTATCTCGCTACCTGAACTAGTTTCATTACTGATCCCTTATCTCGCTACCGGATCACTCTTGGCTTACTGATTTCACTCTCAACCTGCCTGTGTGTCCACATGCTTACAAGCTTGTCTTGCTGCCGGAACCTCCAGCTACTTTCTTTTACTTGGAACAGACCGGAACCTCGCTACCGATCCCTGTATCTCGCTACTGGATCACTCCCTTACTACTGGACCCTTCTACTACTAACTTACTAGTGATAAGTACCCCACAGGGGAATCCTCCATAACCTTACTTACACTATCTACCTCTGCACATAAGGACTGTTACTATCTATGCATACTTATTCTATCATCTGCACTGTTACATAGATTGCTAGCTCTTGAGTCTACTACCATCTATCCTTTCACTGGGTTAGTCTATCCTGTATTTGTCATCTGCTGTCCTTACCACCTGTTACCATACTTGATTACTAACCTATCTGCATTCTACCTAATACCATCTAATACTCTCCTGAACATTTCTATCAAGTGCTTACCATCTCTGTCACTGTTCACACCTGTCCCTTCAGCACATCATCTTCATACTATCATACACATCCTATCACTCCAGGAACATCTTATTGAGTGTGTATATCTGTATGCTGAAGCTGACAGGCCCACAGTGATGAGCCCTGAGAGTTGGATCTGGTTATTCAACACATCTCTACATGACTACTGAGTGGAGATTCTGCAGCTGCAAATCCAGCCTACTACAAAAATGCAGGAGCGTTACACAAATGTACTTAGTGAACAACTCCAAGAATTTGCAAAAGAGTATTTAAACTAGGAAGGGGGGGCAAAAGAGTGAAAATACAAGAGTCCAATTGCCCCCCGAAACAATGCCAGAACAGGTCAGAAGCACAGAGGTTAAGAAATTATAAGCTCAGAGTCCTGTCTACAAATGCTCCCAGTTTAGGTAAAAAAATCAATGAACTTGGGTCAATAATGGCATCTGAGAATGTAGATTTAGTGGCTGTTACGGAGACATGGTTTAATGAAAGAAATGACTGGGACATAACCATACCAGGGTACTCTTTATACAGAAGAGACAGAGAAGGCATGCAAGGAGGAGGAGTGGCCCTGTATGTGAAAGATAGCATTAAATCTAACCTAATACAAGTTGGTGAGGCCAACATAGAGTCAGTTTGGGTTACGTTGCAGTTTGCTAATCATGCAGTAACTCGTGTAGGTGTGATATATAGACCACCTGGTCAAGTTAAAGAACTAGATGATCTACTAGTTGAAGAAATAGCTAAAATGACAATGAAAGGAGAAGTTATCATTATGGGAGATTTCAATCTTCCAGATATAAACTGGAAAACCAAAATAGCAAGTTCTACCAGGAGTACAGATATTCTAAATTCCCTACTGGGGTTGTCTCTGCAACAAGTGGTTGAGGAGCCAACCCGGAGGGAGGCCATTTTGGATTTGGTATTCACAAATGGGGATTCGGTATATGATGTCATTGTAGGCGAAACCTTGGGATCTAGTGATCACCAGTCAGTGTGGTTTAATATAAGAACTGTGAAAGAGTCACACCACACAAAAACAAAAGTTTTAGATTTTAGAAAAACAGACTTTTCAAAAATGAAATTAGTCATAAATGAGTCCTTATCAGACTGGAACGGATTACATGGAGTCCAGGAGAAATTGGACTACTTAAAAGGTGCATTATTGAAGGCAACAGAAAATTGCATTAGACTTGTCAGTAAAAGCAAAAAAAGGAAGAGACCACTGTAGAAAAAAGCTAGCATTTTGTAATTATAAAAAAACCCAGAGCAATGAAGATAAGGAAATCTACAAGATTAGGCAGAAAGCGGCCAAGCAAGTTATAAGAACTTCTAAAGCGCAGGCAGAAGAAAAACTAGCTCAGTCTATGAAAAAGGGGGATAAGACATTCTTCAGATATATAAATGAAAAAAGGAAATTAAAACAAGGAATAACTAAATTAAAAACAAAGGACGGTGTAACGCTCCGGCGTTTATTTGTGTGGTGTGGATTTGCAGCTGCGGAAGTTACACTCAGTAGTCATGTAGAGATGTGTTGAACTACCATATCCAACTCTCAAGACTCATCATTGTGCATCAGCCTGTCTCAGCAAGCACATACACAAACACAGACACTCATTAAAGATGTTCCTGGAGTGATATGTTTATATGTGAAAGTATAGAGGTGATACTGAGGGGACAGCCGTGGATAGTGATAGCAATGGTAAGAGGTAACAGATAGTGATAGTAAGCACTTAGGTTAGCAATCATGTACAGGTAACAGGTGGTAGTGAAGAGCAGATGAAGTGTACAGGAGATGCTAGGCTAGTGCAGTGACAAGATGGTAATAGGCTCAAGAGCTTGCAATCTAAGTAGCGGTGCAGATGTTAGATGTAACAGTATAGTTCTTAGAGTAGCAATAGTCTTTAGTAAGCAGAGTAGTAGTGAAAGTAGATTAGGAAGGTATTCCCCTGTGGGGTACTTATCACTGGTAGGTTTGTAAGGAGAGGGTTCCGGCGGTGAGGTTATGATCTTGTAGCGAGATACAAGATGTTGTAGCAAGTCTTCGGTCAATCCAGGTATTAGGGAATAGCTGGAGGATTCGGCAGCGTTAGGTAATGCTGTAGCAAGCGGTTTGCACGAACACATGTGAGTGAATGCCGGCGGTTGAAATAGCCGCTCAGAGCGGCACTCACTGATGAGGTCATGGAATTTAAAGGGACAGGTACTAGATGCGTTCCACCTATCTATATGGTGGAACGTAATGTACAAATAATAGGCTGGAAGGGTACCGCAGGTACCAGGATCTTACAGACGGAAGGTATGTAGAAGAAAATAAAGGGCTAGCCGACTGCCTTAATGAATACTTCTGTTCAGTTTTTACAGAAGAAAAAGAAGGAAAAGGACCTCCACTTGAAAGGATGACTAATGAATCGTTTGATGCATGTGTCTTTACAGAGGAAGACGTTCTAAGATTGCTGTCTAAAGTGAAGACAAATAAGTCACAGGGTCCTGATGAGATACACCCAAAATTATTAAAAGAGCTTAGCGGTGAGCTGGCAAAACCATTAACAGATTTATTTAACCAATCATTAGTAACAGGAGTCGTCCCGGAAGATTGGAAATTGGCAAATGTCGTGCACATTCACAAGAAAGGTAGTAGGGAGGAATCGAGCAACTATAGACCAGTGAGTCTGACATCAATAGTAGGCAAATTAATGGAAACCCTATTAAAGGATAGAATTGTGGAACATCTTAAATCCCATGGATTGCAAGATGAAAAACAACATGGGTTTACTTCAGGGAGATCATGTCAAACAAATCTTATAGATTTTTTTGACTGGGTGACTAAAATAATAGACGGTGGAGTTGCAGTAGACATTGCATATCTAGATTTTAGTAAGGCTTTTGACACTGTCCCACATAGAAGACTTATCAATAAACTACAGTCATTGAGCATGGACTCCCATATTGTTGAGTGGATTAGGCAGTGGCTGAGTGACAGACAACAGAGGGTTGTAGTCAATGGAGAACATTCAGAACAAGGTCATGTTACCAGTGGGGTACCTCAGGGATCTGTACTGGGACCAATTTTGTTTAATATCTTCATAAGTGATATTGCAAAAGGCCTCGATGGTAAGGTTTGTCTTTTTGCTGATGACACAAAGATTTGTAACAGGGTGGATGTTCCTGGAGGGAAACGCCAAATGGAAAAGGATTTAGGAAAACTAGAAGAATGGTCAGAACTCTGGCAACTGAAATTTAATGTGGATAAGTGCAAGATAATGCACCTGGGGCGTAAAAACCCAAGGGCAGAATATAGAATATTTGACACAGTCCTGACCTCAGTATCTGAGGAAAGGGATTTAGGAGTAATTATTTCAGAAGACTTAAAAGTGGGAGGACAATGTAATAGAGCAGCACGAAATGCCAGCAGAATGCTTGGATGTATAGGGAGAGGTATAAGCAATAGAAAGAGAGAAGTGCTTATGCCGCTGTACAGAACACTGGTGAGACCTCACTTGGAGTATTGTGCGCAGTACTGGAGGCCATATCTCCAGAAGGATATAGATACTCTAGAGAGAGTTCAGAGAAGAGCTACTAAACTAGTACATGGATTGCAGGAAAAAACTTACCAGGAAAGGTTAAAGGACCTTAACATGTATAGCTTGGAAGAAAGAAGAGACAGAGGGGATATGATAGAAACTTTTAAATACATAAAGGGAATCAACTCGGTAAAGGAGGAGAGCATATTTAAAAGAAGAAAAACTACCACAAGAGGACACCGTTTTAAACTAGAGGGGCAAAGGTTTAAAAGTAATATGAGGAAGTATTACTTTACTGAGAGAGTAGTAGATGCATGGAATAACCTTCCTGCAGAAGTGGTAGCTGCAAATACAGTGAAGGAGTTTAAGCATGCATGGGATAGGCATAAGGCTATCCTTCATATAAGATAGGGCCAGGGACTATTCATAGGATTCAGATATATTGGGCAGACTAGATGGGCCAAATGGTTCTTATCTGCCGACACATTCTATGTTTCTATGTTTCTAGTATTGGTGCCAGTTTACACAGTAATAGCTCCTAGTATTGGTGCCAGTTTATGCAATAATAACACCTAGTATTGTTGCCTGGTTTACTCAGTAATAACCCCTAGTATTGGTGCCAGTTTACGCAGTAATAGCTCCTTGTATTGGTGCCAGTTTATGCAGTAATAGCCCCTAGTATTGGTGCCAGTTTCTGCAGTAATAGCCCCTAGTGTTGGTGCCAGTTTACGCAGGATTAACTACTATTATTGGTGCCAGTTTATGCAGTAATAACGCCTAGTATTGGTGCCAGTTTACGCAGTAATAACCCCTAGTATTGGTGCCAGTTTTCACAGTAATAAAGCCTAGTATTGGTGCCAGTTTATGCAGTATTAAAGCCTAGTATTGGTGCCAGTTTATGCAGTAATAAAGCCTATCATTGATGCCATGCTCTCAGCGAAGAGGAGGTAGGGAAGAATAGTGAGACCTGCCAACCACAGTGATGAAAGTGTTAAGACCAGCCGCGACAGTGGCAGCGATGTTAACACTTTTATCAACTTTACTGGAGATCTTTATCATTTCCCCACGGGTCTCCTGATGCGCTACAGTACAGCACACCTCTCCTTCCCTCTGCCACACACTGTGGCAAAACGAATCAGGAAGGCTACTACAGCACACCTCTCCATCCGGGACTCATGCCCCTACAGCAGGGGTGCCCAACCTTTTAAAGAGTGAGGGCCACTTTAGCAACTTGGTAACCAGTCGCAGGCCACAAAGAGTGGACTGGGCAGTTGACACATCCATGCCCACTCAGCATATGCTGAGCAGACACTGAAACAGCTGACTCTACTCTATGGGCCCTCTGATCTGCCCAGACAGAAGGGGAAGATCCCCTTCTGTTTTTTTAAGTGGATCGGATTGGAGATAGGCGGGTGTTAACAGACACAAGTCAGTTTAAATCTGCCACTCTATAGAGGTAAATGGAGGGTTCGATTGTGTCCACCTGAAAAACAGACAGGCAGGACCAATAGGACCGATCGTGTGAAAGGAGCCCAAGGCTGCTTTCACACGGAAGCATTGCGGTTTACCTGCACATCAGCTGACCTCAATATTCACTTCTTCCTCAGGATTCCTGCAGGTATCACTGGGTGCTGCTGTCCCTCAGGCAGGTATGGCTAGTGGCTGCTGCTGACAGTCCTCCAGGGCTGGTACTGCTGGTGGGTACTGATGGTGAGTACTGCTGGCTGTTACTGCTGTTGGGTACTGCTGGCTGGTACTGCTGGTGGGTACTGCTGGCTGGTACTGCTGGTAGGTACTGCTGACTGGCACTGCTGGCTGGTAATGCTGGTGGGTACTGCTGGCTATTAGTGTTGGTTGGTACTGCTGGTGGGTACTACTGGCTGGTACTGCTGGTGGCTACTACTGGTGGGTACTACTGGTCGGTACTACTGGCTGGTACTGCTGGCTGGTACTGCTCGCAGGTACTGCTGGTGGGTACTGCTGGCTGGAACTGTTGGTGGGTACTGCCGGAGGGTACTGTTGGTGGGTACCTTCCCCCAGCATCAGTGGGACAAGAAGCATGCAGTAGAGAGCAGAGCTGATGCTTCCTGTATCGCTCCTGTGACTGTCACAGGCGGTGTAGATTTGGTATCACTCCACCAGTGACAGGAGCCAACGCTATACAGGAAGCATTGGCTCCGCTTCCTCTAATGCCAACCCGACTCGGTTCTTCACAATGATGCTCAGGGATGGCGGATCGGGAATCCACAATTTGGGCTTACCGCCCGCCATCCTAGAGCAGGAGGTGGCTGGGATCCTGTTGTGGGGGCACATACCAGGCACAGCGTAATGTTGGGGGGGCATGGCCCCCTCTGGCCCCCCCCCTAGTGACGCCACTGCTCATAGACCATTCCATTAGCTTATAATGTTTTTAAAGTGTTACTAAACCCATAACAGTAAAATCAGTCAATATATGCAGTAAAGCAAGCATGTTATACTCACTGTGGAATCGAATTGGTTATTCCTGTGCATTGTGTAAAAAGGCTGTTTGATCCTGTCTTCTCTGATCCTCCTTTTTTTCCACTGACTCCTGATAATTTCCTGAAAATACAGAGTCTATGGAGTCAAGCTGCACATGCTCAGTTTGGTGTGTATTGCTAGAGAGGTATTTTTTCTTGGGAGAGTGCATGTGATCAGCACAGGGCTAATCAGCACTGCCCAGACAGAGGGTCAGGGGTCCTGCAGTCTCATAGCACAGTAAGAAAACTCCTCCTACATGCTTTAACCAGTGCTTGGCTGGACACTGATAGAAGTCACAAGACTGCTATATACTGCTGAGGAGAAAAGGTATTTGGCAGTTTATATAGATATAGTGAATACAGGCTCCTGGCTTTGGTAACCCTGTAAAGCACAAATAATCAAACAGCCAGTTATGTAAGAGCAACTCTGTATATAGTCAAGAGGGACAGTTGCCAATAAACAAGACTCTTCAATGCCTGTTGGTACAAGGTGAGGTGGATGCAACCCTGAATGAGCTATCTTCCTGGGAATATTTTTTTAGGGGTCATATGTCATATTACACCAGCTAGTTAAATATAGTGGATTTGAATTCAAAATTAAAAAAAAAGGGTTGTCTTGAAGAAAACACGCAGAATTTACAATTGTGCCTATTACGTATTGTATGCATGTGTATCTTACAGCATCTCTTCACATCTGCCACATAAAAAGATTTGTACAGTACTGTATGTGTGTATGTGTGTGAGACAGACCACATGTCCCCATGCAGGGACTGCTGCTATTCCAAATCAGAAACAGAGGTCATTAGGCAAGTGTTACAATGTTATCAGTTTACTATTGTTGCCCATAGCTTCTGGGTTTATATATTTATATATATTTAATGACTGGTCACAGAAGTTAATCTGTTCCCTTGTTATTTTGCATGCACTATACCAGATTTTTTGATTTGTGAAACAGTATGCATGTGTAGTGATCACCTTGCTGTTCGTTAGTGAGTGAACCTGTTTATTGCATCAGAGTTTATATGAAGCTCCTGGTAGTCTACGTAACCCTACTCCTTCTGGTCTGGGTTTCTATAGCTAGTTTTAGTTTAGGGCTTAACCACTTTAAGACCGGAAGGATTTGCCCCCTTAATGACCAGGCCACTTTTTTCAACTTGGCATTGCGTAACTTTAACGGACAATTGCACGGTCGTGCGACGCTGTACCCAAACGTAATTTATGTTCTTTTTTCCCATAAATAGAGCTTTCTCTTGGTGGTATTTGATCACTGCAAATTTTTTTTTTTTTTTTTTTTTTGCGCTATACACAAAAAAAGAGCAACAATTCTGAAAAAAAAATCAATATTTTTCACTTTCTGCTATATAACATTCCCCAAAAATTTTAAAAATGTAAGCGTATTTTGATTGGTTTGCGCAAAAGTTATTGTGTCTACTAACTACAGGAAAGATCTTCGTAATTTTTATTGTTTTTTTCTTTTTTACTAGTAATGGCGGCGCCCTTCAATTTTTTGCGGGACTGCGACATTGCGGCGGACAGATCGGACCCCAGACTGACATTTTTGACACTTTTGGGGGTACCAGTGACATTACTACAGTAATCAGTGCTAAAAATATGCACTGTTACTGTAATAATGACACTGGCAGGGAAGGGGTTAATAGTATAGGTGATCAAGGGGAGTGATTCTAACTGTGGAGGGGTTGGGCTTGAGAAATGATCACAGAGACATGTGATCCTATATAGAAGGATCACATGAGCTCTGTGATCATTTCAGGGAGAAGGACGGTCGGCTGTGTTTACAACAGCCGACCGTCCTCTATCAGCGGGGAGCGATTGCGGGTGTCAGGTAGCAATCGGAGCCGCCTGACACCCGCATCGGCTTCCCCGCTGACGATCGGGGGCAGGAGCGTGCTGCCGGCGCCGCGCTCTCACCCCCTAGCTCCTCCCAGGCGAGTGACGTAGATCTACGTCGTTTTGCCTGTAAGAGCCAGCCTGCCACAGTAAATATACAGGAGGCTGTTGGCAAGTGGTTAGGTGTTTGCCGGGGCAAAAAACAACAACAACAACATGTACTGTATCTGTATTACCAAGGAAGGATATGTGTGTGAGCCGCCCAGTCTGTTTTAGAATGAAGTCCTGTGCCCACCGCTGTGAGTGCTGGCCAGGAAAGGGAGCTCATCCATGCTCCAGGAAATGGTAGAGAATGACTAGGTGTCCCAAGAGCCACACATCAAGGCAAGACCTGCTGTATGATAGTGAATGGCAGTCCCAGCCTGGACCCAGCCAGGCCACTCCCCCAACAAATTTCGCTCCCTCTCCCGGAGCTTACTCATGGGGATGGATTCATGAGTCCCCATGAATAAGCTCCAGTGGGCAGAGTGAAATACATTGAGGGCGTGGCCTGACAGGGTACAGGCTGAGACTGCCATTCACTATCACACAGCAGGTCTTGCCTTGATGTGCGACTCTCGGGATACCCAGTCATTCTCTACCACATCTCTGCAATACATGCACAGTTACTCACGTTTTATTCTTTAACCACTTCCCTCCCAGCCTATTTTCAAATGACTGCTGGGTGTGACGTTCGTCATTCCAGGTGGAAGTCTTATGACATACTCCCGCAACCTGCCTATCTATTACTGGCTGTGTCCACAGATCAGTGTGCCGGTCCGCTGCAATCACAGCAGATCACATGACAATTGTAAACAATAAATTGGTTTGATGCCATTCACTGTGTACAATTGTGCTGCTAGCTATGATTGGTCACAGAGATCACATTCTAAAGGCAGGGCCAATCACAACCCATCTGTACCATGTGATTAGCTGGCCAATCACAGCTACTTACAATACACACTGAATAATTCAATTTCATTCAGTAAAAATGTTTGCAAATACCAGTGAAATTCACTGGTATTAGCAACCATAATGTGTAAAATAAAAGCACTTCCCCAGAGTACTTCAGTGTTACTATGGTAACATTGTATTGCTCTGGTCACAATGTGTTTAAAAATAAAATCATAAAAAAAGTAATAAAAACAATTGTAAATTTCCATACTGCCACCAGTCAGTGTTTCTGATAATTGCCACACCAGTTATTTGATGACACTGTACTTCACTGGTAACAGTATGAAAAAAAAACAATTGTGAAAAAAACCCTTTTGTTTTAAATTTCTTAATTTCTACAAATATGTGACAAAAAATACAACTTTAAAAAAAACTTGCCATGCCTCTTACTAAATACCTTGGACTGTCTACTTCCCAAAAAGTGTTAATTTGGGGAAATATTTGTAATGTCCTGGCGTTTCGTACCTCATAAAATGAGATAGGCCATCGATACATCAGGATTGATCAATTTTCAGATATACTGTACAGTATATACCATAGTTTGTGAACTCTATAACTTTCCTACAGACTAAATAATAAACACTGATTTGGGTTATTTTTTACCAAAGAAGTGTAGCAGGATACAGTTTGGGCTAAATTAATGAAGAAAGATTATTTATTTGCAAAATTTCATAATAGAAACAAAGAAAAATGTGTTTTGTTCACAATTTTCGGTCTTTTTTTGTTTATTTTTCCAAAAAAATAAAAAAAACCCAGTAGTGATTAAATACCACCAAAAGAAATCACTATTTGTGTGAAAAATTATAAATATTTCTCATGGGTACAGTTTTACATGACTGCGCAATTACCATTCAAAGTGTGACAGCGCTGAAAGCTGAAAATTGGCCTGGGCAGGAAGGTGATGAAAGTGTTCGGTATTGAAGTGGTTAAAGACCCTGAAACAACACAAAAATATCTGTTGATCTGCCAGAAATGCACTCAGTCCTGCTATTATGGGCTGACAATTCAGCCCATTTATCTTTTGCTAAACTACTTAACCCCTCCCCCCATTCTTCCATCTTTATAGAATAGTCACTAATTGTTCTGTAGATGCCTTGTGATAAAGTTAATTTGTACCGGACAAATCTGAATTTCTGACATGATCAACAATAATAGAATTTTTGTAAGAACTTACTGTAAAATTATTTTCTCTGAGTCCTCTGACAGTCACCGCCGATCCAAAAACCTTCACTATTGGGTAATGGCGCCCTCTGCAGGAGTAATCTAGGCAGATAGAAATGTTAATACAAAACTTTTCTATACTTAGACACACCTCTAGGGGGCCGTTCCCAGCCATTATCCCACATCCAGTTACAACTGGTCCTCAGTTTGTAGCAAGCAGTATCGGAAGGCAATAACCCCCAGATCCAAAAAAACAGAGGGGCAGGGGGCGACTGTCAGAGGACTCAGAGAAAAGAAATTTACGGTAAGTTCTTACAAAAATTCTATTTTCGCTTACGTCCTCTGACAGTCGCCGCCGATCCATATAAGCCTTCATTATTGGGACGTCCCATAGCAGTGCAGGTGTGAGGGGTGGAAAGACGCAACCAACTGAAAAGGTAACGAAAAAACACCCCAAGCAAGAGATAGAAAAAAATATGTCTCTGCAAACAACCGCCGCACCTCAAAACTTTGCGGCCAAGGGAAGCACCCGAGGATGCCAAAACATAAATTCTGTAGTATGTTCTGAAAGAGTGCACAGATGACCAGGTTTCCGCTGTGCACACCTGAGCCAGAGCAGCCCGATGGTGAAAAATTCAAGAGACGCTGACGGGTCCAGTGAAAAGGGGGAACCTGACCCTTGATGGAATAGGTCCCTCAGGAAGAACAAACAGGGAATCAGACTGCCGAACAGATGCGGCGGCAGCCAGGTAAACCCTGACCGCCCGGACCACATGCAAGGAATGTAAAGCCATCTCCTGGAGATGCTCGGGCTTTGCACAAAGCGAAGGCAGCACAATATCCTCGTGGAGGTGAAACTAAGAATCCACCTTGGGAATAAAATACTGATTGAGTCACAGAACCAATTATCCCTATAAGACACCAGATAAGGAGAACGGCAAGACAAAGCCGCCAATGCAGACACTCTGCGAGCAGACGCGATAGCCACCAGAAAAACAACTTTCTGGGACAACACAGGAAGAGGAAAAACTCTGATGTTCTCAAAGGGAGGTAGTTGTAACACAGACAACACCAAATGCAGGCCCCGGGGAGGCAAGGGAGCCTTCCTCAGAGGAGCCAGACGCCGCAACCTTATGATGAAAGTGCGAAGCAAAGAATACGATGCCAAGGGACGTGAAAAAAGATGGCCAAAGCCGACAACTGACCCTCAATCGTGTTCAGCGCCAAAAAGCTGATCCACTCTTTTCTGCAGGAAGGCTTAAAACTTTTGCCACCGAGAAGGAGCGAGGATGGAACGCATGCGATCCGCACCAGGCATATACGCTCTCCAGGTGCGATGAGAAATCTTCCTAGAGGTAGCTTTATGAGCCTTCAATAATGTAGGGATGACCGCCTGTGAAAGACCCCTACCCCTCAAGATCTGGCTTCCAACAGCCACGCCGTTAAAGCCAGAGACTGCAAAGCAGGAAGGAAGATCGGCCCTCGAGACAGAAAATCGTCCCACAGCGGACGCCGCCAGGGAGGCCCGACGACCATCTGAATGATGTCCGCGTACCAGGACCGACGTGGCCAGTCTGGGGCCCCCAGAAAGACCAACATCCATTCCAAAGCCAACCTGCGGAGGAACCTGGACAACATTCGGAGGGAAGGCATACAACAGCCAATACCGGTGCCAAAGGCACCCCTAACGCATCCGCGGCATCCGCCAGAAGATCGTGAGGTTCGGCCATGAACTTCCCCACCCCATTGTTGAGATGGGGCGTGAACAGATCCATGTCCGGAGTCCCCCACCGGACACACAGAAGGCGAAACACCTCCGGATGCAGGGGCCAGACTCCCTGGTCCAAGGTCAGGCAACTCAGACAGTCTGCCTGCCAAGTTTCCACACCCGGAATGGGAACAGCCGAAAATGCAGGAATGCACATGGCGGCCCAAGACAGGAGCACGGCCACTTCCCCGGGCGCCCGGGCACTCTTGGTGTCCCCTTGGTGATAGATAAAAGCCACAGCAGTGGCGTCGTCCATCTGTACTGGAACCGGACACCCCTGAAGTTGAGATAACCAACAGAAACAAACAAAGCTTGATCTCGCAAGGCTCCAAGACATGTAACAGCAAGGAGGCCCCCACCACCGACCACAACCCCCGGGCACAAGGCATGCCTAGGACTTCTCCCCAGCCCGACATGCTGGCATCCGTGGCAAACACCTTCCACAGCAGAGGCCAAAAGGACTGGCCCTGTGTCAGGGTCGACGACTGGAGCCACCACAAAAGATCTGACACTACTTTCAGAAGAAAAATACATATTGTCAGAAAAAAAACAGAAAGAAAAACCGAGACACTAGGTCCTGGCTAGAAAAGCTAGCCTACTCCTACGCTAGGCAGCATAAAACTGAGGACCAGTTGTAACTGGATCTGGGATAATGGCTGGGGATGGCCCCCTAGAGGTGTGTCTAAGTATAGAAAAGTTTTGTATTAACATTTCTATCTGCCTAGCTTAACTCCTGCAGAGGGCGCCATTACCCAATAGTGAAGGCTTATATGGATCGGCGGCGACTGTCAGAGGACGTAAGAATTTTTTTTTTCCACTTATCAGACAGAGAATGTCTTCAATGGTTTCAAAGTTCAGATATTCTCTGTTAGCGTTTACATACACTTTTAAAAAATTCAGTTCAATTTGTAAAAGGAATCCCAGTTTGCACTGATTATTTTCAAGCAATTCAAATATGCCAGAGCTATCATATTGTGAATTGATGAAGAAGTGGCATGGTTTAAAGCGGAACTAAACCCATCAATTTTACAGTTTTAAAAAACAGTTACATTCCTAGAATGCCAGGATTGCTAACTGTCACATTTGCTTGTGTCCTCAACTAAACTGCCAAACCATCAAAAGGCTGGTGTCATAACTGGTCACCTGTGCAGCACCATGGCAGTTGTAGGTCAAACAGAAGCTGAGATGGTAGCTTAAAGCAGAGTTCCACCCAAATTTGGAACTTCCGCTCTTTTGTTTCCTCCCCCCCTCCGGTGCCACATTTGGCCCCTTTCAGGGGGGGGGGGGCAGGTACCTGTTTTTTACAGGTACCCTTCCCCACTTCCCGGATACGGCGCCGCGGCATCATCCCTTTAGGAGCTCGGCCCCCTTCTCCCTCCTCCGCCGCCGAGCCAGTAGGAATGCCCAGCACGCTTCGCGCAAGGCTTTACTGCCGGGTTCCCTGACTGGCAATGGCGGCGGGAGCACCCGACAGCCGATAGAAACATCGGTTGCGATGCCGACATCGCTGGACTCCAGGACAGGTAAGTGTCCTGATATTAAAAGTCAGCAGCTACAGTATGTGTAGCTGCTGACTTTTAATTTTTGGAGGGGGTGGAGGGGGAGGTGGAACTCCGATGTAAACACTGTGTTGCTCCAGGACAAAAAAAGTCCATTCAAAGTTCAGCCTCAGAGAGGAAATTCAGGTGCACGCCCTGGTTGCAACAGAAGCATTTGGAAGAAATGGACTGGATGGGGCACTCCAAAAAATTAGACCTTTATTGAAGAAAACAAAAATACTAAATTACATGAAGGATAATCATACCACAGCGAAGATGATGACAGTGACAGCTAACGCGTTTCGTACCCAAGCTGGTGCTTACTCATAGCTGATGGCTATGACTAAGCACCAGCTTGGGTGCAAAATTTTTTGGAGTGCCACCATCCAGTCCATTTCTTCCATATGACATGGTAGCTTCCTTGGCTGAAAAGTATAGGAGGGTTTAGTTCCGCTTTATGTTGAATTACATACTAAAAACCCTTTTCTTATCTGCAGGCTTTAACTTGCTTCAACATTCCATCCCCAGGTTACCAGCTCTATCTAGCAAAATGAAACATTAATTTAGAAAACAAATTGCTAAAGATACCTAATCAAGTTCTTCATACAGTGGCCCTTAAATAAGTAATTAAAAAAGAAAACATCTTACTGATACAGTCAGGGCCAGGGCAAGGGGTGGAAAGGAGGAACATGTGCCCTGGGCAAAGTGTTGAGTGGGCCCTGGGCAAAGTGGATGGGGGGGGGGCAGGACGAGCTTCAGCCACTCAATTCTCCTGCTCCTCACTGCAGTTCTCCTGCATCATCACTCCTTACAGAAGTATTGACATTTATAGCTGATCTCTTCTTTCTCCAATAGCACTAGTGACGCAGGAACATTTTCTCCTTCCGTCGACACCACTGATGCAGGGGCATTATTTTCTTCCTGTGATGCCACCAATACAGGGGCATTTTTTCATTTCAGTGATACCACAAACACAGGGCCTTCTCCACCCTTGGCCCTGGATGACCTTGTCCCAGCACTGGCAATGGTTACCATATATTGAAATATTGCCCAACAATTATCGGAAATCATAATTGCACTATAAAGGGAATTTAACCTTTGTCAATCATCAGGCATCCCAGATGCAAACATCATCATTGTGGAAATTGATATAAATGTTTTCCACTGTGCCTTATCTCTACTTATTTCTGTCTACCTTTCCAGTCTGAAAAAGGACAGATAACTGAAATGGCAACTAAAAATACAGCTTTAAAAAAACAAACATGCAAACCCAAAAGATGCATTATATATATATATATATATATATATATATATATATATATATATATATATATATATATATATATACTGTATAGATATAACATATATATCCATATCTATATCTATATATACAGTATATACAGAATATACTGTATATATACCATACTGTATACACTGTATATAGTATTTTATGTTCAATTAAATATGCAATGTACTGATATCTTTTGGTGTCTTTTTGTAGTTCATATTAGGATAGCCACTTGCCGACCGCAATACATATATATATATGTTGTGGCTTGCAAGTGGTTTACCGGGGTTATGGCTGAATATCTCAGTATTATTATTTTTTTTCAGCTAGCGGCTGGCTTTCGCATGAAAGTAGTCCAAGCAGCCCATTAGCCACTGAATTGCTTTCAGAAGCAGCGGCAGGGGGCGTCTCCCCGCTCGCCAGTGTTTCTTGGGCTTACCATGTTTACTGGCGTGCCCGAGAAGCGATCCGACAGTGCGGCTGGCTGGTCACTTCTGATCTCCTTGATGGCCCTAAAAGACTGGAACAACGTCATGATTCCAGATCTTTTGCTTTTAAGGGTAAAGGGAGAGATATGGGGTCTTTTTGACCCTGGATCTCTCCATAAAGAGGACCTGTCATATTTATTTCTATTACAAAGGATGTTTACATTCCTTGTAATAAAAAAATTAAAGGGGCGGTGTAAAAAAAAAAAAAATGTAAAGCGCCCATCCCTCCATGCTTCCATGCAGAAGTGAACACAAATATAAGTCAAGCACGCATATGTAAACAGTGTTCACACTGCACATGTGAGGTATCGCCGAGAATGTTGGAGCAAGAACAATATTTCTAGTGCCAGATCTTCTCTGTAACTTTAAACAGAGTGGTAAGAGGCCCGGTGTGCTGTGGTGTCGGTGGAGGAGCATTAGTTCACCTACAGTTTACGCGGTTTACAGTTTATGCACCTTGGGTATCCCCCTAGGACAACATATGAACTTTTACACCTATGAGTGTTTTGTTGGTTTTCATATACTTTGGGTGTTTTGAATTTGTGTGGACTTTTATTGAGTGAGTTTTAAAGTGCTGCATCTTCTTCTATAATTATGTTAATTGTTACCAGCAATTTATGCTAGCTGCTTCATATTAACCCTAGCGCAGTGAAAATTTTCCTTTTTGTTTTAACTCAAAAAGGATAACCTGTAAAAATGTTTAAAACATCGCCTATGGAGAATTTTAAGTATGATAGTTTGTCGCCATTCAACAAGTGTGCTCAATTTTAAAGTGTGAAATGTTAGGTATCTAGTTACTTGGCGTAAATTGGGGTATAGATTGTGTTTTTAAAAATAATTAATTAAAGTGTATTTTTTCACAAAAATTGCGTATGAAAAACCGCTGCGCAAATACTGTGACATTAAAAAATGCAACATTTGCCATTTTATTTCTCAGGGTCTCTGCTAAAAAAAATATATAATGTTTAGGGATTATAAGTAATTTTCTAGCAAAAAATACTGATATAAACTTGTAAACAAAAAGTGCCAGAAAAGGCTTAGTCTTCAAGTGGCTAGGCACCTTGGATGGGGTTACTGCTTTACAAAGGGGTATCTTTGCTGGAACAACTGACTGATCTCTAATAAATGCTCTTGATGTTACTGTACATCACCAAGATCACGTGTGCAATTAGGAGGGACATGCAGTGCCCTTGCCCTCTCCACCTGTCCAGCGTATCACCGCTACCTCACTCCTAGTAACAGTATGGGGTCCCGCCGTGCACGTAATGCAGACTCCATGCGTGCACATCACTTAACTCTTTTTCTTCCGTACCTGTGTACAGAATGAGGGTCCCAGCAGAGTAGATCTGTTCCTGTTGCTATGGGAGACAGATCGCTGCTGAAGGAGTGCCGACAACATCTTCCACGCTGCAAGAGGCTAACTCACCTGCCACATGTACACGCTTATGAGAGGCTGCTAGAAAGACCTCCGTTACCTTTGGTAACCACTGTATCTTTACACTATAGTAACTCTTGCACTGTTATCTTAATATCTCAATGTGTATAGTGACTCAAGCTGTAGACTATATGTGCCGGTTACTTGCAATACACCCCTTGAGTAACTTCAAACCAGGCAAAGGCAAAGTTTCACAAGCTTTACTTAAATAATTTAACATGATGACAAACACAGAAAACAGTCCGGAATAAAGTGCAGTCATTTCCCTAACATCCCTAGTCCCTAACTTGAGGCTTGTGGCTGCCCCATCATACCTGCTTAGGAAAGAGCCTATTCTTGGTAGAGTCTATGGATGGTATCTTCAGAAAGGACTGCAAGTCCCAGCAATCCACCTGAGCAGTGGGAACTCTAACCTTGGCATGACACTGGGAATCTAGAGTCCAGCAACGGCAGAGAACAGGTCCGACCAAAACTAACTGGCTGAACCGAACCGACAGGATGGTAGCGAGAACCATTTAGTCCACCCGGTCTCCCTTCCTTTTTGATAGCACACAGAACCAAGGGGAGGTTGGACGCAAGAAAACCCACCAGGAAAGACCGGGGAAACACAATTAACTCTCAACTTTCCAGCTGGGGCAGCGTTAACCACTACCTGCCTACAAGCATCCAAAATATATTATTAGAAACAACCACTATACACACAGTTTATCAATCCTGTGCTAGTTAAAGCCTAATGATGTTTCCATAGATAAGCAAAGGGAGACAAGCAATTCTGAGTCAGACTGAGCCCTGGTTCACACTGGTGCGGCTTTGAAATTGCACTACTTCAGCACGATTTTAAAACCACAGATTAGTGCAATTTGAACCTAGGATATAATTGTGCCATGCAACTTGGTTTAACAGAAGTCTATGCAAGTTGCAATGAAATCAGCAAAAAGTAGTGCAGGAACCTTTTTCAAAGTCATTGCGACTGGAGGCAATTTGAATGGTCCCATTGCTGATAATGTGGTGGGACTTGTCATACGATTTGGAACTTTCTCCTGCTATCAAGTAGACTTGCACTGTTCACTCCTAGGGCGTTTTTTATGTCAGAGGCATTCTCAATGATGCCCTAACCATTTCCCTTATTTTACCGTGAAGACCCAAAAAATGTTATCGCATAAGGGCCCTTTGTATACTACCTCTGCCACCTTCTCTTAAACCCTACAGGTTTAATATGTGAATGTCTATTAATGGAAGACTGACTACATAGTTGGTTCGGTTGATTAAAGACAATAGTCTATCCAGGTTAACCTGTGTTGGTGTGTGTTTGTGTAGATAATCATTTCCCATATTACTGTATATTGTGTTCACTAAGATGCATGCCCAAGAGTCTTATAAAACTATCAATACTTCCTCCTGACACCACCGATTGTGGAAGAGAGTTCCACATCCTTACCGCCCTAACATGGAAAAACCCCCTATGCACAGCTTAAGGTTAAACCACTTCTCTTCTAGTCTCATTGTTTGGCCCTGTGTCTTCTTACACTCCCTGGGACTGAATAGCTTCATACTTACGCTGGGATCACCATTTAGATATTTGTATATCACTATCATATCTCCTATTAAGCGTAGTCTCCATGGATAATACGTTTAGTGCTTTTAGTGCTTGTAGTCATTCCTCAGAATTGAGGCTCTCCGGTACCCATTGTAATTTTGTTGCCCTTCTCTGAACTCTCTCTAGCTCCAGCACATTCTTCCTGAGGATTGATGACCAGAACCTGACAGATCACTCTAGATGTGACTGAGCCAGAGTTTTATAACGTGGCAGGATCTGTGATCATCCTGTGACTGGACAGTAAAGGAAAAGCAGCAAACAAATGAGCTTATCTTTCTGTCACTCTCTGTTCTTTCCTCCTATCATTATGTTTCTTGTTAACAGGAATCCGGTATCATGTCAAATTCAGGTCAAATAGATTCTGCAGATTTCTTTCCTGCAACCATGAGTTGCAGGAAAGAAATTCACATGATTGCCCCATCAACACAGTCAATGCTGACAGGGGAATCCCTCCTGCCTTCTTCCTTGTCTTCTCCCTCCTTTGTCTTCTCCAAGAGGGGGGGGGGGGGGTTAGCGGGGGGGTCGTCCCAGCCAAAATAAGACAGTGATTATCACTAGCGGCTATAACAGCTGCTAGCGATAACCAAAAGCGAATCCGGCAGGCTGGTTGTATCCAAGTTGATCAATTGATCAACTTGGTACATTTAGCCTGCTCATTAATGATTTGAATCCTGCTGAACCAGCAAAGATTCGAACCATGTATGGCTGGCCTTACACTAGTTTCTTTTAAAAATACACTTAAAGCATATATATGGATAAAAATCACATATATTGTATAAGACAGTCGGTCCCTAGCATTAACACATCAGTTTTTGTTTTTTGAGGTTCTCCTACTACCAAAATTTAACACCTGTTGATCCTACAATAGACGTGTTATTTTTCCACTTCCTGTAATAGGGTGCCAATGCTGTTTGTTCTGCAGTGAAATCCCAAAGCAGTGTTGTGACACTGGGGACACTGAGGACAGGCAGCCTTATTCTGGCTATGGATGGATTTAGCCAATTTGGCAGGGGCCAGATATATTTCGATTCATCCATGGTCGTTCCCGTTCGATCTAATGATCATTTTCTCTTGAATAGGTCTGCTGGTAAATTTCATTTGATCAGTGCATGCAGCCAGTTGGCTTCTGTGTTGATAAGTGTATTCTGACAGTAGAGGGGTCCCTGCTGTCAGTATACATTAGTTCAGCGGGGAGGATTCCTGCATACACCAAAAATGTGTGGATGGGGAATCCGTAAAATTTTTTTTTGATCAGCCCGTTGGCCAAAAAAAAGCTGATCAAGTATGGCCAACTTTAGATAGACAAATAGTTTTAAATGGATTTTAAAATGCTATTAATCCCAAAAGAAAAAATGTAATATATTGCAGTTTATGAATCCTTAAATTGATTGTAAACTCTCACCTTGTAAAACAACCCGTTCAGTTTAAAATAGAAATGAAAGGGAAAACATCTGTGTATAGATATAAAAACATAATAAACATGTTTTTGTCCCCCTTTTAGATTGCATAATCTCTGTTCTCAGCTGCATAAGAGCTGGGGAAGAAGAAACAGCAGTACACTGATCCTCCCGGGGGGTGTCAGCACATTGGAGGAGAGCACACCAAGTCCCCAGTATAGCTAGAGAACAGACCACAGTGTGTTCTTCTGCTTAGTGTGGTCAGTTTTTATTAGAAAAGGAGAGGGACTGGCACAGTTGCATGAAAGAAATTCCCCCCATTAACACAGACAGTGTTGACAGGGAAATCCCACCCGGGGAGCCCTTGTGTTCATTCGGCGGGGTGGAGTAAGCTGTTCCTGCCAGGAAAACACAGTGATTATTTCTAGCAGCTATAACAGCCGCTAGCAATAATCTCATGTAAAGTCCAGTAGGCTGATTGTACCCAAGTTGATTGATTGATTTAGCCTGCCTATATATTTCTGCTGAACCAGCCAAGATTCAAACCGTCTATTGCCGGCTTATGAACATAAAAAGTTGAACCCCAGCAAACATGTTTAAACATTTACAGAAACAGTTTTTTTTCCTTTGGGATAAAGGTTTTACATTCAGTGTTGAATGGTTTGTCTTAACCCTTTAACTGCTACTTTGTATGAATAGCTTGGTCTGTTAAAGGAAGTTGAAAAATAACAGACTTACTGTCAGGATCAACAGGTAAAAGTAAGTGCCGGTTCACACTAATACGATTTGTCAGGTGACTTGGTCAGCCTGGCAAGTCGCGGTCCATCGCGGTCATTGTGTAGTACAGGACCGGTTCTAATAGGAGCGACACAAGTCGCTCCGACTTAGAAAAAGGGTCCTGTACTACTTCGGGGCAACCTGGAGGCTACTTGCATTGACATTAATTTTATGAAGTCCGTGCAAGTCGCGCCGAAGTCGCGCTGCACGCGACTTCACAGGTCGCCCCCTAAGTAGGAGCGAGCTAGTGTGAACCGGCACTAAGGCAAAAAAGCCTAAAAAAAAAACAAAACAAAAAAAAAAAACAAAACAAATGCAGCCACCACATCTAAGAATTGGTAAGATGCAATATAATACATGTGGGAAATAAAATTATAACAGCGCTCAACACAATTAATGTGATAATAACTAATAAGTGTATCAAAATAAAGTGCAGCTTGCTGTGCATCCAAACCAATTGTTGGAAAAAATGTGTAAAATTATGTTAAAACAGCGCTAGCAACAGATATAAACAAATGTGCAAATATGGTACAATCATATAAATACAATAGTGCTTAAATTAAAAAGTCTCTTATAAATTAAGAAAAGTGCTCTGGTGCAAATCTTGATTCCTTCAGTGCAAGTGGATAAAGGTGCTCAAGTGCATAACCATCCAGGTGTATTGAGTTATTCCTCAATTGTGTGTAAGTAAAATCTCCAGTAGGCAGATTGTTGTTCTTTTGTGGCCTTCCTGCATAAAATTTTTTGACATTGAGTTTCCTAATAAATTTTTGTAAATCTATATAAGTGTCAAATTTATTGATATTTTTGTCTGGAGCGAACTTCAAACCCAGACTTAAAACTTTCAATTCATCTTCTGTAAAGTTGACATTACTTAGATTCCTTATATTTATATTGCATAAAATACGAGCTAGAGTATAACACCGGATGTATTAATACAAGTACATAATACATGTATTTTGTTTTTGGGTTTAATACTGTTTAAATCAAAAGATAAATCAAAACTCAGCTCCAGCATTTTTTGTTTGTTTTATAAAAAAGCTTTAAGTCACATCCCTTGACCTTATAGGTCTGATTAATTTAATTTTCTCTCTGTAATACCTCAGTTGCTTACATTTACAGTATAGCGTCCATCCCATATATATTACCATATATTACCATTATACTGGTACCCTATTTATGGGAGAGAATGCTATCATATATACTGTAGTTATAATTGATATGTTGCTGTTGATGAAAGGATTCTGATCTCCAATCCCCCTTCTAGAAAAGTAAATAGAAATGATTAAAAAATATAAAAACACACACTCCATGCAATTTTTAAAATAAAGTTTAATGAAAAGCTAGTGGGAAATGACATGCATAAGGAGATGCATGTCAGACCTTGTATGCAAGTATTAATCCCTAAGTATAGAGTCAATCTCTTTGAATAACAAATCCTCTTCCTTGGATACATTTTTGATGTCTATAAGCAGATTTTGTGTTATCAGCTATATACTTATCAAAACAAGGAGAGCATCTTAGACTTGACATGGACATAAAAATAGATGTAGGTAGTGTCCTTAAGGGTTTCCACAACTCTTGTGATTACTGCTGTTTGAATAAAACTTTCTACTTTTGTTTTACATCATTATCTGTTCTGTCTATAGGAAAAGATTGTTAGGATTGGATTGGACTGTTATTCATTTATAACGTGTACAGGTGAAATATGTAGAAAACTCTACACATAAGTGGATGTGCCAATGGCCTGCAGCAGAGACTGGAAGTGCTAAAAGACTGATTGCAATGAATGTGTTTGAAGATGCGTCTTAGCAGCTTGAATCCAAGGCAAATAGCCCACAGCATATACAGTGGCCAGAGCCTGCCGATGAAGACAACTGACAGGTTCCACATGGAGGCAGACTGCAAGCTGAGACAGATCCAGGTGATGGCTATGAAGTCACAGTGCAGAAGGGACAGGTATAATTGTTTAAAAGGGTATTGCTGTGGGCAACGTACCAAACTTCAACTTAGAGTGCAATCAAAGTCAAACTGTCAAGCTAAAACAGAAAAAAATGAAAAAATGTCCAATGGTTTTAACAGCAATAATGCACATCAACATAAATGTGCAACATGTCAGTGAAGGGCTAGAGGCAATTACGACGTGTGCAGCCAAAAACCTTTCTACGCTCTAAGGTGGATGTACAGAGAAGGTCCTCTGTACACAGCTTCAGGGATCTGGAACGATTGTGTAGTTCCTCTAGATTAACACAGGTTTCTTGTCAAAATTAACCTTCTATAAGTTTTACTAGTCACAACACTAGTCATACTCTAGACCAGTGTTTCTCAACCTTTTTACAGCCAAGGCACCCTTTAAAATGATGCACACTCTTGGGGCACCTCATTCTAAAATGTAAAAAAAGTTAACTTAAAAGTTTACAATAACCCAGCAACATCCACACGCCCAACATTAGAGGTCATTTTTTTCTTCCAAAGCACACTGGCACTGACTAGTATTCCAATGTTTATCTTCTCCCTCACTCAGCTAATATGACCCCAGTCATACCACGCCGCACGCTTACGGGTAGCCTGGTGGAACGCAAACCGGCAGTCGCCGCTCTCCATTCCTAAACATAACCCGCAGCTGGCGTTTTTTCGTTTTAAAACTTTCCTGTACACTTTTTTATCAGCAAACTTAATAAACACCAATTTTTAATGGTACTGCACTATTGGAGCACTTTATTTCCCTTTTATAATCGGACCTGGAGGATTGGTTTCCAAAACTAGGAGCAACCCGGACCACAGGGAACTACAAGGCCCAGCAGTCACCCCCTAGGCTCAGAAAGCCACAAGTCTGAAAGGTCTTGTTACCATATGGTTTTTAAGACCCACCAAGTCCGGTGAGTGTGCACCCCCTTTATTTCAAGATACGCCTAATATACCAGCAGTTGGATTACTGGAAAAGTTTAAATCCGCACCTTTATTGTGGCACAAGATCACCTATGAACTGTATATTGGGACTTTAACCGCATTTGATATATTTATTTATTTATTTACATATTTAAGCTTATTATTCAGCACTTTGCACCTTAATATATTTATGTACACTTTATGATAATTTTGGATTATCACTACTAAATTGTGTAAACATATATTTCCACTTGATTGCCTTCACCACTTAGGTGTGGGAACAAGGAATTGTTCGCCCCTGATTAAATAGGAGCAAGCGCTATATTAACCCCTAGGGGCTTAAACTTCCACAATATGACCCCAGTGCTGATTGAGAGGGGCAGAGAAGAGGTAAACTTGAGCACACACTACTAGTTTTTTTTTTTTTTAACCCAGGGTTGAACAAAAAAACTGTCAGCTATGGTCTGAGCTGTTGTACTAACCATGCAAGGTTAGTTCAGTGAGCTCCCCCGCTGAGCTGTTGTGTTCTGACAGTCAGACGCCCCCGCCCCCCGCTAGAACACTCCAATTAGTGATATCTGCCATTGGTTGAGAGCACTGATCGGGAATCGGTCGGATGCTGGTTTTCCAGCATGCATGTCTGACAGACCGACATACACGCGAGCCGAATGTCGGCCATTCATTTCTGAACCGATTCCCAACAGTCGGCCTATGTGTTATCAACCTACAGAGAGCTGAATTCAAAGAAAGACACCCCAAAATAAAAGTGAAAAAATGATGCCGCCGGCTAATCCATTTTGCTTAAATTTTATTGCAGCAACTCAAAATGATACTCAGCAGTTTATATGGCCCCACATGCTTATATGCATGTCTGACACTGTGTAACGCTCCTGCGTTTTATGTATAATGTGGATTTACAGCTGCAGAAATATTCCACTTCAGTAGTCATGTAGAGAAACGCTGAGACACCAATCCCAACTCCCAAGACTCTTCATGTGTGGATAGTCTCAATTCAGCAAGTAAATACACACACTCAATAAGATATTCCTAGAGTGACTTATATGTATAGTAATATAGTGATGATAGGCTGAAGAGACAGGTTG
The DNA here is from genome assembly GCF_965119305.1 of Pelophylax lessonae. NCBI lineage: Eukaryota > Metazoa > Chordata > Amphibia > Anura > Ranidae > Pelophylax > Pelophylax lessonae. The sequence goes on along the minus strand of NC_138769.1, from coordinate 555,246,034 downwards.
GGTAGAGATGGTAGATGACAGACACTTGAAAGGAATGTTCTTGAAAGTAAGATAGTAGCAGATGGGATGCAGATAGGTTTAGCAATCATGTATGGTAGCAGATGATAGAGTAGCAGGTGAACATACAGGATAGACCAACCCAGTGCAAGAGCAGATGGTATTAGGCTCAAGAGCTAGCAATCTTAGTTAGTGCAGATGTAGTAATAGTCCTTAGTATGCAGAGCTAGATAGTGTAAGCTTTAGTATGAAGGTTATAGAGGTTTCCCCTGTGGGGTACTTATCACTAGTAGCAATGTAGTAGAGGAGAGGTTAGGCAAGAGCGGATGATCCGGTAACGGGATACAGGGATCAGCAGCGTGGTTCCGATAGCGAGGTATGCTTGCAAGCATGAGAGCTTCAAGGCAGATTATGCGGCGTTGAACGAACATGTGAGTGAGACCGCCGGAGGTTGAAATAGCCGCTCCAGCGGCGCTCAGTGACGACAGCATCGGTCTTAAAGGTGTATGCGCACCTTACCAAAAGAGAATGGTGGGGCGCATACACTTAGGAAAAGTGGAATTAGGGTACCAAAGGTACCAGAACATTACACACTGTCGGGGCATGCTCCTAATGGGACGACAGATGGTGTCCTGGGGTATTTCCTCCCAGATCAGGACGAGGGCATCACTGAACTCCTAAAACAGAGTGCAACCTGGTGACGTCGAATGGACCAAAACATAATGTCCTAGAGATGTTTTATTGGATTTAGGTCAAGTGCGCATGGGGGCCATTCATCAATTCCTTTATCCTTCAGGAACTGGCTGCATACTCTCACCACATGAGGCTGGGCATTGTTGTGCACCATGAGGAACCCAGGACCCACTGCACCAGCGTAAGGTCTGACAATGGGTCCAATGATTTCATCCTGACACCTAATGGCAGTCAGGGTGCCATTGTCTAGCCTGTAGAGGTCTGTTCGTCCCTCTATGGATATGCCTTCCCAGACCATCACTGACCCACCAGCAAACCGGTCATGTTGAATGATGTTACAGGCAACATAATGTTCTCCATTGCTTCTCCAGACCCTTTCACATCTGTCAAGGGTGCTCAGGGTGAACCTGCTCTCTGGCAGAGGGTGCCAGTGGTGGACCTGCCAGTTCTGGTGTTCAATGGCAAATGCCAATCAAGCTCCACAGTGCTGGACAGTGAGCACAGGGCCCACTAAAGGACATTGGGCCCTCAAGCTACCCTCATGAAGTCTGTTTCTGATTGTTTGGTCAGAGACATTCACACCAGTGGCCTGCTGAAGGTCATTTTATAGGGCTCTGGCAGTGCTAATCCTGTTCCTCCTTGCACAAAGGAGGAGATACCGGTCCTGCTGATGGGTTAAGGACCTTCTACGGCCTTGTCCAGCTCTCCTAGAGTAACTGCCTGTCTCCTGGAATCTCCTCCATGCTTTTGAGACTGTGCTGGAAGACACAGAAAACCTTCCACTAACGGCATGTATTGATGTTGGATTGCCTGTGCAACCTCTAGAGGGTCCAGGTATTGCCTCATGCTACCAGTAGTGACACTGGACAATCATTCCAGCTGCAAAAAAATGCTGATTGTTGCAGCTAGAATCTGGTGGCGGCAGCTACCCAGTTGTTTAAATGTGGCCTTTTCAATGTTAAAGTGGTATTCAAGTCTATTTTATTTCATAAAACAGATATTAGTAATGTAATGTAATATAATGTATTTTCAGTTTTTTTTTTCCCCTCCTCTGAATTTACTTTTGAAATTGTGCCCCGGACATGCAGATACACTTTCTGTAGGCGTCCCACAGGAGTCCCCTCTACTCCCACTCCCACTCTCTTCTACAATTGTACAAGCAGAATTTTTGATGCACACACAGGCAGTGCAAGAAGGATACCCAGAACAAAGCCACACCTCTCATCAGTGGCGGCTGGTGCAAGGGGGGGCAGCAGACGGACTGCACCATACACCCCCCCCCGGCCACCACCAGGCCACACACCATACCCCCCCCCCCCAGGACCACACCAGGACCCCCGCAATGCATACTAAAGTTGTCCTAGAAGTACATCAAAGAACATTTAAAAACTTCATCTTTATGATCTTAAGAGGGGATACATATGTTCTTTATAAAGAAGATTGAATTTAAAAAATAAAAAATATGTGCTCTTTCTATTGCCCTTAGCACTTCCAGCCACACATGCTGGAGCAGGAGAGCAGTGAGGCAATAGATGGACAACTGTGTGTGTGCAGTGGGAAAGAGTCCAATAGAATGAAGGGTGGAGAATCAAATACAGTGTAAGTTACCGCGGGCCGCAAGACCCCCAAGGACCCCGGACCCACCCCGGACCCCCCCCCCCCCCCACGGCTCACTCACCCTGCGGCGGCGGCGGCTTCAGCTTCGGCTTCTTCCCCCTCAGTAGAAGCGTCTCCTCCCCCATGCCCAATGACATGGCTTCTATTTTCGGCCAATCGAGAAACAGGTCTCAGGACTCCTACATGACACCCACAAGCAGTGTATCTGTGTAGCCAAGGGACACTTTCAAAACTGCATAGAGCATAGAAAAGTAATGCATCTACAGTATTTTTTTTTTTATTAAAAGAGGGGTAAATATTGTAAACAATTAAAAAATGTAACATTCATATTTAAAATGTTATATTTACCTGGCCAAAAAGGAACACATTTTTACACTTGTATTTTTTAAAATTCTGTCTTTAGGAAACATACATACAAAACTGCTATGAATTCTCTTTAATACATGCAAAAATCTATTTAATGACCTAGGACATTTTCTGTAGATAATACAAATTCTTTGGGATTAAAACAATTGGACTAAAAGTAAATGTTCTTTGCAGAGTTCCAGTAGTACTGAAAGAAAAACAGATAAGCTTGACAGGATGGGAAAACTAGGTGTGATTGTCAATGCTGATGACCCCCCAGAATAGGTACATGTAATGGTCATAGTGGAATAAAAACATGCACAGTTGAACTGTGGATTTGCTTGGCGCCAGAAATCTAATAGGGCTGGTAGCTAGGGCCACTAGTAAATCCCGAAACTTGAAGACACAACTAGCAGGTTGGCTGGTGCAAAATGCTTCAGTGTTCTTTGAACCAGGTACTACTTTTACCCCGCTAAGACTTGGCATTCAATCTAAACAGGAAATGTTCAAAGGACAATGGCTGAAACGCTCAGAACTCAGAGATAGCCTTTTATGTGCATGATTTATGAGTGTCTGGTAGAAATGCTGAAGAACGTGTTTTTGATTTGCATTAAGTTCATTACACAGTTAATGCATACTATGAGCAGTCAAGTATTTTGCCCGCATTTTCTTAGCAAATGGTCTATAGAATGGAAAGCAACTATAAAAGCATCTCAACCGATTTAGAGCTGGGAAACATTTTTGGTATTGCCAATTATCTGTTATCCAATATTCCTTCAAAATGTTGCTGATGTTTTATCACCTTGTATTTGACAAAGTTAAACAACTCAACTCTAATGCTGGAACAAATTAAGTAGCAATTAAGGTAAAGCGATATTAAACCCAAAAGCAAACATTTTTTTATATTGTAGCTTACCAATTCTTAGATGTGATTATTATTATTTTTATTATTATCATACAGTATTTATATAGCATCAACAGTTTGCACAGGGCTTTACAACATGGGGGCAGACAGTACAGTTACAATACAGTTCAATACAGGAGGAATCAGAGAGCCCTGCTCGTTATAGCTTACGATCTAGAAGGCAGAGTCAAGTGAAACAAAGGGTAATAACTATGATAGCTGTATAAGTTCTCTATTTAGGCTTTTTTTCTTTTATTTTCATCTGGCAACCCAGCCAGTAAGTTTGTTGTGCTTCAAAAGAACAAGCTCTCTTCCGAATCTATCAGTTACAGGGATGGGACAAACCATTCAACAATGGCAGGGGTGCTTACAATGACCAGCTTTATTTGCTTTTGCAAAACATTTATCCCAAAAGGAAAAACGTGTTTGTTGTAACTGCTTAAAAAGTATTAGCTGGAGTTTGACTTACATTTGTTAGTGTATTTAAACTTACAGACTGACAATACTAGTGTCTGCTGTCTCCCCTGTTGTTATTCATCCAGAGTGGGGGGTGCTCTAATGCAAGAGGTTTTTTACTGGCCAGATACCCCAGTAAAAATAGAGGGGAAAAAAACTACAGAAAAACAAATACAGCCACCATCTTTAATGATTGGTAAGCTGCAAAATAATGCATTTTTGGTTTTGGGTTTAATACCGCTTTAATGTCTCCAAACCAAGACTTTGTTATATAATGCTACATAAAGCAATGACAGTCTTTTTTGCTTTTTTTGCCACAAAAACAGGCAGTGACCAGCTGTGGACAAATAGAAATGGACATCTATGCAATTTTATTTGGATATGAATACCTCCAAATGGGTATCTGTGGAAAAGGATCACAAACTCTTGGAAATAATTATAAAAAAATTCTTGTATGTGGCCTAGTAGGGTTACAAAGGATGATGCTACACGTACAGAAATACAGACAAATATTTTATTTGCAGTGCAAAACTGGCTGTCGATTAAAGATCATGCATCGATGAAGCATTCAAGACTCAAGAGAATTTAGTTATATGCCGTTTTCTAATTTCAGATGACTTTAAAGTAAAGAAAGCTAACTACTCTTTAACCATTAGCACCAAAAATTTAATTTTTAATAGATGGCCAAAGGCAAACATTTATGTCCTCCAACAGATAAAGAATAGTGTGGGGAGCTGGATCACTTAGTTCATTAGGTATTCCAGTTAAATATTGGGTCTGGTGAAACCTGGACTTTCCTTTAGGCTGCTTAATGGAAGGTGCTGGTTGTTAAACACTCATGACTCAAACAAACAAAAGATGAAGAGTTTTGGCTCCCAAATTCAAGGAATTTAATTAATAAAACATATAAATCAAGAGTATATTAGAGTTCAGAAATGTAAAAATAGAGCCTCTGATATCTTACTCCAACATGAAATAACTGTTCAGAGTGAGACTGTAGGTGCAGTACCATACCCCTAAAACAGACTTATGCCCTTAAAAGAATTATTAACAAGTGTCTTCATATCCATTGTAATGGATAATTTGCAACAGATTTTTCTTGATGTGAATGTTATAATGTTAATCTGAATGCAGTATAGCATAGGTAAGGTGTAGTCTTGGCACAGGTGCAAGGTAGGTGTAGTTCAGATGTAGTAAAGGTTCGGTATAATGCAGTATACAGTAGGGTTGGTATAGGTGCTGTCTAGGTTTGGAATAAGTATGGTATAGAGTGCAGTATGGGTGCGATATGGCTTGGGTACACTTGGTGTCCTACTCAGTTCCTGCTAGTGGCATCAGCGATGGGCGAATAGCCCTCTCACCAGTCCCCGGAATGCTGCAGTGACCTCTTGCAATAGAAAATGGACCCCCCTCGGTCTCTCCCCAAAAGCCTCCAGTGATCAGTGGTGGGAAGCAGAGGGTGAGTAGAAGCTCCTGTCTCTCTGTTGGTGGTGCTGCGCTGCTCCTGGGTGTCCAGTCCCAGGCTCAGATATCTGCTGGTATGGTCTTTTGCTGGCAGGCGAATATCCAGACAGAGGTGCTCTCTTTCTCTAACTCCCTATGTGCCAAGAGGAAGAGCTTTCCAGGGCTGTATACCAAAATCATATCTCCGCTTCTCCTATTGCACAGTGCCTATTGGGATGTGTATTGTAAGGAGTTCATTCATCCCTTTATAAAGCTGCCATCTCAAACTACCACTCTCAGGATTCTCAGCGCTCTGTATAGAATCCTATGGGCTTATTTGGCTTCAGCTCTCCCTCTGCTGGCTGGAGGAGAATAGTGAAGCATAACATTAGTATCTCAGTAGAAGGAGAGAAGAATAAAAGCTAATGTCTCCTTCTTCATATTGCAGTAGCCCAGCACCTGACTACACCCATTATTTTCTAGCATACACCTTCTGTCTTACACATCCAAAGTGGATAATGGGCACTTTGTAGGAAATGCATAAACAAACATTTGCTCCCAAGGCAAAACAAAATGCAGTAGTAGACCTACTGTATATATTGCCATATTGAAGTTCAGTCATTTACCAATTGAGGGCATTTCATCTGTGCTAGAACTAAAACAGTGGATCTCCAAGAAATGCAACACATGCAATAAAATTATAACAAGACTGCAAGACCTTTTCACATAAAGGAAATATAGTCATAATGCCAAAACGACATGCTCTCAGATGTTACATGAAGCAATTAACATTTGGCATTTGTATGGAAGAAACATAAGACAACTGATAAACACAACAATCACTGCTGTCCAATGGAGTAGAAAAGGACTACAAGCTAAGTAGAAGCAATCCACCGTATATAGCAGATTTCCAGATCACACATGGGTCTTCTGGCACCAGAACCTCAACCTCTTATCCTAAACATAATACAACTTGTATTTTTGTCACAGTTGTCTTTGGAAGGAGTTCTAATAAGCTGGGGTATAAACCAAGTGCCTTTACAACAAGTCACTGTGAATAGTACTAGAGTGCCATTAATATTAGAAATCTCATTTTTAATGTAGATACAAACCTGTACATTTATTACATAAATTGTTATGCCTGGAACAAAAAGTAGTACAACATGTACTATCCTTCAAACCAAAACATGTAAACACAATTCCTAATATTAATTTCAGCTATGACATATACAATATATATCAGTTTAAAATGTATACACATAAAGCAATATTACTAAGAGACCATGTGCTACCGGCCGATACAAATAAAAAAACTTTCTAGGTGTGGTTCCTCATAGGAATGACGTTGTTTGCCTCTCTATGAGATCATTTAATGACTTGCTCTGGTATTCTGTCTTGATTCTTAATGATTAACTGGGCTTCTTTGGGGACATTCTGTACTTATATTGATTTGCATTTTATAGCAGGTCAGCAGAAATACTGATAAAATACTATGTAACAAATGACAAAAAATATCTAAGTAAAAAAAGAAATATTCAAAGTGCACTATTATTGCATTATGCATTCAGTTTTCTAAATACTAGCTCACAATTGCATTTCTTATGTCCACAGATTCTGGCAAATCCAATAAGGTTCTTAGGGAAATGTAGTACCCTGCTTTTTCATGAATAGTTATTTGATACAGGGCCTAGGTCATGCCATTCTGTTGACCCTAACTAGATGAGCCTACAGTCAAAATTTTTATTTTTATTTTTTTTTAAAGGACAGTCGATTTAGATAACAGTAATAACACTGTAAAATCTATACCAGTAATATTTTACAAGTAATATTTTCATAACAGTCTTATGTATTACCAACAAACCATTGGGTGTAACAGGAACAATATTCCGGCAGGTTGGCATTACACTGTAGGCTGCTGTGTTATAATTGTCAGAAGCATGTTTGTCTACCATCAAGTAAAAATACAGGTCTGACACATATTATATGTAATAAGAACACCAGGACTGGCTGACTCTCAAAATTAGAAAGAAAATCTGTGTTTTTACAGACTTTATTTTCCCGTTAACCACTTCCCCTTAGGTGGACGTCATATGATGTCCTTGGCTTTGAGGGGATATCTAAATGATGCCTGCAGCTGCAGGCATCATTCAGATATAATTTTTTTCAGCCGGCAATTTCCTTCACCATAAGAACAATGATAGTGGCTGTTCAGCCGCTTGATCGTTCTTACAGGCAGCGGGAGGGGACATTCCCGATCGGCGAGCTGGAGAAGGAATTGGTCACCTGCAGAATTGTCATGATAGAGACTGCGAGGACCAGATGATCCTCAGCAGTCTCTATGACTCTTGGAGGCCTGGGCCTGGCAGTTTTCAATACTGCACTGATCTTGGCTGTTCAGCCAAGATCGTTTTTTTAAATTTATTTCAGGTTTTCTAGCCTGTAGGAGAGATCTGAGATCTTATTGACCCTAGCTCTCCCTATAAAGAGGACCTGTCATTCACTATTCCTATTACAAGGGATGTTTACAATAATAGGAATAAAAGTGATAAAAAAAAAAAATGAAAGGAAAAGTGTAAAAATAAAAAATAAAAATAAAATAAACAATAAAAAAAATTGAAAGTGCCCCTGTCCCCACATGCTCGCACGCAGAAGCGAACACATGCGTTCGTCGCGGCCACATATGTAAACATTGTTCAGTCCATACATGTGAGATATCGCCGCGAACATTAGAGCGAGAGGAACAATTCTAGTCCAAGACCTCCACTGTAACTCTAAACTGGTAACCTGTAAAAAATGTTAAAGCGTCGCCTATAGAGATTTTTAAGTACCGAAGTTTGGCGTCATTCCACAAGTGTGCGCAATTTCAAAGCGTGACATGTTAGGTATCTATTTACTCAGCGTAACATTATCTTTTAAATCATAAAACTGTTTTTTTTTACCAAAAAAACGTGTTTGAAATATGTCTGCGGAAATACTGTGTGACATAAAAAGTTGCAATGCCATTTTATTCCCTAGGGGTCGTTGCTAAAATGAAAAACATATAATGTTTGGGGGTTCCGAGTAATTTTCTAGCAAAAAAATGATGATTTTTACATGTAGGTGCGGAGTGCCAGAAATTGCGCGGTATGGAAGTGGTTAAACTTTAAAGCGATTGTAAATGATCACCTTGCAAAACAACCCTTCAGTTTAAAATAGAAATGAAAGGCAAAGGGTTTTTGTATTGATATAAAAATACAATATGAATACCTTTTTTCCCTTTTTATAAGTGTTCACATATTCTCTGTTCTCAGCTGCATAAGAGCTGGGAGGAGGAAAAGCAGCAGTACACTGAGCTTCCCAGTGAATGGCTGTGTAGTGGGGGCGTGTCAGGGCAAGTCTGATCATTGGAGGAGAGCAAGCTGATTTCCCAGCATAGCTAGAGAACTGTCCACGTTATGCTCTCCTGCTTAGCGTGGTCAGTTTTCATTAGGAAATCAGAGGGACTGGCAGGAACATCAAGGATTTCACATAAAATCTAAAAAAAGAGCAATACAAAGAGAACCGGATACTTTCTCATACAAGTACATGGTACAGCAGCCACATATCAGGGGTATGAAGTGTTGGGGTAACAAACACTCACATTTTCATCCTCTCGGGTGTGGGAATTTGGAGGTCTTTGGCTCGAAGTGGCTTCAATGGCTAATGGCGGCGCGTGCACAACGCGAGGCCCAGCGTCTCTCCAGTTTTGCGATTTAGTAGCAATTTTTCCATCAACAGCAAGTTTATTCACGCAGAACGGGCTTGCATACATCTCATACAGCCGACAAGCATTACTAGATATCGGCAATACTTACAGATACGGACTTTCAATGGACTTTGATCTCCCTCGGGAAATCGCCCGAACACCGCGGACTGCTGATCCAGCTCGGCCGACAGCTAGTTCACAGCGCCGGCGGCGAGACCGAAAACAAAGGAGGGGGACAGCGAGTTCACAGTGCCGGCGGCGAGACCGGAAACAAAGGAGGGGGAAGCGAGGCGGCATCAGGGCTAAGCTAAGGCTAAACCCGCATCAACCATCGATTCCAAGCGTCTTCCTTGCCAATGTACGGTCTCTTGCTAACAAAATGGATGAGTTGCTGCTCCGGATATCATCACACAAACGGATTAAGGAATGTAATATCATGATTTTTACGGAAACATGGCTCAACAACAACATTCCCAGCAGCGCCATTGAGCTCAGGGGTCACAGTGTTTATCGGGCGGACAGGACGGCAGAGGACTCTGGTAAGTGCAGAGGTGGAGGTCTGTGCATATATGTCAACAAGTTATGGTGCACGGACTCTACTGTTACTGAAAGTCATTGCTCCGTTCATTTAGAGTATTTGATGATTAAGTGCAGACCCTTTTATTTACCGAGAGAATTCTCAGCCATTGTTGTGACTGCAGTGTACATTCCACCGGATGCTAATGCTAAACTAGCTATGGAGGAACTGCATGCAGCTATCAGCAAACAGCAGTCTGCACATCCTGAAGGAGCTATCATTGTTGCTGGAGATTTCAATCACTCCAATCTGAAATCTGTTTTACCAAAATTTCACCGCAATGTCTCCTGCTCTACCAGAGGGGATAAAACACTGGACCAGGTGTATACAAACATACCTGGGGCATACACAGCCATTCCCCTCCCCCACTTGGGTCAGTCTGATCACCTCTCCTTGTTCATGCTACCCAAATACACACCATTGATCAAACGTGTGAAACCAGCTCTGCGGACAGTAAAGGTATGGCCAGAGGGGGCCATTTCTTCTTTACAACAGCAGTTTCAGGATACTGACTGGAACATGTTTGCCTCACAGGCTACACTGGACTCTCATACAGACATGGACACTTACACATCATCTGTTTTGGACTATATTAACATGTGCATTGACAATGTCACTACCGTCAAACACGTGAAATGTTTTCCTAATCAGAAGCCGTGGATGAACTCCGTCTCCTGTTGAAAGCAAGAGATGCTGCCTTTAAATCTGGCAGTGTAGAGGACTATAACAGAGCCAGGTCCAACCTGAAAAGGGGCATTAGGAAAGCAAAGCTCATATTCAAATTACACATAGAAGAGCACTTCCACAACTCTGACCCCAGACACATGTGGAAAGGCATCCAGTCAATCACAGACTACAAACCTACAGCTCAATCAACCAGCAGTGCCTTTCAACCGAACAAACTTAATCACTTTTTTGCTCGTTTTGACCAATGCACAGGACATATTACACCAACCATGGACTCTGCTATTATTTACAGCTCACTTTCATTCTCTATAACGGACGTCTATTCAGTGTTTAGCAGAGTGGATGCACGTAAGGCAGCTGGCCCAGATGGCATACCGGGACGTGTTCTCAGAGCATGCGCTGGACAACTGGCACATGTTTTTTCTGACATTTTCAATCTGTCACTGGCTCAAGCCACAGTACCAACATGCCTGAAGACCACTACTATCATACCAGTGCCTAAGCACTCAGCTGCTGAATACTTGAACGACTTTCGCCCAGTTGCACTCACCCCTATTGTTATGAAATGCTTTGAGAAACTGGTCCTGAATCACCTTACTGCGGGCCTACCACCTACACTGGACCCACACCAGTATGCCTATCGCCCGAATAGGCAACTGAGGATGCAGTTTCCACAGCTCTTCATTCTGCTCTCACCCACCTGGATAAGAGCAATACATACATTAGAATGCTGTTCATTGATTTTAGCTCTGCTTTCAATACAGTCCTCCCCACTGTACTGATCACTAAGCTCAGGGAACTGGGTATCTGCACCTCCATTTGCAGATGGATTCTGGACTTTCTCACCAACAGACCCCAATCTGTCAGGTTGGGAAACAAGGTATCCTCAACCCTCATTCTGAACACTGGCATACCGCAGGGCTGTGTTCTGAGCCCACTGCTCTACTCCCTGTTCACCCACGATTGTGCTCCTCTGTATAAATCCAACATCTTTATCAAGTATGCGGATGACACCACCGTGGTCGGCCAGATTGAAAACAATGAGGAATCGGCCTACAGGGAAGAGATCTGTAATCTGGCAGTATGGTGTGCCACCAATAATCTGACTCTCAACGCCACAAAGACCAAAGAGCTCATTGTGGACTTCCGGAAATCCAACAGCAGGAGACATCTACCAGTCAACATCAATGGAACCGAGGTAGAGCGAGTCTCCAGTTTTAAGTTCCTGGGAGTTCACATCTCTGAGGATCTGTCCTGGCAGCAGAACACGTCAGCTCTGGTAAAAAAAGCACAACAACGTCTGTATTTCTTGAGAAGTCTCAAGAAATCTCATTTGTCCCCAGGGATTTTAACGAGCTTCTACCGCTGCATCATTGAGAGCATCATGACCAACTCCATCACTGTATGGTACGGAGGCTCCACTGTGAGTGAACGTAAAGCACTGCAAAGGGTGGTAAAAACCGCTCAACGCATCACTGGCACCCAATTACCTGCCATTGAGCACCTTCAACACAGCAGATGTTTGCGCAGAGCTCACAACATCATCAAGGATTCTTCGCATCCCAGTCATAAACTGTTTAACCTCACATTCATTTGTGTATATATATTTTTTAATTATGCTAGATGCTTATCTGCACTGTAAATATGCTAGATATTTATCTGCACTTTTGCACGATTGCTACATTTTGCACTTCTGGTAGATGCCAAACTGCATCTCGTTGCTGTGTACCTGTACTATGCAATGACAATAAAGTTGTATCTATCTATCTATCTATCTATCTATCTATCTATCTATCTATCTATCTATCTATCTATCTATCTATCTATCTATCTATCTATCTATCTATCTATCTATCTATCTATCTATCTATCTATCTATCTATCTATCTATCTATCTATCTATCTATCTATCTATCTATCTATCTATCTATCTATCTATCCATCCTTGCAGTCTGTCCATGAATTCCTGCCCAAAGTGCAAGAGCCCTGCTAACAGGTCCACTTAACTTGCCCAACCAGGATGGCAGTGGCAGGTACATTTGAAAGTCTGTCCGGGAGTACATTACATTTTTAGGAAGGAAGATTCAAGCATTTCCCATTTTGCATTAAGGTTGAATATTCATGTGTTTTCCTTTTCATTATAAATACATTTTAGTAAAATTTGTTCTAAAGCTGAAGACATTTCTTTGTAAAGTTTTGTGGGTTTTGCAGTTTAGAGTTATCAAGAAATACTAGTGAAGAAATTCTAGGAAGGTTGGGGGGGGGGGGGGGTTGTGTCTGAAACAAGCTTTGCTAATCAGGTGATCAATAAAATACTGATTATATTATATAATACTGTATTTTCTTTTTAGTCAGGCAGCAGGTAAAGTTGTAGTTTCACATTTTTCTATGTCTCTTTAGCTTTTGCAGAAAAAAAATTGTTTAGAGATCTCAACAGCTCAAGCCAAAATTACCACACAGAAGTGAATGTCAGATTCATCCCCTTCTATTGCTCTTTTCAATGTTTTAGTAAAAACATCCTACCTCAAAGGAGGTAACTAGTGCTTTGTTTTCTGTTTGGGAAAAAAACAGTGCACTGGGAGTCCTTTGTCATTTAGTAAATGTTTATTTGTAAATTAAATATTGGTAATATAAAGTAAAAAAAAAGTCATTAAACACTGTTAGACCCCATTCACACTGCCGCAACCTGAAAGTCGCCTCATAAGGGGCAACTTGTTAGCGCGACTTTCAGCACGACTTCAGCGTGACTTTGCGCGTATTCAGTGCGACTTGTATGATAGACGACTTTGTATGACTTTGTATTTGGCCAATCAGAATATGATGGTTCTGGGTCATGCTCAATCACACAAAAAAAAGTTCTGAAAATTTGTCGTTTTTGATAGAGAGCCAATTATTGAAAAAATTATTGAAACAAAAATGAGATTTCTTTGGATTTAGTGTGATCATTTTTCTTATAATTATTAATAGAGCAGGGTAGTGGCTCCGCTCCACCTGGGCGTTTTTGTTGCAGGCATTTATTAGGCATTTTTTGGGCATCTTTGGAGGCAGGCATGCCTCCAAAGACGCCCAAAAAATGCCCGATAAATGCCTGCAACAAAAACGCCCAGGTGGAGAGGAGCCCTATGCCTGTGCTACTAAAAATTCTAAGAAAAATTATCTTTTTTTCTGGTTCTGGACATGCTACAGAGATGAAACTTCACAGGTATACTTTTTAGACCCCCCAGACACTAAATCTAAAAAAAGTCATGCCTGCCTCCAAAAATGCCCGATAAATGCCTGCAACAAAAACGCCCAGGTGGAGAGGAGCCACTATCACGCTCTATTAATAATTATAAGAAAAATTATCTTTTTTTTCTGGTTCTGGACATGCTACAGAGCTGAAACTTCACAGGTACACTTTTTAGACCCCCCAGACACTAAACCCAAAAAAATTCATGCCTGCCTCCAAAAATGCCCGATAAATGCCTGCAACAAAAACGCCCAGGTGGAGAGAAGCCATATGCCTGTGCTACTAAAAATTATAAGAAAAATTATCTTTTTTTTCTGGTTCTGGACATGCTACAGAGCTGAAACTTCACAGGTAGACTTTTTAGACCCCCCAGACACTAAATCCAAAAAAAGTCATGCCTGCCACCAAAAATGCCCGATAAATGCCTGCAACAAAAATGCCCAGGTGGAGAGGAGCCCTATGCCTGTGCTACTAAAAATTATAAGAAAAATTATCTTTTTTTTCTGGTTCTGGACATGCTACAGAGCTGAAACTTCACAGGTACACTTTTTAGACCCCCCAAACACTAAATCCAAAAAAAGTCATGCCTGCCTCCAAAAATGCCCCATAAATGCCTGCAACAAAAACGCCCAGGTGGAGAGGAGCCACTACCATGCTCTATTAATAATTATAAGAAAAATTATCCTTTTTTTTCTGGTTCTGGACATGCTACAGAGCTGAAACTTCACAGGTACACTTTTTAGACCCCCCCCCAGACACTAAATCCAAAAAAAGTCATGCCTGCCTCCAAAAATGCCCGATAAATGCCTGCAACAAAAACGCCCAGGTGGAGAGAAGCCATATGCCTGTGCTACTAAAAATTATAAGAAAAATTATCTTTTTTTTCTGGTTCTGGACATGCTACAGAGCTGAAACTTCACAGGTAGACTTTTTAGACCCCCCAGACACTAAATCCAAAAAAAGTCATGCCTGCCTCCAAAAATGCCCGATAAATGCCTGCAACAAAAATGCCCAGGTGGAGAGGAGCCCTATGCCTGTGCTACTAAAAATTATAAGAAAAATTATCTTTTTTTCTGGTTCTGGACATGCTACAGAGCTGAAACTTCACAGGTACACTTTTTAAATCCCCCAGACACTAAATCCAAAAAAAGTCATGCCTGCCTCCAAAAATGCCCGATAAATGCCTGCAACAAAAATGCCCAGGTGGAGAGGAGCCCTATGCCTGTGCTACTAAAAATTCTAAGAAAAATTATCTTTTTTTCTGGTTCAGGACCATTTTAATGGAAAGTCGGATCACAAGTCGGATCACAAGTCACTTCAAATAAGATAAGGAGGCGACTCCCATTGAAGTCTATGGGACAAGTCGGATACAAGTCGCCTCAAAGTAGTACAGGACCCTTTTCAGAAGTCGGAGCGACTTCAGTAGTGCCAATTAAGACAGCACTCATTGATTAACATTGCTTTTGTTATGTCAAGCGACTTGGGGCGACTTGAGGGCACACAAGTCGCCTCACAAGTCGCGGCAGTGTGAATGGACTCTTAAAGAACTTATAAACTTACAATAAAATGATATTACAAATGAACCAAAACCATTATAGCCTCCCTTTAAATTTTCGGTTTTAAAGAAGTAGTAGAACCTTTGAGACAATGGGGTTGATTTACTGAAGACAAATAGACTGTGCACTTTACAACGTGCAATTGCACTATGCAAGTGCAGTTGCTCCAGAGCTTTGTAAATGAGGCAAAGCCTCACTTTGCAAAGAATACCCAATCATGTGCAAGGACAATAAAAAAACAGCAATTTTGCTTGCACATGATTGGATGATGGAAGTCAGCAGAGCTTCTGCTCATTTACTAAGCTCTGGAGCAACTGCACTTGCAGAGTGCACAGTCTATTTGCCTTTAGTAAATTAACCCCTATGCCTTCTTCTTGCTTGGCTGTGCTGTCTGGCAGAGATACGTGCATCACAAGGCTGGCCAA
Source organism: Pelophylax lessonae (assembly GCF_965119305.1). Classification (NCBI taxonomy): domain Eukaryota; kingdom Metazoa; phylum Chordata; class Amphibia; order Anura; family Ranidae; genus Pelophylax; species Pelophylax lessonae. Next base: position 555,230,381 of record NC_138769.1, on the reverse strand, counting down.
TCACAATTACAAATTATTTGGTGCCTAAAGCAGTTTCCATACATATTAATCTGCTTCCTTGCAGTTTACCTTTTAAAACAGCTCTGGGAAAAAGAGACATACCTGCTGAAAAAAAACGTACTACGACTGCTGCAACATATTTAGTTGAAATGACCGTGAATTGAATAAAATCTGGCTGATCACAATCTCATTATTCATAGTTCATTATAGAAATAAGCTGCCAAGTATGAAGAATTCTCAGAATAATTTTCCCAAAATGTAGACATTCTAGGAACATAACACAGTAGAAGTCTCCTTCCTTACAAAATAATATTATTTATTGATTCCTTTTTGTGGATTACTTTCCACTCAATATATGTTTTATTGTTTTGTTTTCTGTATATTTTTTCCAAAGCATATCAAATGTATTTTTCTCAAGCTTTATTGCCCTTGCTAGGCTATGCATCAAACAGCATTGTAAACTTGCCCTGTATATAAAAATATTTATGTAGTGATAGATCCCTTTTGCAGAACAACAGCCAACACCATTGTGTAATGTTTATCTGGAGAAAAATGACGTAGTAGGTTTTCCCCTAAGAAATAATAGCATCTTTAGCAGATTGAAAGTAATTCAGATGGTTCTGGAGCAAGCAGAATTTCCTGTACATTAGCTAACATCAGCAGCGCTGCCAGACCTATGAAGTTTATATGTCCTCAATGTGAAGTAAATCAAGGTTGGGTTGCCTTTTAATGAAATGTAATATGAGGGGCTGATATCCTATCAATTGATTTACGATGATGTGATTTTGTGTTTTATTAACATATATATTTCTTGGATATATAGCATAGAGTACTTGATTGCCTTATATTACTGTTCCCAGAGCTCCACCTTTTCTCTGTTATACAGCCTATTGCAAACAGGTCCTCATGCCTCAATCGGTATTTGTCATTAGGTTGATAGCAAAATATATCAATAGCAGGGAGCTTCCCTTTCAACCTACTTTATTTATTTATTTTTATTTATTTTTTGCAAACTGGTAGAATTGTATTTAATTTATACAAAAGGTTATTATAAAGCCAACTCAATGAATTAAAAAACATACATCTGATAAAGTATGGATGAATACAATTGCCTTCTAAATAATTAGCAGAAACCATGGTTAGGCCCAGACTGGCAGTTTGGCAGTGCTGGGATTTCCCAAAAGGACTGGTTTAAGCTGACCCACAATTTCCCTCTCCAAGGAGCAAATAACCAGTGCTATCCTACTGACGAGCGAATCTTCGATTGCAAACCATTTTCAAGAACACACATACAAACTTCTGGCCAGGTGGAACCGGGTCTATGTGTTGCTGAGCAAATTTTTTCCCCAAGTCTCCAAAATGTGCTGGAGATGCCATAAAGAACCCAGCACACTCTTACATATTTTCTGGCAATGTTCCCTGCTATGTCAGTTTTGAACCGGAATCAGAAAATTGGTCTTTCAACTGACCTCCGTGGATGTAGGCACGAACCCCTTGACCTACTTGCTGCATCTCAATTCTTTCCCCATACGCTCCCATAAAACTGACTTGTGGAATTAAACGTCCCCACTGACCATGACTGATGGTTTTCTAGGTTGAACAAAATTAGATCCATGGAGAGCTTGACTGCTATGCTATGTAACAGGTAAGAAAAATTTAGAGACACTTGGCTGCCATGGATAACCTACACATGTTCACAGGCTTCTCTCAGTATCAGGACTTAATGCCTGCCACTCTAAGTCCCAGATGAATCCCTAGATATCTTTTTATGTCATTCAAATGCTACCTGTTTTTTTGCAACACATGAACCATGCATAGGCCTCCAGTTTAAAGATCTTGGCTCCCATACATCCTGTACATTACCCGTACCCGTAGGTAGTATACTTTTGGAACTTGTGAGACACTAAGCTCAAGTATATTTTTGTTCCAACGAAACTCTGTATGTTGGTATAGTAGATTCCATTGCTAAATTGTACTGGGAAAAATGCAGTCTGGATAGGACTTCATCAGCTTTTTTCAGTGATATGCTTTGGAGATTCTTTTGCAAAAACTGTTATATTGCTTTGGAATGCCCTGTGTACAACAAACAATGTTTAAATAAAGAATTTACAAAAAAAAAGGACTGGTTTAAGAGTACTCAAGGTCATATTGCAGTTATGTGTTCTTCTAGTGCTGTGCAATATACAAATAGGGATCTTTGTAGACGCAAAGTACAGTACATCTATACCTTTTTAATATAATTTATTTCCTGATATTTTTTTACGAAACTTTACATAAAAAGGAAGGGAACTGAGAAGCCCCTCAGATCTCAAAAGTTAAAGCCTAGTCTACGTTGTCACTTTAAAAACCTGGGCCTGAGAGTATTTGTGCCTTCTGTTCAGTTCATCATTTATGGTACACCTATTGACAGCACATGAGGTACAAATAAAGCACTGCGTATGTACAAGCTCCCATAATCTTGACACCCTCAAACATTTGGAAAGGTCCAACTTATGAACAGAAGTATAGTGCACCATATATTCTAAGACCACACTGAAGTTTGTTACTTTGTTTTAATAAGCTGCTACTGGATTGCAGTTACAAATTTATGTAGGAAAACATGCAGAGCTGTATTATGATGTCTGCTTGGTAGTTTTTACTACTAAGCATTATCTTCATTCTAAAGTATTCATTTTTATTCTGTGGGGAATATGATAAAGGCTCCTGTCCAATGTTATAAGTCTGCCCCATCATTTTGGTCCCATCACTATTATTGAAGACTAGACTATGTTTGAGTCCCGACATGTGCTTCTCATGACCTACAGCTCCAGGTTTCATGATTCATCTGGCAACAATGCCGATGTAGAATTGCCAGATACACTCTTTTTTTTTTCATCAGGACCAAGGGTGCAGTGTGACTACCAATCTGCTCAGTTAGCATCCCTCACCAAATATCATTCAGCCATTGAAGTTCCCATTTGGGTATCTCTAGAAGCAGTGGAATGCATTCCTTTAACTATAGATAACTTGTTGTAACACCTCCGACCACGTCATGCATCATTTATACAGAACTGTATCAGGATGCATTCATTGAAGATTTGGGACAACCCTAAGTATTCAGGGGGCTTCCATCTTCATATCTCTCTCTACTGTCTTTCCATAGAGACCCCTCTTTTTACCCTGGCTATGTAAAACCTCATACATTTCATAAGTGGTTTCATAGAAAAGGTACCTGCTTTCATAGGCTGGTGGTGAGAGACTGTCTTAAAATATTAATAAAACTTAGACACAATTGTAGCCTTACCACCGAAGGATCCGCTTGGTAATTTGGGTTCTCTGTTCTGACCTCAACTCCATGAATAACCTCAGCCTCTCTGGCACACCTGGTTGAGTAAAAGTTACTGCACGCACTTATAGGAACACAAATGTGGATACCTTTAGCTCGACTGTATAAGAAAATAGACATACTGTAAGACTGTTTAGTGGTAAATTAACTCAATGTATTGGTATGGGTTAGAATAAATGGTGGTTTGAGCATAAATAAGCATCCAGAAGGTAGGTTCAGACACAGTCTGCTAGACATTATAATCACTATGCCAAAGTAATTTAGAATAGAGTTCTGTACCACTATACTGGAATCAACTAATGATTCAGCAAAGTCAGCAATAAACAGTGAATATAAGCAATAACTGCAATTTGAATAATAGAACTATAACTAGTCTAGAGTGTTCTCTAGGAGGATGGCTTGGATATGATGCAATGTCCCCTGAGAGGTACCTCTTAGTATAGGCAATAAGTAAAGGTCTCTGTGTAACAGCGGTAAAGGCGCAGTCTTTAGTCCTAAGACTCCTAACTCTTCTGTCGGCTAGCATCGGGCCCCAATTATACTATAATATAATGCTATAATGTTAAGTAGAAGGCTTTAGCTGATGATATGCAGATAACAGCATTTCACTTGTTGGAGCAACTCTATGAGAGTTTGAGCTGAAGTGTAATATATACATATGAAACCTTCCTTAGACCCCCCCCCCCCCAATCAAATCAACATGGAAATAATAAAAAAAAAGAAAAACTAAAAGAAAAATCTCTTTTAACCCCTTCCATACCGCGCCATAATAAAATGACGGCGGCAGGAAGTCTTTCTCGATCCGGGCAGACGTCATATGACGTCCGCCCGGTCTCGCCGCTACTGCGCACCCCCGCGGGCGCGCAGCGCGGCGATCGGGGGTGAGACTCGTCCCTTGGACTGAGCCCAACACCGATCACGGTAAACAGCCATTGAAATTGGCTGTTTACCACGTGATCGGCTGTGTCAATCACAGCCGATCACATAAGCGGCTCCAGCGCGAGCCGCTCGTTCGCTCCTCAATGCGCGCCGATCGGGGACGAGGCTCGTCCCTCGGACAGAGCCCATCCCCGATCTAGGTAAAGAGCCAATGAAATTGGCTTTTTACCACGTGACCGGCTGTGTCCAATCACAGCCGGTCACAAATGTCAGCAGAGAACACGGTAACTAGCTGTCACCATGTTCTCCTCCTCACACACTGATCCTGTGTGAGGAGGAGATTGTGGTAACAGCTAGTTACCAAGTACAGTGCACCCCAAACACACTGATTGCCCCCCCCCCCAATAAAGAGCACCTGTCACTAACCCATCAAAGTACCTGTCACTAGCCCATCAAAGTACCCGAGTACCTGTCACTAGCCCATCAAAGTACCCGAGTACCTGTCACTAGCCCATCAAAGTACCCGAGTACCTGTCACTAGGCCATCAGGTACTCTGATGACAGCTACTCGGGTACTCTGATGGGCTGGTGACAGGTACTCGGGTACTCTGATGGGCTGGTGACAGGTACTCAGGTAATCTGATGGGTAGATGACACAGGTACTCGGGTACTCTGATGGGATACAGAGAGGTACTCGGGTACTCTGATGGGCTGGTGATAGGTATTCGGGTACCCTGATGACGGGTACTCGGGTACTCTGATGACGGGAATTCGGGTACTCTGATGACGGGTATTCGGGTACTCTGATGACGGGTACTCTGGTACTCTGATGACGGGTATTCGGGTACTCTGATGACAGGTACTCAGGTACTCTGATGACAGGTACTCGGGTACTTTGAGTACCTGTCACCGGAGTACCAGAGTACCCGTCATCGGAGCACCCGAGTACCCGTCATCGGAGTACCCGAGTACCTGTCACCTACCCATCAGAGTACCCGAGTACCTTCCACCTGCTCATCAGAGTACCTGACGCCTGAAGTACCTGAGTACTGGCCACCTGCTCATCAGTACCCATCACTACTCATCAGTACTCATCAGTACCCATCAGTACCTATCACCTATCAGTATCAGTACTGATCATCCGTACCCATCAATACAGTATCAGTACCAGTACTACTCATCAGTACCCATCACCTGCCTGTCACCTGCCCATCAGAGTACCCGAGTACCTGTCACCTGCCTATCGGAGTACTCGAGTACCTGTCACCTGCCCAGCAAAGTACCCGAGTACCTGTCACCCTTCATACAGCCACCATGTCCAAGTCCAAAAAGGTTTATATACGTCCTCCGTTTAAACCTAAATACCGGTGTTAAACGGTGGACGGTTGGCTTTCCGATAAGGGTGGTCCCAGCAGCGGATTCGCCGCGGGATCACCCTTCCGGGATGGCGGAAGAGGTGCCCCCCCCCTCCCGCCGCGTTCCGGTCCTTCTCCCTGCTTACCGGACCCGCCGGCAGCGGGGAAAATGATCCGGTCTCGGATCCTCACAGACAGGATGTCGAGTGAGGGCAAGCTTGCCCTCACTCGACTCTATGGTCTTGGAGGACCGGAGCTACGGCAAATGTCGTTGCCTAGCAACCAGTTTAAAGGTCCTTTTTTTTTTTTTTTTCATTTTATTATTATTATTTTTTTTTTTGACCCCAGATCTCACAAAAAAGAGGTCCTGTCGTGCCTTTTTCTATTACAAGGAATGTTTACATTCCTTGTAATAGAAATAAAAATGATCAATTTTTGTTTTTTTTTAAAAAACGGTGTAAAAATAAAAAATAATAAATAAATAGTAAAAAAAAAAAAATTAAAGCGCCCTGTCCCCGTGAGCTTGCACGCAGAAGCGAACGCATACGTAAATAGTGTTCAAACCACACATGTGAGGTATCGCCGCAATCGTTAGAGCAAGAGCAATATTTTGAGCCCTAGAACTCCTCTGTAACTCTAAGATGGCAACCTGTAGAAATTTTTAAAATGTCGCCTATGAGGATTTTTAAGTACCAAAGTTTGTCGCCATTCCGTGAGCGTGCGCAATTTTGAAGCATGACATGTTGGGTATCTATTTACTCAGCGTAACATTATCTTTCACATTATGGAAAAAAAATGGGCTTTACTGGTTTCTTATTTTTTAATTAAAAAAAGTGAATTTTTTCCAAAAAATTGCGTTTGGAAGACCGCTGCGCAAATACGGTATGATAAAAAATAATGCAATAATCTCCATTTTATTCTCTAGGGTCTCTGCTAAAAATATATATATAATGTTTGGGGGTTCTAAGTAGTTTTCTAGCAAAAACAACTGATTTTAACTTGTAAACACCAAATGTCAAAAATAGGCCTAGGCAAGTGGCTAGGATGCATGATGGTGCTCCTTGGATGTTGTGCCCCTCTGTATGGCTAGGCTGTGAAAAAGTCTCACACATGTGGTATTGCCATACTCAGGAGGAGTGGCAGAATGTATTTTGGGGTGTCATTTTTGCTGTGTACATGCTATGTGTTAAGAATATCCTATAAATTGACAACTTTGTGTAAAAAAAAAAAATGTTTTTATTTTTTTCCCACATTTTCTAAAAACTTGTGGAAAAAAATGACATGTTCAAACGACCCATAATGCCTCATAGAATATACGTTGGAGTGTTTGCTTTCCAAAATGGGGTCATTTTGTGGACTTTTCCATTGTATTGGTGCTCTAGGGCCTTCAAAAGTGTGATAGGTAGTAAGAAAGTTTTATGTGTATTTATGCTCCTAGAACGCCTGAAGGTGCTACTTGGATGTGGAGTCTCTTTTTGTGGCCAGGCTGTGTAAAAGTCTCACACATGTGGTATCACCATACTCAGGAGGAGTAGTAGAATGTATTTTGGGGTGTCATTTTTGCTGTGTACATGCTATGTGTTAGAAATAGCTTATAAATTGACAACTTTGTGGGGAAAAAAAGAAAAAAAAATGTTTTCTTAATTTTCCCAAGAATTGTGGGAAAAAATTATAACTTCAAAAAACTCACCATGCCTCTTACTAAATACCTTGGACTGTCTACTTTACAAAAAGGGGTCATTTGGGGGGTATTTGTACTGTCCTGACATTTCAGGGCCTCAAGAAAGGAGATAGGCCGTCAGTACATCTGGTGTGATCAATTTTCAGTGATTGGTACCATAGCTTCTAGACTCAATAACTTTCACACAGACTAAATAATGTACACTAATTTGGGTTAATTTTACAAGAGATATGTAGCAGTATAAATGTTGGCCCAAATGTATGAAGAAAAATTTATTTTTTGCAAAATTTTATAATAGAAACTAAAAAAAAGTGTTTTTTTTTCAAAATTTTTGCTCTTTTTTTGCTTATATCACAAAAAAAACCCAGTTGTGATCAAATACCACCAAAAGAAAGCTCTATTTGAGTGAAAAAAATGATAAAAATTTTGTTTGGTTACAGTGTAGCATGACCGAGCAATTGTCATTCAAAGTGTGAGAGTGCTGAAAGCTGAAAATTGGTCTGGGCAGGAAGGGGGTCTAACTGCTCTGTATGGAAGCTGTTAAGACCAAGTGACGTAATTACTGGGTCTTCCCCCAGCTCTTTGCTCTGTGATAAGATCACATTTGGTGGGAGGGGGTCATCATGTTCCTGTAAACCTCCAGGCCTCTGATCTTGTTTGAAGAGCCCAAATGTTATATGAAAGAATTGGCAATGGCAATTCTTTAGCTGTGCATGCTACTCCCTCCTGGGCACTGGGTGCTGCAGACTTTACCTGTGCAATTTGATGATGAGTTGCATAAATATAATCAAATAGAGTGTAATTAAGCAACTGATCAGTAGATTTAACAGCTAATCAGGAGCATGCATGTCTAAAGGGGTGTTGGGGGTTTGTTCTTTCATAGATAATGAAGAGCACACATCACACATAATGAAGAGAAATAAAAGATGTATAGCAGATAAAGCTAATAGCTGAGAGAGGTAGGCCAATATAGTACAGATCAGGGAATTTGATGATCATTATTCATACAGGAAAGGAAGGCAGGTTTAAGACAGCAGCTTCAGTTTCAGAAGGTTATATTGTAGAGACGCATGTTTGCAGGCAATTGGGAGGAGTCTGAGGGGAAAACTTGCTACAATGTGGGAAAAAAACGATAAGGTGGAGTTCAGCTTTAATAAACACTTTGTTACACTTATACATAGCTAGCAAGCATACACTTACCATGAGAAATAAATCTGAAGCTGGGTCTGCTTTACAATGACAGTGAACAGGGCAAAGAATAAGTAAATTGTGCAGTAACCCAAACTAATCAGATTTGACTTTACTGCAGCCAGAGGACTAAAATAATAATTCTGATCAGTTTCTTATTATTAGTACACAATGCAAATAGCTGCTTGCTTTTTTAAATAACTGATTTATAGATTGCGAATGAAGTTCTTTGTTCTTTTTTTCAATATATGTGCACTGCGTTACATTCAAATGCAAATAAAAAAAAAAAAATAGTGTATATATGCTGCCCTTAGGATTTGATGAACCCTAAAATCAGAAAGCAAAAGGTCTGTTGTGATTATTGGAGCCATATGCGGGTGGAGCTGCTGTCATCTGAGTAATATCCTTCTAATATTTTGTGCAGTAGATGGAGTACTTGAAAAACCTTAAAATGTATTATTTTTCTAAAAAGAATAACAAGAAATTAAAGATAATCATCATGGAGTGTTTTGGGGTTTATGGTCCTCTACATCTTTTGCTGAGCATGTAAATCCACAAGGTTCATCTGTGAAAAAACATTTAGAATAAATCTATGTTGGAAAAAATATACTAAAATGATTTTTTCTGTATTCATCTAGGAATTTAGGCAGAATTTAATCTAAAAACTTCTGTCTAATCCATATGCATATTCACTGAGCAATTTACATTAGATCCCGTGATCTTCTGCAAGAAATTAGACATTTAAATACACTGTTCACTTCCAAATATGTTGTTGTTTTAATTAGGTATTAGTGTAGGTATGTTCCCTGTGTTGTTTGTTTGCCTTACCTTGTAATGATGGACTCCCATGTTGGGGCTGTAGCTTGTAGTGGCATGGCTGATTGATCCTCCCATGTCCATGGCTTGCCACATCTATCCTGTCCCTATTTAGGCAAATTCTTGTTCACATAGTGCCTAGGGCATGCATTGCCATTTCCTTTGTGTTGCATCACAAATGTGAGAGTGCTAATGTGATGGAATGATGCTCTCTTTGTTAATTTCTCTGTCTGTGTCAGATCTAATTACTGCACCTGTAGAGCTCAAGACTGAGAGACCTTGGGATTGTGAGGTATGTAGTTTCTTCACAGGAAGTGTCAGTTCTTAGACTACATATAGAGGTCATGCATTACCGTGTACAGTGCCATGTGGAATCACCAGCTGATTGATCGAGTGTCCCAGTGGGATGGAACAGCCTGATGAAGCCGAGGAATGCGGTAGGAGGGGGAATGCACATCATGTGCAGTTGAAAAACACAAGGTGAAAGTAGGAAGGTTTATAATGCCTTTAAGCAAAGCTAACAGCGAGAGTGCACTGGAATGTCTTAATGGTTGGCAGACCCTGCTAGGGCTTCCTTGATGTTAACTAAGAAAGGCCTAGAGATGCCTAACAAAACTTTTGTCTGCTTTGTGCTATGTGCAGGAAACTGGATCAGTTATCATTATTTAAATTGAGTTTTGACACCTGAAGGTGCAGGTTACACGGTCACACCATCACCAATGGTGCCCTATCTTACAGCACTTGTACCATGTGATTTAAATATATTTCCCATGCGCGGGCAACACAATTTTATCCACTGTTTTGCTTCAGTGATGTGTTTGTCGTACTTCTTTTGTACTTGAAAACCTTAATAAACAGATTTGGGAAAAAAAAGAGTGCACTGGAATAATTAAATGGAACCTGTGTTTCGCTTGTGCAGGACTCTGGCCCAGTATGACTAATGGGTTCCAAAGCAGCCAATGCCCAACGCTGTCACATTGGAGGAAGATGTACGAGTGACATGTTCTTCATTCCCTGAAAGTAACAAAAAAATTTCTTTGCACCTGGAAGATAAATGGAGCTTTAGAGGAGCAAGGGGCTTGTGCTGCTGGTGGAAACTGCAATTTAAGTGTACCTCACATGGGCAAAACACAGGATTAGTAGGAAAAGGGCAGAGCCAAAATTACTGACACAATCTTCAGTCTATGATATCAGCAGCTCTAACTGTGTCACATTTCAAGCACTGGTATGTAGGGGTAGTATTTATACATTACAAAGAATCAAGAATAGTTTTTTTTATTCTTCTAGAGGTGAATTTCCAGAAAATGTTAGAATCATAAAATAAAAGTTCTGGTTTTCATTTTAAGGAAAATAAATAGCAGGGCACATTGATGGACATGAAAGAAAGATATTATATCAAGGCAGGATACCATATAATTCCTTGGAAACATTTTTTTCCTCCTGGTTTGTCTTTTTATTGTTGGCTGGATTGTTTGTTTAGGCCCCTTTCACACTGACGGATGAATTGGGTCTGCCTGTCGGTTTTTCAGGCAGGCCTGATTGGACCATCCATTGCTCTTTATGGAGTGGCGGATGTCAACAGACATGTGTCCGCTGACACCTGCCAGCATCCAATCTGATCTGGGTCACCAAAAACAGATGAATAGGGAATTAAAGTCGGATAGAAATGGACAGACGATCCGTTTCCATTTGTCCACCCCATAGAGAAGAGCGGACCTGTCATCCATCTGCTCAGCAGGGATCAGCGTACAGATTCACCGAAGAGCAGGTGGATCCGATTGACGGCGTCCGCTCTGTCTGAAAGGGGCCTTAATCTGAAGCACAGTACCACATTCCCTTACAAACTATACCTTCAACAATGTAAGGCCAATGTATACTGCAAATTATAATAAAAATATCAAGCAACACAATCTGTATATGAAGAAGGGGGAAGGCAAAAACAGCTCTTGCCGAAGTGTGAAATATGCTGACAGGTCCACACTCCCTATCACCCCCCGCCCCCTGCTTCTGACAGACCGCCATCTTCTTTCTTTGGCCATTGGGCAGCCATTGATGATGTAACTTCTGCACATGTTTACTGTAGATACATTGCTCTGACAACTGGATCTATTCCCAGCATCTTATAGATTCCAGGAGTGGAACAGAAAACATACACTACACTGCAAGCAGTACAGACATAACAAAAATTGCTAGCAGACTGGTAAACTACTTTAATTTGATTGTAAAGCTAAGTTTAATATTAAAATGTATGTACCAATATTTGTTTTATAACAACCCTAGCTATTTTCCTGAATTTCTGCCCTCAGCAGTTTCCTATATTTATTGTACATTTAATATTTTATAATATTATCTTGTGCTATGTTGAGAAAGAAAAAAGAAATCTATAAAACGAAATCAGAATATAATAACACTATTAGGCATATAAAATTAATGATATTCAGTAACAGTGAAAATGAACAAACACATGTGACTGTTATATGATTAGTATTCATGTAAACTGTATTCCATGGTAATCTCGTTATATAAGCACGATAGGAGTAGCCTGCTGTGTATGTATAATAAAGTGGCAGCATGTAATATGGGTGTGACACTGAGGGAACCTCCCCTATGTGCTTTCCCCTCCATGGAAAGAGTAATTAAATTCTATTTCATATGTGTTTTGGCCAAGGGCAAAGCTGAGGCCAGCTCCCTCCCTCAGTTTGTTTTGGCTCCTATGGAGAACAATGACTCATTTGAATATTGTTGATCTGCAGAGTTAAAGTTCCATTGATCGCTTGGCCCCAGGTCCCGCTGGGGCTTTTCCGCAGCTTGTAGTGAATATACGTAGTTGGTGTCATACAGGGAGGTGGAAGCTGTTGTGAGCCCTGTGTAAACAGATTGCTCCCTTTATCGGATATTTCCAGATCATAACTTCACATACGCCACTACTTACATCAGTAGCCTGGGAATTGTAATATTTGTCCTAGATCTCACCTGCACATCATGTGAATCAACCACTCTCTAAGTGCTCTTTTTCCAAATGGAAAGCTCAGCCCTGTTATGAACTCATATGATAACAAGATGTAAAAATAATCTATCCAGTTGTTTATAGGATGAATTCCTAATATGTAATTATGAATTATTCATGCCTTTGTAAACTGAATAGTCAGAATTGTGTGAGACCAGATTAAAGCATTATAGGAAGATTATATAGTCTTAGGCTTCACTTATTATTAAAATGACTTATTGTTAATATATATAACTTTTGCTTAATGTATTCTCTAATAATAATAATAATAATTAATAAATATTCTTCTCTTGTTATTCATAATTTAATTTATAAATGAATGATAAAAAATGCAATTAAAGCCAAACTCCAGTTAATTTTTGAAAACCTATAGAACCTCGGGAGGGGGATTTTATTGCTCTCTGTGCTATTGCTGGGGAGATTTCCCTTCACTTCCTGATCCAATGACACACATCACTTAAACAGTAAATTGAGACGGAAACCTACCTAATCCAGACTAGACCTTGCCTACTCTGTCAAACATTTTTTTTATTCAACCAGTAGGTGGTACACGGGGCTCTTCTTCACAGTTTGCCTTACTGGGTGTTGAGAAAAATTTTGTTCATGGAGATGAATAGCTAAAGATGAAATGTATTAAACACAACATTTTAGGTAATTTAATTACCATTTAGGCTTGCAGAGAGGTTTAATAAAAAAGGACCAACCCTTACAATGGAAGATATAAACTAATTATAATTATTCTTAAAAATGCTGGCTCCCCCCTTCTTCTACCTATGTTGAATAGCCTATATATAAAAAAAATAACAATTTAAATACTTTTTTAAAATCTGATCCTGTCCGGTAACAAAATCCAGCAGCTGCAGCTCCCTTGTGTCAGAAAGCGATTGCTGCAGGGAAGAGAAGGGAGTACCGACAGTAGAGGGCCAATGGGAGACGGCAGGTGATGTCATGGCCCTGGGAATTCAGAGTTATTGTGGCGTGCCCCCTTACACAGCTGCAGCTGCTGGATCATAGGTAGAATGAAGGGGAGGCAGAATTTTTAAGAATATTTGTAATAAGCCTTTATTACCACTTTAGGGTTTTGGCCAGGGATCTAGGTAATAAAGAGGAGTTTGTATGATTCATAAATATATATGTGCAAGACAAATTACCCTCCAAATCAAAGAAACTATGCCGTACATATGTAAAGTGTTCTTTCCTTTGTTTTTGATACAGAATGAAACAGTTAAAACCATTTGAATAAAAGATAGGGTGTTGGCGCTGCCTATTTAAAAAACAATAAAAACGTACAAACTGTAAATACTATAAAGTGACAGTGACAAATAATTTAGCGTAAATATTGCATGCTAAAACATAACTCAATACAAATGAGTGCTAATCAAAATAAAGGTGCTTAGCAGATAAAGTGCTTATCAAATAAAGTGTTGTAGTGCACGTGCAAAGAATTCCCAACTGTATCATACAGTATATGGAAAGTGCTGTAAAGAGCTGGGGAAAGAACTAGTATGCAAAGGATAAATATACAAATACAAGAAAAATGTAATAAAATGAAAACACAATCAGAATAGTGTTGGTGTACAAATAGAATATACTAAAAGGAAACACAATCCAAATAGTGCTGGTGTGCAACCAATCTGTAAATAGTCCCAACACAATCCAAATAGTGCTGGTGTGCAACCAATCTGTGAATAGTCCCAATGATGGAATTTCTGTAGTCCAGTGACTGAGTATATTGTGCAGGAAAAAATATATATATGAGTGGTAGGTGACAATCACTGTATTCAAAAGGGTGACCCCGTGCCGTGTGGTAGGGTGCTGCGTGGTCCTTTCTGGTGAAAAGGCTCACTTACCAGAAGCACCCACCCCACACAGGGGTATAAGGCGGGTGTATAAGAATCAAGGGTCTCGGTGTCTCCCCTCCTCCTGGGTCGATGGGTCCCTGAAGTGGTCCCTGAGGTCCTAACTGGAGGTATCCCTGGGGTATTAGTGGATCCTACTATTCTCCTATAGGCTGGGGATGATCCGAGAGGTCCGCCAGATATAGCTCATAGCCGTATACCAAGGGATGATAGATAGACAAGGCACATAGCGTAATACCGTCTAGGAGGTTTATTCAATATAAAACAGAGAGGTACTCACAATATAAGAAAGAGTGAATGTTTTTTATTAAAAAAAGTGGATATTTTTATGTAAAAAGGGAGGAAATTTGGAAGGCCATCTAGTGGTGTATAATAAGAATACACGTGATGTAAAAGGCTAGAGGGGAAATAGCCATTAATTAGAAATTAGTGGAAGAGATGGACAAAGGCGTGTCGCGTCACTTCCGGTTCCCGCACATAGAGAACGAGGCTTGGACCACATCGCGCTCCACACTCGTACCTGTGCTTGTTTACTTATTTCTGATTGTGAGTACCTCTCTGTTTTATATTGAATAAACCTCCTAGACGGTATTACGCTATGTGCCTTGTCTATCTATCATCTCTTGGTATACGAGCTATATCTGGCGGACCTCTCGGATCATCCCCAGCCTATAGGAGAATAGTAGGATCCACTAATACCCCAGGGATACCTCCAGTTAGGACCTCAGGGACCACTTCAGGGACCCATCGACCCAGGAGGAGGGGAGACACCGAGACCCTTGATTCTTATACACCCGCCTTATACCCCTGTGTGGGGTGGGTGCTTCTGGTAAGTGAGCCTTTTCACCAGAAAGGACCACGCAGCACCCTACCACACGGCACGGGGTCACCCTTTTGAATACAGTGATTGTCACCTACCACTCATATATATATTTTTTCCTGCACAATATACTCAGTCACTGGACTACAGAAATTCCATCATTGGGACTATTCACAGATTGGTTGCACACCAGCACTATTTGGATTGTGTTGGGACTATTCACAGATTGGTTGCACACCAGCACTATTTGGATTGTGTTTCCTTTTAGTATATTCTATTTGTACACCAACACTATTCTGATTGTGTTTTCATTTTATTACATTTTTCTTGTATTTGTATATTTATCCTTTGCATACTAGTTCTTTCCCCAGCTCTTTACAGCACTTTCCATATACTGTATGATACAGTTGGGAATTCTTTGCACGTGCACTACAACACTTTATTTGATAAGCACTTTATCTGCTAAGCACCTTTATTTTGATTAGCACTCATTTGTATTGAGTTATGTTTTAGCATGCAATATTTACGCTAAATTATTTGTCACTGTCACTTTATAGTATTTACAGTTTGTACGTTTTTATTGTTTTTTAAATAGGCAGCGCCAACACCCTATCTTTTATTCATTTTATATTTAGTCCCCGGACTAATATTCAGGGAGGCTGCAGCCTACACTCACACACACTATCTATATATTATATTTACTCCACACACTTGTCACTGGGATATATTTTCTTTGCACAATTTTTTGGGCATATCCTATTAGAGTCCTCTTGCGTGGAGTTTATACATCTCATTAAAACCATTTGTCAGGTGTTCTATTGTGATATTTCATTTTATTTCTTTTTCCAGAGACATGACAGGAAATGAATAAAAATCCCTGTTCTAGTGAAAATCATAAAATTATGGATTTCCCACCACTTTCTGTGCCAGTGGTAATGGTCAGCAGGGCAAATAGGGTAAATCTCACCAGCTGGAAAGCTTCAGCTTTAGGAACCAGGCAGAGGTTCTGACTCTTCCATGCTCTATTCAAAACTGGAAATTTTTTTCAGCTATATATATATAATTTAAAACAAGTGTGAATCAATTGTATCTATATCACATGCTAAGTTGTGTTCTACTTGTTTTAATCCAAAATAAACAAGATAGGGGATTCTTACATTTGACCAACACAGAAAACAGTATAAGTAGGCATGTGTACACAGAAAAGAAACTCAATAACTAGAGAATAATCGAATGGCATAATGCTATAACATTAATTCTTCAAACACTCTTGGAACATACCCACAATAAAACATCAGTCAGCTACAGCAGCTCTTAACTGAAAAATAAATAACTATACAATGATTTTATAGTAAAATAATAACAATAACCACAAAAGGGGTCTTTAGTCCCAATATACATTGGGTAAAAAAAAACTCTGCCTTGAGAATCTCTTACTAAACCTTAAATACCCTGGTAACCGAACAACATGAGGACCAAACCAACCACCAACATATGGGCTCCATAGCATTGGATGTGCTCAAATTTACCAAAGCCACCTTACTCTTTGCAAGTGCAAAAGACCGCCATCTGCCTGTCTGCCATGAAAAATATCCTACATAGGCACAACCAAACTAAAAATAACAGGTGGAACAGCTTACAGATCTGTAGAAAATCTCTGGAATGGGTACCCAAGGTTCAACACCTCAAAAACACTGCTGTGTCTCCTCCCAACCTTCTAAATTTGGGGTAAGCTTTTAACCCACCCACATATTCACACTACACTTTTTCTCTTCTCTTTTCTCTTCTCTTAGAGACCGAGGGAAGGAAGGAACTTATCTTTGTTGAGCATGTCTGGGAACCCATGGAATTTTAGGAAATGGAGTTTATGGGTCTCATATCTGAGCATGGTGAGTAAATGTGTACACCACTGCAATACTTCAGTTACACATAATAGTTATAAGTAGTGTTGAGCGAACACGGACTGTATTATTCGTGTTCGTACCGAATAATTGGATTTTTTGTACCCGAACACGGACACGGACACTTTACTGTATGTTCGGGTAAAAATCCGTGTTCGGTCGTTTTATTTCCGGGTTTTGCATGCTTTGGCGCTCTTTTCATGGCGGGCTTTCAACAGCCAATCAACAATCGTTTAACTGGTGTGCCTTAAGCCATCCCAGCCATGCCTGCAAATGTCTCAGTAGCTGTGATTGGCCGTCTGAAGCATGTGACCAAGTCTTTATAAGTTCGAGGCAGCCACAGCGGCGTCATTATGCTGCTTAGATTCAGGGACAGAGCACACATCAACGTGCTGGCTGCTGATTAGGGAAAGATAGGCAGGAAAAAACCATTTGTGTCCGGATAGAATTGAGGGACAGGTCGGAGTGTTTAGGCAGGGCGAGTTGTAGGCATTTTAGGGATAGAGTCTGCTGAATTATAGGGTCAGTGTCTTCTACAAACTACAATCGATATTGCTGTGTGGGGGGTGGGGTCTGCACTCAATCCTGATCTACGATCTCTTCTCAATCCTGTTAGGGACAGAGTCTGCTGAATTTTAGGGAAACTGTGTTCTACAAACTACAATCGATATTGCTGTGTGGTGTGGGATTGGAGATAGGCAGGTGTCAGTGATCCACATCCATTTTTCTGTGTGTGAGCTGCAGTGAACACAATCTTTTTGGGCTGCAGTGAACACAATCTTTTTGGGCTGCAGTGAACACAATCTTTTTGGGCTGCAGTGAACACAATCTTTTTGGGCTGCAGTGAACACAATCTTTTTGGGCTGCAGTGAACACAATCTTTTTGGGGTGCAGTGAACAAAATCTTTTTGGGGTGCAGTGAACACAATCCTTTTTGGTGTGCAGTGAACACAATCTTTGTGGGGTGCAGTGAACAAAATCCTTTGTGGGGTGCAGTGAACACAATCTTTTTGGGGTGCAGTGAACAAAATCCTTTTTGGGGTGCAGTGAACAACATCCTTTTTGGGGTGCAGTGAACACAATCTTTTTGGGGTGCAGTGAACAAAATCCTTTGTGGGGTGCAGTGAACACAATCTTTTTGGGGTGCAGTGAACACAATCTTTTTGGGGTGGAGTGAACAACATCCTTTTTGGGGTGCAGTGAACAAAATCCTTTTTGGGGTGCAGTGAACAAAATCATTTTTGGGGTGCAGTGAACACAATCTTTTTGGGGTGCAGTGAACACAATCTTTGTGGGGTGCAGTGAACACAATCTTTTTGGGGTGGAGTGAACAACATCCTTTTTGGGGTGCAGTGAACAACATCCTTTTTGGGGTGCAGTGAACACAATCTTTTTGGGGTGCAGTGAACACAATCTTTGTGGGGTACAGTGAACAGAATCTTTGTGGGGTGCAGTGAACACAATCTTTGGGGGGTACAGTGAACACAATCTTTGTGAGGTGCAGTGAACACAATCTTTGTGGGGTGCAGTGAACACAATCATTGTGGGGTGCAGTGAACTCAATCTTTGTGGGGTACAGTGAACACAATCTCATACTTCTGAAGGTTTGAGGGTGCTGCCTGTTCCATACTCCCCCTACTCCTCATCTAGCCTTTTAGGGGTACAAACAATAGTAATTGGGGCCTAGTGTGGTTGTGTACGTGTGATATACATACACTTTTTTGGGATCATATTTTCTATTCCGCTATTTAATCAAAAACCTTTGGGGATCAGTTAAATTGGGGGATAGTCTGTGTTGGTACGTGTGAGAGAGATCCACCTTTCCAAGTTGTTGGGGTTCATCTCATACTTCTGAAGGTTTGAGGGTGCTGCCTGTTCCATACTCCCCCTACTCCTAGCCTTTTAGGGGTACAAACAATAGTAATTGGGGCCTAGTGTGGTTGTGTACGTGTGATATACATACACTTTTTTGGGATCATATTTTCTATTCCGCTATTTAATCAAAAACCTTTGGGGATCAGTTAAATTGGGGGATAGTCTGTGTTGGTACGTGTGAGAGAGATCCACCTTTCCAAGTTGTTGGGGTTCATCTCATACTTCTGAAGGTTTGAGGGTGCTGCCTGTTCCATACTCCCCCTACTCCTAGCCTTTTAGGGGTACAAACAATAGTAATTGGGGCCTAGTGTGGTTGTGTACGTGTGATATACATACACTTTTTTGGGATCATATTTTCTATTCCGCTATTTAATCAAAAACCTTTGGGGATCAGTTAAATTGGGGGATAGTCTGTGTTGGTACGTGTGAGAGAGATCCACCTTTCCAAGTTGTTGGGGTTCATCTCATACTTCTGAAGGTTTGAGGGTGCTGCCTGTTCCATACTCCCCCTACTCCTAGCCTTTTAGGGGTACAAACAATAGTAATTGGGGCCTAGTGTGGTTGTGTACGTGTGATATACATACACTTTTTTGGGATCATATTTTCTATTCCGCTATTTAATCAAAAACCTTTGGGGATCAGTTAAATTGGGGGATAGTCTGTGTTGGTACGTGTGAGAGAGATCCACCTTTCCAAGTTGTTGGGGTTCATCTCATACTTCTGAAGGTTTGAGGGTGCTGCCTGTTCCATACTCCCCCTACTCCTAGCCTTTTAGGGGTACAAACAATAGTAATTGGGGCCTAGTGTGGTTGTGTACGTGTGATATACATACACTTTTTTGGGATCATATTTTCTATTCCGCTATTTAATCAAAAACCTTTGGGGATCAGTTAAATTGGGTGATAGTCTGTGTTGGTACGTGTGAGAGAGATCCACCTTTCCAAGTTGTTGGGGTTCATCTCATACTTCTGAAGGTTTGAGGGTGCTGCCTGTTCCATACTCCCCCTACTCCTAGCCTTTTAGGGGTACAAACAATAGTAATTGGGGCCTAGTGTGGTTGTGTACGTGTGATATACATACACTTTTTTGGGATCATATTTTCTATTCCGCTATTTAATCAAAAACCTTTGGGGATCAGTTAAATTGGGGGATAGTCTGTGTTGGTACGTGTGAGAGAGATCCACCTTTCCAAGTTGTTGGGGTTCATCTCATACTTCTGAAGGTTTGAGGGTGCTGCCTGTTCCATACTCCCCCTACTCCTAGCCTTTTAGGGGTACAAACAATAGTAATTGGGGCCTAGTGTGGTTGTGTACGTGTGATATACATACACTTTTTTGGGATCATATTTTCTATTCCGCTATTTAATCAAAAACCTTTGGGGATCAGTTAAATTGGGGGATAGTCTGTGTTGGTACGTGTGAGAGAGATCCACCTTTCCAAGTTGTTGGGGTTCATCTCATACTTCTGAAGGTTTGAGGGTGCTGCCTGTTCCATACTCCCCCTACTCCTAGCCTTTTAGGGGTACAAACAATAGTAATTGGGGCCTAGTGTGGTTGTGTACGTGTGATATACATACACTTTTTTGGGATCATATTTTCTATTCCGCTATTTAATCAAAAACCTTTGGGGATCAGTTAAATTGGGGGATAGTCTGTGTTGGTACGTGTGAGAGAGATCCACCTTTCCAAGTTGTTGGGGTTCATCTCATACTTCTGAAGGTTTGAGGGTGCTGCCTGTTCCATACTCCCCCTACTCCTAGCCTTTTAGGGGTACAAACAATAGTAATTGGGGCCTAGTGTGGTTGTGTACGTGTGATATACATACACTTTTTTGGGATCATATTTTCTATTCCACTATTTAATCAAAAACCTTTGGGGATCAGTTAAATTGGGGGATAGTCTGTGTTGGTACGTGTGAGAGAGATCCACCTTTCCAAGTTGTTGGGGTTCATCTCATACTTCTGAAGGTTTGAGGGTGCTGCCTGTTCCATACTCCCCCTACTCCTCATCTAGCCTTTTAGGGGTACAAACAATAGTAATTGGGGCCCAGTGTGGTTGTGTACGTGTGATATACATACACTTTTTTGGGATCATATTTTCTATTCCGCTATTTAATCAAAAACCTTTGGGGATCAGTTAAATTGGGGGATAGTCTGTGTCGGTACGTGTGAGAGAGATCCACCTTTCCAAGTTGTTGGGGTTCATCTCATACTTCTGAAGGTTTGAGGGTGCTGCCTGTTCCATACCCCCCCTACTCCTCATCTAGCCTTTTAGGGGTACAAACAATAGTAATTGGGGCCTAGTGTGGTTGTGTACGTGCGAGATACATACACTTTTTTTGATCATATTTCCTATTCCGCTATTCAATAAAAACCTTTGAGGATC